>NC_134484.1:122816375-123418875 GCF_040206685.1 Ascaphus truei
AAGTAAAAGCAAGAAACAGACGATCAAGACACCTCCAAAATCACTAAAATGCAACATTTAATTAATAACCCTTTCTTATTACTTATACCAGGTTGCATACAAGCCTGCAAACCTGTAGCTAGTGTTTCTAATAGATTTATATACGGGTTTTAGTTGCATGTTTTGGACAAAGTATGAAAAGCTTGTCCACAATGCCTAGATAACCCTAAATCAGGCAAATCCGAGCTTCTAATTTAATTATATGTTTGTCCATGTCCTCTGAGCTAAAATCCTACTTCTCTCTTTCAATTTCATGGGGAAAGACTGTGGCTTTAACTATTTCTAATATTATATGTATGTTTTAGTGATTTAGGATGTTTTTATAATCTGTATTTAATACAAAAGAACCTGTCTCAAAGTAGTTGGAACAAGACAAAAAAAAAAAAAGAGAAATCTTGTATTATCAGGTGAATTAAGGCTTTTCATATCACATTTACAGCTTGTGCTTATTCAAATCTGACATTTACTAGCCTTTTACAGAAACGTCTGAGAGGATCTACTGTATGCATTATGGTCTCATGATTTCTAGCTATGAATGCAGAATGATATGACATTGGCAGTTTGGCTCCACATCTGTTTACCAAATCATTGAAATCGCTTCAGAAGCATCCATATGACAGGCCAAACCGAAAATGAAAAGATATGCAGAGAAGCCTGCAGGTGTGATGACGACACATTTGGCTCCATCTGTCATTTTGTTTCTGTATATCTGGCGACGGTTCCTGTTCTTATCCAAAGTAAAGATGGCCTCAGATTCTTACACCTATTTAGCCCTAGTGATCCAAAAACTAAAGGTTTTAAAAAATGGTTTTAAATAAAGGTTTTAAAAAAAAAAAAAAAAGGGAAAATACAACTAACTGTACTCCAATTAATATCACATACAAATTGAATAAATTTAAAAATCAATATTATGTAGAAAATTATAGAAAGAAAGTGCAATTATGATGGTGAAAAATAAGATGAATGTGATTATAAAAGCCAGGGGATGGCAAAGAAAAACAAAAACAAATATACAAGCCCAATTCTCCCTTTTCAGGGTTTATGAAATGTGAATATCCAGAAGTTCAATTTCTACTTTGCTACCTTAAAATAAAAAAAAAACAAGAAAAGCCCACGACCTCTCACAGTGTAATATGTTATATATATTTCACAGAAAAGTAATTAATGTACTTAAAACATATAAAATACCTTATTGCAAATCCCAAGGAGGTTCTGCAACTGATTCGTTTTCAATGTTCATGCATTTCATCTCCACAAGGAATTACCAATATGGTCTGCTTTTCATGGCATCAGAAATGGTGGCTGAAGGTAACTCCTCGCTTCACTGTAACCACCTTGAATATCGCAAGCGCGCTAGTAATCTCACAGCTATAAGTGATAAACCTACTACTAATAGACATGAATATAATATTTAGAATATGTCAATGTACAATGCCTTTTAGTTCATAAAAAAAACATTTCACAAAAAGGTAACAATGTGTAACCATCCCTGCCCGGCTCCTAGGGAGTTTACATCAGTGTATGGTCCATATCAGCCTAGATTTACCTTGTCTCAGGGTGCCCGAGGTGGTCGGTTGGACGATGATAATGATGGGCGCTAGAAGATTTTATGGTACAACGTCAATCTTTAGTTAGTGTCCCCTGGCATGGGCACACTTCACTCACATATACTATCATATTGACTTAGTTGTCCATTTTCTCAGCCACAACGCTATCACTCTTTACAGATTTCTTACCTACAGTGAGTGCCCACTCAACAGTCCTTGGGAGGTGCATTTATTTGTTCTGGTACTGACTTCCTCTTCATTGCACTAGGCCAAATCTTTCATCAACTTCTATGGGGTTTCGCATACTTTGAACCCTTGCTGACATCCTGCCCTGTTCTGTGCAGGTTACTCTAAATCTCCAGCACTGTTGTGGAACTGCCACTTCCTGAGGGACTAGGAACACTAGATCGGGATCCGCTTGTAGGGCTGATCCCCTGACATCCTGCGGCCTTCACTGAGCAGCCCACTGTGGCCTCTCTGCATTCTATCTCTGGGACCTGCTTATCTCTTCTGGCCATTGTATAGGAACCTAACTTATAGGGCAGCGTTCCTAGCTAAAACACAATAAAAGGGGGCCTGATCTCTCCTATAACTTTGGGAACATTTCCCGTACCTCTCCTCCCCGAGGCTCCTCTCCTGCTGGGACCTAACCTAGAATAATCCCTCCTCCTTAAATACCCCTACATGACGTCTGGATCCCCAAAGCAACACAATGTGGGGCCCAGCATACCACAGCCATGTTAGTAACCCTTTAGGAGGGGGTTACAAATGTAATTGGCTTCTTTAAATAAGTAATAAAGAAAAGTGCCCGGGCGCTACCTCAAAATAAAATAAAATGAGTCCAGAGCATAGAGACTCTTTATGTGGAGAGGAGGAAAGATACCCTCCTAAAGATCACACTCACACTTGCCCGTGTGAGTGATTGCAGTTTATTCTGCTTTATATTTTTGCAATTACCAAAGCCAATCATTATTGTTGGATTAACATCTGCTCTGTCCCTAAACATCTGTTCATTCATTTGTTCTGAGGGGGATACCACAACTAAGAGCTGCAGGCAGATCGAAGAAGTCACCACTTGGACCAGGGGAGACGGAACGCCACACCAGCAGAACAAAGAAGTAAAGAACAAAAGAAACCTTGATGCGACAGCATTTGCACAAGGCCGTGTAAGTGATTCTGTTATTTTATACAGTACCACCCCCAGTATCACTAGTTTGAGGACCAATACACTCAAACTTAATCACCTCTTTTTTATTACCCCCAATATCCCTTAACCTGTGCTCCCCCTTCTTTTTTGTATTCTTTAAATAAGTGCAATCATGTTTAAAGCAAACATTTAACTGTTTAAGTTTCTTTTAATATAATGGGATATTTTCCCTTCATCAAGTGCTACCTCCAATAAAAAAAAAAAAAAAAAAAGAAGGAAGACAAAAGTGCACTAAGGTAAGTATATAACAAATATTTATATCAGAAAGAGATAAACACCGCACTTCCAATTAAGTAAAGAAAGCTTATACTCCGGCATACCGGGACCTCCGGAAACTCCGCATTCTGACATGGCTGCCGAAGATGGACCACGTCTACACCCCGCTTCCACTGCAAACTCCACCAGATCCGGAAATTGAGTACCTCTACATAATCCCCATGCGTTTCGTACTGACTGCGTACGTAGTGCGCTTTTACTGTATGTTCCTTTTTTGGGGCTGGAGATTTGATCGTGAAGGGAACTTGGACCCTGAAGATAGGTATAAGAGGTTTGTGCTCGTATAGCAGTCCTTAAGAAAGAAAGCATCGGACATTTCTGTTCCTTCCTCTAACCTTTCTCTGTGCTAAACAAGCTGTGTAAAATGGCAGACAAGCTTATAGGCGTCCATGTTAAAATGGATAACATGGTATGGGCCTTATTCCCTCTCTGATAAAGAGTGACGCACTGTGAGTGCTTATTTGCATGTCATTACCCAGAATCCCTGGCTGCAGTGGAAGCATTGTATGCTAAGAAATAATGGGGAAAGGCAGGTTTGTGGACCTATCTGAGATATCTGAATGTGCTCATAAGTGGCATTTTTATTTGCTGTACTCTGTTAAAGCAGGGGTGTGCGTGGTGGGGAGAACATGGACTTTGCTGCCTAATTGTCTGCACAAATAAAGCCTTTCAACTGTGACCGGTTGGGTTTTCAATTCATTTTTGTTGCCTTTTCGCTGCCTCTCCGGAAGCCTTTTCTCCATTTCCAGTTTGCATTTACCTGATCCAGGAGGCGCACTACCGAGGGAGCGTGGGAGTTTTTCTTCATTGCTGCAGATGCTGCTTAGACGCAGCCACCAGGACCGACAGGACTAGCATAACGGCGACATTGCATTCGCCTGATACAGCAATTGGATTGGGGTGGATAGTCATAGAGGCGAGACGACATTTTTCCTCACCTCTGAGTCCACATCCTTATGCTTGGCGTACTCTGCACCTTTAACTCTCTCGCCACTTGGCAACACTACACACAGATAGCACTCTGTGTCAGCACTACCCCAGAGCGCAGGACAGCATTACACCCTCTAACAAGGGACCTAGATTGTCTCTCTATTTCACTCTCCTTTCCAAAACTTTTCCCCCTTTCTGAGGCACAGGTATAGTTACAATACATTAAGATATAGCTATTGTTGGTGCAATACAAATGTTCCCTTAATATTTAAAAAGTGAAGGAGAGAACAAGGTTAAGTATTAATAATAATAATAATTAAAAATAAAACCACTGCCAAAGTTGAAGACATGGTTCCCTGGGGCTGCTGCTTGGCATCCACGTGTGTTGCGTTGTGCGTGTTGTACCTGGTTAAGTGTTAGGCCCATGTAGAAAAGAAGGTCAGACATGGGTCATTTCTATTTGGGTCGCCTACATGGCCCAGGTTTTTTTCTTTGGTATGTATTGTTTTTGTATTGTTATTGTTGTTTATCCCCTTCCCATGTGTTTTCCCCCATCTTCTTTAGCAGAAAAGGTCAAATGTGCAGATATGGTTCCACAATCACAAACAATATTCGACTTTAAGACTAAAGGTAATATATTTCTTAATTACCAGTACAATGGCAGCCCTTAAAATCATATCTCACAATGTTAAAGGTCTTAATAGCCAGGCTAAACGCCGGATGGCATTCTCCAATTATAAGAGAGAGTCCGCAGATGCCATCTTCTTACAAGAGACTCATCTCTCTAAGCGTCACTAACCCACTTTCCTACACTAATAATTTCCCCAGGTATTCTATTCATCTGCAATAGTCAAGAAGAGAGGGATGGCCATTGCCTTCAATAACTACACTCTCATTTATCTAGAGCAGGGGTGCGCAAAATTGCTGCGCCCCCAGTGCCTGCTCTCCCCCTGTGTCGTGCCCCCCCACTCTTACCTCTAATGTGATATCACGACACGTGACCCGCAGCGTCTTTTGACGCAGCGTCTCCATGGCAGTGGGTGTCAAATGATGCGTAATTTGACGCTGCGTTGCCATGGAGATGCATGGACCGAAGCGGGGACTGAAGCTGACTGAAGCCGGGTAATTGAGCCGCGCCCCACCAAACAGAGTCTTGCACCCCACAGTTTGCGCACCCCTGATCTAGAGCATACTAAAAAAGACAAAGAAAAGCAATTCATTCTCGTGGTTGGTCAGCTTGGAGAGACATGTATTTCGAAAAACTACTACACTTCATCCAAGAATTTAAAAGGGGTCTCCTCATTGTTGCAGGCAATTTCAATTTGGCACTAACCCAAAAACTAGACAGATCTTGAGGACCTGAGTGTGAGACACATCGGTCTAATACTAAATAATTAAATTTTTGGCTTGTTTACTAAAAGAAATTCAAGTGGTAGATAGCTGGAGGTCTGTGCATCCAACCGAATAGGATTATACATTTTATTCTGCTCTCCACAAATCATATTCTAGGATTGATATGATCCTAATTGATTCTAGGTTGGTGGAAAAAAACCTCCTAGGGCAAGTATCCAATGTATTACTTGGTCGGACCACGCGTTAATAGATATCACAATTGTCAACTTGGCTGCTCCCGGGATTGCTGGCCAATGGAGGCTAAATGAGTTTCTCCTACGCGCCCCTGAAGTGTTGTTACCTCTAAAGGAAAACATCAGATTTAATTTTGCAACTGACTGCTCCACAGAAGTCTCCTGTTCTTTAGTTTGTGAGGCCCACAAAGCCGCCATAAGAGGCGCATTAATGAGAGTAGCCTCTCACAGGAAAAAAAAACAGAATTAAAAAAATTGGAGAGCTAACTATGGAATTAACAAAACTAGAACAGAGCCAGAAAGAGAAGGACTCCACAAAATGTGCAAGTTATAAATCTATTTCCCTAATAAACATGGACCTGAAGTTGTTCGCCAAAATATTGACCAATCTGAATGAGTTCATGCCATATTTGGCGCACTACAAACAAGTGGGCTTCATTCCCACCAGGCAAGCCCCAGATAATTTATGGCGCATTGTGAATCTTACCCATGCAGCTAACACAGCGGGAACACCCCTCCTGCTCCCATCCCTATATGCCGAGAAGGCCCTTGATAGATTAAATTGGGGCTTACTGTTTTTTGTATTAAAGCATATGGGCTTCTCGGGAAAATTCCTACAAGCTGTCCGAGGGCCTTTACTAACATCCTTCAGCCAGAGTTAGATGTGCCGGCCTTATTTCCTATAAATTACAAATAACTAATTGTACAAGACATGGATGCCTCCTGTTTCCATTAATATTCGCGCTCTCTATTGAACCTCTAGCAGCCACCATCTGATCAAATCCTAACATTTTAAGGGTGACCATAGGAAAAGAAAATATTTTTTCCCCCAAAACTATTTGTATTTATTTTTTAGATATATTTTGGGTGGGGGCTGGATACAGAACAGAGAAGGAAGGGGTGGATTGGGGATAATAGAACCAGCATAGTTAAATCAATAATACAATACAGAAATAATAATAATAATAACAATAGTAGAAATAATTTTTAACAGTAATAATACCAACATATGGAGAGGAAGGGAGGAGGCAAGAGTGTGGGCTATTCCTTCGTTATTTCATCATCAATTAAGCAGGTAAAAGGTCTGGAGTTGGTTCCAGGTGTGTCATTTGCATTTGGAAGCTGTTGCTGTGAACCCACAACATGCGGTCAAAGGAGCTCTCAATGCAAGTGAAACAGGGCATCCTTAGGCTGCAAAAAAAAGAAAATCCATCAGAGAGATAGCAGGAACATTAGGCGTGACCAAATCAACAGTTTGGTACATTCTGAGAAAAAAAGAACGCACTGGTGAGCTCTGCAACACAAAAAGGCCTGGATGTCCACATATGCTGTTTTAGGCCTCTCCCTGAAATTATTTTAGGGCACCGCATATCGAATGTTTGACACCACTGTTGTTTATTATATAAATTGGATCATGGTGGTCTATTGAATATCTTACAGGAATAATACATTGCTATGTATGATTGTCGTTAATACTACTGTTTGATACTATACACTGTTTCATTCTTCATTTTCCCACATATTGCACATTGCACATATATACGAGAACCAGTGTCAATGAGGACTATTTCTTCCAACATTGCTAGAAAGGATTTGGGCAATCCGTGAGGCTTCCAGGCTGCAGGACTTCTTGATTGAGCTTGTTTTACAACACCCCCATTGCATGCAGTGTTTTACAATACACTGTGATTTTTGTGGGTTTTTTTTATCACTTTTTAGGAAATATTGAATGTATCGGCATTTTTTCACATTTTTGAATAGTGGGGGGTTTAGCGCTGGGGTTGTGTACCATCCTGTTACAGTATACAAAAAAGCAAATGTAAGTTCAATATTGTATCTGTTTATGCACTGTGTACCCTATAGTCCCTGTCTTGATTTTCTGTACCCCGTTCAAAAAACTGCACATAAATTAAAAGCTGAAGAAAAAGAATTAGCCAAACTACTGTACAGTATGGTGAAGACATCCTCCTCCCAAAAAAAGACACACGTAGGGGAAATTTCCCTCATAAATATTTATTTAAAAAATACTCATAGGTGTGTAATTTAAAACAAAAAAATAGTTAATTACCCAGATTCTAGGAGTGCACTTTTAAATGGCCCTATGGTGTTGATAACGAAGATGCTAAACTATATACGTTTACATACATAAGATTTGATCCAAGATCTTTTTAACATGATAACTAAATGGTGCTGTTTGTGCCATAAGACACATTACAACTAAATTGGCCACTATAGGGCATATTTACTAAGCAGCGCTCTGCTATAAGACACTTCTGGATCTGGAAGACACCTTACAGCCCATTCAGTTGAACATGCCGGAAGGTGCCTTATGACTTAGCCCTACTTAGTAAATATGGACCACAATGTCTTATTACTTATTAAGAGAAAATATCAGTAACAAGGACTTAATTTTTTTGACAGCAGCATTTGTTTGTTATTTTTGCTATATAATGCTTATTCACCTTATCCACTTCTACTCTCTAGGTACTCATTTGGGAGGATGGGTTTACTCTGAAATAGTCACATTTAATTTATCAGAGTGCGATAATTTGTATTTCCCAATCATCTTGCAGACTTTAGTTCATTATACTATTGTTTCACATGAATAATTTAGCAAAGTTTGGATTGATTGACTCTAATTAACTAAAACTCGTTCCAGGCTGTGCATCTATTGTCATGCTAGCTAGCCGCAAAGCCCCAAACTGTTCAGCAATGGCAATAGCAGGCAGATCGATTTGAAAACTACAAAAATGTGCAAAAAATGAACTTGTCACAATTTGAGAAGAAGAAATAAAGACAGTTGGGAAAAAGAAACCTTGGAGCGATTAAAGGAAAGAAAAAAAAGGGATGCGTTTTATGAACAATATTGGTAATAAAAGCGCTCCATGTAACAGCATCCTTTTCATTATTACCCTGCGTGCTGACAAATGACCAGCACAGCCTCGAGACGTTTTCATTTAATTTGATTCATTTAACCCTTTGCCTTTCAATGGAGCCAGCCGTTGCAAACACTTATGCAATACAAAGAAATGCATTGCATGACCGTCTAGCAGCGAAAGAGTTAAGTTGCTTTTTTAGACTCTCAAGAGATGTGTCTACTTTGTCCATGTATTGTTACGGGTTATATAACCCTCTTACTTATAGGCAGTTGTGTATTTTTTTTTTTTTTTTTTTGCTGTAACGCTTTATATTTGTAAATATACTATGTGTAATGCAATTGGAATACATTTTCAATTCCAAGCCTATATTTCCACTTTCTTCACAATAAGAATGGATCTGCTTTTAAAAATGGACACCCTAGCTGTTCTTTGCTGTTAAAAATAACACTGTTTTTATAATATGTACTGTACTTACATTGTTCATGTGCATTCTTAAAGCTAGTTTCTCATATAGTGCAGCTAGAGTACATACGCTTTCAGGGATACTTTTATTCATCAGCTGTGCAGCAAAGGAGGCACATATTCCTGCGTGTGATATACCCCACTTAAGATAGAAATATATGCGTTGCGTCTTATACGTTGCTGCACATCTGCTAAACAGCCACCAGAGATCTTGAACTTACATGTGCTAAATTCTGCCAAAGAACATAGGTCACAAATACATTTTATGACAGTTTTTGGAACCTGGATACAAGCTGTTGCCAGGAATGGGACATCCCATAGTGCCTGTCATTTCACCATGTAGTAATTGTCCTAGTTTAAGGCTGCGCTTATAGTGCTGGCGACGCAACCGATGACGTCACCCGTCGCCGTTGCCACTGGCGAAAGTTGTAATTGGATTTTTAGCGACGTCGCTGGTGACAAGGCCAGTGACGTCACTAAAAGGGGCGGGCCGCGCAATTTGATTGGTTTAGAGACAGTCACATGTGGCGACAGTCTCTAAAACATCAAATTTACCCGGCTTCAAAATGTTTGGTCGCTACTTCGCTACTTCGCTTACTATAAGCGCTTGCGACGGAGTCAATGTATTTGTTTCGGAGTGACGTCGCGTCACCGTCACAAGGCACTATAAGCGCAGCCTTATAGGGCTTTTATCAATGTCATTTATATCAATAAAAGATGCCTGCCCGTAGTCCATCATGGCATGTTAAATGGAGGTGTTAAACAAGTTTACATTTTGCTGGGAATCTTTTGAATGGCAACACTTATAGCTTCACATAAGCCAGAGAGGTCAGCAAATTAGAATGTATGTTAGATGAATTAATATGTCTATTGCACATTTGTATTATCTACTACAGGCTAAGTCTATGTGCAGCTTACCTGTGCATATTGTGGCCGTTATATACGTTATATACATAACGTAGCAGTGGTGGAAGTGACTTAAAATATAAATATTTTTTTCTTGAAAAATAAAGAGTACGTATGTATGTAACCCTCCCTGCCCGGCTTCTAGGGAGTTTACATTGAATAGTCTACATATTTGCCATTCTCAGTGTAATACCTTATCAGGGTGCTGTGTCCATGCAGATGGTTGGTGCTGGAGAAAAGATGGGCACCAGGAACTTTATAGTTATGAACTAGGTTGTCTTTATTTACATAACATAGTAACAACTTCTTCTTCAGATGCATTACTCTATTTCTGGAGAGGCACATTCACTAAACAGTTGCTTAGTTGCTTGGCTATATATCATTGTATGGCATTCTGATTCTATTACTTCCAGTGCCCCTTCCTTGGGCTACACTTCCCTCCCTTTACCAAATGGGTCTTGATCTCTGCTCTTTGCCCTGCCCATCCCATATGCATGCTTCAGTGCTGGGGCGGCAGGGGTAAATCCTTTAAAGTGTGCCGCACTCATTATTCCCTGGGATGCTCACCACGGGAATGAGTCAAAGGGTCCCAAGTTTCTGCTTCACCATGCTTGTCCTAGGGCTACTATTTGGGTAACACCCCAGAGGGCACAGGCCTCCCACCTGGGAGTCTGTACTGCTCTGCTTCTTTCTTTCTAGGGAGCATAACTTAAATGGGCACTTCCTTATCTGTAAAACAAAGAAAGGGATGCCTACCCTGTACTACTTATTTAAATTTTCTATATACAAGTGAGACCCCTCCACTGTCTTCCAGGGATCTGAGGATGGAGTTCTTCTCCCCTCCTATTTATAACCTCTCTCTCACTACCTATCTTTAGGCAGGAAAGGGGCAGAGCTAGGTCTCTGCTGAGTCATCCTAGACCAGGTGAGCAATCCAGCATATTACAGAAGCAGGTCCCTGTCTGGTCACTTTACATAATACTATGTGAAGGGGCTGTCATGGGAGACCAGGTTTCTTAACACCTTTTTATTACCGGGATCATTGATTGAGCAAAACGAGATAGTAAAATTAATGGTAATTTATTTCTTGTAGAAGACAGACACACAAAGTTACACAATTCAAGTTAAACACACTTACTGGGAACGGGGCTTAAGAATAAATCCGTTTTTCGGACCATAATTCCTTAAGATCACCTTTTTGGAGCCCTTTCCAATGACCGGTAGTAACTCGCAAAAGTCCTGGAACTGTTTCTGGCATGCAATGCCAGACGCGACCGCTACGTTCTAAAAAGCGGGACTGAGAAACTTTTCTGACATGAAAATCTTTGAAGCCGGCTCGCGTCTATTCAGTTCTGAGCATCTTTGAATTTGCCGCTTTTGGCTTGGAGCTTGGAATCTCCACTTCTCATTGGCTGCAAGATCTCTTAAGGCTTTCAGGCTTTCATTCACTAACCTGAACAGCCTATCAGAGCGTGGAAATTCTCCTGCCAGCAAATCACCAATTTGCCGGGTTGTAAAGCTGGGAGGGCAACTTTTCTCAGTCTGCAAAAGGGACATGTGCCAACCTGGCTCCTCTGCCCCTTTGCATACTAAGCTCACCCGCTGCCCAGGCTCCACAGAGTCTGGGGTTGGGCAAATGGTTGCCGGATAGCCTTGTGTTAGCCCATTCAAGCAGAACTACAGTACCCCTCCTGTTCTAACACCGTGGCATCCCTGAGGCTTTCAAGTACGGACTCCGCACAGACACAGAGGCACCAAGCTTGGTTGCTATCTGGGCTGGACGGAATCCATGACTTAGAAAATCTCTCAGTTCATATACAGGTTACCAATATATATGCACATTAAACTATAACCATTTAATAAAATATTTTGTGTTCTGTTTCTGTGTGCTAAAAGTTATGAGTTCCTATTCTGGTGTCAGGGATGGAGTGAGTGTATATATTCCCTTCAACCACCAGCCTCATTCTTGGCAATCATGAGAAAATGCTTTTAAAACTTTTAGACACTGTAGACACTGTAAAACTTGCTCAGCTTTATGTGGAACAGTCCCAGGGGTTCCGCCGAGCCTCCCGTACTCAGTGCGGCCCGTGATGGCTTTCCTTGCTGCTCCTCCTCCCTCCTCCTCCCCAGGAGCGCGCTTCCGGTGCCTGCTGCTGTAGAGCACATGCTGTCCTCACCGCCTCAAGCCTCCTGCTCACGCCTCAAGCCTCCTGCTCACTGCTGCTGCCTTCTGCCCGCTGCTGCCGCCTGAGGTAGGCTTATAGGATGGGAGAGGGAGATCTAGGCTTTCTGTGGTGGCTGCTGCTGCTTGTGTGCTCCGGGGGGGGGGTATGATGTGAGATGCAGAAGGTATTGATGTGAGATGCAGGGTGGTGGCTATATGAGGATGATGATGAGTGGTGCTAGGGGAGATATGAGGATGATGATGAGGGGTTCTGGGGGAGATATGAGGATGATGATTTTACCTGTACGGCCAAATTTTTTTAATATGTATTGGGGTACCGGGGGTCTTTTTAATATGTATTGGCGGGGGCTTTTTTATTATGTATTGGCGGGGTATTTTTATTATGTATTGCATTGTGGGGTTACATGTATTTAGGGTGGTGGTTTTTTTGGTATGTATTTTGTAGGGGGGATTGAGTGAGAGTGGGGTAATTGACGGAAGGTAGGGGCAAGTGAGAGGAGAGAGGGAGTGACGGAGTGAGTGAGGAAAAGAGGGTGTAAGAGTGAGATACAGGGGAGATATACATGTGAGGCGGGAGGGGGGAGAGTGAGTGAGATGGTGGGGAGAGAAATACATGGGTAGAAGGTGGGAAATAGAGGGGGCTCGTGAGGTGTGAAAGAACCTAATATGTAGGGGTTGCCCGAGAATTTTCGAAACACTTCAAAGGTTCCTCCAAACAAAAAAGGTTGGGAATCACTGGACTAATTCCATCTGTGATAGCATATATGGTATGTCTAGTACAGTGGTTTCCCCCTTTCTTTGGTTAAGGAACCCTATAATTATATTGTGAAATTCTGGGCAACCCCAACGCTCTCTCCCCCCTCTTTGTCCCTCACTCCCCCACCTCTCCCTCACCCCCCCATCCTTCTCTTCCCCATCTACTTCACACACACCCTCCCTCTCACTCGCCCTCGTACACTCTCCCCTCTCACTCGCCCCTCATCGTCTCTCACTCTCCCTCATCATTGGGTCGAGGAGGTCTCAGGTGATGACCGGCGAGGGGGGTGTGGGGTTGCAGTGAAGGCCGGCACTGAAGGCCGACCCACAGCTCGGATGCTGCCGGGTGCGGGACAGTTATTCCAGATCTTCCCAACCCCCCCCCCCTTGTCGGCCACGGAACCCTCTAGAAATGCAGTCGGGACTCCAGTTGAAAATCACTAGCCTAGTATGAAAGCTCATAGGTTCTTGTCTTCCGTCCTCAGTTTCTGTGGTCTTTTTTGTTACAAACCCGGAGCCTCCACTGTGTATGTTGGATTTTGCCAGCCATATACTATGAGGCAATGAAGAACAAGTGTTTTTTTTTTTAGTGCATACCTTGGCATATACTACTTACTGTAAAGTTCTATGGGAATTCAAACATAACAGCAAAAGAGCTGGCTTTGCAACTTGCAGCATCATGCATATATTTTCCAGTCCAATATGTCAGTGAGTTAAAACATGGAAGCATATTCATTTTAAGTCAGAAGTGACAGCAAGACATGGCACTTGCAAACCTACTGAGTATTCATTGACCTTGATCTGTGAATGAAAAATAGTGGCTACATTTTTCAGAGGTATTGTTTTATAAGGGGGACATTAAATCCTACATGTTAGAAATCAGTTAGTACCTAACCATTTAAAAATATGCTACATATATTTTAAATACATTTTCTGAAAGAGAGTTTTCACTGAGTGATTCACAGACTTTTGATGTCATTATACAATATTAAACTGATCTTGTCTGATTTTTCAGAGTGGAGTTATGATACTGAAAATATGTGAGCATTTTGGAATTATTCTTAAAAAAAAGATTAAAGGAAAGTCTCCCTCTAAGAAATGTCAAAGACATGTTCGAGACTTGCCGGCATATTGAAGAATGGTCTTTGACAAATTAAGACAAACTATTTATTTTTGTCATAATTTATAACTATCAAAAGGTGAAATAAACTCTACTTGATGTTGCTATCCAAGACAAATACATGACACCTTCCTGCTCCTCATGCATCTGTTGAGCATACTGCAGCCCTTTAGACATCCAGCTGGAAGTAAGGTTTCTAGTTCCTGGGAACTATGTAGTTAGGGTTTGTAGCGTTTCATGGCTCTCCCCTTGCTCTCATTACAGGTAGAAGCAACATCACTGGCCCTTGAGCAGTATAAAGGGAAACCCTAATACTGTATATACATTTATATATGTAGCACTAGCACCCTTGCAAATTTACCTCAGTGAGTCATGGTCCCTATGGCAGAATAGGGGTTAATTTCCCCTAGACCTTAGTTGTTACACTTCGTGTATGTAGCCCCCTTTCCCCGAGACAAAGGGAAATTACCTGTGATGCCATTACCTGTGGCTCACAGAAGGCCTAATCCTCCGCCCCTCCGCCGCTGGGAGCATAGGGTGGTCTCGCTTCTCTGGTTGCAGCACCTCAACCTGGGAGGGTTTCCTAGCACAGCAGGATAACCCCTCACAGGAACCAATACAGTCGGTAAATACACACACAGGTTATATATAACAGGAGTATTTACTGAACACACACACTACCATATAGCAGTACACACACATATAACACAATAATAATGCAGGATATATATCCCCACAGTACTTAGGGTGCAGTGGCACCAATATCCCTGGTGTCCTTCCCCAGTGTCAGTCCCACCCAAGCGTAGGGAGTAGTGCTACCCTTGTGGACCGCTGGTGCACTTTACCTCCCTGGGCACTCCTGTACCCAGGTACCGCTGAAGGAAACAGAAGGATCCATCTGATCCCACGACGTGAGGCCTCCAAGAATCCCTCCGCTCCTTGTGCGTCCAATCCACCTCTTGAGGGAGAGTGTAACAGTAATTATCTAGAACAGTGTAAGTTACCTCAGCTATCCAGAACTGTCTCGGAGGCTCTTAATGGGAGAATTACCCAGGAAGAACTAACAAACGCAGTCAAATAATTGAAAACAGCAAAATCCCCAGGTCCAGATGGACTATCTAATGTATACTACAAAAAAATCCTGGCGATTCTCTCCCCATTTATGCTTGAAATGTTCAACTCTTTCCTAGAAGGCGATCCTATCCCATCTACCATGTCCACCACAACTCTGGCCATTATACATAAAGAAGGCCGGGACCCACTTCAGTATGGGAGCTACTGCCCGATCTCTCTGCTCAATACTGATCTAAAAATTTACAGCAAGATTCTAGAAAATAGGCTAAACCCGATTCTGACGAAACTAATTCATATACAGTACATCAAGTGGAATTTGTCTCGGGGAGGCAAGCCTCAGACAATACCCACAAAACTAAACATATTATTGACCATGTGAACCTCACCGACACAAAAGCTATCCCGTTGTGTCTAGATGCTGAGAAAGCGCTTGACAGGAAATACTGGGCATTCTTGGATGGAGCAATGCAGAGGTTTGGATTTGGGGGCCCTTTTGTAGAGGGTGTTAGAGCTCTCTATCAAAAACCCACAGCACTATTTAAACTCTCGGGGATCAAGTCAGGTATGATTGAGATAAAAAATGGAACTAGTCAGGGCTGCCCATTGTCGCTCCTCTTCTTTGCCTTGTCAATAGAGCCGCTTGCCTCAACATTTTGAGACTATTAATATTCAGGGTATCCCAATCGACGGAATAAACTATAACATTTCACAGATGATATAATATTAACACTAGCCAACTCCCAGACGTCCCTGCCCAACCTTCAATACCTTCTAACGTAAATTGGCAAATGTCAGGCTATAAGACTAATAATGATAAATCGGAGGCCATGAATATGACCCTTCCCGCCCTAGAAATTAAGCTGTTACAATTGAATTTTAATTATAAATGGAGTTTTTAGACGGACGTTCACAGAGGTACACAATTGGAGACTTTATAAGGTGAAATTATAACAAGGCTTTATTGTGCCTTTTCCTTTTCATCTGGAATACTATCCAAACACAGGGAGGGTGAGGGAAACAAAGCTTCTATTCACTTGGGAGTATTTCTAGTGAAATACCATGCAATTCACAACTCCTAGTTAAGCAGGTCTCCCAGCCCCAAACACATAGCATGACATAAGCAGATATAAGAAGTCTCTTAAGAATGAAAATCTTATCTGTTAGCTGCTGTAGAGTAAGCTTCTCTTCTCTCCTGGAACCGCACCCGTGCGTGCACAGAAAATATCAGCATCCAGGTTTAGAAGTCTTATTTGTCAGCTCCAGAGATCTGTGTTCTCTTGGTCAGTCTCTCCTGGGAGACTCAAGAACCACTGCTCTGTCTCCAAAGTTCAGCTCTCAGTCAGAGCTAAGGAGTCACTTCCTGTCTCAAAGGCAGGCTTTTTCTACCACCTGTAATCAGGCAGGTGGTGTTAGTTAATTTGCTACCAGCAGTAAACCACCACACTGCTGGATTAGAGGCAGATTTGTGAACAGGAATAAGTCCCCTGTTACATACCTCCCCTGTTTGTGGGAAGCTCGGGCTTGCCACGGCCAAAGCCCATCCTTCCACTCTCATTCTAGATATCTCTGTGACTTGAATGAGAGTGGATGGAGGAAGAGAACCCTCAGTCCTGCTGGGATTGGAGCCCTTTCTCAAGTTTATTCGTGTCTCCTCCTGAAGGTGTTTGAGATCAGCACTCCTCAGTCGCTCGAGGAGGACTTTTTCCAAGTATAGTCTTTTTGCTACGTGCGCGGTCATGAGATTTCCCTTGCGTCGGGTGCTCGTCTTATTGTAGGCATACTGTATGGCAGCCGTTGCAGAGCGTTTAAAAACAGCCCTTTGAGTTTTCCGCTCTTGAAGCTGTCTCTCTGCCCTTTTCCCACTCAATGGGGTTGCTAGTTCAGCCTCTTTGAGATTAAGTTGCAATTCCACACCCACTTCCAGAGAATGTCCCATCTTTTCAGCTTCATCAGCTAAGGATTCTTCTGGTTTTAATTCAGCACGTGTACCTTCTTTTGTTGCCTGCTGGGTGGCTGAAGGTTTTGCTAGTGCTTGTTTACTGTAAGTGGTTCAAATTTTGCAACCTTGTCTTTCAGACGAGCGGTATTCCCAGCTCTCACTGTACCCTTGTCTTCATGGGTTTTTGTGGCCGTGGGATACTGACGCTTAGTCAGGGTCAATACTTGTCCTTGTAGGACTGTAATCTCATCCGCGAGAGATCCCTGTTTTTTGAGTGCGTCTTGCAAGTCTCTTCTCAGGGAATTTATCTGCGCACTTTGCTTTCCGTGAGTCTGTATCAGAGTCTCCTTCATATTCTGGAGCTCTGTAATTTTTGTCGTCAAGGTTGCCACTGCGTCTGTTTTCTCCTTGGTGGACTGACTCAAGGGAATGGAACAGTCTCTCTGTCTCTCCAGCTCTTGCTCCAGTTTCTGAGCCGTCTCACGCTCCCTCTCATACAGAGTCACCTGGTATCGAAGCTCCGCCTCCAATGATGCTCTGGTGACATGCAGCGTGGCCTTTAGCTCCTCATACTGCTCTGTGGGGACGTACCGGGTATTCAGACGTTCCTGCAGCGCGTGTACCTCTTTAGCAGCCTGCAGCTTTTCTTCCAGCAGCGTTTGCTGCTTCTCCTCAGCATACTGGAGGTGTGTACGCAGACCTTGCAGTTGGTTCTGCAGTCGGTGCTCTGCGTCCCTTGAAATGTCCAGCTCCTCAGTGAGACTGTGTAGTTCCTTTCTGGAAACTTCCAGGTCTGTGCGGCAGCTGTTGGTCTCATGATGTGAGGCATCCAGTGCTCTGCGGAGTGTCTGAACCTCTTTCTGAGATATGTCCACTTCTATCCGGACACTGTTGACCTCCTGTTGTGAGGCATTCAGCTCTATGCGAAGAGTGTGAACCTCTTGCTGGAAGACTGTCATCTGCTTCAGTGCCTCCTCATACTTCCGCTTTAGCGTAGCCACCATTTTATCAGATTGGCTCTGCTTTTCATCCATGGCGGAAATAGTAGCATTTGCAGTATCTAGCTCAGTCTTGAGATCGTCCAATTCTGTCCTGGCTGCAGAGTACATTGCGAGCACATATTCCTGTAGCTTCACGTTATTTTTCTGTAGCTCTGTGTAACCATCTTCCTTTTGTTTCAATTGTTCACGGAGCATATCACAGTCATGACTGGCATTTTCCAGGGCATCTTCAGGGCTGGTCAAGGGATCGTTACTCACTGGTTCCGGCTCCACTTCCCTGGGATGGTTGGTTGAGGGTTCCTCACAGTTGGCACCGGACAGACACTTCTTTGGGGTACACGACTTTTGCCTTGGGCCCTCTGGATATTCAGTTAACCGCGGGATGAATTCTCCATTTTCTCTAGGCTGCAGGGCAACTCGGTCCCCCTTTTCCTCCACAGGATCTGCGGACGTGTCTGTTCCTTCCACGGTAAGTGAAGAACCGCTTTTCTTTTTCCGCCTTTTTGATTTGGATGACACCGTCCCTTCAGGGATATTGGGGTCTCCATCTTCATTTGAAATTTTAGCAGCGTCACTGGATCCACCCGGCTTTTCTTGCAACTGTAATAGCTGATGGAAATTTTCGGTGATCCACTGCTCCCGCTCTGTCTCCTGCTGATCATATTCGTCATCAATGGGAGCAGTCTTTTCTGTTCATGCCGAGTTCAGGCACCCCCACCATTCTTGGGGTGTTTTGTGGGTGTGACTCGGTTCGGGTTCCCCGTAAGAGATGTCTTCCTCTTTATTGGACTGGAAGGGCCACTCTTCCGTGGGGTAGGGTTCATTACAGGAACGCTGCATCTTGTCCTCCATTTTTAGGCTATCAGGTGTAATTTTCTTCCTGACCTCAGGAGGCGCTATTGCAGCTGTTGCCACTGTATTTGCTAGAACCCCCAATTGTGGTAGTCCTACAGATGGTATATTTTGCTTGTAGAGGTCGTAGCTCTCACAGGCATCTCTGTAGACTTTTCTTTCTTGGGTAATTTTTATTTTTTTCAATATCAGCAGTACTGTGCATGCATTTTCTCTTATCAGGTATACAAGATGTGCAGTTGCTAGGTAAAAAAGTCTATTTGCTTTACACCATTTACTTGCTAGGTATAATCTCTCCGCTTCAGCAACAGAATTTGCTTTTCTGCCTGAATTCAGTAATTTTCCGTCTCATCTTTGGGCTTTGCTCCCAAGATATATATAGGCAGACTTTTTTTTACTTGCAGAAAAAAACCCATTCTTTGCAGTGGACTATTTCTTTCATTCCCGGCAGGGTGACTCAACACTCAGCAATTGGCTTTGAAATACCTTTTTCCCCTATAGGGCAATTTTACACTCAGCATTTGTTTGCTAAAATTCCCCTGCTTCAGCACAGTCTTGTATCAATTTTCACACTTTTCTGCATATACTCCATTCACAGCTGGTAGCCCTATGCTGTGTGGCAACCTTTATTTGCAAAATCAGTACCACTCGTGGGTCACCATCTGTATTCACTGATTCAGCGAAACTTTTGAAAACAACAAACACCTATCCCTTTTTAAGGGCTGACTCACTTCTTGAACCCTGACTATGGCTGGAAAGCAAAACCCCTATTTCAATGACCATATTACACTTTGTGATAGGCAAAATAAGATTTAGCTGTTTCAGCAGTCTCTCTCCTCTTGGGATTGGGGCAAAGAGTCCATCTGTGGTTTTGTAAGTTTCAGTGCAGTGTAAGTTTCCCTTTAACTCTGATCTCTGCTGCATGAGGTTTTTTTTTTTTTTTTTTTTCTAAGTTGCTCAGACTGTTTGTAGGCAAAAAGCATAACAAAAAAATTTCACATAAAAATCTCCGGTCCTTTTTAACTTCAAAGACACCTCTCATCCCACTTCTGATACCATATGTAGACGGACGTTCACAGAGGTGCACAATTGGAGACTTTATAAGGTGAAATTATAACGAGGCTTTATTGTGCCTTTTCCTTTTCATCAGGAAAACTATCCAAACACAGTGGGGGGAACAAAGCTTCTATTCACTTGGGAGTATTTCTAGTGAAATACCATGCAATTCACAACTCCTAGTTAAGCAGGTCTCCCAGCCCCAAACACATAGCATGACATAAGCAGATATAAGAAGTCTCTTAAGAATGAAAGTCTTATCTGTTAGCTGCTGTAGAGTAAGCTTCTCTTCTCTCCTGGAACCGCACCCATGCGTGCACAGAAAATATCAGCATCCAGGTTTAGAAGTCTTATTTGTCAGCTCCAGAGATCTGTGTTCTCTTGGTCAGTCTCTCCTGGGAGACTCAAGAACCACTGCTCTGTCTCCAAAGTTCAGCTCTCAGTCAGAGCTAAGGAGTCACTTCCTGTCTCAAAGGCAGACTTTTTCTACCACCTGTAATCAGGCAGGTGGTGTTAGTTAATTTGCTACCAGCAGTTAACCACCACACTGCTGGATTAGAGGCAGATTTGTGAACAGGGATAAGTCCCCTGTTACAGAGCTCCTCCCATATTAAATACCTAGGAGTCAAAATTGACAGATTTTATGACTCATTGTATAAATGTAATTACCCCCCCCCCCCTATTTGACAAAATCAAAAAGGCACCGAAGGAGGCAGAAAGCACAGTGGCAACAAAGGTTCTCTGGCATCCAGGCTTATAAGGACTCCAAAGACATAAAAATCACCAGGCGCTCCTGCGAGTGTTTCAGATAGGAGGAAATAATACAGTATAGTGGATGCAAAATATAGAATGAAATGATATACAACCAGTGCCAGTTTGCAGCTCAACCTTCAGTGGATCTTCCTTATAGATCCTTATATAGTTGCAATGTCCAGAAGTCAGGGAGCGCAGACACCAGGTTGGACATATGAGGAGAAAAAACAATAACACAAATGATAGTGCAATCCTGTAGGGTAAAGAAATGTTCCAACTGGGAATGGGGACATGCACAGTGGATAAAAACAAAATGTAGACAGATAGCCACTGCTATAGTCCTATGGGGTAAGAGGCTGGAATATGATCAGGTATACACATGACAGTGGTTGAAATCAAGAATGGCCACACAAATGTAGAAAATGATGAAAAAGGTTTAGTAAAAGGACATCAGGAGGCACACGGATGCAGTGGGAACTTACAATCAAGCCCCAGAAATCAGGCAATGGTATAGAGCTTAGTCTTTTTCCGTTGTGGGAGAGATAACCTGTATGCGTAGTGACTGCTGCAGGGGGGTCAGGCTGCGCCGGCGCTTCCTCCACTGTCAGCCTTGGAAGCGCCGGTGCAGCCTGACCCCCCTGTAGCAGTCACTACGCATACAGGTTATCTCTCCCACAACGGAGGTCCCGCCGGAGCCAGCAACGGGCCCACCGGCTGCTCGCGAAGGTGGGGGCCAGGGAGTGATTGGAGTCCCTGGAGCCCCGGCGGCGCACCCGGCTAGCGGGGGCCGCCATGATGGGTTGCGCGAGCATGTGCGGGATCGCGCATGCGCAGGAATAGCCAGGAAGTTGCGGCGGCCATTAGGCATAGGGAGGGAGACACCAGGTGCCTCATAGTGGCCAATGAGGGCCAAGGATTCTCAGCCCAGGAGATAGATACATTTCGCGGGCTTAGGAGATGGCAGTTGGAGCTGGGAGCAGGAAGGGGAAGGAAGGGTGTAGGGAGCAAGTGGCTCCTACACCAGGTAAGGTTCCCCATATCCCAGGCAGACCCCAACTCCCCACTAGGTTAGTGGTTAATTAATAAGGGATGGCCCCAGGTTAGGGACCCTGCCCTTAGGTGCGTGTGGTGTGCAGTCTTGTCAGTGTCACGGCTGTCAGTGCTGTGAGGGCTGACAAGAAGACATCGTGTGTGTGTGCAGCACGTTCGCTGCAGGTACCAAGTAGGTTGCAGTGCGTTGCTGCAGGTGCTGTGAGTATTAGTTAGCAGTCAGGACCGGGAAGAGCTAGGGGAACGGATTAGGCCAGTACCCCCTAGGCTCCAGATAGGTCCTAACTCCCCCAGCTTGTGGTGCTACAGGGACAGGCCCTAGGTTAGGGACCCTGTCACAGTAGTACTAGTGTTAGATAGGGACACAGCGGACGCTGCGCTCCCCGAGAAGAGACTTGGGCTCAAGTCTGTGCCTAAGAGACAGAGACTATCTCCAGGGTGGGATCGCCCCTGGCAGGACCCTCATGCGAGGCAACATCGGATCAGACGGGATCACCAAGCGGCAGATCCTTTTCGAAGTTGCTTGCAGGCCCGAGTGCAGGAGCGCTCGGCAGGTATCTTCCTATGTGCACCAACGTATCCGAACATATCACAACTACACATAATGGCAGCGCTGACCACGGGACAAGGGGGTTGGGCTGTGGACACAGTGTGGGGATACACAGTGACTGTGGAGTTACTCCCTAGGGGGAATGTTATAAGTGTGTGTTATTGCCTGCATATATTAGTAAAGTGGTTATATACATTCCTGTGTATGTGGTTATTGTATATGCGGGTCCTGTGTAGGCAACCTTCTACATCCCTAGAACCCTACACAGGTGGAGGCGCTGAAACCGAGAACGTTCCAGAGGATTCACCCCAGGCTCTCACTGGCAGAGGCTCAGACCTCCTGTGAGCCTGACAGGTATACTGCACCACACCTGGTAACACATAGGTTTCCACCCACACACACGGTATCTGTGATTGGGATAGAGGGAATACCCGTTACATATATAGTTGCGTTCTCATGTAATTATGTTTCACAAATATTCAAAGCAAAGGTGTTTCATGAAGGAAATGATTGGCCTTTAATATATTACAAACTATTCTAAGTACTATAAGTACCTAATCAATTGGAAGTATTGATTCACGAAATTATATATTGACATACAGATAACATGTGTTACATGTAAGTGAGGTTATACTTCCCTGTGAACATAAATTTAAACATTCAGCCAATTCGTGTCAATAGGATTCAACCATTGTCTGCACAGGAATTAATTAGACCTGCATCTTTGGTTAATTTTCTCAGAATTGTGAACTCTCACTAAAATGACACAATCTCCGTGTCACTGATGACATTTAATAGTTAAAGCCGCGCTGCTATAGGAAGGGATCTTTTTTTTTTTCTATCGTTGACATTTTTATTGCGTTTTCCATAACAAAACATATTACTTTTCAACAACACCACAAAATACCAGTTTATAGTGATTACAATATTCCTTTACATTTAACAGTGCACTAAACCAGTAAATAATATACTAAAATTACATATGCTTCAGACAATGACAAACAAAAAACGAAATTAAATTTTAAATCGATGAGTCAGTTCTGCATTGCATAATTTCCATCTGTACAGTACCTTTTCCCCACTTACCCACAGTTCCCTTTGTTGTTTCTGTGCTATTGGTCCTAACCTTATCTAGGATTACCAGACATTAGATATTTTATTCTTTTCCCCCAAGAAGGGATCTTTAAAGGAGCAATCCTGCCAGAATCAAGCTTTGAAACCAAGGGAGCCGCTGGACCTGAACCATGCCTTTTCTGGTCCGGGGACCCCCTAGTTCCCGAGGAACTTAGCAGTGTAGTAACCATTTTCTTCATGGCATTTAAATGGCCGTCCAATCCGAATACACATCTCACAGGTCTTGCAGGTCAGTTGGAAGCCGCAACGTAATTAATTAAGGCTTCCTATTGGCTCGCAAGATCTGTGAGATTTGGTATGCATTTTGTTTCTCCTTAAGGGAGCAGAGACACCAGTAATTATACTGGTATGTATCTCTAGAACCAGGGGGGTCCCTGCAACTAAAAATAATGTGATTCAGCTCTGGGTTATGCCCTGTTTTCAATGCTGTAAAAAGCAGACAGCCACTGTCTCAAGACTCCAGGCTGACAGCCTCTTCGCAGCCCCCCGTGAAAAAACTGACTGAATTTTCAGACAGACTTTCAAACCTTGCAACGCAGGTTAATTGGATGCACCTGGAAGCTGCTGTCAGCAGATGTTAACCCCATCATGCTGGTACACAGCACGTTCTAACCTTCTGCTGACATAGAATTAATCTTTGAATCTGTCACAATCTTAAAGTGGCAAGTCGTATTCATTACTTTCGGAAATCACTTTTTGAACAACTGGGATGTGGTCCAATGTGTTGTCTCCACGGCAAAATTCCGTTTGTTGTCTAGGCTGGGCAAGGTCCAGGGTCCGTGACAGTTAGGGAGTATCTTCGTAAAAATCTTGTAAGTGATTGAAAGTAGACTGTTTGGTCTGTGGTTCTTGAGGTCTTCTTTGTCTCATTTCTTTTGAATGAGGATATAACTATGGCATTATTTCATTGCTCTGGAGTTTTCCTGTTCTTTAAGCAATGTGGAAAGAGATTTGCAAGGATGTTCTCTAACTCTTCTCCAGCTTCATTCAAGATTTAAGTTGTTATTGGATCTTCTTCTGGGACCTTGCCATTTGTCATGGGTTTAATAGCCTTTGCTACTTCTTCTGCAAGGATGCATGGTATATCAGTCATGTTTTTTCTCCCTCTTTGTCTGCTCAATTATGCCTTGTGTTATCTGTTGGTAGATTGTTGGTCGAGGTGCGGTCAAGTAGTCAGAACCGGTGGCAGGATCACTAGGCTACTAACTGTAGATTCTGGCCTGGCCATGATGCAGAGGGATAGAAAGCTGACTCAAATGTAACTTACTTGCAGATTTATGCAACCGGATGCAAACAGTTAACAGATTTCACCTGGTCTGTCCAGTTCTGGGTCAGGTTGTCCAGCAGCACATTTGGAAGGGTGTTTGAAGTACAGTATCACCAAGTGGAGGCTTATCCCATGGCCAGACAATGGGAACCGTCCCACAGATGCAGGGGCATACAGCTCAGGGTCCCTCTAATTTTGGTCTATGCCGTGTCCTTAGGTGCCACTCTATAAATGGGAACACATTTTGTTGGTGTTTGGTTTATAACTAGGATGGGGCAAGTAAAAAAAAGAGTGCCACTGACATAATACAGATGCAGCCACCAGTACCTGACTACTTGGCTGGGAAAATGCTGTGGGTATCTCACAGAAAACGCTGCAACATTTCTGTGACATTTTGCAGTCAGACTAATGGTCCATCAGATTAACACAGCAGGGGTCCCTGCAGTACCATTCAGTTTGAATGGGACTGCAGGGACTCCCGCTGTGTTAATTCAATGGGCCATTAGTCTGGCTGCAGAAATCTCACAGAAATGTTGCACCATTACTGTGAGATAGCCCCAGATTTTCCAAGGCAAGTGGTCGGATACTGGTAACTGCATCTGTAGGTTATTTTTTAATTTTGTAATTTATTTCTTATGTGTATGTGTATGTATATGTAGCCCACTTTCCACCATGTCTAAGGAAACTACCTGCACTGCCGTTATATGAGTGGCTAACAGGAGGCCTGATCCTCTGCTAAAGGGAGACTGGGGTAATTATGTTCGCTAGAACACAGTCCTCCACCTGAGAAGGATCCTAACACAGTAGGATAGCCCCTCCCAGGATAATACAGCAATAATACACATGCTTGGTATGGTAAAGGAATATTTACTGAACACATAAATACCACTAAACACTATGCAACACAATATGAACCCGGGGAGTATCCCCACAGTACTTAGAGTGCGGTGGCACCTGTATCCCAAGTGTCCTTCCCCAAATGTCAGTCCCCACCCAAAAGTGTAGGAAGTAGCTCTACCCCTGTGAACCGTTGGTGCACGTTTACCTCCATGGGCACACTGGTACCCAGGTACCACTGAATGAACAGAAGGAACCATCTGATCCCACGACGTGATGCCTTTCAGAATTGAATTGAATCCACCATGTGGGGTGAGCTCCTGCTGGAGTGTCTCACTGTTAGGGTCTCTGAACCAATGGCCTGGGTCTGGTCCCAGACAGCAGGCCAGGCACACCACACAGCTTCACTTGCTGATGTTGCTGATGCTGCAGCTCTAACAGTACAATAAAGGGGTGTCCCTAACTGAAAGGGGCCTTCCCTGCACATACTGTATACTGGTGCCTACTGGGAGTCGGAGATTACCTGGGGTTTACAGGGTAAATCTAGGCCTAGTCCAGGAACCACTGACAACCGGACACTACCTGTCCCTTCAGCTCCATGTCTCCGACTGGCATGGTCCCTGCTGCGCACCCAATGTATCTTCTAGCCTGATGAGATTCTCAGAGCCCTATTGGCTGTCTTGCAGCATGTGGTTAGCAGCCCCTGTGGCTGCTGGGATGTGTAGTTTCCCCCGCGAAGCCTCCTACAAGATGGCCAGCGTGTGCGCACCACGCTAAAATAGCCACCACGACCTCGGGGCTCTATGCGCATGCGTGACTTGTCTTCTGAGCATGCACAACAATAAAGATGGAGGCGCCATGTACCTGCGTTCGTCTCGGAGCTCTGGAGCGCTCCCACTAACTGCCCGCATCCTCCTGCAGTTGCCTCCTCCCCCCCCGCTCCCACATCGGAGGTTAGGGGCAAGGTTGACATATATATGTACACGTTGTCCTCATCCTAACTACATTTTCAGTGCCCAGCACTCACCACTGAACTTGCACTACTACCACTGCCATGCATCACCTACTATTTATATTTGCTTTAACCACGCTTCTCTTCAAAAAACACTTTTCTTTCTGCCATTCTCATTTTGCCTCTAACTCCATTCATATATCTCCATCTCTCCTTCCTTCACCACTTCTCAGTTCACAGGAACTCATTTCCCACCTGCACCCTAGGACAATACTCAGTTTACCCCCCTGCATGAAAACTCACCCCTGCACATCTTCCTCACACATTCTCTTTCTTTCCATGCGTCTCCTCCTTGCATATGGGGACATCTCACCTAACATACTGGACACCTAACAAGCTCCTATTGAACCCCCAAAATGACCACAACATATATATAAGCATATGAGTGTCACAGAGGAGTGCTACTGAGCATGGCAATATATATTTAAAACCAGAGACAGAACATAAAATATATTTAGGCACTGTACCGTGTATGAGTCTCACTGGATGTGCTAAAACTGAGCTTTGTCTGTGTTTTATGTTCTGTCTCTGGTTTTAGACATCTCACCTAATCCTGGCCTCTGCTTTATTAATGCATGGTTTCGTCCTCTCCTCCCACATCCAATTTTCCCTTGCAGTGGTTTAAACCCCTCTAACGTTTCTCCTTTGGCCTTTGAAATGCAGCTCCCTTTCTAACAAGTTTCTCTCTGTACATAACTCCTTTTTCTCTCACTCTCTGCTCCCTTTGCTATAACTGAGACTTGGCTCACTGAGTCTGACTCTGCACTAGAATCTGCGCTCTCTTATGGTGGCCTTTCCTTCTCCCACAATCAATGCCCTTATGGCAGTGGTGGCGGTGTTGGGCTCCTCCTCTCCTCAATTTGCCACTTCCAAACCCTTCCTATACTGTATCTCCCTCTCTTTCTTTTCCCTCCGTTGAGGCTGACTCTGACGCACTTTTTTCTCTTCTCCCTCTTCACGTGGCAATCTATCACCCATCTACCTCTACACATCCCCTTCTGTCTTTCTATCTGACTTTGAATCCTCGCTCTCCTTCGTTCTCTCCTTTGACTCCCCTTCTCTTCTCATTGGGGACTTAAACTGCCATATTGATGACCCCTCACTCACTTGGGCTTCCCGCTTTATCTCTCTCTAACTTCTTCTTTTGACTTCCACCACTGTACTGTAGCCAGCACCCACAAGGATGGCCACTGCCTTAACCTGGTCATCACTAAAAACTTTTCTATCTCTGATTTCTCCATTTCCCCCTTTCCCCTCTTTGACCATAATCTCATCTCATTTTCTCTCTCCAATCCTCCCCATTTCCACCTCCATCTACCCCTCGTTTCTGTAGAGACCTGCATTCCATTAACATACTGACTCTTGACTCCACTTTGCACTCCTCCCTCTCCTTTCTCGGCTCTGATACAGACTTTGTAATGTACTGCAACTCTGCCCTATCCCCTCTCTTGATCTACATGCCCCTCGTTCTCTCTGCTGCTCTAGCATTTCTAACCCCAGACCCTGTCTAAACTGCCATACATGCATGCTCTGCCCGGCACACGCTCTTCTGAACACCTGAGGAAATCTCACATTTTCGCAGACTTCCTTCACTACAAATTTGTCATATCCTGTTCTAACACTGCCCTCTCCCAGGCTAAACAAATCTAATTTTCTTCACTAATCAACGCTCACAAGTCTAACCCACGCTGACTCTTCTCTGTGTTTGATTCTCTGCTCAAACCACCATCTCGTACCTGTTTTTCTTCCTCCATTTCATATCAGGACTTTGCTAACTATTTCAAGACAAAGTTAGATTCCATTTGTCAAGACATCCTCTCTGTATCCTCCTCTCGCTCCTACTCTAATCCCTACAAACATATTTTCAACTCCTCCTTCCATTCTTGTACCTTTCCCACATTCTCAAGCATGCAACAGATATACAGTACCTTTGCTCAAAAACCGCAAGCTTGACCTTACTTATATCTTCAATTATCACCCTGTCTCCCTCCTGCCGTTTACCTCTAATCTCCTTGAACGTTTTGTATTCTCTCGCTTGCTCCATTTTCTTACCTACTATTCACTCATGGATCCTCTACAATCTGTCTTCCATACTGCTCACTCCACTGAAACAGCCCTCACTAAAATAACTAATGACCTCTAGGCCGCCAAAGACAAAGGTTATTATACTCTGCTCATATTACTCAACATCTCTGCAGCCTTTTATACTGTGGACCACCCTCTTCTCCTTCACATTCTCCATACTCCTGGTATCCATAACAGAGCTCAAGTCTGGATATCTTGTTACCACTCTGATCGTACTATAAGTGTCTCAGCCTCTGTATATATGGTGTACCATAAGGGTCTTTCCTGCGGCCTGTTATCTTTTCTCTTACACACTTAACATAGATGACCTTATCCCCTGTGTTCAAATATCTTGATCTTACACCTGCTGTACAGATCGAAGTCTCTGAATGTCTCTCCGCTATATCTTTCTGGATAGCCTTCCGCCGATTACTATTGGCAGTACTTTCATACACATACATATCACAAGCGTGCTACCTAGGTGTCACATTTGACTCCTCCCCACGTTCTCCTCTCACATTCACAATGTAGCTAAAACCTGCTGTTTTTTCCTCTATAACATTGCAAAGATTTGTACTTTCCAATGTCGCTCTACTGCTAAACTTCTAACACATTCTTTCCCATCCCGATTATTGTAACCATCTAATGTCTGGCCTTCCTGCTTCTCACCTATCTCCCCTACAATCTATCCTAAATGCTGCTGCTAGAATCACTTTAGTCTCTCCTAAATCTTTCTTACCGTCTCTCCTGCTGAAATCCCTCTCCTGGCTTCCTATTAAATCCTGTATTACTCATAATATTCTCCTTCTCTCTTTTAAGGCTATACACTCCTCTGCCCCTCCTTACATCTCAGCCTTAATTTCTCGCTATACACCGTCCCGACTCTTGCATTCTGCTCAAGGATATCTTCTGTCCACCCCTTTTGAATATAAAGTTCTCTCCCACCTAAAAGCTTTCTCACTCACTACTCCACACCTCTGGAATGCCCATCCCTTCTATACTCGACCAGCCCCCTCTCTATCCACCTATAAGACCCATCTTAAAACACACCTCTTTATTGAAGTATTTGGGCAGCTCCGTGGCTGATGCTATATATCTCATGCATCGACCTGTCTCTATAAGTTTTTCCTATTTACCACTTTAATTGTAAGCTCTTCAGGGCAGGGACTCCTTTTCATACAGAGTTACCTTGCCTCTAAGCTCCTTCTCCAGCAAGGTTCTGGTTATGCTCAGTGTGGCCTTCAGCTCCTTATGCTGCTCTTTGGGGGGACACTGGGTACTCAAATGATCTAGCAGCATTTTTACTTTGATAGCAGTCTGGATACTTTCTTGCTGCAGAACTCACTGCTTCTCCTCAGCATTCATCTGTTTCTCCTTGGCGTCCTAAAGACTCGTACAAAGTTCTTGCAGCTGGATCTGCAGTATGTTCTCTGCTTGTGTGTGCTGCTCCAGAGAGACATGTTCTTCATGCCGCACTGTCTCCACATTCTGCAGTGCTTCCTGTATAGTGAAAAAAACCTTATAACAGCGCTCTAAAGGAGATTAAATTAAGTGATGATATATAAATGGAAAAATATAGTGACTTGAAATGTGACCGTGAATGTGAAAAACATATAATATATAAAGTGCAAATCAAGTGCAATAAAGGGAAATAAGGAAATGCTGCTCAGAACCCTTGGAAGGATGGTCCACAGGAATCCCTCTTGCTGGAACATGTGGAGTTGAAGGGGAGCGCAAATCAATCAGTGGTAATATGTAAATGAAAAAAGACACAATATAGTGCAACAATGTCTCTAAAGAAATATCTCCAATTTCTGTAGACTTCTATAAATTCAGAACTCACATTTTCTCTGAAAAAATCAAGCATGTAACCCAAACTCAGGTGGGTAGTGGTAATGGGATTAAATTGTTATATTTTTACTGGTACACACTATGTTTGGCTTTTCGTTTTCCCATTCACATATGGCTGTGTATACATCATCCTGAGTGACATCCAGTCACAGCAAGTGATTCTATCCCCAAGACTACAGAGTATAGAGAGAGGTTGGATCTATATACCACATCCCATTACCACTACCCACCTTAGTTTGGGTGAGAGTGTTCCAGCTCAGTACTAAGCCTGTGAACATCTTTCTGAGACGCTTCCAGTGCTGCGCCAACTTGATCCATGAAACTCTGGTCCTGGTCAGAATCAGCTTATGCCTTCTCCAGCTTACTTGACAAGATCATCCTGTCACTCTCCAACTGATCCTTTTCTTTCTCTTGGAGTACGCACTTAGCAATTGCTGTGGACAGACACTTTTGTAGTGTAGCCTTGTCCTCTTGTTCTTTATCAAGTTGTCCATAGAGGCAATCAATCTCATTCCATGCAGATTGAGGTGTCTGAGTTAAGTCATCTTTACCTTGGTTAAAGGCGTCCTATTTCTTTTCCACTACCCCGGAATGATTCTGTGTCACCTTAGGCTGCAGCATATCTCTGTTCCCTTCTAATTCAGGCTTTCCTGAGGTTGAAGGATCATCCTTAATTCTTTCTGCAGTTTCCACTATAACGGGAGGACATTTCTTCTTTTTCTTTGCTTTGAGACGCTCTGAAGAATCAGTGTTACTGTGTTCACATGCATTGCTCACGACTGTTTTCGAAGTGGGAGCCATAGTCCCAGACATACTGCACCGACACACTTTATTCGAGCAAATACCCAGTATGTACCTGGCAGAAACCTGGAATGCGCCGCTCCTCACCTCTGACAAGCCCCGTTGCGTTTGCCTTCCCAGCCTGGGTTCATGCCTGGCTGACGGGCGGCTGATCTCTTAAATGATAATGATTAGGATTTAATAGGCTGCAATGCTTCGCGTGTCTACCAGATGGCATAAATTCATGAATTGTAATGCAGTATATATATATATATATACTGTGCAGTATTGCAGCCAGGGGGAATAAAATGCTTCAATCCCTGCCTGGAAAATAACCCAATGCACTCGGGCAGAAAACAGTCACAAACCTCAATACACCCGGGTATACCCGAATTCGTGGGACTAGCCGAGCTTGAATAAAGTGTGTCGCCAGTGTAGGGAAAACCAAACTCCCCAAGAAAACCAGTAAAGAGGAAATGTGTTTTTAAAGCAAAATCATAGGAATGAACAACAGAAATTGACATAAACAGGGAAACAAAAAGATGGGAAAGCTGACTTTTAGATTTGATACCTTAGCATAAGTGATAGAAATATTATAATTGCAGGGGAAACCATAGACAGAAAATACTTTTGTTTTTTTGAAATGGACCCTGAGAACCAGCACCAGGTATACACAAGCAAAGAAATCAAAAGCAAGTCTGTTTTTTTTTAGAAATGCAAGTCTGAAAATCTGCAGTGGCCCACTCAGATATGCAGAGAGAGACAAGCCTTGTCCAGGGAATTAAAGTCTGAGAGTCTAAAATGGTGACACCAGGTACTGCAGAAAAATGCACAACAAATACTGCAGAACACTTTGCGGCCAAAAAAAAACAAAAAAACCCTTCAAGATCCCAAACAGGGTTTCCAAAAACCAAAACAAAAGTACTTATCTTCCTCCAATACAAGCGTATGGTGTCTGCTGAAGCAGGAAGGCAGATAATCTGTTCTCGCAAGGTCCAGAGGTAGCCTTTGTTTTCTGTCACGGAACTCCAGAAGCAGGAACGGACCTCGATGGCCGTAACAGCAGGGAAAGCAAGAATTGTTGGAGTCACGGGCTGAGGTCAGTGGCAGGCAGCAAGCAGGATCTTCTGGGTCACAGGTAGGGTTCAGTGGCAGGCGGCAAGCAGGATCGTCGGGGTCCAGGCAGAGGTCATGGCAGACAGCAAGCATGGATTGTCTGGGTCCAGGCAGGGGTCGGCAGCAGGAAGGCAGGAACAGGCCTGGGGAGCAGGAACTGAGACCAGGGACTAACAAGCAGGAAACAAATGGGGACATGCCAGAACACTAGCAAGGGCCTTTAATATGTACAGGACTAAACAGGAACATAAGCAAATCAGGGCATGGCAGAAGGAGCCTGGACACAAAACAAAGGCAAGGAAGAACAGGAAAAATAAAACTATAAGGACAGAGGACAGGAGCAACAAGAGGAGACAGACAGACAGCGGTACCCCAGAGCAGACAGAAACAGCAGCACACCCGGTAGACAGACACAGAAACTGTGGCTGGGAGCAGGATGTCTAGGAAGACTCTAACAGCCTTGATGCTTGGGCATACACTTGGGTAGTTTGAAGCTTGTATCTCTTTGTCAAATGTTTTTTTCTGATGAGCTTTTATACTCCACTATATTGCTTTTCTATGTTGTATTAATGATGTAATATTAGAAAGAAAAGAGGAGCCAACAGTGCTCCTGCGGCCAATACCCAAATGCAATCATGTGAGGAATAAATTCAGGTCCCCTTAAGCAGAGTTTAAATAGACTTAAAAGAGTAAAAAAAAATTCCATAACGCTTTACTTACTAATCTTGTGTTTTATTTCTGGACAATCAGAGAATACACACAACATTTCAGGTCCATCCCTGGACCAAACTAAAGGTCCAGGGATGGACCTGAAACATTGTGTGTACTCTCTGATTGTTCACAAATAAAACACAAGATTTGTAAGGAAAGTGCTATGGAAAATGTTAAAATGTTTGACTCTTTTAACTTTATTTGAACTTTGCTTAAGGAGACCTGAACATATTTTCACATGTACTGTACTAATGATGTACCCTCTACCATTGATTCATCCATTTTATCTACCTCTATTATATAGTAGGTGTCTGCTTTAGAGCTCAATGAGATCTTCATCTCGTAGGTAGGCAGAATTACAGCTAGTGTAACCTCAGGGGATTCTTGACTCTCTTTGCATTTATTCATTTTTCTGATAGCTGTGAAGCCCAGGGCCAATCTGGCCTCTGGAGAATGAGGAACATCTCTTTTGTACCTTTCATATTTGGGGGTTTAAACTCTACTTGCCATGCCAGCCTCATTTGTATTTTGGGAAGGATCTTTACCACTTTAGCCAAGTATATTGTTCAAGTGCTACCATACATCTTCTTGAACACAAATTGCCATCTTCCCTGAGCGTCATTGTGAAAAGGAAGAATACAAACAAAATTGTGGCGTTCCACTGACTGCAGGATAGAGTCACAAGCCGCCATAGTGTGAACCCAGGGAGCCTGATCTTCACCGATCGATCAGCAGATAAGCCCATGTTTCTGACACTCCTGATGAAGTCGCCATTACTGTCGTGACGAAACGTGTAGGGTTTCTGATTGAGGACTGTGTGTTAAGGAGTATATGACCACGGACTAACAGCCAGGAGCGGTGGAACCAGGAGAGGTGCAACAATTTTGCCTGGAGGACTGCTGTTCGGACGCACATTCTGGTGCGCATCAGAATCCGGATGCGGATGCACATCACCCACCACTAGGTTTCCAGCTATCTACTGGTGTATCATCCAGATGACCCTAATTTTAATGCTTTGTCAAGGGGCATAATTATGTTTACTTCCCTTCCATCCATTGCTCGTTTAATGCAAGATAAGATTTTGTTTGCCTTTGCAGCTACTGCATGACTTTGGGCACTACTGCTAAGCCTGCTGTCTACAAGCACTCCTATATCCTTCTCCATCAATGATTCCCCCAATTTATCCCCATTTAATTTGTAAGTCGCCTGTTTATTCTTGCTCCCCAAATGCATAACCTTTCATTTATCTGTATTAAACCTCATCTGCCATTTACCTGCCCAAGTTTCCAGTCTCTCCAAGTCCTTCTGGAGAGAAATTAAATCCTGCTCTGATTCTATTACCTTACACAATTTAGTATCATCAGCAAAGATGGAGACTTTGCTCTCGATGTCAACCTCAAGGTCATTAATAAACAAGTTAAGAAGCAGGGGTTCCAGTACCGATCAAGAGGAAGGGTGATGATGAGTAGCACAGCCACGGTATTCCAACTCCCAATAGGACCGGAAAGTATTGAACAAAAGTACACACTCCAATATGGCAACAGGTCAGGTTTATTGCAGGATGGTGCAGCAACAGGACAACACGAACGCACCTACGCGTTTCGTGCACTAGGCACTTTATCATGATAAAGTGCCTAGTGCACGAAACGCATAGGTGCGTTCGTGTTGTCCTGTTGCTGCACCATCCTGCATTAAACCTGACCTGTTGCCATATTGGAGTGTGTACTTTTGTTCAATACTTTCCGGTCCTATTGGGAGTTGGAATACCGTGGCTGTGCTACTCATCATCACCCTTCCTCTTGTTGTCTATTTACCTGGATGGACTGCACGCCCTGGATGTCTAGAAGTCCTGCAAGCACTAAGGTAAAGGGCCGCAGTGCCCCAACATATATATATATATGGACACCAGTGCTATTGTTTATTATATATTGGTTACTTGGCTGGGTTTATATGGTGTTTAAGCTGTGGAGGTCAAGTGGACCCCACTAGACACTTAGCCCGTGCCAGATAATTGCCATATTATTCATGGACTTTCTATTGTCATCCAGTATCAATTATACATACTGTGGAGGATTTCTATCCAATTTGGATGCATCACATCTGTTCTACTTTGTTCCAGTACCGATCCCTGAGGTACTCCACTCACGACCTTAGCCCAACAAAAAAAGTTAAATTGATGACAACCCTCTGTTGTCTATCCTTCAACCAGTTTTCAATCCAGGTGCATATATTTTTGCTGAGTCCAATTTGCTTTATTTTGTACACCAACCTCTTGTGTGGAACCGTATAAAAAGCCTTTGCAAAATCTAAGTAGACCACATCAACTGCATTCCCCTAGTCTAAATTCCTACTTACCTCCTCAAAGAAACAAATAAGGTTATTTTGGCATGATCTATCCTTCATAAATCCATGCTGACTATTACTAATAATTTTGTTTTCCATTAGGTATTCCTGAATATTATCCTGTATTAAACCTTCAAGTAGTTTTCCCACTATTGAAGTCAGGCTTACAGGTCTGTAATTCCCCGGTTGTGATCTACTGTAGCTCCCTTTTTGAATATAGGACCCTGTAAGAGATGTGTGCAGAGGTACGCAATGGAGACTGGTTTTAAGGTGAAATTAAACAAGGCTGTTGCATTAAACACAGCAAACATGTGAAAATCCACAAACAAAATCTGCTCCACGTTGGAGTATATTTACACTTGTAGTCCAGCGAATCACCAGCCCAAATCATAGAGACATATATATATATATATATATATATATATATATATATATATATATATGTATATATATATATATATATATATATATATATATATATATATATATATATATATATATATATATATATATATATTGTATTGTATGTCTTTATTTATTTATATATAGACAGATATAGATAATCAGTCTTATAAGAAAAGTCTTACCTGTCTCGTAGTTGTAGGGGGAAGGCTTCTCTCTTTCTTGGGTTGCTGCCTTTTCCTCAGGTTATCTCAGCATTCAGGTGTAGAAGTCTTGTGAGCTCCAGACATCTGTGATCCCTCTGTCAGGCTCATGTGTGAGACTCAGGAACCTCTGCTCTGTCTGTTTCCTTGGTCAGCCCAGTTGTGGACTAAGGAATCTCTCTTCCTGTCTCAAAGGCAGGCTTTTCTAACCAACCTCTAATCAGCCAGGTGGTGTTGGTTAATTGACTACCAGCAGTTAACCACCACACTGCTGGATTAGAGGCACCTTTTTGAACAGGGACAAATCCCGTTACAGACCCATAACTGCTTTACGCCAATCTTGTGGTACTGAGCCTGTGTAAATGAAATCCTTGAATATTAAATGTAAGGGTTTGGCTATTACTGAACTTAACTCCTTGAGAACTCTTGGATGTATGCTATCGGGGCCAGGTGCCTTATTTACTTACATTTTTTCAAGCTGTCTATGTCTGTGTGAGTGACTTGGGGCACACACCAACCCTAAAATAATGTTTATATATTAAACAATGTTTATAATGTTTTTAATGTTTTATACTGTCAACTAATTGTTTCTCTAATCTTTATTTTAATAACACACAAACAACTATTTATTTATCTAGTGGTTTAAGTCAAAACCCACAAATTGGGTTTTATTGTTATTGTTTTTATTGCATTTAATACATTTGATGTTCTGTTTAGACTTTTTGATGTGTCAGCCAATACATGGCTATATTTATGTCTGATATAGGTTTAGGGTATTAACGTGATTTGTATAAATTGTTAGGAACTGTTGAGGATTTTATTACCATTTGTATAAGATTATGCATTTGCATTTAAGACACCTTTTAATGGATATTAAGTCAATAGCATTTCTAGAGCCGTTTTTTACATAATGAGAGACAGCTGAGATAAGCCACATGTGATGAGGATGGTGGGTATATATTCTCAGCGCCATCAGAGTCCTAACATAACCCCAAAAGAAGTCGACAGACTGGCAAAACACGTTGGGCTTTCTGGACGTTGGAGGCCACCGTATGAACCCATCGGCAGTTCAGCGTGCTGACATCAGAGGTCCTGGACGGTCTGCTTGTGACAGGAGCAGATGGAGGAAACCGCACGCATGTGAACGCGCAGGACAGGGAGGACGAGCAGCTGATAAGACCAGAGTAGGGTTGGATTGCGCCCCAAGTCACTCCCTGCACGCTGCCATTGGGGATATTGTTAGTTTGCGAATTCCCCTATGTGTTGTATGTATTGGAATAAAACATTAATGCCCCATCATTCTTTTGCATCTGTGTTTCTTCCCTACATGTTATTATCCATGGAGGTTTAACCCAAGATGTTCCTGTTCGACGGAGTGATTTGTGGAATTTGTTAACAGTGCTGGTATCATCCATTACCGTATCACTTATTGATATAGTATTTACACAATTCACTTACATCAGTTTGCGCCGTAGACACCAATTTTCTATTGTTACAGTGTTTACTAATCCCTCACGGTCCTGTCCAGTTTGTGGCAATCATCCGTTACAGTTTGCAGCTCAAACTGCTGGGAATATTGACAACAAATTATCCCAAACAAGGAAGTGTTGCAAAGATCTTGTACTGCTTGGGAGGTGGGCTAAAAACTGCTATAGAATTCAAAGGATGCTCTAAAACTCACTAAAAAGGGCAATAAGAGTTCAATAAAAAAAATTAAAAAGTCAATATTGTCTACTACTTCAGAATTGATTTATTTAAAAAACATGAGATTTTACATGTTTTGCCACTTTAAAGAAACTATCCAGTTGAAAATACTTCACAGATGTGAACCGCAGAAATGTTGATATTTCACAATCTTGGTATGCATTTTCATACATATTTCATTTATTCTACCGATGTCAGAATTTTATTTTACTGCTGAATTTGACATATAAAGTGTCCTTTGGAACATCAAATTCTTTAATGTTGCAGTTTTGTTATTTATTAAAATATAAGGCATTTGGTTCTGCTAGAAACATTAGGAAAACAATTATTTTTTTTTAGTGATGAGTAACAAAGAGATTTAATTAAACGAAAGCAATAAGAAATAAGAAGATATTTGTCCTAATGATCTCTTTAAAACAATCTTTAATTATATTTGATACTCTAGGAGGTTTTCAATTGATGTTCATTTATATATATATATTTTTCAGAGCAATTGCCCAATTTGTTCAGTCTGTTTTTTATTTTGCTATATTGTTGTATAATTATTTTTTATTTAATGTTAATTGTGGTAATCATTTTGTGTATATGAAGAATGGCTGTTTTATTCCCATTGGTCAACCTCTAAAACGAGACAATAAGGTAATTAATTTGTACGGTTTCTTGTATTTGTTAAGCATATTTTTACAAAATATATTTGTTGCACTAATAAATATGGGGGAAAACAATACAAAAGTGAATCCCTATAGCTGTCCCACTTGGAGTAAAAAAGGGAAAACTATTTGAAATAAAGGTTAAGTATATGGGATATATAAATGACTAAAAAGGTAGTCTCTTACTACCTAAAAATATAAATTAAGTATAAAGACGGAGTCAATGTACCAAAATAAATAAAAAGGACTGCATGTAGTTTGTGTAAAAATAACGCGATGTAACCATGACAACTGCTGACATCATGACACTTATACGTCGTGCGTCACTTCCTGTATTGCCAAATTACTGCACATGAGAGGATAGGAACACCTATATAAATGAACACAGAGAACCACGGTAACCAGACTCTTGACAAAGGGCAGGGGCAGAAACGTCGTGTCTATTAATTGGGGGGGTTTGTAAGACAACGTAAGTCTATTTTTTTGTGAGGGATATGTATTTATATAATTTCTGATATATTTTTTGTACTTTATGAAAGAAATTGGTGTTCTTGAATATTTGTCAAATAGATTGGAAATTCTTTCTTTGTGTATTTATATAACATATATAACATATGTAGCCCTTTTTCTGACGCCTCCCAAAGGGACTACTGGTCACTGTACACTACCTGCGGCTCCAGGAGATCTGAGCCTCTGCTAGCTGGGAGCCTGGGGTAACTATTCTAGCGCAGCGCCTCCACTTACCCGGGATCCCCGTTATGCAAGATTCCCCTGGGCAAGAAACATACCACCACAGTGCGTGCAACCAAGTTTTACTATGCAATCATACCTTATACTCTATATGACATCACACATAACATATTCTTATACTATAATGCTTGTCTTGGCAGCAATACCTAACACCTTTATAACTGCTACGGTCCTTATACTATAGTGGCTCGGCCACACCTCTAGGGAATATTGTCCTGTACAATAGTGGCTCAGCCACACTCTTATAGAGTATTGTCCTTGTATTGTATTATGTGGTATAGGCTCAGTCCTCTAGCCACTCGCTAGTGTCCCTAAAGAGTTTAGCCTAAGGCGGGATCAGCGCCTGATGACCGGTGTTGGTGCACTTGTTGTTACAATGTACCTTCCGGTCACGGCGGTGACCGGTACCTCTTCACAAAGATCCGATGCCTCTGACCCTTGACCTCCAGATGTCGCGGTGTCCAGCCGTCTGGTCCCAGATGACTGCAACCGGCCGCAACTCTGTGCTTTGTCCCTAACTAATGTATAGTAGGGTGACAATCACTTTCACTACAGGGCGTCCCTGCAGTACAGCAGCCTACTGTGACTCAGGGGATGCTCCTATGGGCCTGAGGGGATAGCTGGCCTATGCAGGTGGGTCACAGACCCCCTGCACTCACACTATCTCCTTCAGCTACCTCTGACTAGCGTGGTCTCTCCCCCACGTTTCCCTTTCCTGCTCCCATCATCCTAGCCTTCTGATGGGTTCTTTACATCAGGTGACTGCCCAGAAGCTCATGGGAGTTGTAGTTTCTCCACGGAGCCTCTCTGCCTTAATCTGCACAGACACACAGCTATTGCATCAGCCACTGCCTGTCTCACTCTGCTCTGACACACTGCAACACTGTTGCAGACACTCCACAGGCCTCTCACTGAACAGAGTCAAACACCAACTGAACACACATATGAGGTTCCTACCACATCCTTACATTCTCCCCCTTGCAGAATCCAACGTCCCCGCTTGGGCTACACCTACATAACTATACACAGAATGTTATATAACCAAAAATAACGCAACACAGTACATCTTACTTATTGCTCTATATTAAATTGCACAGTTCAGTGAACATTACCATTACCGACTGTACTCTGCGGCGTGCCCACTGCTGAGCCTCATAATGGGGTACCGCAAATTGATCATAAGCCATCCTCATTGGAGGTTGACCAGCTCTTTGGCTTCTGCGAATTTGTTCTTCAGCTACCTCCTCTGAAGAGTAGCAATTCCCATTTGGCATTTCCAACTCTGCCATTGAGGGGCTTGATAAGTCTACAAAGTCTCTTTGTGGCACAAAGCACGGGCTCTGTGGATCTAGCGGCTGGCTCATTGGAGTCAGCGTCTCTGTCGTTGGACCAAGGGGCTCTTTACCCGTAGCTCCTTCGGGAGATGCCCCTGCGGCCGGAAGGCCCCTTTGAGAGGTTCCCTCCACAGGATTCTCAGAGGTGGCATTTATTACAGTCTCTGGGCCAACCTCTGTATTTTCATCTTCTCCATCTATTGAAACAGTGGGCACTTCCAATTCGTTGTCCCCTACTTGAGGTATGGGGAGCAGATGATTCCTATGCCATACCTTTACCCGGTCTTCTGAATCCTTGATGCGTTACACCTGGAGGCCAGGCATCTGTGATTCTACCTCATACACCCCACTTCTCCACCGATCAACCAATTTGTGCTTTCCAGGAATGCCTAAATTACGAAGAAGAACAGCATCCCCCGGGCGAATCTCTTTATGCCTCACCTTGTGGTCATAGCGTCTTTTGTTGCTTGCATTTAATTGCGCCCCGTCTTTTCCACCAATTTATAGGCCTGCTGTAGACTGTCTTGTAGTCTTTGTACATATCGGAAATGCGTCCTGTTGGATACCCCATCGGTAGATATCCGCAGTCGCACATCCACGGGCAGTCTAGCTTCCCTTCCAAACATCAAGAAGTATGGAGTATGCCCTGTAGACTCGAGGCGAGTACAGTTATATGCATGCACCAGTGTCTCCACATGCTTGCTCCACTCCGTCTTCTGAGAGCCTGTTAGTGTTCCCAGCATGTCGTGTAGGGCCCTGAGGACCATATTCTGCAGAATCTTGGGCAGGAATAGCTGTCGCCGGTCAGGATGATTATGGTAGGGTATGACCTGATACAGGAGGCAATTGTCCAGTTCGAATTTCCCGAACTCGTTCAACAAGAGTTTCACCAATTCTCTGGGGGCTTGCTTAAGAATAGAGGGGTTTCCTTGCTGCAGGGCTTGGCGAGCTAATTCTACCACTGGGTCTTGAATTTGATGCTGCACTAGCTCGTTCCAGGAGATAATTTTGTCTTCCGTAAGGTTCATTCCCTCCAAGCCTCGGTAGGCCCGAGGGACAGCACGGGATTGACACCCTAAGGAGTCGGCTACTCTTAGCTCCGAGAATGCGACCTGATCGTCGACTACTGCGGCTATGGAGCATAGAGCGCGTATACCAGGCCCCGGAATTTCTTCCCACACCTCCTCATCCAGGACAGGCTGGAGCCCCGGTCTTCGTGACAAAGCATTGACCCCTACGTTGGTGGGCCCTGGTTTATACTTGAGGTTGAAACGGTAGTTGGCCAGCGTCGCCAACCACCGATGACCTGTCGCATCTAATTTGGCGGACGTGTTAATGTACGTCATTGGATTATTGTCTGTCCGGACTTCAAACTGTACCCCATACAAGTAATCATGTAACTTGTACACTACTGCCCATTTGAGGGCTAGGAACTCCAGCTTGTGGGCAGGATAGTTCTGTTCACTTGGGGTCAAGCTTCGACTCCCATACACCACGGGGCGGAGCCCTCTGTCATGTTTCTGGTGCAACACTGCTCCCAGTCCACTAAAACTAGCATCCACGTGTAGCACGTATTCGCGGTCAGGATTGGCATAGGCCAGCACTGGGGCCTGCGTTAGACTGGCTTTCAGTTTCAAGAACGCTTGTTCACAAGCAGGGGTCCATTTCTCTCCAAAGGGCGTTTGCGCCGTGATGTTTTTCCTGCCCGTATCCTCAGGATAGATCTTTAAAAGGTTACTCAGGAGCTTAGCTTTGCTTGAGTAGCCCTCCACGAAGCGCCGGTAGTAGCCACAGAACCCCAGGAAGGATCAGAGTTCTTGGACGTTACTGGGCCTGGGCCAGTTCACTATGGCCTCTATCTTCCCTGGGTCGGTGGATATCCCTTCAGCTGATACAATGTGGCCCACGTAAGTCATGGACGTGCGGCAAAATTGACATTTATCCAGGGACAGTTTGAGTCCCTCCTTCTGAAGTCGATCCAACACCTTCATTAGCCGCTCCTCGTGCTCCTCCAATGTTTTCCCGAACACTATAATGTCATCCAAGTACACTAAGCATTCTTGCTGGTTCATATCTCCCAGGGTCTGTTCCATTAACCTCTGAAAGGTGGCAGGGGCTCCGCAGATCCCTTGTGGCATGCGGGTGAAGTGGTAGAACCCTAGCGGACAGATGAAGGCTGTTCTCTCCTGGTCTTCCAGATCCATGGGCACTTGATAGTATCCCGACCTCAAATCTAGTACACTGAACCATTTACTTCCCATCAAGGCGTTCAGAAGGTCCTCAATGCGTGGGAGGGTATACTGATCAGGTACCGTACGATTGTACCGTCCCATTCTTCTTGCGGACCACCACGATGGGAGAGGCGTACGGACTGCGTGATCCTTGAACGATACCAGCTTTCTCCATTTCGGCTAGTAATCTCCGCACCTTTTCCACGTCTCGGGGTGCTATGCGGCGGGAACGCTCCCGGAAAGGGGCGGTGTCGTTCATCCGAATGGTGTGGCGGGCGCTGCGACTGCACCCAACATCCATATCACTCGTGGAGAACACCTCTCATCGTTCTCCTAGCTTGGTCTACAATCTTTTTCTCCAGTCCTCCGTTAGCGGCGAATCTCCGAAGTCAAATGCCAACACGGGAGTTACTGCATGGGTGGTGGCCGCCGGCCGTTCCTCTACGGCCTTCTTTTCAGGTATCACGGGATAGATTCTACCCAGAGGCTGCCGACAATCAATGCACATGGGGTGCGGGGAGATGTTCTGCACATATACCCAGGTTCTATTCGGAATTTTCCCCGGCCATTTCTTTACTGAAGCTAATATTTCGTAGCCAAGCCGCTGATCATCCCGTGTCGTGCACTCCAATGAGAATAGCTGATCCTCCGGACGTCTATTTGGATAGTGGCAGGCCGCGATCATCATTCTCCCTTCCCCGGGAGGGATCTGGTTCACGCCCCACTCTTGACTGTACAGCATTCCATGCTCCTCTTCAGTCGCGATTTTACCACAAGCCTCTTGTAGTGCCGGACACGTAGCGAGAGCCAGCAACGGGGCTTCGCCCACTTCTTGTAAGTACATGCGGATCACCGATTGCACAATGTCGGTGTTGGTTCCCATGATTATCGGGGCACTGGGGTGGTCTTGTGGTTCTGGACACACTAAGGCTTCCACTTCCATGGGGTGGTGCTTACCTGTGTTCAGCTGGGGAATGTCCAGATGAACCTTCACCACTCCATCGATGGGGTAATCTTCGTGACTCAACCCTCTCAACCATAAAGAGTCAGCAGATAACAATGGCAGCTGGTGTAAGTGTTGATCGTAGAAGGGCTGATACACTATGGTCACCTGAGACCCCGTATCCATCAACGCAGAAGCATAGATGCCTTCACTCACTACCCGGACGATGGCGGCTGGTCCGATCCGATTACTCGTCGAAGGCTGGGCCACGGCTCCGCTGTCCTGGGGAGTACACAGCATGGACTTGGCCGGTCAAGACGCCGTTTTCCGTAGGGAGGGGCAGCGCGCCCGAAGATGCCCCATCTTTCCACAAGCATAACACCGGAGTTGACTGAGGTAGGCATCATCTCGGAGGGTGGCGAGTTTCGTCCCGACACAGGGCACTCCCGGGCAGCTGTCGGCGCCTCCGAGTCCTCCTTGTCGGGGTCCCCACTCTCGGACGTCTCGGCTTTAGCTTCCGACCTTTTGGTGTCCTTGTTCCCACTTGACGCCTTCCTCCCTGGGGTTAAGTCACGCCCCAGCAGCACAGTCTCATGTGCTTGGACCTGGTCCATTAGGTCATTAAACGCCAAGGCTTGTCCGGGTACGAGGCAGCCACTGACATGTACGGACACCAGATGCAGTGGCAGGAGCCCCCTCAGTAGCTGGGTGGTGTGCACTCCGTCGGCATCCACCTTCGGCACCACGCCCTTCCTCACCAGAGTCCACAGATCCAGATGCAGACGTCTAAGGAAGTCGGACACCATTTCTCCCTCTTTCTGAGCCAGAGCATGGAACTTGGCCATCAGGGCATAGGCATCCACAGGGACCCCATAGGTCTTGGTAAGGCAGTAAATGAGGCCCGTCGCATCAGCGTCTGGGTGATCATCCCGATAGCAGTGCACCATGTGGAACGCTGGGGGTCGCAGACATTCAACGATACGCTGCCTCCGGATGGCATCGGTGCAGGACCATTCAGGAAGTACCTGTTCCGTGTGATCCAGCCACTCTTCAAATCCAACTTCTCCCAGGGGCGTGGGTTTGTCACCTGAAAATGCCTTTAACTTCCGGTATTGGTGGGCCTGTGTGGAGTGGTGGATGGCTTCTGCAAGCACAGGGATAGAGGCATTATCCAGCAGGCTACCCCCTGCTGGGGAGTAGGCGTCTAGTCTTGACATACTGATTCTACTTAATGTGGGCCTCATGGCGGAGGGGGTGAATGAAGTGCCTAGGCCCATTGCAGCAGGCCATCGAGGGTTCAAACTGTTCTCAGGGGTGCGGTCAGAGCTGCTAGTGACGGCGCCTAACGAGCCGGGATATCCCCTCAGTGGTGTGGACGCAGCCAGTGGCTCGGTGGAATCCACTTGCACTATTGGACAGTGTATGCCGGGAGCCTCGGGTAGCAATAGTACTAAGGGCAGGGCTTTGGGGCATATGTCCTGTTCAGTGACATATAGTATTTTGCGCCAAATCTGTTCCCGGTCGTAATAGTGATCTTGCACTCGGGCAGTGTCCATGAGCGGGAGTTTCCTGACATGGTCAGTCACGGTGCTTGGGGAGAGGATGGCGGGAACATGTCCCAGGCCAAAAGCACGTGTCAGGGAAATTTCATGCCGCTGGGCCCACTTGCGCACCTCAGGCTGCGAGGGCACAAACATGATGGAAAAAAAACTTGTTGCACAATTGAGAAAAATATATGGGGCACCCCAGGTCTAAGATCTCAGCAGCGCCTCCAAATGTTGCCCTTTTTCTGACGCCTCCCAAAGGGACTACTGGTCACTGTACACCACCTGCGGCTCCAGGAGATCTGAGCCTCCGCTAGCTGGGAGCCTGGGGTAACTTTTCTAGCGCAGTGCCTCCACTTACCCAGGATCCCCGTTATGCAAGATTCCCCTGGGCAAGAAACATACCACCATAGTGCGTGCAACCAAGTTTTACTATGCAATCATACCTTATACTCTATATGACATCACACATAACATATTCTTATACTATAATGCTTGTCTTGGCAGCAATACCTAACACCTTTATAACTGCTACGGTCCTTATACTATAGTGGCTCGGCCACACCTCTAGGGAATATTGTCCTGTACAATAGTGGCTCAGCCACGCTCTTATAGCGTATTGTCCTTGTATTGTATTATGTGGTATAGGCTCAGTCCTCTAGCCACTCGCTAGTGTCCCTAAAGAGTTTAGCCTAAGGCGGGATCAGCGCCTGATGACCGGTGTTGGTGCACTTGTTGTTACAATGTACCTTCCGGTCACAGCAGTGACCGGTACCTCTTCACAAAGGATCCGATGCCTCTGACCCTTGACCTCCAGATGTCACGGTGTCCAGCCGTCTGGTCCCAGATGACTGCAACCGGCCGCAACTCTGTGCTTTGTCCCTAACTAATGTATAGTAGGGTGACAATCACTTTCACTACAGGGCGTCCCTGCAGTACAGCAGCCTACTGTGACTCAGGGGATGCTCCTATGGGCCTGAGGGGATAGCTGGCCTATGCAGGCGGGTCACAGACCCCCTGCACTCACACTACCTCCTTCAGCTCCGTCCAGATCTCCTCTGACTAGCGTGGTCTCTCCCCCACGCTTCCCTTTCCTGCTCCCATCATCCTAGCCTTCTGATGGGTTCTTTACATCAGGTGACCGCCCAGAAGCTCATGGGAGTTGTAGTTTCTCCACGGAGCTTCTCTGCCTTAATCTGCACAGACAAACAGCTATTGCATCAGCCACTGCCTGTCTCACTCTGCTCTGACACACTGCAACCCTGTTGCAGATACTCCACAGGCCTCTCACTGAACAGAGTCAAACACCAACTGAACACACATATGAGGTTCCTACCACATCCTTACACATACAACATATGTATTAAAACATGTATAGAAAAACATTTCTGTTACCATAGGACAAACAATTCCGAGGCATAATCAGTAATCATAAGTATAAACAGCAACGATATTGTATAGAGAATACTCCTTGCCAGACAGAGAAAAACATGCAGGCTGAAGCTCAACATTTCGAGCAAAAATTAAAGCCCTTTATTAAGAGCCTGCTGTAATAAACGAAACAGTGCTGGAAATGTTTACAAATGATATACAAATGTTACACATTAGGCTTGATTCCTGTAGATTTTTGGATTTCTCTTCAATACAGAATTTAAAATAAGGCATAATGAATAAAGCAGTAGTCAATTAGCTTGTTAAGACTGGTAAAGTATACCCAAAGTGCACAATCGGTCTGGTTATTAAAACATTTGCAAAAAAAAAGTTCAAACGTGTTTTTAATGTCTTAGTAAAAATATCCCCAATGGTCTGTAGGTGATGTTGGCCTTTCTTGTTTACTGCAGGCTTTTTGCAGTGCTGTGCAGATTGTTCCGTATAGAAATTAGATAGTTCTCAGAATTTATTAGCTCTGGCCTATTAAAACAACAGTTTTGTGATGCATATTGATCGTTGTAGTAGTCCTCTCTAGCTTACTAAATTTCCTTGCTCTGACAAAACCTGGCTCTCTGATTTCGACTCTGCTATGGAGGCTGCTCTTTCATATGATGGCCTTTCCTTCTCTCATACTCCTCCCCTGCACAGTCTTGGTGAGGGAGAGGGGTTTCTTTCCTTTATCCACTGTCATGTCCAGGTATTATTGGTTCTGGCCTCTCTGTCCCTCTTATCCTTTGAGTTTCATGATCTCAGTCTCTTCTCTCTTGCCGCTCCATGGCAGCGCATGGCATGAGGGATCTATGCTCCTTCCAACTGAAGGTAGGACATTGAGTTCTGACCAAACTGAGGATTTATAAGCCCCGTCTCTACCAGAGTACGGTCCTAAGCTGAAGATGGATAGGAATCTCTCTTCAGAGCCGCTATCACGCCGCTCTCGGCATCCTCTGGTGCAGGGACTTGTCCACGAGTCACCATCGCACCACCCTGTGCCGGTCTAGGATCTGTGATTATTGCATTTCTGAACAAGTTCTTCTCCGCCACAAAAATTCTCTAAAATTGGCAGTCGGCTGCTGGGGGTAGGTTCTCCTCAACCCCCCTCCCTCCTTCCCTTCACTGGTTGGAATATACAACCAAAAAACAGCCCTACCATGCATTCCATTGTTAACCACCAGTGTCTGTTAAGACCGCTTCAGCCATGGGACATGTGGCACGTTGGTTCCTCCTCTCTCAAACAGAATACTAGAGGTGCATGTGCAGCCGGACGTCTATCTCTGTCCCCTTCATTACACGCTTAAACAGTCTCAGCATAGCAGAGCCTCATTAGAAGCCCTATAATTATTCTACTCTATTCCGCTTCCGGCCTCTGTCGGCAAGCGTGGGAACTAGGGACATCATCAGGGTGTGTCAAAAGGGTTCAGGTGCACAGAGATCTTTTTAACACCATGCATTTTGTAGGGGAATTGAGGTATTAAGGAAGGAGGAGTGTGCTTTTTTGACATGAGCTATACTTTTGTATATTGCTTCTTTCTTTCTGTTTATTCTCCCTCTGGATTATAAAAAAGAAAGGGTAAGTAGCGCCAGCCACTAACCTAATAATAATGTATTGAGCTAAAACGTGATGTGTATTAGGTGTATAGTAGGTGTATAGGTTACAGTGAACCACATCAATTATTAATGAAAAAAATAGTCCAGTAACTAAAGGTATACTCAAGTCCAGCTGCCAGAGTCCAGGGAGAGAGTTCCACGTCCCTTCAAAATAGCAAAATATCAAGCAGAGAAGAAAAGGTGGCCTCCGGCACGTAGACTCGAGTACAGGTGCCAAACATAAAATAAATGCAGAAAAGACTGCAGCTTGTTAATGAGCAAAATTACTCATTTAAACCCTTAGTTTATGCAGGTACACTTACAGATTTAGCTGGTTACTCCAGTTTATATTTTTGTTCCCAGGTGATAGTTCAGAGGTTAAGGCTAAGCTTCAGCTTAATCAGGATACTTACCTTAATATAAACAGAAGAGAAAATATCATGGCACAATACATTTATTACAATAGACTGGGTTAAAACAATAAAGCACTCACAAACAGCACTTTGTGTATCAGCGTTTTGGATAGCTTCCCAGCATATGGTGATGGACTCTGTCCTCTCTTGTCCTGATCCGCTCACAATTGGGATCTGCAAAGTCTCATCATTAGATCCACTTCACCTCTTAATGTCCGCTGTCCCCGTCTCCTCAGATTTTATATGGAAGGAATAACACAGCTTTCTTCCCTCTCCTACGACTTGCGCACAGTCCGGAGATAGTGGAATGGTAGCAATGTCTTCCTGGAAGTGCTCGCGTCTGCGTGCGGGCACCTGCAGGGGCAATCAGCTGACAGCTGAATGAAGGAGAATCTACACGTCACGAGTGCTACGGTGATCTGCGAGGCACAATCTAACGCGTTTCGCAAACTGCTTTGTAAGGGAAAAATGCTGCTGCAATGGCGGTCACAGCCCTCGGTGAATGTAGACAAACCAAGCGCAATTAGTTAAAATAAAAAATCATTTATTTAATCAAAAATAGACATCCGCAGTGTGGAAAAACACTGATGTGTTTCGTCCTGACAAAAGGACTTTATCAAAGAGTAAAAAATCTACAAAACAGGTAAACTTTAAATAGGTATAGCCACAATCCGATTGGATAAAGCACAGGAGGTAAGTCTGTGAATACACATGTGCTAGTTAAAGCTGCAGTTCAGTCTTTTTTTTAATTTATTTTTTTAATTCAATAGTTTCACGTGGGCAATCTCTAATTACCTAAAGAACTGTATAGCTGCCAGTCAATTAGTTCTCCATGTATTGATTGGTGAAATCTTTAGATATGGGATATGTTTTTCCTCTGCTTCTGTCACTCAGTGGAAGCTCATAAATATTCATGAGCACTCCTGCACTGACATGTGCTAGAGGGAGTTCAGGGCTGACAAAGGGGTGTGCCAGAGCTTGACACAGGACGTGAAGGGGCAGTGCCTTAGTAAATGGTTGTTAAAATAGAATACAAGAAAATTGGTCTTTCAAAGTTGTTTTTTTAAAAACAGAAAATGCTAAAAGTATTTTTTCTTACTACAGAACTGATTTATTATAAAAAAACACACATGCATGATATTGACTGAACTGCAGCTTTAATAAATCTCATCACAGCATATATAAAGACATGATGCTGCAATTCTGGATCGGATATACCAGCGTAAAGTCACCATCTGTATGGTAAACAAACAACATGAAACATGTATTATGTATGACCGTGAACTAAAGTAAAACAAAACCTTACTTAAAAAATCATGGCAAGACAATACAAAGAGAGCTTTGTAAGGGACATGGCTCAATAGGTTCTACTGCATTCTTAAATACAGTTCCTAATATGGGGGGTTCAGTCCAGCTGATTTTAATTCACTCATACACCTGACTTTAAGTCTCTAGTTATCATATCATTGTGGAAGGCTTAGTCTGCTGGTGCATTATTGTAAAACAAATGATTGTTTTAGGATTTATTTTTATCCGTATTCGTACACCTCTCTGTAAAAGTCTGAGAGAGAATACACTTCTATGTATTTTCAATCTTCATAAGAGCGTGAGGATGTTAATCTGTAAAATATAGATAAACTCATTAAAGATATGCATTGGCCTTACAGAAGAGAAGGAAGATTTAAGTACCCCTGATAAAGTATTTAAAGGTTCTAGAAAGTAGGCTACAGTTTTTCGAGTTCATCATGTTCTCAAATATATCATTCTTAGTGAATGGAAGTATCCTGACAAAAAGAGTGATACAACTAATAAATACAACAAGATGTACCCATTCAGAATAGGGGATAAAGAAGACTTCGACGAGTTGAAGCTTCATTTTAAAGACTTACTAGAAAGACCATTATTCCATTAGAAGACGCAACCTCATTCAGAGATCCAATGGACAAGAGAATGGAAGTTCTCTTAAATAAATTATAAACCACTATGGTAGCCTCTGTGTTTCTGGTGAGATCAAAGAAAATCTGGTTCTCCAAAATCCAGGAAGCCATTAAATCTGAGTCGTCACGGCAGAAGATCGTAGAGGACCATTCGATTATATCTAAATCCCTAGATTTCCTTAGTTACTCATCTTTTGATTCCACTAAGCTACTCTCTAGGTCGTTTGCCTTATCTGTATCCACTCGTAGAGCCCTCTGGTAAAAAGCTTGGGCAGCGGATATTTCTTAAGAGGCAAGAATTCAAAGTAGCAGCACAACAGGAGTGCTATCCAAATATGTGCAAACCGTGCAATTTAATAGATCAAATGCAGAGTATAGAAACAAACACTAAGTTTTGGGTGGATTCAACCTCCCTTTCTCAGGTGCATAGTGCACTCTAAGCAACTAACGAAGGGAGGTTGTATGCCCCCAAAGCATAGTGCTTGTTTTTCTACTCTGCATATGATCTATTACACCGCATGGTTTGCGCATATTTGGACACCATTCCTGTTGTGATGCTACTTTTAATAAGTCCCTCTTGAGTATCTTTAAGCTGCTGATTGCAAGATGATGCATTAAGTAGACATTGCACTGGGAGAGAAAATGTAGTGTCTGACATTCATATTCAACAAGCAAGGAGAGTACTGGCTTATATGAATTATAGCTGGTTTTTCTTCTATGAATAAACTCATCTCTGTGCCTTTTTTAAGGAAATGTCTGTTTAGTCCAGAGTTATTAGCTATAACTAATAGCATGTACTATAAGAAAAAAACCCGGCGCTAGTTGTTACATAGAAATAAATATAGAATATATAAATAGCAGCGCTTAAACACAAATAGAATTCACCTCTAAATTAACAACAGGAATACAGAAAGAATGAGGGGAGTGCTATTTAATTGGGCAATATGTGCAACTATAAAGTGCTATTGAAAGTGCAATATAGTGCAATATACAATATGTGCAAAATAGTGTGTATTACAGTGACTGTAAGAGATGTGGGCAGAGGTATGCAAATGGAGGCTGTTTTAGGTTGAAATTATATCTTGGCTTTATTGAGCCTGTTCCTTTATCCAGGCAAAACATACAAAAACAACAAAATAACAAACCCCTATCCCTTTGAAAGGGCTAACTTATTTCCCCAGACCCTATCGGCAGGACTGGTGGGATATTCCCATTACCAGCCTATGACCCCAAAGTCTCAGGAAGTACCTTAAGCAGGTGGTCCTCCATGTCAGTCTCTGGCAGGTTCCTGGGTCCTTTGTGTCCAGGAAATATAAGTCTCTGGGTGTCTTGATCTCAGCACAGCCTTTGTGCTCAAGACAGTGTCTGCGTGCAGGCTTATCTGTTCTCCTTTTATCAGCCCAAATGTGAGCTAAGGAAATCTCTCTCCTGTGTCTCACATGAGGCTTTTTACAGAGCTCTCATTAGTCCAGGTGGAGACTAGTTAATTGAGTGGCTGCAATTAACTATCTCTCTGCTGGATTCTCAGAGCTCTGAGGCTGCTTTATTTAAACAGGGATATGTCCCTGTTACATACCTCCCCTGGTTGTGGGAAGCTCGGGCTTGCCACGGCTAAAGCCCATCCTTCCACTCTAACTCGAGATATCTCTGCGGCGCGAATGAGAGTGGATGTAGGAAGAGAACCCTTAGACCCACTGGGATTGGAGCCCTTTCTCCAGGTCAGTAATGTCTCCTCAAGAAGAGGTACTGCCCCACACACTCTAGCTGCCAGTCATTGAGAGGAGACGGTGACGTCATCCTAACCGCGTCGGAATCTCGCGAAGTACACGCGGCACCGAGGAGGACATTCAGAGACTGAACGCAGCGTTTGGGGTGTGCTGGGTCGGGCACTTCTTTGATTTTATACTCACCGTCCTTTGTGAGTATTTTAACTGTTTTAGGTAGGCGTCATTAAAGTTTTTATTACTGCGCAATCCTTTGCCCTCTTTTATCCCCACTGGAGAAAAAAGGCTGCAGGAACCCTAAGGCTCCAAGTACAGATTCTCTCCCCTGCATGTATTCTATCTACTTCTAGTAAGTAGGCAATTTATTGAGCTCAGAAATTAAGGGCATCATTGGCAATTAAATATACTGCGCAATGTCCTGTTTTTCTGTTTCATGTCATACATCTGCAGGTTGAATATATATCGTGAAGAGGACTGTGTGCTTTTTACTCTGTGAACTGTGATTTTGAATCCATCTATCATCAGCTGACCTATCAGGATTGGGACAAGTAGTCTGTATATCCTTTATTGGACTTTAATATCACTTCACTATATTATCACATGCGCCAGGTTTATGTCTATTATTGTATCTGTACTCCTCAAGAAGGTGCTTGAGCTCAGCACTCTTCAGTCGCTCGAGGAGGACTTTTCCCAAGCACAGTCTTTCTTTTGATTGCTTGGTCATGTATTTTCCCCTGCGTTGGGTGATCCTTTCTTCCGAGTTTAGGGTGACCACCTGCATCGGGTTCTGTAGCCATATTCATGGGTGGTTAAAGCTGGGCGGAGTTTTTATCCATACGATTGACTCCCGTGGCATCTCAGTTTGGTAGTTACCTAGTGTTGTACCTGTAGAGGTGTGAACACCGAAACAGTTCTGCCTCAATCTAGCCAAAGATTGCACCTTTCTAAAGGCTATTTCCATTGTGAGGATTCTGCCTTGGGCCATGGTCCTGTGTCCCTCACTACTGTGAAACCTAGTCCTGTGTCCCCACTACCACCGGCGGATGGCTCAGCCCTCCTGTTACCAACAGGTATCATGCACCACACGACCAGTAATGGCCAAATCTCCCACCGGGTGGGGGAAACACCGTTACATATCATTGACAGGTAGGGGTAATGGCGGGCCTAACCTTTATTTAAAAGCAGCCAAATCTACCCCTACCGTCACAAACATAATTTAAATATTATGATGAGCTCAACTCCAGTGAACTGCTGAGTTACAAACTATTACAAAATGACATAACTAAGGATAATGAAATGCGTCCATTCAAATTTGGATGTACAGACATAGATATAACTTGGGCTTTGAAAGCTTTAATAACTTGTTGCCTTCCTGATATCGAGAGAGGGATCACAAAAGTGCATTTTAGTTCCTCCATAGGGGTTAGTCATTAAACTCAAATAGTGGCAATCTGGGCCACTTGATTTAATTGGGAGTTACCATTTGATAGTGCCCCGATCGACACTATCACAGTTTATTGAAACTCCTCCCCATATGTTCACTTTTTAAAAAGAGGCATTTCCTAAAGATTTCTTTACTGTTTGTCTGTAATCATTTTTCTGAAATCTCTGTGTTTTTTTGCATGGTATGGCTCTTCTGGTGCAGTAAATGACATTAGCCTTTTGTAAATTCTTGCAGAATATAACAGATCATTGGTTTTATAACACAGTCGCTGCTTTTGCATTCTGATGAGATTAGTAGCAGCACTGACTATAACAGTTCTGCGTACTGCTAGTTAAAAAAAATAAAAGTTTTCTAAATGGTCTCTTGCCAACTGTATCTGAAAATCGTTAGAGAGTTTTTGCTTACGTGAGGTTCCACTCAGGATTCTCAGCAGGTTGTGATCTTGTAAACTTAAACAGAAATTACTGTGCTAGCACCAGATTTATTTATACGTTTGCCCAATACAAACATGCAGCGTGAGACCAACAACTAATATTTAAGGGTATCCAGATACGTGTTAACTTGCTCTACAACTCTAGGGCATAGAACAAAGCAAATACTGAATGACTCAAACAATTCAGCGTACTGTAGGAGCTGGAGCTGTTCTAAGGCTGCGTTTACAATTACAATTAAAGCTACGGTGACGCAACCACGTGACATCAGCCGTCGCTGTTGTAATAGTGATTCCTGGTTATAGTTGTAACTCACTTTCCCCCACCCTTTGGGATATGTGTGGCTACGATGTGTGTATGGTGCAATACCTGGTGGCTCGCAGGAGGCCTGAGCCTCAGCTGCTAGGAACCTGGGGTGTATCCTGGAATGATGCTCGGAAGCGCCTCCATCTGTAGTGGGATTCTATTGTGTAGAATGACCCCGTTACAGGACACATAAAGAAAGCACACTGGGTAAAGCAGAACAGTTTACTATACACACTAATATAGTACAGCCTACCCACCAGGCCTCGCACAGCCGTACCTCCCAGAGTACCTTGGGGCCCTTGGGCACCCAACCAACCCGGTGTCCACAAAGTCAAATCTTCCCACCCAATGTGTGGTACAGCACTGCCCACTAATATGTGAAAGTGAGTTGGTGCACGTGATGAGGTGAGGTACCTGCCGGGTGTGTCCACATCCGGGCACGCAGTGATGCTGATGGGATCCACGGATCCAGTGACAGTAACCGCAAAGCCTCCGCCTCTATGTTGGGTAGGTCCCACAGGGATGGTTCCACCATATGCAATGTCTCTGTGTTGCAGGTGTCTGGTCCCAGATCACCTGAGGTCAGGATGCAGCCGCGTCGTGGCTGTGTCCCTCACTTTAATGCTACAGGGGCAGTGTCCCTATCTATGGGCCTGTCCCTGCAGCAACCACAAGCTGAGGGGAGTCAGAGCCTAGCTGGGGCCTAATGGAGGTCTCTGGCCCCCAAAAAGAGCTTGCTGTGTTGTTTAACTTATTTTCAGCGGTCTCAACTGTTGGAGGTTATTGGCCCCTCTTTCCCAGGTTTTAAGCCCACTCCTCCCCACTTCCCATGTCAGCAGTTCCTTTTCATTTTACTGGATATAGATCCAATGTTGGTCTTTCTCCCTCCTAATAGAGGTAAATGAGAATTTTTATCCTAATAGAGGTATATTAGTATTTTATCTGGTAGTGTTAGGACTTGCGAACAGGTGTCTGCCTTGACGTGGCTCGCAAGCTTACAACGCTTTGGCCAAAGGGTTAAACTAAATGACCCTATTTCAAGAGAATATATAAGTATTTTACTGTGTATTTTTGTCAAATTGGATGTAGCATTGAGCTTCTCTGTTGCTTGTTGTAATCTATTTGTGGTGCCTGAAGCACCTAGAGATAAAGTGACTTGCCCAAGATCACAAAGAGGGATTTGAACCTGCTTCAAACTCTGTGTCACTGTTTGCTGTCAGCGCACTTACCTACTGATCCACTCGATCCTTAGACAAGAATCTCATTGCATGAAACTATGGTTATACTGTATATCGATAGATATATAGCTGCAGATGCTAGATATGTATCCATGTATATGTTAAAAAATATTAAGTATTACGGATAGGTAGGTCCTTGTATCCAACACTTATAAGGCCGAGTCCATGGTACAGGTGCGCGCGTGCCGAAGAACACGGCCTCGCACGTGCCTGTCAGACGAGCGATCTGTGGACTACAGATCCTCGCAACTGGGAGGCGTGTCGGAGGCATGGCTGATGACGTCACGGAGATGGTTTGCCCTCATTGGGCGAAACACTCACGTGACCCGGCCGTCGCGAGACAAAGACAAAAAATGTTGTCTTGCGAAAAAAACAGCCGTGCTATTGCTCACGTGCACGCACGCTCTCTCTATGGATGTTCCCATAGACTCAATGCGTTTAATCGCGCCGCTCGCGTGGTCAAGCATGGACGTGACCTAACTTAGCAAGTCAACTCATCTCTCTGTGCCTTTATAGGGAAGGTACATTATTTAGCAATGTGTAAAATCTTGCAAAATATGTTTGTACATCACCATTTCTAAAAAAAACTAAAAACTTAATAGATAATTTTACAATGACATATGTGATAATGGAAAAGAGAAAGCAAGGGTAATTTATAACACATTTTTGGACTAAATAGATGGAATTGACCTTGAAACATAGGCCCTATTATATGTGCTGTGAATTTGCTTCTGTGTTTCAAGGAATCTCCAATCCCATCAAATCAACATACAGTAGAGAAGCGGCTTCTTCATAGCATATTGAATAAGGGCCATGTAGGCAAAGTGTCTAAAAGATGAAGGGTTGTGGACTGTATTTAAAGCATTTTAAAGCAGGGATTAATGAGGGATAACAGTTTAGGACGTAAAGATGAAGAGGCCATTGTAATAGAGAAAGGGAAACACAGATAGCAAACACCTGAAAAACAAAGCAAAGCTAGGGCTGTATAAAAACAAAACTGGAATAGTCTTAGATCTTGGTGAAGAGCAACATGCCCAGTTAGAAAAAACATCTATAATGCTGATGTCAGCTCCTACTCAGATTAATATACTATCAATGGTGACTCCAACCAGTATATTTGATATACTGTAGTATATGTATGTAGGGGCATGTTTCCCCACCCCATGGGAGATATGGTGGCTACGGTGTATGTGCTGCTTTATCTGCGGCTCACAGGAGGCCTGAGCCTCCGCTGCTGGGAGCTTGGGGTGTGTCTGAGTCAGTAATCGGTAGCGCCTCCACTTTTACGGGGTCCTACTATGTGGGATAACCCCGTTACAGGAACCCCATACAATAAAACACATGCTGGTACGTATAACAGTTTTTCTGCATACAAAAGAACACTGAACATATATATTCAGTCCCACACACCCAGTTAGGCACGACTATGCCCTCCAGTAACCACCAACCCTGTGTCCACACACTAGCAAGATAGTCCCACGAAGTCCTGAGGGGCCCTCGGGCACCCAACCACCCTGGTGTCCACAAGTAGCAACTCCTGCCCAAATGTGTGAGACAGCGCTGCCCCACTAACATGTTTATAGTTGGTGCACTTGTAGTACCTGCCGGGTGCTCCGACACCCAGTAACGCCACCCAGAAGGATACGATCCATGGATCCAACGATGGCGGTGGTCAGCGACGATGTCCACCTCCATGTGGGGTTCCCTCCCGCGAGCAGAGTATCACCTTTGCAGATAGTCTCTCAATGGTAGTCTGGTCCCAGACCACCGGATCACCTGTCCACAGCCACATCTTGGCTGTGTCCCTGAACTGGGGTGGTAGGTGGGCTATGTCCCTACTGTATCTAAGGGCAATTCCCTAGTGCAGCCACAATCTATGTGGGAGTTGGGGCCTAGCTGGGGCCTAAGGGGTCTCTGGCCTAGTGCAGGGGTCACAGACACCCTGCACATGCACACCCTACCCCTTCCTCGTCCCAGCTCCGACTGGCGTGATCTCCAGCGCGCGCAAATTACCAATTCTCTGGTGCAGGAAATCTGTAGGCCCTATTGGCTAGAGTAGCATGTGGTACCTTGCCCCATAGCCTTCTGGGGGCTGTAGTACCTGAGGAGCCCTATCTGGGTGATGGCCGCCCTGCAGCTCCTCTCTGCGCATGAGCAACCTCACTGCGCATGCGTGGGCAACTTTAACATCGCTAGCCTCGGGTCACCGGCGCAACTTCCCTGACACTGCCAGTACCTGTCCCCTGCCTAGCACAACCGCGCCGGGAAATAAGGGGCTACCGGGGACCAGGGAGACCTGGACTATATATATATAGTTGTAATGTATACAATTCCTGCAGTTTCCACTAACAGAATAAAATTGCTAATGAGTATGCCAACTGTATTAACAGTTCTGCTGAGTTAATCAGTTAACAAGAGGAAACTTGATTTTCACCTTCTGCTTTACTAGCATTTTTCTTATAATTATCTCCTTTTCGCACCTTTTACCTCTACGTTTCTCTTAGGCCTAAAGCTTTTTTGCATCTCTGCCCCCTACCTGTTGAATAGAGTCTTCCAATTTTCTTCGCAAAAGGTTTCAAGGGTTTCTCTTCAATTCTGTGTAATAACGACGTTTTCTCGAAAATTCTCATTGCTTGGACATATGTGAAAATAGACTTTGGTGCAACATTTTTGTCAGATTACAGTGAGATTGCAAGAATTCTGCCCGAATGTAAAAAAAAAAATGGCAGTATTTAAAATGCCATATGACCTGAAGCTGTTGACTTCTGTTTTTGTAATTAGCAATTCACATTGTGGTCAGGCTCTGTCATCCACTGAACTTACACTTTCACTATAAGCCTTCAGACAAACCACTTAGGTTGTAAACTATCTGAAACAAAGATCCCTTTTCTTATTGTGTACTTGTATTGTTTTATGTACTTGCTGCATTATCATTCCCTGCATATTATTATCTGATTATGTTAGGGATGATAAACTGTTATAGTAAAAGACTTGTGGAATAATTGCATATGAGGGCATGTGTATAGGAAGGAATAAACAAAGTAGTGATGGCAAACTGTACAATAACAAGAAGAAAGTAAGCTATCAAACAGTGGAGAACTACACAGCATTAATTTGCTCTTTCCTTGTTTACATGTACCTTTATGCAGGCTATACAATATGTATAGTACATGTGCAGTATATCCATAAAATAAAATATTACCACTAAAAGCCTCCCCAATTAGGATAACTAGTGCATTTTGATGCTTGGACACCATATATAGAGATTTATTTTATTATGGTGTCTTGCATACATAATGTGACCTGACCTACAATTTCAAAGGGTTGTTATGGAGCTGTACATTTGCATTATTGTTGCAGTATGTTAGGAATGTTCTTTTAAAAATTAAAAATTAAACAATCTTTATTGGATTTTTTTTTTGTAAACACATTTTGAAGTTATGAATGTTTAAAAAAATAATTAAAAAAAAAATAGAACAATAGTGTCCATATTGCCAAATTGGTGATATTCTTTACTACTGTACATGTACTAGAAGTTCCAGGTACAGGTAGTCCTCGGTTATCCGACACAATGCGTTACTCAAAATGGCGTTGGATAGCGAAACGTTGTAAAGCGAAACACGTTTTCCCATAGGAACACTGTTTAAATGAAAGGTTCCGTTCCTGAAGGCATTTTTAACACTAAAATAAACCAAATATTTTATGCAGGCAATAAGATATGCAGCACACACATAAATTATATAGTGTATATACTGTATTATATATATAATATATAACATAAAATATAATAATATAATATATTAGATAGTATAATATAATATTATATAATATATATATATTCTATACACATAAACAACTTTGCAAAGCGTCGTAAGAGTGTTGGATAAGCCGTTTTGGCGTTGTAAAAATTAACATAGGTATGCATTGCATAGCGTTGGAGAAGCCATTCGTTGTAAAGCGAAGCGTTGTAAAACGAGGACTGCCTGTATAATAGACATCATATGGCAGAAAAATCCAATGTAATTAAATTATCTAGCAATATAGATACAGTACTTGTAACACTGGTGAGACGTCCCCAATTCAGTCTCAAATTAAAACCCTGCTGTTATGGAATTGTTCCTCTCGCATGCAGTCACAAATGACATCACAAGAAGTGACAGCTGACAGGCAGATAACAGAAGAAAGTCCATTACTTGGTATGATTTAGCTTGAGTATTTTGATATATTAAACATACAATGCTATCATCTCACATGAATACATTATTGTTATTTTTAATTGAGTTGTAATGTTCATTTTTACCACTGAAAAACATGATCCCCAAACTACTGTATGTTTAAAACTCAACATTATTGAGACTTTCACTGTGCTGCAAAATAGCAACTTTTTACAAGAGTGTAAAACATGTTAGAAAATATGTAAATATAACTTCACATATATAACATATTTTAGCAGAGAAGGAAACATTTTGTGTTAAGCCTTTATAATAATAATAATAATAATAATAATAATAATAATAATAATAATGGCCAGCATGATAAAATGTAATCCTGCAATATCTGAAAGTGTGTAAAATTGGGAATTACCTTCAACACGACTTTGAAGTGATAAAGCTGACACTTTTGGGCTCTATGTAACAATGACAACATTTTAGTGCAAAGTCATTGTTATGTCGTAACTTGTGCTGCACTATACCTGCGCCAGGCTGCGTCTTTGCCTTAATCTCAGCTGCACCATCTTCGGGTATGTCTGTATTGGTTTGTGATGACATGAAGATGGAGCAAGTGGGAGGAGCTTAGGCTGCGATTATACAGAAAATCGGCGTGGTGTCGCCCGTAGCGACACCGCGCGGCGCAAAAAACAAGTTTCATACATATGTGATAAGTGGCTATACCAAATTCAGCTGTCTCCCCGCTTGCTACTGCAAAGCAGGAGACAGTTGATGTGTTTTCAAAATTAGTTTTTGCGCCACTATGGGCAACAGCACGGGCATTTTTCTGTGTAATCGCACATTTGCATCTTGGCGCCGATCTATATATTAAGATATATGTGGCTTTGCACTACTTTCCTTGACTGTTATCTCTGTTGGCTTTCTCCGTAATCTCAAAGGTAACTCAGGTAATTTTTCTTAGCTCTGCACCAAATTCTGCAACAGTAGAAATACTCTTAATAAATATGCTGTGTTTGAGACAGAAAAAAAAGCACATTTTTTTAAAATGCAAATGTGTCAGCGCAGACTACTTTCTTGGTACATAGATCTAATTTTGTATAAGTACATCAAACAGTGTGTACTTCAAAGTGTCACTACCAGGTCAAAATCTGCTCAATGTCCAAAGTCCATACAGATGTAGCCCAATGCCACTGGCCATTCTACCGTGAAATGTTGTGATATATAAAATACTGAGCCAATAATTTAATCATATGGTAATATCTGTGATATTGCTATTTACACAATATAATAAAATTTCACTGGGACCGATTGTACAGGCTGTATCTGGACACAAAACACATTACTAACCCCCGGGCAAAGATAAATTAAAGCCCCACCGGTGAGCTTAATTTGCTCTCTGGGTTGCAATACGGCTACTGCTCATACAATATTCCTGCCCCCATATGTATTTCAAGTCCCTTTATCCATCACCATGCTTATTATCTCCACCACCATGATAACATCTCCCCCATGGCCATTCATGAACCCTTTTCCCCCTTCTTTATGCCCCATTTATTCTCTTCGATGTCTCCCACCACACGTTCTGCTATGGCCCAGGTAATAGCGTCAACCTCCAAAATAAATGAAACTATGCACGTTTAATCATCTTCTCCATGGCTTCCTCCTTCTCCTCCCATTTCTGCCACTGGTATTCAAACAGATCAATGGCAGGTATAGCAATAGATAGAATGATTGCATTTTGTTAGGATTATGAGACTGTCCAGCTTTACTTTGAGGCTATATCAGGTCAGTAGGAATATGACAGAATGTGTCTGAAGTCTGAAAATAAATTCTTACTTTAAATAGCTGTCTACCATTTATTTTGCAAAGCATTATCCCATCTATAAGATTAAAGAGAAATCATGCTAAAATGTACTTGTTATAGAGAAATGGAAAAATAATATTTGCATTGTGCAATTAATTAAAATATTAACACAAAGTTCACCTCTCACTTGTCAGTAAAGTCTGGCAAGCCAATGTAAACTGCTGATGGAAATTGTAACAAGATAATATCAAAATGATACATAACCACACACGCAGGATTTCCACATTATTGGTGGTTTGTGAAGCTTGATAAAAAGACTTTATCTCTGAAGAAAAGTTGGACTGGTCCATGCTCTTGGTTAAAACCATCACCCTGTTTCAGTGCTCGATGACACACTATGTTCTGCTGCATGAACACTGCACTTATTCTTATTAAAGTTTATATGCAGATTTTATGAAGTGGTGAAAACCATCCTATAGATTCCTTCCTGCTCATTCGTTAGGAGAGGAAAACTACAAATGATATATGCACTATCATAAATGTATCTTATCGAAGTTGGTAATTGAGAAATCCTCCCACCACTTTTTTTTTTATACATGAAGCATTTAAAGAACTCTGTCCAAGAACATCAGTTTATGAAAGAAAACATCATCTCAAAATTATTAAAATCTCTGTGGGAATTCATGATTAATTTTAAGGCCTGGCAGATTAAAATACATTATTATGTACACTCTAGTGCATCCTTTCAGATATTTTCAGAATCTGATTTTGCTCTGTTGATACACACCAATGGTTCGACATGTATCTAGTAGATTGCAAGGAATAGATTAGCATTAAAGAGTCAGTATTGTGTTGTTAGGTTGATATGTGTAACTTGTGCTCCTACATTAAGAAAAATGTAACTGGCTTTGTCTAGAGCATATTAAATCACCTGCTATAAACAAAAGAGAATTCCAAAAATTAAAGGGATACTTGCGTCAGTGCATTTTGACCTCTATCATATCTTATATTTATCTGTTTCCTAATTCAGATTAAGTAATGGGACCATAATTTGAAAAAAGAGAGGATTATACAGTAAGTAAAAGCTGTTGTCCTTACCACCGTTACCGGCAGGTGCGCTCCACCGGGTGCGTGACGAACGCCCAGGCTGTAAGGGTGGGGGTTGCCGACTGCTTGCGGTTCCTCACCAGGTGACCTTCTTTATTGCAGGTACTTTAAAGGTATTCAACACATTCCATGTCATAGACGTGGGGGCGACAGGGTTAAAACCCTTTCTACCCAAGAATCCTTTTGGATTCATAGGTTACACACTATGTCACCAAAAGGGCTACATGAGGATATTGATGTGATTTATATTGTCTCAAAACTATTCTATTAGTTTCGTTCTATTATTGTATAATTTTATTGTTCATGTGTAAACTCTGTGCACTAGGAATATATTCGCTTTTGCAAGTAATGTATGTTTTAACTGTTGATTATGCCTCACCTGATGTGACTGCCCCAGTTACCCGTGTGATTGGTCTTGTTTGTCTTTTTTCCTGACCAATGCATGGGCTCCATGGGGTATTTAACATCCGGTGTATGACTGAGTGACTATCCCTGAGGAAGTAGCCTTGTTGCTACGAAACGCGTTGGACTGTCACCCTTTTACCTATCATTCTTAGCCTGTGATTTTCCGGTACACATCTAGTGTAATTTTGCACTGAACCTGACGCCCTGTATACGCGACGCTCCGTGGAGGAGACTGCACAACTACCAGTGACGTCACGGATTGGTGCATTGTACACCAAACCTCTGCCGGAGTTCCGCACTGCGCCGTGGTTTACAGACTGATACTTTACACAGACATCTCGAGCGAGCTTCCAGGAGTTGATGACTTCAATACCGCAAGGACTTCCAATCCGCCATCTCCCGACTTACACCTAATTTGTGTGATACCATCTCGAGGGGGGAGGCGCTAGTACAAAGCCGGATTTCTGGTACAAGGATTGAGAGAAGCTTCTGCCTCTGATGAGCTGTGCTGATCTATTGCTACTACTATCTCTACTGGTCGATCGGTAACCTCTGTGTTTATCACAGTCAATGTTTTTACCCTACCTATCTGATGTACGCAAAATACTTACCTTTTATTGATATAAATATATTTTTATGTACTTCACTATGTGCGTTTTTGCGCTGTTCTTTTGTTTTGTTTCTCTAGTGCTTAGAGTGTGAACCACTCTATTAGTTCCAGCTGCAGATGCCTACCTAGTCACCTATTACAGTTGTGTATATTATATATCTCTACTCACTGTTGGTTCACTATCTTTGATTTTTGGGTATTTACCTATGAGTCACATTTTTTAGTTGCGCACTTTCAATTTTGTATAACAGCACGTACCTCTGGTCGCGCCTGGGCTGGATGTAGTGACCGGGTTCCGGGGCACCTTGGGGGTGGAGGCAGGAGGCTCCTGAGGCTGGCTATCTTCGGAACCATCCGTCTCGTTAGACTTCTGGGATGGGGTCCTCTTATGCGAGAATCCTTAGGTTTCTTGGGGGTGTGTAGCCGTGCATGAGGCTCATGCCCTTTCACCTGGCTCAATAACCCCTTAAATGTAGGAGGACTTCCGTGTAGGAGAGAACACCAGAGCATGATTGCTATAGGATGGGTAGAGAGTGATCCCCTCAGGAACTGTTAGCGGCGAAATTAATCCACGTCAGAGGCTGAAATAATTTTGTGCGAGCATAGAGCCCATAATGCTAACTATATGCGGTGGATGAATGCGGACAGTTCTTACTCTTCTTTCTGTCAAAGACCGCAGAATTTAGAACAAAGTTCACTTTCGTCTTCCTCCAGGCCATAGGTCTGAGTTAAGAAGTCAACTAACACCTGTGCCATAGTGTCCGCATTCTGCTACCGGTGCATTCTTGCCATCGTTGAAGCTGGGGGCTTTAGGCATTCCACTATCCGCTGCCTTTTGACAGCTTCGGAGCCGGACCACTCTTCTAGTACTTGTAAGGTATGGTTCTTCCACTCCTCAAACTCTTCTACCCCCGCGGGCGTGGGCAACACCCCGGAAAAGGCTTTTAACTTATAATAATGATATGCCTGGGATGACTGGCTTAGGCTCCCCGCCATTTGCTGTATCGCTTCAGCGACTACCTGGTCTCCAGATGAGCTGCGGGAACTGCGGCTGCTCCGACCAGACCATTGGCATCCACTGGATGAGGCACTGGCCTCGCTCCTACAAGAGTTTCCTGGGGATGGTAAAGACACAATTGCCGGTGGCTCCTCTAGGGTAGGGCTAGAGTCCTCCATTTTTACTGTCAGTTCGGGGTATATGAGGGGAGACCAGCCGGGCAGGGCTCCAGGGAAATGCAGGACCTGTGGGCCATCTTTTTCCCATAAGTCCCAGTTAACTAGGACTATGCTCCATAGAAGTGCAGGGTCACATTCTAGGTCTAAGAGGCGGGCGTTAGCTAACCCTGGAAACTGCCTCACTGCTAGGCACACATCATTTGAGGAGATTGCCAATGGGACATGCCCAATGACGACCACGTGGCAGGGAGGTACCAGCATTCCAGAACCCACTGACGGACCCTCTGTCTGGAAGATAGGAACATAGTTATATCTCTGATCCTTTTGTCCCAATTTGGTTCTTTATTTTACTTCAGGGAACTCCAGGTCTGAATCTCAGCTGCGCCATCAAATGTAACACCCTTTCCCTATCCCTATGGGAAATTACGGTCACTGGTGCTACCTGTTAGACTTACAGAAGGCCTAGGGAGCCTGGGGTGCCAGTGTGTTCTCTCTCACTCTGGTGCTGCACCTCCATCTATGAGGATCCTGCGTAGCAGGATGGCTTTTCATAGGAACTTGTATACCCTTATGGTATACCCCAATAACACAATCACAACAGGTTATGTAATACTCTTTTACTGTGGACCCACAATAGGCACAAATAGTACAACACAATACTATGACAATAATAACATCAGTAATAACAATAGGAACAACCCTGGGGTAGCTAGCCCCAATAATATCTAGAGTTATTGGGCACCTATACCCTGGTGTCAGGCAAACAACCCTTCCCAATGTGTGTATGAAGGCAGCGCTATCCTACCCTTTGCAGTGGTGCACATGTACCTTCCTGGTTAAGGCCCTAACCAGGGAATACTTCCAGACAGAGGATGATCAGCGGCAGGGTCCCACACCGCAGGGTCTCTGACAGCAGCCCCTCACACCTCACGTCCGGATGCTCCGTGTTGACACTGCCCGCTGGAGGAACTCCTCTCCAGGCTCTTGTCCTGCTCCGCTGCAATCACTCACTACAGAGGGTTCCCTACAAAGGTGAGGGGACTGCCTGGGGCCTAGGGGTGTATGTCTCTGGACTAGTCCGGAAGCTTGATTGGCTCCCCGGATACTACCTCACTCATTGCAGGCTCCGGATCAACTGCCAAAGTCACCTCTGTCCCGCGGAGGAAATCCTGCTTCTCAGGACATCCTCTCTCTGTTTCTCTATCCATTGTGGGTGTACGAAGATGGCCACCACACCATCTGCATAGGAGTCCCATAGCCCGATTTGGGTGTACCAAGATGGCCAATACAACTGCACGCCAACACCCCCAACAACAGAGCTGATCTCCCCTCAGGAGATAAGAAGGGGGACCCCTGCTAAACTGGACTCAAAAGCTGAACTAAAAAAACTTAGTAACATGAGTGATACAATCATGAAGAGGTCAAATAACAAACCAGATAATGAACCAACACCACTATATAAAAGAAAACCTGACACATGATAACGCATGTTATAATATTTTAGAGAAAGATCCCTCAAATCATTTTCAGTTATTAGAAATTGTACAATAGTGTTTGTCTGAGGAAGTAATCTCACAGGAACAACCTACATTTAATATGGTTGTATTTCCCAGAGTGCCAACCATGTACAGTTAATCCAAAATTAACGAAGACCTTTTCTACCTACCTGGCCGCCCAATAGTGTCAGGTATAGGATGCTTAACTGAAAAAGCTACATTGACCGTATATTGTGACCATATGCTACATATTTCCCATCATACATAAAGGATACAGAGGATATCCTTAAGAGAATAGATGGTACCATTTTAGAAGAATTAACCCTGCTTGCCAGCTTCAGCTTAGACGTAGAATCGCTATACACAAGCATCAAAGATGATATAAGGCTACAGGCTGATTACTACTGTATCTTTTGAGAGGATCCCATTTTCACAAATTCATATGCAAATTATTACAATTTGCACTCACTTCTTTTTTTCTTATTCAATGGAAAAATATATCATCAATTCCTGTACAAGGAACAGTAACGGACACAATCTGTACACCCACGTAGGGGAGGACTGTGAGATTTTTCAAGAAAGCATGGACAAATACATCAAACATATAGCACTTAGGACCTGCTGTATTGATGACATCTTGCTGTTGAGGAACGGAATCTGTTTGTAAAGATTACAACCTCAAAACTTACTTCTGAGAAAGAATAGTCATCTTGGATCTTGAGATCAAAAAAATACTGCTGGCTCATTAAAAACTACCATTTTAATTTAAAAAAAAACCCAACAACAAATAGCCTTCTGAGAGTTGATAGCCAACATCCAAAACATCCATGTCGAGAAATTCCTGTGGGATGATTTGTAAGAGTCTGAATTTGGGATTCCAAATTCGAAAAACAGACTAAACTCATATTACAATTCGGGACATCCTCAATAAATACTAGTACATTCTACTAGAAAATAACATCCTTCTATAGTCATATACATAGCCAGATGTATATGCAGATGTAAATGTGTACAGTATAAGCCACTGATAACCGGTCTAGGACATTTAGGCGCTGCCTTTTGGCCGTGACCAAACTGCTCCTGGCGCTCTGCCACCACAAATAACTACTGGGCACCCCTCCGCTTGAAATGTAAACGCGTGCGCTCTAGCTCTTGCTCTGACCTGGACACCATGTTTAAATGTCCCATATTGTGTGGCCCAGGAAAAGCACATGAGTGGCGGCCACGCGGGACATTGACGTGAGTGGCGGCTGTGTGAGTGACATGCGATATGAAACATTATGGAGCTCTTATGAGCAATTCATGATAAATACTATAATACAGTGTCTAGATAAATCAGTGAGGTTCATGGCAGAATCACACACTGTTTCAAATGTATGCTTATTGACCATGTTATCCCAGGTAGAAGAAAAGGGGACTGGGATAATATGCTGCAAAAAAACACGTCAAGATGGATTTACACACTTGATACACTTTCCCCTTGTGGTCTTAATGAGTGATATCTGTATTCACCATGCATCTACAGTAGGGCAAAGACATAAAAGACCACCCCTATATACACAGCAAGGGAGACATACTGTATAGAGCAATATGACCTCTATGACCTCCATAGAGCACCTAAGATAATGTTGCCTTGTAATAAAGCTAATCACTCAATAAACCTGATATGCTCTAACTGTCTAGAAACATTTCCCTGTTAGATAATATAGTCCTATGGAAGGAATTCAAGTGGAACAGATAGATTTATATATCTAATAAAAAGCTTTCCATATTTACTATTCATTTATGGTTGAAACATGACTAATTAACTCTGGTCAATATTAAGGGGAAATGTTGAAAAAAAATGAGGATCTCCTTAAGCAATGAAATATAAAAATTCCTTTGGCTTTAGAAATTGTCTCATAGGAAAGCAAATTCATATGATCAAGATCGCTCATCAATAACATTGATTCAACACGTTTTTTAATTATAATATGGCTAATATCCTACCCATCTAATCCAAAGTATATTAACAGCGTACTTAAGTTACGCATTATTAGACTCCTGATCAAGGAGCCTCCATACAAAGGTCTCGCCCAACCCCAAAGAAGCTCCGCGCGAGTGAAACACGTGTCACGTTTTAAGGAGTGGCACCAGCACGTGACATCATAGATGGGACCTTCCTGAGAGAATAGAGTGCTGGGCGCACTGCAGTAGACAGAGTACTCTATCCCACTGAGATTGCCACATAGGAAATCAATAATTGGCTAATAAAAGTATATACATTGGCAGATAGGACAACCCATTTATAGAGAGATAAGTTATGATATACTCTTAAGTAGGTGTAGGGTACTGCGGAGCCCATTTTGGGCATGTATTGTTAATGAGAATAGTTAGAACCTATAAATGATAACAGGTAATGTAGAGTTGGTACAACTAATTGGAGGACACTACATGTTTGAAGTAAGTTAATTCTAGAGTGCAGACCTTAATATATATTTCGATATAGTGTTCTCTCTTTGCCTCTTTACTAATGTAGCAAAGATTCCGGCCGCTACTTCTTTTCCAGGACCCTACCAGTGTAAATCCTGTTAGGTGCAGGCAGTGGGTGGGTTAATTCCTGCAGAAAGGCTTTGTGTGCTTTTGCAGCCAGGGATACATTTGATGTATCTAAGGGCGGGCCTAGCAATAGCCAGAAAGTGTCAGCCTGAGGGGTAGATACTGATTGGGTCACATACTGGATGTGATGGCCTGTCAGTATCCAGATCTGTCTTGTTATGAGACAGAGTTACAGTCACACCCAAAGAGTATAAATACTGGCACTCTCACAAAAGTAGGTGTGTCTCTTTCCTCCCCATGTGGAGTGAGTACCAGCTACCCTGGGTCTCAGAAGGAGGCCTTAGGAGGAGCACTATTACCATCACCAGGCCTAATAGGAAAGATATGCAATGCTGTGAGATCTGTACCTGCAATAAACACCATTGTACCATCATCAGTGTGATTCACTGTCTAAGGACCCAGAAAGGTCAGTATGGACTCTCCTTCCATCCAAAGGACCCATGCTGACTGGAAGAGCTGCAACCATGAATAAGGTACCCTGCAACCTTGTCCTGTTCTCCCCACAACACTGCAGAGCACTCGGCCCTCTTGTTGTTCACAGGTACGCACCACCACAAATATGGAGTAGCAAGAGAAGCAGACCTAATCTCACTGAGGGTGGGGGGTCCGAAGGCTACACTTACGAGACAGAATAGTGATTGTATTTGCTACTTTCACACTAAACTTGGGAGTATACGGATGGTGTATTGTGTGCAGTTTAATATAAGGAAGGTCGCTCTGAAGTTCATTTATTATTATTTTGAGTATTTTATCTTTTTATCTTTATTAAATCATTATTACAATTTTATTATGCACAGATTTTTTTTTAACATACTCTCTAATAAAAAATTAAGTTTTATTGAGAGGGCAGAGAAATATGGATCTTTTCTGTTTCTTTATCCTCAGTGGTTCTTGCATAACAATCAGTGTCAAATAACTAAACCGTTTCTTACATTTGATGCAAAATCAAGGAAACAAATGTTTGTTTCCACTAATAGTAGACAGTTTTCCTGAGCTTCATACATACCTTATACATTTGTGTGTACAGTGTGTCTATGTACATCTAATGTAAAAGTAACATTTTCTGTTCTGATAGATAGGATTTCTTTTTAATCTGATAAATGAACTTGCATGCAATAGTCATTTTTGCCGGAGTTAGATAGTACTACAGTATGTAAAGCAGATTTTATCCTAGCATGATATTAATTTGATAGGATCCGTGATCTGTAAACCATTGGTTATCTTGGTCTCTCCTGATAAGAAAAAAGTGCTGAGGATTTCCAGTTGGTGAGCACATTTGGGCAGAATCTTTCACACGTCACAAATTGCAGATGGGAGGCAGTGATCTTGAACACGCAGTCACATTGCCGTGACCATCTGACACCTTCCATTTAGAAAAATAATACTTTCCTCACAGCACACACTCCTTGCTGCAACCAGCACCACAATTATGCCTCGGAAAGCAGTTCCTCGTAGACTATGGTCTTAAATATTTCTTATACCACTTTTAAAAGATTCATGCTGCTCAGACACCTTGCTCCTCTAGAGACAACACAGATGTAGTAAAAAGAACAACAAAGGGATTGTGCCACTTACGGATATTCACATAGGCTCTTTTTTCTTACGCAAAAATAATAGAAAAAGTCTAGTGACGAACATCTTTGGGATTACGACTTTTTATTTATTAATTGTATATATACATTGATGCGTTATCATTGAATATGCTTTCTTTTTAAAATAAGTACTGAATGTTAACAGTCAAAGAGGGTTATTCATTAAACTGTGATAGTGCCGATCGGGGCACTATTGCACGTAAACTACCTTTGTCTTTAATGAGAGTTTCTGTGCCCTAGTGCTCCGAACTGCGCTATTACAGCTTAATGAATAACCCTGCAAGGTCCAGATCCACAGAGGTCTATTAATACAATGCTAATTAAGGGACGTTGTCAAAATAATTAACGTCCATTATTTTCCCTGAGGTTAATGCATATCCACAAAGCTAATTATATGCAAAAGCAACAGCCGCTCTATATACAATACGTGGAGAGATACATGTTGCCAAATAAAGCACACCTGACACAACTGGGATATATGCTAATTTGAGTCATTTGAATACACTTCACATATCAAAATTATCATATGTCCCAGGTATCTCCTGTTGTTCACAGGTATCTTTCCATGTATTTTATAAAAGTGTGTTTGGGGAATGTGACGAGGCCTTAACCCCCTGTCTAAATGGGGCTCCCAATAGATGTCCTGTATCTGGCTGATGAGTCCAGCAGGGAGCTGGTTAATTGCAGCTACATACAATTAGCCAGTCTCCACCTGGCTCATCAGAAAAGCCTCCTGCTTAAACTGCAGGGGTGTAACGCTTGCGCGAACCCACAAACAAGACAAGACCCTGGTACTGAGGTGGGAAGGTTTAGAGCCACACACCCACAGCCGCGGAGGCGTGCCTGGAAGGCGGATTGTCAGCGTAGCCGGGTCTGGGTTGGAAAGAGAGGGTTAATCCGTATACTTGCCGGGGTCCTGGGTTATAGAGAGCAGCATAGTAGAAGTCGGTTAAGCCATGGTCTGGGATTGTAGAAGTTAGAGTAGTCGAAGTCAGTGGAGCCGTGTTCAAGGGTTGGAGAGGTATTCGTAGTAGAGGTCAAGCCGAGAGGGGGTTCACTTACAAGCCGGGTCGGTACACGTGGAGAAAAAACTGCAAGACAAGACAAGGCAAGGACAAGGCAAAGGCAAGGATTCAGCACAAGGCTACGAATGATTATGCTCAGCCATGACTGAGAGCTAGAGCAGGATTTAAGTACAGCCAGGGATTCAATCAGGCAGGGGGCGGAGCGGAGGCGCAGCCCAGCGTGAGCCACAATAGGTGCAGGAGACAAGGGGCATGGCGATCACTTGCCGCACAGCTGGGGGCGGTGCGCAGATCACATGAGCGTGCCGCGCACTGGAGGAGCACGGCGCATCCGGGGGCGGAGCCAAGCTCTGTGGTGCTGGCATAAGAACTACGCGTGTGCACGCGCTCTGTAACCAGAGCGGGGGTGCGCGCAAATGCCGGTACCAGCGCGGGTGACAGCGTGGAGCCAGGTAAGGAGGGAAGGCGTCGCAAAGGACGTGTTCCCGATTCCTTACAGTACCCCCCCTTGAGGCTCAGCCTCAGGACGATTCTCATAAGGCTTGTGCGGAAACCTTGCATGGAACCGCCTCAACAAGCTGAAAGCATGAATTTGATGCTGTGGTAACCAGAAGCGTTCTTCGGGTCCGAAGCCCTTCCAATGTACCAGGAATTTTATGGTTCCCCTGGAGTACCTGGAATCGATGATAGATTGAATCTCAAATTCTTCTTGGCCATGTACGATGACAGGTGGTGGTCTAGGGGAGACGTCAGGGAATTGAGAACTTCGAAATACGGGTTTTAATAGCGAAACATGGAATACCGACGGAATCTTCATAGACGGGGGCAGCTGTAAACGATAGGCCACAGGATTGACCCGCTCCAGAATGGTGAATGGACCCAGGAACCTTGGAGCAAATTTAAATTTAGGAGTCTTCAGTCTTATGTTTCTTGAAGATAGCCACACCCTGTCTCCTGGTTTAAAGTTGGGTGCGTTTTGGCGATGTTGGTCCGCCTGTGTCTTCTGTCTACAGACAGCCTCTTGGAGAGTTTTTTGGATCCTCCTCCAAGAGTTCTGGAGAGAATTCACCCTGGTATCGCCTGCCAGGATTCCGGAGGGAGTAGAGGAGATAGGGAGATGTGCCGGATGAAACCCATAGTTTACATAAAAGGGGGATTCTTGGGTGGACTAATTTCTGAGCGAGTTGTGAGCGAATTCGGGCCATGGGAGGAGCTCCACCCAGTTTTCTTGTGCATCGGAGATAAAGCATCTAAGATATTGCTCTAGAGATTGATTTGTTCTCTGTCTAGCCGTTAGTTTGTGGGTGATACCAGGAAGAAAAAAGAAGTGAAATGTCCAGTCTTTGGGCAAAGGCACGCCCGAATTCTGAGACGAATTGTGATCCGCGGTCAGAAACAATGGAGATTGGGACTCCGTGGATGCGAAAAATTTCTTTGACGTAGATGTCTGTCAGTGTGGCCGAGTTAGGAAGGCCTTTTAGAGGTATGAAGTGAGCCTGTTTGGAAAATCTGTCTACTATGACTAGGATAGTGTTCATCCCATTGGATACTGGGAGTTCTACAATCAAATCCATTGATAAATGGGTCCAAGGGCGATACGGGATTGGCAGTGGATGGAGCAGACCAGACAGCTTGTTGTGGGCGGACTTGTTCCAGGCACTGTTAGAGCATGAGCTAATGAATTCCTTAATGTCCATTCGCATATTCGGCCACCAGAAGGTGCGTCTGATTAAGTCCGATGTTCTCTTAGTTCCAGGATGACCTGCCGACCTAGAAGAGTGACCCCACTCAAGGATTTTCCGGTGGAACTGCGGGGCAGCATACAGCAAACACCCTTCCGGCACCTCGATACCCTCGGGAATCGGCATCTGAGTCTCCAAGATCTTTTCTAACATCAAAAGAGTTTGCGGAGATAATGAGTTTGGAAGGAAGAATGTTTTCTGGGACATCCTCGGATTTGTCTTCACTAATGAACTGATGAGATAAGGCATCAGCCTTCAGAGTCAGATTCTTGGTACCAGAAATGTAGGATATGATATAATTGAACCTTGAGAAAAAGAGAGCCCAGCGGGTCTGACAAGAACCAAGGCGGTGAGCCCCTACAACGTACAATAAATTCTCATGGTCCGTGAGTATAGAAATAGGATTCTCAGTTCCTTCTAGGAGGTGTCTCAATTCTTCCAGGGCGAGTTTGATGGCCAGGAGTTCTCTGATACCAACGTCGTAGTTCTGTTCTGCAGAGGAGATTTTTTATAGAAGAACCCACAGGTGTGTAACTTATCCTGAGGAGATTGTCTCTGAGAGAGTATGGCTCCTGCTCCAATATCTGAGGCGTCTACTGCTAGAGTAAAAGGAAGAGAAGGATCAGGATGACGTAGAATGGGAGTGGAGACGAATGCCTTCTTAAGGGATTTGAAGGCCTGACGTGCTTCAGGGGACCAGGAAGAGGTGTCTGCACCTTTCTTAGACAGAGCAGTGGTAGGAGCCACGGTAGCAGAGAAGTTACGAATGAATTTACGATTATAATTGGCGAAGCCAAGGAACCGCTGAATCGCCTTAAAGCTGCAGTTCAGTCTTTTTTTTTACTTCAATAGTTTCATGTGGGCAATCTCTAATTACCTAAAGAACTGCATAGCTGCCGGTCAATTCGTTCTCCGTCTATTGATTGGCAAAGTTTGGCGGCATCTTTAAATATGGGGAATGTAAATCGTTGCTATAGGAACAAGCATGCTTGTTAAAATAGAATACAAGAAAATTGGTCTTTCAAAGTTGTTTTTTTTAAAACAGAAAATGCTAAAAGTATTTTTTCTTACTACAGAACTGATTTATTAAAAAAAACACACATGCAGGATATTGCCTGAACTGCAGCTTTAAGAGAAGTGGGTTGGGGCCAAACCAGAACTGCCTTCAGCTTGTCAGGATCCATAGCGAAACCCTTGTCAGAAATGATGTAACCTAGAAAAGAGGTAGAAGTCTGGTGAAACATACATTTCTCCATCTTGGCGTAGAGATGGTTCTCACGAAGGCGGGAAAGAACTAGTTTGATGTGCTGGATGTGTTCGGATAGAGATTTAGAAAAAATGAGAATGTCATCCAGATACACAATAACAAAATTATTAAAAACATCTCGAAAAATCTTGTTTACGAACTCTTGAAAAACCGCCGGTGCATTACATAGTCCGAAAGGCATGACAAGATATTCGTAGTGGCCGTCTCGTGTGTTAAAGGCCATTTTCCATTCATCTCCTTGTCGTATGCGTATGAGATTGTAAGCGCCACGGAGGTCAAGCTTAGAGAATATACTGTAGTGGCCCCTTGCAGACGATTGAAAAGCTCTGAGATGAGTGGTAAGGGATAACGGTTCTTAAAGGTGATCTTGTTAAGACCTCGGTAGTCTATACATGGGCGAAGAGAGCCATACTTCTTCTTAACAAAAAAGAACCCAGCCCCCACAGGGGAAGTAGAATTTCTGATAAAACCTTTCTTCAAGTTCTCCTGAATATATTCGGACATAGCCTTAGTTTCAGGAAGGGACAGAGGATAAGATGTGGCCTTAGGGAGAATAGCACCAGGCAGAAGATCAATAGGGCTGTCAAAGGGGCGATGAGGGGGAAGAACCTCCGAACGGACTTTGTCGAACACGTCAATGAATTCTGTATATATTTCAGGAAGGGAGGTTTAAACAGGGGAAAGAGTCACCATACCTGCGAGGAGTTGCAGTGGAGGGGACAGATCCCATTGTCTGAGTCTCTTATCAGTCCAATCTATAAGAGGGTTGTGAAGTTGGAGCCAAGGGAGGCCTAGGATTACCTGCACGGAAGGAGAGTGAATTACGTCCAGGGATATTTTCTCCGTATTACCATCCTTCGTGGAGAGCGAAAGGGTTTGTTTCTCCAGAGAAATGAAGGCTGACTGGAGGGGACGTCCGTCAATTGCCTCGAGACCGACGGGTACAGACTTCTTCTTTAGGGGTATCTTGTGTTTGGTAGCAAAATCTTGATCCACAAAATTTCCCCCAGACCCGGAGTCGACGAATGCAGAAGCATGGACTCGGAAGTCAGGACCCTCAAGCACAATTGGAAGCATAACCTTTGTGGGCAGGTTTTTTTTGTAGAGGGGGCAGAGGAAATGGTACCCAATGAGATCCCCTCATACCTCATTGGGTGCTGGCGTTTCCCGGCTTAGTAGGACAACGATGCACCAGATGTCCTGACAGTCCACAGTAAAGATACAAACCCTCATTCTTCCTGCATTATCTTTCAGAAAATGAGATTGATGGCTTCCTAACTGCATGGGTTCCGGAGCCTCGAGTACTGGGAAAGCGGTAGGAGAAGAGCTGCGGATAGGAGAGAGAGAAGTGAGAGGGCGTGAACGGTGGCGTTCTACCCGCCTTTCCTGAAGGCGTTGATCCACCCTGATACATACTGCAATAAGCTCCTCGAGGGAAGAGGGTCTCTCTTGGGCAGCCATTTCGTTCTTTAGAGTCTCAGAAAGCCCCTGCCAGAAGGCTGCTGCCAAAGCTTCGTCGTTCAGACCCGTCTCTGCAGCAATGGTCCGAAATTCAAGGGCATACCTCGCGACTGATCTGTGACCCTGGGAAAGGTGAAAGAGGGAAGAGGCAGCAGTGACCTTGCGGCCCGGGGTATTGAAGACCAATTTAAATTCCTTCTTGAAACTTGCGAAGTTTTGAGTAAGTTCAGGTCTCTGTTCCCTGATGGGGGACGACCACTCCAGAGCTTCACCAGTTAAGAGCGCGGTAATGTACTGTATGCCACCTTAGATCTGTCAGAGGAGAAGCGAGAAGGGGTTAATTCGAACTTCATGTCGCACTGTTTGAGGAAACCTCTACAACCGTGGGGGTCACCCGCATAACGGTTAGGAGTGGGGAGACGTGTTTGTTTGAACTTACGGGCTAAATAAAAGCCAATGTTTATTTCCTCCAAATCTATGTCTCCCTGGTTATACCTCTGAACTTGTCTCCTACAGAGAGGTATATTGTATATGTAGCCATGACCCGCCCCCCCCCCCCCCGTTAGATCACACTGCTGCTACATGGAGTGTGGTGCATACCTGTTGGCTCACAGTAGATCTGAGTCCCGCTGATGGTAGGGGATGTCAGAACAGGCTTCTGGGGTATAAACTGATCCATACAGTACTCACGGTATCAGCGCCTCCATCTCTTACAGACCCCAGGAATGAGGTGTGCAATCCTTGTAGGGGAACTTCTTAACTCTTCCCCCTGATAGATTGCAGTCTCAGGCAGGAAGGTATAATTAAACAGGAACACTTTATTCACACTGCAGGCTTCACACAGCATACACAGCAACAGCAGAGCTTAGAGCCTTCACCCTCAGGATGTCCCTGGACCTTGCACTTCCAGCCTAGGGCACCAGGAGCAGTCCTTGCTCTTCCCCTAACCCCTGGTGGAGTAGGAGGAATAGTCTCCTGCCGCTCCCCTAAGGGAGGGCCACAAACTGACAGAGCCCTGCACAGCTTGGTTTGGGTAGACTGACCTCTATCAAAGCTAGACGCAAACTGAACTAAATCAGGAAGTGCAGCTCATTAAGTACAGACAAAGCTATAACCAGCCTCGTGCCCCTGATTCGACACAAGGCCTGGTTGAACCGCCTTCTCTGTGACTCACTGAGGCTGCATAGATGTGGGGAAAACCAATGATTACTCCTGGCAAGCTTACTTTTACTAGGGCTTACTGCCAGGAGGAGGGCAGACTGGTAGCCCAAAACCAGCCAGGGCTACATATATGTCACTTGGTACTCGAGTAAAATAAACTCTCTCTCTTTCCCTCCCCATATTTCAGGGTCTGGAATGCGAGTAACGCCACCTTTAGGCATGACCTAACTAACATCTTGTTAAATCCCTGTGTTAATTATAATTGAGCTCTGTGTCTAGGCATTGTTACAGGGAGCACCACTTTTGTATATCATTAGTATATAAAGCCATTACGCTGAAAGCAATGCCATTTCCGGGCAAAAACAGCACTTAGCGCTGTGTTAGTGAGCTTTGAAGATATCTCTGTTTACGTTGCACTAACAGGTTGGCGCCTTGTTAAGTCAATAACAAAGCTTTGTGGATCTGGGTCTACGTGTTTTAAATATCAAAGGTTGGATGGGTGAAATTATCTGTTCTTTTTTTAGTATGAACAGTTGGTTCAGAATGACTAAATAAATGAATAAATAAAAATTGGCAATATTTCTCTAATTAAAAAACTGAATTTGCCAAGTTTACCTGATAACACAGTCATTTAAAACATAATATGTTGAGAGGGAAGGCAGGCTTATTACTGTATCTTGTCGACAAAATATGTAACTGAAAACACCTCTTTTGAAGTCTACTACTTCAGTCTACTTCCAATCACTTACTGTATAATATTTTTATGAAGATACTCACTAGTCGGCTGCAACAGACTCTGGACTTCAGACAACCTAGAAAACAAGTTGGATTGTGCAGTGGATACAAACATAAAGGACCACATCCAATTAGTGCAAGAAATGATTGCTCAAAACTAATGAATATGATCTACCACTCAGTTTAGCATTCGTAGATTATGAAAAAGCATCTATTTGTCTACTCCAGCAGTTTTAAAGGCATTAAGAAGACAAGCGTTGTAGATGTGTACTGTACATTGATATTATAAGGAACATTTACAAGAATGCCACATCAACCATTAGATTACATGAAGTTCCAAGCAAGATAAGGATCGGCAAATGAGTGCAACATGGAGACACCATGTCACCAAAGCTTTTCACATCACAGCGACACTTGAAAAATTCTTCAGAAAATTAAATTGGGAAGAAAAAGGAATAACAATCAAAAGGTGAATAATTGGGTCACCTACGATTTGCAGATTACATTTTTATCCAGAAGACCTCCAGAAACAAATCAGAGAACTCGACAAACAAAATAAGAAGGTGGGCGTGCATATGAAACTTAGCAAGACCAAAGTCATGTTGAACAAATATGTAAACTCTACAAAGATCAAAATAAATGGAATATAACAAGAAGTAGAAGACTATCTCTATCTTAGCCAGTAATCTTACAAGGGAACGTTCCATTGTACCTCAAAAGGAAAGTGTTTGACCAGTGTATCCTGCCTGTGCTCACGTATCGAAGGGAAACTTGAACCCTAAATGCAAAGACAATTCAGAAGGTTCAGACAACACATACAAGTATGGAGAGATGTATGCTGGGTATTACCCGAAGAGACAGGAAAATGAATGAATTGGTTCGAACCCAAACAAAAGTCTGTGACATCATCACAAGGGTGAATAAATTAAAATGGCAGTGGGCCGGACACATAGCAAGAAGAAATGACTATCGTTGAACCAAGATGGAACTTAACTGTATTCCAAGGGAAATGAAAAAACCAAGATGATGACCAAAAGTAAGAGGGGAGTATGAAATCCGAAAATTTATTGGAGCAACGTAGAGAAGAGAGGCTTGCAACCGCAGTACCTGGAAGATTACTGGGGTGGTCTTCATTCAGTAGTGGATCGACAAGGGCTGTATATGATAACGATATACAGTACCATCTTAAGTATGTCGTTTAGCATTAACCCTTCTGATTGGTCTGGGTGTTACTCATGAAGATGTCAGGAACCTGTTATTTCTTAAACCATGATGTATATTGAACATACAACTTGTAAATTGAACAGTCATGCAGACTACTTGCTAGCACAGTGTTGTTGATTCTGTCGCCATTACAGAACCGAATTGTAACGCAACAAGACACACAAGGCACCCCCTACCATCTAACGTGCTATTACTACTAATTAAAGATACAGTTACATATACAACATGTCCGTTGTTTTTTTTTTTTACTTCTTTTTTTAGTTTGCATTTTCAAGGGGATTTAAAGGGGTACAAAATAAGGCCGCAATCATACCTTGAGCTTCAGGGCGGCAGCGCTATCCTGTGATGTTACCCTGCGCTGCCCCCGAGCGGCATCTTGATTATACCAGGGAGACAGAGCAGAGGAGGCTTGGAGGCGTTGTGGAGGCGTGGCCATGATTAGTTCACCCTCATTGGCTGAACCGCTCATGTGACACGGCAGTCGCCAGAATAAAACACATTTAGAAGTCTCTTCCCCAGCCTGCTGCTTTGCAGCACAGCGCAGCGCAACCGTCGCCATCGGTATGAGCACTTTAATTGTATTTATGCTAGTTGTTTTGGCGATGCGCAACGTCGCTCCACGCAGTGCCACCTGCGATTTTTGGTGCAATCATTGGCCTTAAGAGTAAAGGAGGGGAGGGGGAGTTCCACTTTATTCTACTTTAGACACACAGTACCATCGGTCACCCATGCTTTTAACATCAGAGTAACCAGGTTCAGCTTCAGTCACTCTCACCCTGTCCAGCCCATGAGCATTATATCTAATTGATTTGCACCTCAACTATTTATTGTTATCTCAGCTAGAATTCCAAGGTTTGCATATCCTGTGGAATTTCTTAGTGTGCTTTAATAAAAAGGTAAGTTTATCCATTATTTGGACTTCATTTACTCTCTGCATGACTTCTCTTTTCGAGGGTGGGGGGTAGATTTTTTTTTACCAGGCCCCTGAAATTGAACACCTTGATTATGTCAAAATATGTGATAATAGTTTACATGTGGGGGGGGGGAGTTCATGTTCTCTATTGGTTTAACCAGAACTATTGTGATTGGGTCTAGTGAAATTACTGTAACTATGGTTTCTTGCATCAGTTTTTGTTTCATTACCTAGTATTTCTGTATTTTCAGGCAAAACCACCAGATACAGTATGTGTTATATCCCATACCTGTCCACAACTCCTCCAACACAGATCCAAGGCCACTGGGAATATCTGTCTCAGCCTCTGGGGGGTGAGGTACCATCTGTAAATAATGTTATAAATATTCTCTTTTGCTGTTGTGCAAATTAAGGTCCTTGGTACATTGTCTCAAATATCCTCCCAATCATCATTTGCGATATCAACCTGGAGGTTACATGCCTATTGTTCCATATATTTATGGTTAAGAACTGGAGAAACATTAATGAGAGCTAGATCCTGGTAAAGCATTGAAAGTAGCCTTTTTTGTTGTAACTCCTCTGCTTCTAGCTCTCATACATGACTATTGCTGAGGCTGGGGCATGAATCCCTAGTACTAACTTACTGGGCCACGCGTGGCCTACGGTCAGACGGCAGGAAAAATACAGACACAGTATGGGTAATACAACTAGTTCACTTATGCCTTACTAATTTGGTTACATTGTGATCCTCTGACGAGGATCACTACGCAAAGTACACAAATACAGCACAATCCCCAATAACGCTGTGCGGGTGTGTATCAGTGTCAGTGGTGTATTAGCCACTCAGTCCTGAGTATGTTGGCTTATGATGGTGTCAACACACTGTGGGAGCTCATTGTGTACTAACTGTTGCGGGCCTGTGTTTCAAAAAGGTGCTTCGGTACCACTGTGCTCTAAATATCATTCTCCCTATAGCTAGGGTATTCTTGTCCTTCTATGTGTTGAAAGCATTCCTGGGCCAAAGCTCAGGTTGTCAAATAGGGTAAAAAGTCTGGAAAGTTCCCGCCAGAATCTGACATTTTAATCTTGCCAATTGCAAATGAAAGATTTTGCCTGTTAGCCCTTCCTGCCCATAATAGAGATGTCAGCGCCACCAGATTATTAGACATATGTTCCAAATCGACCCAAGCATGGAGTTTTGCTTTTAAATGCCTATGTACAGTATGTATGTATGTATGTATGTATGTATGTATGTATGTATGTATATCTTTATTTATATATTGCCAAAATAGTACTCAGTGCTTCACAACAGTACAGGTAATTATAATAATTCACTAAGTGCAGCAAAGTCATATAATAGGAAAGGAAATCCCTACCTCGGAGAGCTTACACTCTAAGTCATATTATTTGTTTCAGGTGTGTGACCCTATAATACCTTATAATATCTAGACCCCCACTTCCTCTAGCAAGACAGCAAGACAAGGTTTTTTGTTTTTCCAAAGGAAAAGCATTATCCTATTTTGTATTTCTCTAATAAACTTTAGGCTGAATCCATAGAAGGATAGTCAGCGCTGAGCCGTGGGGAAGCTCCGCGATGAGCCCCGTCATCCTCAATGAGGATGTCTTGAGAGGGGGCTCCCGTGAGCTTCCGCAGGCATGCTGAGGTGCAGGGATTTTCAGCCGACAGCAGAACCTGTTTCTGAGCGTGCTGTCGGCTGAAAACCTCCAATCAGAGCGAAGCAGCATCAACGTCACGGCGCCGTGACGTCGTCGCCGTGACGTTGGCGCTTCGCGGGCTTTTGGCCCAGTGACGTCAGTGTCCCGCCTTCCCCCGCCTACCGATCACGCACGCTGGCTCATCTGCTAGTTCATGTAATCGCTCCTGATTGCGCAGACAAGCCTCAGCGTCAGCGCAGAGGAGCGTGGCCTTAGGAGTAATTATATTTATATAATGACTGGTAGTATTTTTGTTAGGAAGATTCCTAGATATTTTAACTGCGAGACGTTCCAGTGATAATTAAAATTCAGTTTTAGCAGCTTAACTTCCAAGCTCGGGGGAGTTAGATTTAATACCTCAGACTTGGCATTGTTGATTTTGTATCCTGAAAGTGATCCAAACTCAGCTAGTAAGGCCTGCAAGTTAGGAAAGGATGTCATTGTGTTGGCAATGATTAATATAATGTAATCTCTCCAATCTGAAGAGATTGTCTCTGCATATTTGGGCATCCTGCATATTTGGGCATCTCCTGATATCAGCCGCTAGTGGTTCTATTGTGAGAGTGAAAAGCAAGGGAGAGAGGGGACAACCCTGCCTGGTTCTTTTTTGAATTACAATTTGATTCATATCACGTCTAGGTATTTTTAATGTTGCTGTAAGGGTCTTATACCGTATAAAGCCTGGACGCCCTTATAATAAGGGCCCTTGAATCAAAATGCTTCCAGGGACCTATTAAGGAAGTCCCATTTGATCCAGTCAACTGCATTTTCTCATTGGGTCTGGCGTAGTGTATAAAGGTGAGGCCGACACAGAGGTGTGTGCAAAGAGTATGAATCATTTATTAGGAGTGCGGCATCAATATGAGTAAAATAGCCAGCTCTGTCCTTTGTGTGCAGGACAAAACAATCAACAGTACTCTTCTCTGATCAAGACAAAATAATCTTATTCAGGCCATAATACTTATACCTTCTAAAAGCTGTCACGCTACATCATTCTTACTTCTAGCCTTCTCTCTGTGTCTGCAACATTTAAAAGGTTCTCCATACAAAGACATACTTCATGTCAGACATATTACCTGGTGGCAAATCAAAACGTTACTCTGTGCTTATTCCCCTAGTAACTCTCACTCATATGCTAGGCAGGTACTTGGGCTTGATTCCTTTAGTATTGGTTAGATTAAAATTATCCTGCATAGCGTCAATAATACCCCATCTCAAGCGAGCCCCTGCTGAGATTACACTCGACTTTCTGGGATCAGTAGCCCCTTACTGGGCACTGGAAAAATGGGAAAAACAGAGCACAACCAAGAGAGTAAGGCCCAAAAACAAAATTTTTTTATTGGGTCATGAATAAAAAAAGGAGGTACACAGCTCTCCTACACGTTTCGTATACTTCTGTACTTTATCTTTTACTTCTTGATAAAGTACAGAAGTGGACGAAACGCATAGGAGAGCTGTATACCTCCTTTTTTTATTCGTGACCCAATGAAACTTTTTTGTTTTTGGCCCTTACTCCCTTGTGCGCTGTTTTCCCCATTTTTCCTCTACTGAAGTTACTAGAGCGGCTGGCTTGCCACAGAAAGAGCTCCTGAAGTGGGACACTTTATACTAAATGTGAGTACTTTCCTTATTAAGGATTATTTTGAAGACATCCCCAATGAGGTTTTTGATAGGTGTGGGGGACTCCACTTTTTCCTAACCTTCAGGGGATATTTGTCACACTGCGATCAAATGATGTTTTCAGGACTGTGAATTCATACTATTCATTCCCACTAAGGAGTTAATTGCATAAATATTATGGAATACTAAAGAGATCCAATTTCTTGAGCACCCTCATACTATTTAAACCTTACTGTGTACTGCATACTTCCTCAGATGGGACCTAAAAATGAGAGACACAACCAAATATGGTGAAGTAAGTCTTATTAGTATCACACAATTCCGATACAAATCCTACGTACAATGTAGCAGGTCAAAATGGGCATTTCAGGATAAAATTCTACTCTTTAACCCCCGAACTGGAAACAGTTACACCAGGGTCTATAGCTCGCTCTTTGGAAGATGCCGTCTCCTCTCTGACGCTTGTGCTTCAGACTCCCTCCTCCAAATCTCGCGATACAGTAGTTGGTGGTGTTGTGTGCACCCTACACACTGTGGCAGCATTCTTTTGTTATTTATATATTGTTTGGATATACATTTGCGCACCTTATTATCATATATATATATATATATATATATATATATATATATATATATGTAGCCATGCTGTAAAATGGACTGCAGTTTCCTCTCCTGCTGGCAGTAAGGCCTGGTAAGTTATATAGATGCCAGCAGTAATCATGGAGGTTTGCCCTCACACCCTGGTGAGGTGCCCTATGTGTGGATGGGAGTGGCTACATACTCTGAGTCCACCATTAGTGACATCAGAGATGTGCCTGCCTCCTGAGAGATATAAGGCACAGCACTGCTCAAAGTTAGTGTGTTGGAGTAAGGAGCAGGTCTGCGTTGAGACCTGGGGAAAGAGGGCGCTAGTGCTGTAACTAGTGGCCCTATTCTATATCAATCAGCATCAAGCTATCAACACCATACTGTGTCCAGGGATCTGGCACAGGGGTGATCTCCCTGAGGGGAGAGGGGATCCCACTCCATTGGGAGGGTGTACCTTTGAAGGGATCACACGCCGAGATGTGCGGCTGAGTTCATCACTGCGAGGGGCAGCTAGCCCATACCGCAACTGCAATAAAGATGCTCAAGTTCAACAAATCCTTGTTGTGTGGGTGTGAAGTTCTTGCACAGGAGGAGGCACCACAGAGGAGTTCCTCATCAGTAACATCTTCCTGCAGACGCAGAGATCCTGATGAGGTGGAGGCGCTGCACTGGATATAGGTAGGACTCGCACACACTACCTCAGCTGCCTGTCTGGGTTGGCAATCCCCACACAACATCATGCGGGAGACTCAGGAGTCCTGTTGCCAACAGGTGCACCACCAGACACGACCATGTAATGGGGACTGGTTAGACCACAGGGTCCAATGTGAGATTGGGTGGGTCAGGCTAGGCCAGAAAATCCGTTACATTTGGAGGCGCTGCTGAGATACCTGTCAACAGGACAGGCTTTTGCTAGGCACACTGGGAAACAGGAGAGTGTATGCTGCCACTTTGTGCTGTGTTGGGATGGACCTAGGCGTAGTCAGGGGGCTGATGGAGTATTGTCAGCTCACAGGGATGACCTAGGAGCCTGAGAGGAGTTGGAGGTTTGGAGAGGGGCTATAGCTGTCCTAGTCACCTTGACGTAGTAGTGCTAGTGGTAGGATGCCTGAAGGGATAGCCTGTTAACGAGGTCAGGGATTCTGGAAAGGGTCTGCGCTAGGCTAGCCAACAGTAGGTAGACGCCCAAGTACTGCATGGAAGAGCCAGAGTACTCTAGCCCATTCCAGACCACTTACCGAAGGGAGCACAGACTGGGAGGAAGGAGATACAGCAGACACAGAAAGAGTGAGCCTAGTCTGAGGTAGTGCAAACACGAGTCAGATCTACATTAGGTACACAAGGTGGTGCATCAAGGCAATCTTTATTGTACTGGTGTGGTAGCTGCCCCGCAGAGAGGAGCTCCATGTACAATCACAGTAAATACAGCGACCAAATGGCGACCACAAGAATGGAGGATCCGCGCGGTGTGGAAAGTCCAAAATGGCGGCCGGAGGCAGATGGAGGGAGAGCATGTAGTGTGCGTTCCGCTGAAGAACAAGCTACTGATATGACTTTGGCAAGCCTGTTGTGGAGTGGTGCGAAAGCTGTGGCCACGCCGTTTTGGTCCTGCCTAGGACCTAGGGGTACTACTCCTGAGGATACTGAGGAGGACATTACTGTGATATGTGGAGAAAATGATGAAGTTGCCTGTCAGTCGGCATACAAACAGTTAAACGCTACCTCAACGTTCAAAGAGACTGACAGTGCGAACCAAAATGGCGGCTCCCGCTTCCCTGGGAGACCGCGTGGAGCAAGTGCAGAGAATTCTGCAGATTATGGATTTACAGAAAGTTGGCCAGGAGTGGCGCCAACAGGAAAACCCCACCCTGATGGGGGGTATGGCGCGAAAGCTGCAGCCGCGCCCTCATGGACGATGACTAACTCAGCCCCAGTGCTGGGTCACCCTATCAACCTGTGGGACCTCCCCCTAATCTCAACCAGGGGGAGTGGTTTCCAATTATGCCCAGTGGGAGCGGATTCAGCCGAACGCGGAGCTCGTGAGCCGGCCGCGCCCTTACAGAAAGTAGTTCCTGTAATTAGTGCTGCCGTTGGAGGAAAAGCCAAAGAGCCTGAGAGAACTTGGCCGGGGATGGCGCCAAATAAGGAGTGGTGCTCGGGTGGTGGCGCGAAACCTGAGGCCGCGCCCCCCAGGACTGTAAAAAGTACAGCACTAATCCCAGGACATCCTATAAAGTTGTGGGATCCGCCCCTAATCTCCACGAGTGGGGGTGGCTTCCAGCTTTGTCAGATGAGGGTGGAGCTAGTCAAGGGAGTGGTAGGCAACTCAACCCCTGCTTGTCAGTCACGAGGAGCCAGTACGCTGAACAGACCACTGCTGCGAGTACCTCCTACCGTGACTATGGCCTGTAAGCAAGGAGAGAATACTATGGTATCCACCCAACCCTATTCGGCACCAGGAGGCTTCCTGGTGATTCGGGTGGCCGGTACCGAGACCGTGGCGTGCCTTTGTTTACAGTGCAGACTACCCGGTGGTACAGTGGGTACAGCTGCACGCTGCCCGCACTGTGCTCTTCAGTACTTGTGGGTTCATACCCATCCAGGCCGTCGAAGCAGTGGGAGATGCGGCTATGCTGTCAGCCGAGCTACCTGGCGCGCTCTGGAGGGAAGCTGCAGATCCCGGAGAATGGGGATCGGGGCCGGTTGCCAAAACCGAGCCCGAGGAGAAAGAAACGATCGGCAGGTGTGCTGGCCGAGAAACTAAGCGGCGGTCACCCTGACCGGTGCCCCCAAGCAAGGTGGAAGTGGATTCCTCTGAGGAGGAACCCATGGCGTCATCCAGTGCGGTGATTCGGCAAACCACAAGCTCCTGTGGCGGTAATGGGAGAAAAGTGCCACTTACCGGAGCTGTCGGCGAAAAGAAGCGGGTGTCACCAGTGCCGCGGAAGACCGAGAGACGGAGTCCCCCGGTTCCGGGAACCGGCGGGTCCAGTGGCGAGGGTCGATCCACACCAACACCCAGGAGCGGTAAGAGCAGCCCTTGTTCTTACCTGGCTCCGATGGCTACGTCGGCGGAGGAAAGACGGTACCAGGCCCAGGCGGTGCGATCGAAAACAGCGGAGCTGCTGGATGTTGTTTTGGAGGAAGAGGTCCCGCTTGGGGACCCATCCCAAGATGGCGGAGCATCCAGTCTCGTCGATGACGTCACTTCCAGCGGGCGTGGCGGAACAGCCGTAGAGATGACTGCGCCTCACCGATCGGGCAATGCTTCCCGATCGCCCAGTCCTAAAAAGAGCTGGCAGACATTGAGAAAGGAGAGCGGTGAGATCCGACCAACGGAGATCCTTTGCGGTAACTCTGGACAATGCAGTGGGAGAGAGCGGGTCGGAACCCCGCAGATACCCACCGTTCGCCCTTATGTCCAACTCCATGCCCTAGCTAAAGCCCCAGTCCCTGTCACGTTTTCCCGGGGGTCCTCGTCAAGTTTGGGAATGTCCGGAGGGTCCCAGGGTACCTCCGAAGAACAGACTGGGGAGAGACTGGGGAGTTTCACATCCGATGACGGGTCGGTGGGTGGAGGTTATTCGCGGGAAGTGTCAGTCTCCAGCGATTGCGCTAGTGTGGTAAACGTAACTCTAGCGAATAGGCCCAAGCGGGTGGGGAGGCCTAACTCCCGATCTACCGGGACATCTGGGGTGTCCTCCTGGGGAGAGCAAGAGGAGGGGGATTCGATAGAGTCGGCCCCAGAAGAGGTTAGGGAGACCCGGTGGTGGGCCCCCTTATTCGAGGGTTACGTGGGGTGGTTGGACCGTACTCAGTTCCTGATAGAGGAGGATGTGGTTGACTACTGGTGGGCTCGTGGGGAGTTTACTGAAGAAGAGTGGAAAAGGGAAATGCAGGAGAGGTGGTACCAGATGTGCCATAATAACATAGAGCCCATGGGTCCCAGTAGATTAACGGATCCGGTAGAACCGGATGAGCCCCTATCGTGGGTGTTACCCGGAAAGGCGGGCAATGCTAAGTTGACCCGTGTCAGTAGGGCGGAGAGGGCCATTATCACCAAGTATAAAAATTCCCACGGCGAGGAATATCCTTATGTTCCTGAACCCCTCATGCAGGAGATTGAGGACAATAGGGACAGGTGGCTGAGGGAGATGATCGAACACTATATGGTGAACAAGGGTGGCGCCATTACTGGGCACAAGGCCGAGGAGAGAATTGCGCAGCTCATGCGGGTATGGAGTATAGGGCGGAGCATCTATAAGCACAAGGTACAGACCAGAAAATGGGCTACCGCGGGAGTACTGTATCATGGTCCTGGATATGGGGGGTCGGGAAGGTAAGAAACCCGATCCTCGTCACTATTATTAGGAGGTACAGGACAGCTGTTGCGCGAGTTAGTGCCTGCTGGTCAGGGCGTGCTTGGTGCGATACTCTTACTGATAATGCAACTGTTGTAACCAATTATGTGTGTCATTTTACAGTGTTTCCCGAAGAAGGTACATAAATTTAGGTCCCAGATGGGTCGTTGGGATACACCAGGGGGAGAATGTAGCCATGCTCTAAAATGGACTGCAGTTTCCTCTCCTGCTGGCAGTAAGGCCTGGTAAGTTATAGGGATGCCAGCAGTAATCATGGAGGTTTGCCCTCACACCCTGGTGAGGTGCCCTATGTGTGGATGGGAGTGGTTACATACTCTGAGTCCACCATTAGTGACATCAGAGATGTGCCTGCCTCCTGAGAGATATAAGGCACAGCACTGCTCAAAGTTAGTGTGTTGGAGTAAGGAGCAGGTCTGCGTTGAGACCTGGGGAAAGAGGGTGCTAGTGCTGTAACTAGTGGCCCTATTCTATATCAATCAGCATCAAGCTATCAACACCATACTGTGTCCAGGGATCTGGCACAGGGGTGATCTCCCTGAGGGGAGAGGGGATCCCACTCCATTGGGAGGGTGTACCTTTGAAGGGATCACACGCCGAGATGTGCGGCTGAGTTCATCACTGCGAGGGGCAGCTAGCCCATACCGCAACTGCAATAAAGATGCTCAAGTTCAACAAATCCTTGCTGTGTGGGTGTGAAATTCTTGCACAGGAGGAGGCACCACAGAGGAGTTCCTCATCAGTCACATCTTCCTGCAGACGCAGAGATCCTGATGAGGTGGAGGCGCTGCACTGGATATAGGTAGACTCGCACACACTACTTCAGCTGCCTGTCTGGGTTGGCAATCCCCACACAACATCATGCGGGAGACTCAGGAGTCCTGTTGCCAACAGGTGCACCACCAGACACGACCATGTAATGGGGACTGGTTAGACCACAGGGGCCAATGTGAGATTGGGTGGGTCAGGCTAGGCCAGAAAATCCGTTACATATATATATATATATATCTCTACAAACAAAAAGTAAGCACGTACTATAGTATTCCAAAAGTGTTGTGAATCATATAAATATATATTTGGAAAAAAGAGGTGCGTGCCACATAGCATAAATCTGTGTTGACATTTATTATAAAAAATAGGAGGTAAAAATAGCACACTCACAAGTTTAGCTAAAACATGTGCATTGAGAGACCATATCTCAGATAGATCGTACTCATCTGGGGCTTCTTCTGCTCCGAAGTAATTCACCTCCCAGTTCTGAAAAACACCTTACAGCCCATTCAAATGAGGGAATGTATTTTATCCATGGAATGGGCTGGAAGAGTAGGAAGAAGTTTACTAAGGTAAAGTTCATTTAGAATTTAAGCTGCAGACTGAACAGTCATCTGGATTTTGTTTCAGATAATGTGGGGTTGCTTTGGCCGGTCGGGTGCATTTGTCTAGTTGTTGCATTTATTGGCGAGTGGGAAGGGCTCACTGGGTGGTGACTACCTGGGACTCATCCTCACAGCTGATGATGACTCCTCTGTGTAGCCGGGCTGTGCTGTACCTGGTTTGGGAGAGGAGGAGGTTGCAGGCCATGATTGAGCACTGTTGGCCTTGCTGGTTGGTGGAGCACTCTGGCAGGGTTCTGATGGTTACTGATCTGTTGGTATTTTAATCTGCAGAGTTTTTTCTGTGTTAGGTGTTTTATTTATGGCTATGTTTTCTGGGGGTGAGGGGAGCTACATTGCGGGCTCTAAGGTTATCAGTGATAGTTAGATCGCCTACATGGAGCTTATTAAATAAGCACCAAAATATGTGTTATCAATTAAATGCAAATATATAAACATGATCATATATTTTACATTCATTTAACCTCATATATTACCTACTTGAAGCCATAAACCTACGCAAACACATAGAAGGCAACATACCACTGCTTTTATCAGATACAGATAAAAATCTAACATTCTGCACTTACTGACCTTGCTAGCTCACCACATCCAGCTCGTTTGCTGTAACAACCTGCTATACTGGCATGATGACCACATCAGATGGAATGTGAATGGTCACAGTAAACACTGTGGTAATTAAACACAAAGTTAAACATTTGCTATTATCCATGAATAGATACTGTATATTGACACTTTATATTTTTTTATTCTCAACCGGTATGGCATATACATTTCTGTGGGGCAGGTGACTTGACCTGCAATTTGCCAGGAGACAGAAAGGGCATGTCATACTTACCTGTTTCCTCAAAGAAGTCCAGTATCATTTAGCTTCACATTCCTCAGTAGGTCATCCCCTTTCTTTACAGTCTTAACCTTTACTATTCATATTAACCAGAAAGAAGGCCGGGGGGTGACAGAGTTGAGGAATTGTGTCTTCAATCATGCAGCCCTATTCTAAACCTTGGGGCTATTTTATTCTTGCTATCTCTTCTTAGTACAGAATAAAATAGAATCACCATGAAAGATATTATGATGCATCTTAAGATATTAAGCTAGAAAATATTAAATTGACTTGTTACACAACATACCTACATATTTTATGCCTGATGGCTTCTGATGTCAGACATGACATGTATAAATCTTTCTTCATAAGGTGACATCTAAAATCTCACTTGTGGTTGCAGTACCTGTAAATTACAGTAGCAAATCCTGCATGTCTGCATGTAAAAGTCAAGTAAGTTGTAAACCAACATCTAAAATACAGTATGCCAAAAGTAGAATCCACTTTAAAATTGGTAGTTTCATGTAGATTTACTTTGGGTCAAATATAATGTAACATAATACAGTATTTACTAACAGATGAAAATGCAAAACAAAGATTGCTTTATGTGTGGATCTCTTTCGGTGTTATTTTATTTCTTAGGGAAAATTAATAATACATTTTGGAATTTATAAAATAGAAAATGATATTTTTCTGTACACAAACATTTAGAAAACCATATGTATAGCTCTATTGACAAAAGATGAAGAATATTGAAGAAAATGAAATGTTACAGCTGAGAGCAGTTTTAGGTGGACTGTGATATAGATATGAGGATTGTTGCTCTTAATATGGTTGGTTTAGAACTAGTGTATGTACTATTGTATATGGATATTTGTATTTACAGTATAAAGTACCAACAATGAAGACAATAAAATAAGTGCAACAAACATAAGGAATAGGAATCTTCACCCTGGAAAAGTACAATCTAGGTCAGTAGTGCTCAACCTTTTTTCTCTCAAGTCACCCCTACACATAATGCTCGGTTGCGGAGGCACCCCAGTTTATAATGATCATGTGCGGAGGCACCCCTATTTATAATGATCAGGTGCTTAGGTACCCCTATTTATAATGATCAGGTGCTGAGGTACCCCTATTTATAATGATCAGGTGCTGAGGCACCCCTACAATAGTGCAAACAGGCACACACACCAGGGTAGATCGCTAAACGCACATAAAGGCAGTGTGACAGGATGGTCTGATTGTTATGCATGAGAGACCTATGTTTAAAGGTTGAGCACAGCACTGAGCAGGTTAAATCTTGTCTGAGAACAGGCTGACTTGATTAGCCTGCTCACCTGGCTCATTAGTGTCTTAAATGTCTGTTCCTGTCTGAACCTGGGAGACACATTCTGGAGCTCTGGAGGGTGAGAAGGTCTATTTATATTACATAGTTACATAGTAGATGAGCTTGAAAAAAGGCATGCGTCCATCAAGTTCAACCTATGCTAAATTTAGACAACATTTACTTTATCCTATATCTATACTTACTTATTGATCCAGAGGAAGGCGAACAAAAAACCCCAGTGTCATATCATCCAATGATATCTCATAAGGGGAAAAATAAATTCCTTCCTGGCTCCAAGAATTGGCAATCAGATTACTCCCTGGATCAACCTCCTTCCCATGTTTACTTATTTTGTATATCCCTGTATACCTTTCCAAAAAGATGTTCAACCTTTTTTTTTTTTAACAAATCTATTGTATCTGCTATTACAGTCTCCATGGGTAATGAATGCCACATTTTAACTGCCTTTACTGTAAAGAACCCTTTCCTTTGTTGCTGTTGAAATATTTCCTCTAACCTTAAGGGATGGCCCGGGTCCTTTATACTGCCCTTGGGATGAATAGTTAGTTTGATAGCTCCTTGTACTGTCCCTGAATATATTTGTATATAGTTATCATATCCCCTCTTAGACGCTTCTTTTCTAATGTAAATAAATCTAATTTAGCTAGCCTCTCCTCATAAATTAGATTGTCCATCCCCTTTATTAATTTGGTGGCTCTTCTCTGTACTCCCTCTAGTTCCATAATGTATTTTCTATGGAATGGTGCCCAAAATTGTACTACATATTCAAGGTGTGGTCTTACTAATGCTTTATAAAGGGGCATAATTATGTTTTCTTCCCTTCCATCCATTGCCCGTTTAATGCAAGATAAGATCTTGTTTGCCTTTGCAGCTACTGCATGACTTTGGGAACTATTACTAAGCCTACTGTCTACAAGCACTCCTAAATCCTTCTCCAGCAAGGATTCCCCTAATGTGTCCCCATTTAATTTGTATGTTGTCTGTTCATTCTTGCTTCCCAAATGCATAACCTTACATTTATCTGTATTAAATCTCATCTGCCATTTACCTGCCCAAGTTTCCAGTCTCTTCAAGACCTTCTGCAAAGACATTACATCCTGATCTGATTCTACTACCTTACACAATTTAGTATCACCAGCAAAGATGGAGACTTTGCTCTCGATGCCAACCTCAAGGTCATTAATAAACAAGTTAAAAAGCAGGGGTCCCAGTACCGATCCCTGAGGTACTCCACTCACGACCTTAGCCCAACCTGAAAATGTTCCATTTACAACAACCCTCTGTTTTGTATTAGAGCAGCCATGGGGAGGGAGAAGGTGCCATGGGGAGGGAGAAGGCACCACTGGGAGGGAGAAGGCATCACAGGGAGGGAGGACAAAATGGATGGGTAGTATGGGCATTGGGGAGGAGTAGGTGTAACCCCTGTGTCTGCCCAGCAACAACAGAACACTGCCCCCTAGCAGGTTCCTTCCATGGACATATGATTATGCTAAGCCAGTGAGGAGGCTGGGGAAGAAGGAGGGACTACGAGGGGGAGTGAACCTTAAGTGCTGGGAGCAGCCATGACAGGTCAGAACTGCATAGAGCGAAGGTATTGAGGCTGTGTCCAGAGCGTCCTGCACAGAGGGACCTGCACATGTCCCACATGAGAGCAGGAGAGCAGGAGAACAAGTCAGGGAGTGAGTCCAACTCACTAATGGTGAAAGGCAGGGTTGCAAACCTTCCTAAGACATACGGTGGAGGTTTCTTGTTGCCTTTTTCACCAACCATAACTTAAAACGTGATGGTAAAACCTAGTCTTGAAAATGCAAGCCCAGCAGTACAATCAACTTCACACTGATGATACCCATTAAGGTTGAACCATGTCTTTGAATGGTTTCTCTGGCTTTGCATCTGATTCCCATCCTGTGCTTTAAAGCTGTGTTAACAGTGAGCATTAGCTTATATGGGCTCCATGTAAAAATGGTTTTTCAGGCAAAAGGTGACACGGTGTGCTCATGTCATTTCCCAGAATCCCTTGCTGCAGTGGAAGCATTGGGGATAATGGGGAAAGGCAGGGTTGCAGAGATGCCTAAGACATGTGAATGTGCTCACAAGTGATCTTTTAATTTGCTGTGCGTATAAATATATATACAGTTAAGTCCGGAAATAATTGGACACTGACACAATTTTCAGAATTTTGGCTCTGTACGCCACCACAATGGATTTGAAATGAAACAACCATGATGCAATAGAAGTGCAGACTTTCAGCTTTAATTCAAGGGGTTGAACAAAAATATTGTTTGAAACATATAGGAATTGCAACCATTTTCATACACAGTCCCCTTATTTCAGGGTGTAGCGATGAGAGGGGGTGGGCCCAGTAATAAAGGGGTTACACCCCAAAGGGCCACCCCCACCATCGTATGGGAGGAGAGGGGTTAACTGTTATAAAGCTTAATGGTGTTTTTATTCCCCTGACTCAATGCAAACTGTTTCCCCCCTGGTTACATGTATTTTTCCCCTTACAGTGTGTGCACCCAACACATACACTGGGATCAGGTCGGGAGGGGAAGGGTGAATTGCATTAACATGTTTATGGCCCTTTGTTCCCCTTCCCGCCTTTTCTATCCCCATTTGCAGCACATCCCATAGGTCGCCATTGGAGCTCCATGCAAGTCAATGGAGATTTCCGTGGTTTTGGCCTATTATCAGAAAAGACCAGCAGGTGGCGCCCGAGAGGACGAGCGGAACTCCGCCATTGAAATGAATGGAGTAATGTATTTCAATGAGGATTCCTCGAGTCCGACCTCCAGGAACAAGTTGGCTGCCAGCCAAACCGCAAACCCCGAAAGCAGATACAATTTCAATAAAGAGCGTTTGATCACTAAATTGGCGTGGGAACTTGGTCACGGCCAAGTTCATCCATATTAAAATTGTATCTCCGGTCCTAGGGCAGCTAGCGGGTTAATTCTTTTTGAACCCTAGCTTTGGGGGACCCCCTTACTCGACCCCAACAGGGTCCGACGGGCAATGGCCCCGGGAAAGGGTTGCAGCCGCTATGAGGGTCGCCCCATTGACCGCAATGGCAGAGTAAAGCCGCGTGGCTTTAAAAACACTAAGTCCAAAAGTGTAAAAAGTGAAAACCCATACCTCCAGTTCTGTAAGGACCAGAGGGCTGGGATTTGGCCACCATGTAGTCACTGATCCGGCATGATTGCATGGCAATTTCCATCCCTCTCTGATCAACAGAACGGAGTATGGGTAACTGTCTAAAATGTGATTCTGCCATTGACTTCAATGGCGGAGAAATGCAGTTTCCAAAACATGTCGTTTTAAAATTTATTACTGTAACTCCGGTTCGGCGGGTCGCAGCGAGCTGAAACTTGGCCACCATGTAGAGTCCCCTCCGGCATGAGGGTCTGGCAAATTTTAGCCTGCTCGGCCTAACCGAACAGAATATTTTGCTTTATATAAAATATTGTAACAATACTGTATTTTATGCCTGGTAGAAAGCCCGCGAAAAAATCCCTGACCCATACGGTATGTTAATGGTCAGGAGGCGACAGTGTGTCTACACAAAGGCCACTGATCAAAGGCTCATCCCCCGGTTTGTATATACAGGGTGGAGAGAACTGAAACAACCAGGACATAGCCTTTCGTATGAAGTGATATAATTAACACCTTTAGTCAGGTTTCCCCAACGCCAACTCTTTTGAGTGGGGCGAGGAAAATGGGAGCCTGACTAAGGGATTGTGCGCATGTGCCAGCTACCTGGGGCAGGTACCAAAGTGCTTCCCATGTTAGCTGGCACAAAGTAATTGGGTACAGATAATTGTCAACCAATATCTGAGACCCAATGTTAGGGATAGAGCCCAAATCCTTTATAACTCAGCGTCAGCTCTATGCCCTATATTGTTCGTGACTACATCTGAAAGATACCTGATGCCTTGATGAATTGCTAATCCAGATCCTGATTACTTCATTGCCCCATTCCCTAAGTAAGTGTATATATTAGAATTAGAATTAGATTGTAAGCTCCTCAGGCAGGGACTCCTCTTCCTTAATGTTATGTTTATGTCTAAAGCACTTATTCCCATGATCTGTTATTTATATTATCTGTTATTTATTCGATTACCACATGTATTACTACTGTGAAGCGCTATGTACATTAATGGCGCTATATAAATAAAGACATACAATACAATACAATACAATATTCTGTGTGTTATTTGTTCAATATTGTGTGTTCACCTTCCCTGAAGGAATAAACTTTCCTTATCATATACCAGTCGCATTCAATTCAACCCAGTTATTTTGGTGTATATTATAACCCTGTAAGCTATCGTGACACAGGGGCTCAAATGTAATTGGACAAATTAACACAATCATAAATAAAATGTTCATTTTTAATACTTTGTCGAGAATCCTTTGCAGGCAATGACTGCTTGAAGTCTGGAACGCATGGACATCACCAAACGCTGGGTTTCCTCCTTTGTAGGCCTTTACTGCAGCTGTCTTCAGTTGTTGTTTGTTCTTGGGTCTTTCTGCCTTAAGTTTTGTCTTCAGCAAGTGAAATGCATGCTCGATCAGGTTGAGATCAGGTGATTGACTCGGCCATTGCAGAATATTCCACTTCGTTGCCTTAAAAACTCCTGGGTTGCTTTCGCAGTATGTTTTGGGTCATTGTACATCTGTAAAGTCAAGCGCCGTCCAATCAACTTCGCTGAATTTGGCTGAATCGGAGCAGACAATATATCCCTATACACTTCAGAATTCATCCGGCTGCTTCTGTCTTCTGTCACATCATCAATAAACACTGGTGACCCAGTGCCATTGTAAGCCATGCATGCCCATGCCATCACACTGCCTCCACCGTGTTTTACAGATGATGTGGTATGCTTCGGATCATGAGCCGTTCCAAGCCTTCTCCATACTTTTTTCTTCCCATCATTCTGGTACAGGTTGATCTTAGTTTCATCTGTCCAAAGAATTCTGTTCCAGAACTGGGCTGGATTTTTTAGATATTGTTTGGCAAAGTCTAATCTGGCCTTTCTATTCTTGAGGCTTATGAATGGTTTGCACCTTGTGGTAAACCCTCTGTAATTGCTCTCGTGAAGTCTTCTCTTTATGGTAGACTTGGATAATGATATGCCTACCTCCTGGAGAGTGTTCTTCTCTTGGATGGATGTTGTGAAGGGGGTTTTCTTTACCATAGAAAGGATCCTATGATCATCCACCACTGTTGTCTTCCATGGACGTCCAGGCCCGTTTGTGTTGCAGAGCTCACCGGTGCATTCTTTTTTTCTCAGAATGTACCAAACTGCTGACTTGGCCACTCCTAATGTTCCTGCTATCTCTCTGATGGATTTTCTTTATTTTTTGTAGCCTAAGGATGCCCTGTTTCACTTCCATTGAGAGCTCCTTTGACCACATGTTGTGGATTCACAGCAACAGCTTCCAATGCGAATGCCACACCTGGAATCAACTCCAGACCATATACCTGCTTAATTGATGATGAAATAACGAAGGAATAGCCCACCCCTGTCCATGAAACAGCTTTTGAGTGAATTGTCAAATTACTTTTGGTCCCTTGAAAAAGAGTTGGCTACATATTAAAGAGATGTAATTCCTTAACCCTTCCTCCAATTTGGATGTGAATACCCTCAAATTAAAGTTGATAGACTGCACTTTAAGCCCTTATTCATTATTTAACTGTAACTTGAATTTATTTTGGTACACAGCCGAAATAATAAAACTTGTATCAGTGATCAATTATTTCCAGACCTAACTGTATATATACAGTCATGTGAAAAAGAAAGTACACCCTCTTTAAATTTTATGGTTTTACATATCAGGACATAATAACAATCATCTGTTCGTTAGCAGGTCTTAAAATTAGGTAAATACAACCTCAGATGAACAACAACACGTGACATATTACACGTGTCATGATTTATTTAACACAAATAAAGTAAAAATGGAGAAGCCATGTGTGCCCATTAGTACAGCCAGAAGGTGGGCACCCCGTTGTTTCAGCTACAACAGGATGTACCACCCCCTGCTGTCACTAAAGTGCAGCACCAAAGGGAAGGGGGAAAACCCCATAGCAACTACTGGCTAGGCCTGCTTATACCAGGGCTTACTGCCAGGAGGGAAGCAAACTAGTAGCCATAGATGGCATGGCTACACTTTACCTCTGGTGAATTTCCAACGACCCCACTTGAGTCCTAAATTTTCGGGTACCATCGTTGAATGAAACCTGAACATAACAAGAATTTTTTTTCACATAATGGTTGATCACATTTCAATATGCATCATAACACATTTCAATGAACAAAGTACATGACAGTTTTATTGGCATGTTTCACCCAACGTGTCTGTATGTGCATACAAAAAGTCCCTCCCAACATGGATGACTCTTTATATAATAGTGCTCAGATTCTGGCTTTCTTACTAATGCTCCAGTACTGTCGGACACTGTTACTGAAAATACCCTCTTATGGTGGTCTGCGCACGGCATGATCCACCTGGCTCAAAGCAAGAGTATAACAATATTTGTGGTAGCATACTGAACACCCAGAACCAGGCAATACTTTAGGCATGGACATACTTCGTCCCAGGGAACCATACCCAGATAACCCACAGGAGAACATTCTTGAACTACCATTCCCTTCCCCTTCGTTATACCAATTTTCATCTGACTCCTCAGAATCCCAATTCTCTCTAGAACTATTAGACCCCCAATTCTCCTTACAACTATCAGTGTTCCACCCAGGAATATGGTGAAGCATCTCTTCTCTTTCCCATCTAGACAGACTAGATGATCCCCCTAATTCCTCATAGGGCAGAAACTCATCCATGATCTCACTGTCCCACGGTGGTTTGGGCATAGGCCGATGGGCCATTCCTGTAGGTTGTGCAATGCCTAGACCAATTTCTCGCTTGCGGCGTCTCTTGGCCGCTGCAGCCTGTTCAGGGGTGAATAGATATAGGTGACCGGCGCATAGAGGCAGATATAATCCCATAGAAGTATATATTCCGCTTGGACTACTCCATTGTGTTGGGTATTAGTACAGCATCACTGGCAGGGGATAAGGGACTAGTACCTAGTGCTCACTGGCACATATGCGTAGTACAAAGAATGTCCCATATGTTGTTGATAAATGTATAACCCACATGGGTAACTCACTTTTTCACTCCCATGTCCTCCAGTGCGATCCAGTTGCGGTGTGCAGATCCACCATGAAGATGAACAAAGTAATAGCAAAAAAATTGCAGCGCACTGCCAGAGAAAAACAGGAGGAGTCTCACAAGAAAAATGAAAAAATGATTCCTTAAATGGATCCAACATAGCCCCTGGACAGCTCAAAAAACACCACACCTATGCGTTTCGGGCCGTGTGCCCTTTATCAAGGTGTATAATATTGCTTAAAACAACCGGCATTTACATACAGTTCCTGGTCGCGCCATCGAGTGATGTCACGGCCCGTGTGCAGAGGTTCTGATAGGATGCCGAGCGAGTGTCAATAGCAAAACTTTATTGTACCACACACACCACTCCAGGCTTCCCTAAAGAAATGTTGAGGGCAATGAAATCCTGAAGTGGATAACCAACCGCTAAGGTAAACAACCACATGTTCCAACAGTGATTCTCATTATCTCCTTTGCCATTGCAAGTAGAGCAAAGGTTTATTCTGAGTAATCCACAGTTCTATGCACAGGATCGGACTATTCCTACAATAATGTAGTTCCATTCTCCCTAGGATACTAATGACACATCTTATGAGTAGACAGCAAATATTTCTTAGTCACTTATGTCAGAAGATCCTTGAAGATACAATGTTTTCTTGCACCTATGAAGAAGAAATGTCCTAGCCTGCTTCTAGAGTCAAGTAAAAGTTTACAATGTATGTTAAATGTTGTGTCCATGACAAACTGACCACTAAGAGCTAGTTAGTTGTGAATACTGAACTAAAATGACACTGCACTAAATAGGTAGTTTATGATGATATCACAGATATCGCTAAAGACCACATCTGGTGGCTGAAGATTAAAGAGGAAAGAAAACGACTTGAAGAATAAGAAAAGAGGCTAAGAAATACTTACTACTGAACAATCTTCAAGCCACAGGGGATCCAACGCTTCAGGTCAAGTTGATGATCCACCGCCGCATGCCCATGTATGGGGACAGATTACCAATAGTCCATTAAACTTTTGGATTACAAAATGGGCCATAGGGCCTGGATTGATGTATGTGGGTGGTTTTATTTTTGGGGGGCCATCCGGCAGTGTCCCTTTTTTTGGATTGGTTCTAGAGGTCTTCAGCCTTGAAGATGACAGTCTTAATCCGGGATGGGGTAAGTGAGAAACAGTTTTGACAGCCTCCCCCTGAGTGCCAATGTGGCTATTTAGGCTCCCATTGATAGGGCCTAGGTAGCCACAGTGTCAAGCAATGGGTTTATGCTAACAATGTGTTTTAATTGTTTTTTTTAATAGATTTTCTTAGTAAAGTAAATGAATACTTAAAAAAAAAAAAAAAGACATTACTTAATTGGCAATAAGACAATTAGCTATTGACCATAACCGTCTACAGGAGGGCTATGTTTGTTGAGGAAGAAGTGGATAGGGAGGGTGGGTGTTAGTGGTAGTTGCCCTGGGGAGGGTGGTTTCAACCCTCTGGAGGTGGTTGTTTACCTTAGCGGTTGGTTTCAACTTGGATAGCCATGGGGGGGGGGGCGGGATGTTGTGTAGTTTAACTAATATTAATCCCTTTGTTGCCTATGGTGTACATTGGTAGCTACAGGCAAAGGGGTTAATGTATTTTCTACCCCTGGGTTATTTAATAATGTATATTACATTACCCTATGGTAGAAATATTACATTACCCTCCCCCATTTGACCGCGATGCAGTAATTAACGGCATTTTATCGGTTCTGTTAATTACTGCATCGCGACTCGTCTTAAAATATCGCACCCTGGAAAAATGTTACTGCAATCTTGATTACCCACAACATAAATTTGTGGTAAAAGCACCCAGTATTTTTTTCCCCGAATGCGATATTAACTCCATTCTAACAGAGTTTGCCGACTAGACCATTGTCTATATTTAAATCAAGCTATCTTAATTTAAGACAGCAATTGCTTGTTCTAGAGGTTTTATTCTGCTCAGGGCCCAATCAATCTGTCTTTCACCTTTCAGAAATTGACAAGTGGGTGAAAAGACTAATAAGGAGTTTGACCTTGAAAACGATACAGATTATTCTTATGATTTTCTTTTCTGAGTTTATTAAAGCAGCACTAACTTTATTTCCTCTTTCACACTTCTATAGTTTTTTTGCATGCAAAGATTGATTTCATACCTAGTCACGTGGCTTCACCATCCAGCTGTCATTTTTACACGGGTTCTCAGTTCAGTAAGTTTTATGGATATCAATATTTCTTCTGGATGAGCCTTATCACATACTACATAAATTGTAATTTTGTGTAATACTAGAAAACTTGTTGTAGAATATCCTATTATTCAAGTAACATTTTTCCAGAAGAGAAATGGATCCCTAAGCGTCTAGTATAAAAGTAGATAAAACTTTGGTTCAGAGAAATGTTGTATAATGACAACAAGTAAGCTTTATGTTATCACTCTGATTTACCAAACTGATTCTTTGTACAGAAGGATTTGAAGGTGGAAGGAAGTGATTTGGGTGAAGAGTTTCAGTAAAAGTGTATGTGAAATATCTGGCAGTATGTGTTCCATCTTTGCATTGAAATAGACAGCTCAGTCTTGGGAGTAGTGGAAAACCGGTTTCAGAGGAAAGCTTAAGTAGGAAGTCATGAACAGAGCATTTAGTAGGGTTAGATGAGTTCCGAAAAAGTTTTACATTTTACCCAAAATGTGTTTGATAAATTTGGAGGGCAGACACAAAAAAAAGGCACGGGGATTAGGAAGACTAGTGTAATATAGTAAAGGAGCACTTTGGCTATGTGACGAGGAGAAGATAGAATTTGACATTATTGTCAAGGTCAGAGGAACAAGAGAATGAATAGACGTTTCAACTCATGGTAGATACCAAAGCTCGATGGAATGTATCTCACCAGAGCAATGGAGAGAATAGGGAGGTGTAGTGAAATGGATGTGTGGAATAAGTAAAAATATATATATACAGTGTAAACAAAGCAAGTTTAGTAGGATTACATTACTAATCATGTCCTATATATTTCTCCTTGCAGCTTCTTCAATTTCATTCCTCACAAAGTAAAGGTTATGCCATCTAGTTTATTTACAGATTCTGGTATTAAGATCAGAGAAGAGATAAAATGCACAGCTGGTGATGTAGTGAACAAAAAAAAACCACCACAAAGATACACCATAGGGAATAGTCATCAACATAAAACGAACAAGCACCCACACTATTGATTACATGCTGCTCACAGAACACCAAGCATTTCTGCCAACTTATTTCCCACTCAGACACGGAGATGCAGACAGCATGTTGTACTTTGCATCATCAGTTTTGATGAATAATGCACTGATAAACACTGCAGCCAATAATCTGTAGTAGTTGAGAAGCCAGATGTCATTTGGACCTCTGATAGTTTTAACCCTGGGTCTCAATATTACATTGGAATATGTAATTCCTACATGCTCAGAAATCTAGAATGTATCATATGCTGTTTAGGTTAGTCATTTTAAACAGCTGTATCCAATGCATCAATTCTCAGTTAGTGATGATGGATTGGGATATGTTTGTCAGGGGTGTCTTAGAATCCTCCCTTCTTGAAGTTAACATGATAGCGAGATATCTAAATAGCACCAACACCATGAAGAAATGAAGGCATTCTTGAAAGTGTTATTGCTGTAAATGATAGTACGTATGGCCTTTTATCTCCTGAGTAGTGTTAAGTTGTAAGGCAGCTAATGGTCTATTCATTCCTATGGGCTGTAAGGTGTATTTTGGCTTATAACCACTTATTCAATCTGGGCCTTTAGTGTTCCTTTAGAAGTCTGAATGTAGCAAATTATACTGAAATAGAGGCATGAATTTGCTGTGAGTTTATCTGGGGATACAGTATGTGGTATTTTTAATGACACTGTAGAGCTGTAGAGCTTATAATGGGCTTACCAGTGAAGCACATGATAAGTTGACACGTTTACGTCCATTTTGTGTTGTGCCATTTAGGGTGTATAAAATGCATTTTCCTTTAGGTACTTGCATAAAAAAATTAAACACCAAACATCTGATTAATAAGCATTACAATCTAGACTGTGTATCTCTATAAAGATGGGCGGTATATTTTATTTGTGATCTCCTATGGTTATGTAACGGGTATTCCCCCACCCAATCGCAGATTATAGTGTGGGTGCGGAGAACATACAGTGTTACCTGCGTGTGGTGCTTTACCTGTTGGCTCACAGGAGGGCTGAACTTCCGCCACGGGGAACCTGGGGCAATATATTAAGACTAGTAGTACTCTCGTACTCGGTGCAGCGCCTCCACCGGCGATGGCTCCCACCAGAGGGGGAGTGGTTCCTCGCAAGACACATACAAATAACTCGCACACCTATTTGTATAATAACTAATACCTTTACTTTGGAACATAAGGCACAAATACCATACATAGAATAACGGGTGTCCCTCTCGGGAGGAGACACTGACTGCGGCGTCGCGCAGGACGCTTCCCCAACACCAAGTGATCCCACCCAGTGTCCATGGGATCCCCACCCAATGTCCCGCACTCTTGCAGAGAGAGAGAATATGGGTGACTGCGCAGTCACTATTAAAGTAAGGGCCCCTTGGTGCACTTGTTGATTTAATAGTACCTGCCCGAGCACTCCGGTGCTCGGATCTCCAACTGGCTTCGCAAAGGATCCGGCGACCGAAGAACACTGGAACCACCTCCAGGGCGATCCCACCCGGAGGACTGCAACAGCCTCAATGGAGAACTGCGCCCACTCGCTGCACGGTGGCGCAGCGTCCGCTGTGTCCCTATATGGTTCCTTCTGAACTACAGTGACCCGCGCTATACTATAGGCCGTCCCTACAGCACAGCAACCTGTAATGGTTTTGGGGAAAACTCCTAGGGCCTACGGGGTAGCCTATCTTATGCAGGGGTCCCTGACTCCCTGCACCCGCACTACCTCCTCCCGTACTACCCGGGTCCCCTCTGCCTCACTATCAACTAACTGGTCCCAGCGCCTGCAGCAACAAGCTGTGACCCACTGGATGCTTGCAGCCAACGTGCTGCACAACACTGTGCCTGCTTGTCAGACCTCACGGCACTAACAGCCGTGACCCTGACAAGACAGCACACTGACACTAAGGGCAGCATCCCTATCTTGGGCCGTCCCTTATCAATTACCCCACTAGCCTCTTGGTGAGTTGGGGCCTACCTGGGATGTGAGGGCCTTACTTGGTGCAGGAGCTTCACTCGCTCCCTGCACCCTTCCTTCCCTTTCTTTTCCCAGCTCCAACTGCTGTAAGTAACAGGGTCCCTAACCTGAGGGCAGTCCCTGGCTGTCCTGGAACTAGATTCCATATTCCTCTGTCTTCCCCTTTAGTTATGGGATTCATTTCTCCCTTCTTTAGTTGCCTGTCAGTTTCCCCTGTCCCAGCAGCAACGCTGTATGTAAAATGCAACATTATTGCAACATGTCGTTTACACAGCCTGTGTTGGTTGCCTGCAGCTCATATTCTCCTAGCTGAGAGTGGGCTATTCCTACCCCCCTGTCCTTGCTGACAGTTAGTATAGTCCCACTTCCTATCTAGTGTGACCCTTACTCCTCATTTCCTTTTGACCCTGGACTCTGAGTGAGTAACTGCCTGCTATCACCCCAGCAAGGCCTTTTTGTTTTACACTGTCTCATTATTGATACACTGCACAGCAGACAGAGAAGCCCTCTCTCCCCACACTCCATCTACAAGCACCTATCTCCCTGTGTTTTCCCTCAATAAAACCAAGAAAGAGAAAAGGACTTGTTTGTGCTTTGGAAGAGGTGAGACACGAGTTAAGCTACCTGGAGTCATTCATACACCATTCGTGACCCTGGCTTCAGGATACTGGCAACACTCACTCCACTGGGCGACTCAGAGCTAACTTGGGCCTTGGGGGCTGCTGGCCTAGTGCAGGGAGTCACTGACTCCTGCACCCTACCTCCTTCCCTTGGCTGCTCCTGGGTCTGACTAACAAAAATCCTGTCTGCACACAACATTGTTGCAACTCTGCAGCATGAGAATCTGCCAGCTCTATTGGCTTCAATGCTGCCTGTGACAAGGGTGAAAGTGCAGTCCCCAGAGGCTGCTGGGAATTTTAGTCCTTGGCACAGCTCTTTCCTATGGGGACCGCGTGCGCGATCTTTACTGCGCATGGGCGAAGCTCGCGCCATAACCAAGAGGGCGCCAGGAGAAGTCGCCGTCCCCTTCCTCCACTGCCACAGGGGTAAGGCAGGGGGCAAAGGAAGATCAGGGGAACCGGGGGTGACCCCCTTACAGTTACATAAAATCTGAAAAACCAAATTCTCAGGTACCCATCATGGCCGCCAGGTACAAAACAAATTTAAATAGTTCAATGCTAGCTGGAAGAAAAATTCCACAAGTTTACAAAAGTGAAATATGGCAAATGCGTGTAATATTACGTGGCATATTCAAATTAGCTATACACTTATGCTGACATTGAACAGTATTCTACTCAGTTATACTTTTGTAGTGCTTCAATTTTTACAATATCTAATATCATTTTATTTTTTAGATATCAGATAGCAAGAGGCTTTTTTTTTTTCTCTCGCCAAACCTACAGTTTCTTTCTAGAGGACTCCACAAAAATGCTGGATCAATTTTAGAAAATGATAATATCATTGAGGAAATTCTAAAGAAGGAACAAAGGAAAGGGTTCTTTACAGTAAGGGCAGTTACAGTGTGGAATTCATTACCCATGGAGATTGTGATGGCAGATAAAATAGATATCTTAAAAAAAAAGGTTGGACATCTTTTTAGAAAGGAAAGGTATACAGGGATATACCAAATAATTAAACACGGGCCGGATGTTGATCCAGGGAGAAATCTTATTGCCAATATTTGTCATCAGGAAGAAATGTAGTTTGTCCCTTATGAGACAGCATTGGATGATATTTCACTGGGTTTTCTGTTTGCCTTACTCTGGATCAAAATACTGTAAGTACAAATACAGGAATCCTTCGATATATGGAACAGATATGTTCCTGAAAATTTGTCTGTGAAGCAAAATTCCTTATATCGAACCCTATTCTCTAATTATCTTCCATTATATAACTGGAGATGCGTTCCTAAGAAAAAACATTCAGCCCCAAAACATAATAAAATCACACTTAAGAATGCAGCAAACCTTTTTTTTAAACAGATATTTAATGGGAAATCGATAGTTGTGTGATAAAATATTAATAATAATTGTTAAACTGAAAAGCGTGAGGAAACCAGTTGAGTATGAAAAGTGCGCACAATCCTGCACTAGGACAAATAACAGAACATGCATTGCATGACCCCCCCAAAAATTTTTCGTTTAGTGATTAAAAATCATGTGAATTTAACATTCTGTATATTGAATCTTTTCCCTAATTTATCAATTTCGTTATAGCGAAGTTCTGTGATATCAAGTTGCCATATAGAGGAATGCCTGTATAGGATAAGTGCATGTGGTCTAAATTTAGCATAGGTTGAGCTTGATGGACATACTGTCATCGGCCGAGTTTATTCTAACATTTACCCGGTCTCGGCCGTGACAGATACCGGGCGCGCGCCGAGGTGTCCCGTGCGCGCGCCGGAGCCTCGGAGGATCGGTCCTCCAATCGAGGCACCCCCCTCCACTCTCCGGGTCCACCGGGTCCCCCGGAGCCCCTCACCGCCATCCCCCACATCGTGGGACACCAGGGCTCCCTTTGGGGAGCCCTGGGCACGCACGCCGTGCGCTCACGCTCCCGATGAAGCGTGACCGCGCATCGGTGACGTGCGGCACGCCGAGGGGATTCGGCATCAAAACCGGGAAACCTCGCGGCTTGCGGCTCTAGCCGCATTAGAATAAACTTGGTCGGTACTGTATGTCTTTTTTCAAACTCATGCCAGACATGCGCTGAACTCCACCGCAATAATAATTCTGTCTGGTGAACTAATTGCGGGCAATTTCACATAAAACGTGCTCCATCTGTACTATGTAACCTACTATGTACAGTAACTATATTTCAACACAAATTTACCTCCCAAGCCACTATCCTGAATTTGTTTTTACTGAATTTATTGTATGCACCAGTTCCATAGCAGTGCAGTCTCTGCTGGTCGTGTTTTTAAAATTATGCTTTATAAGTAAGTCCTTTTCAGGGAAACAATATATTGGATTTGGGGGCTCCATCTAGTGAGCCAATAAGTTATAGCCTCTTTACTCAAAAATACCTCACAACATTTTTGTGTGTTATGCTTGTTGAAATCTAAATACTGTACACTTAAGTTCTGACATATGTAGTTTATTATATGTTATGTGGCATTTATTTAGAAAGGCTGTGTTTGATCCAAAAAGGTTTTATTTTGGCAAAGTTTTAGAGAATATGATAGACATCAAAACAAAGTATTTTACATAGAAATCACATAAAAGGCCAAAAACCAATAAGATATATTTCACAACCGTTGCATGTACTACAGTACAGTATATACGAGTTTCCACTAAAATAACTGAAAGCAAAGGTTACAAAAGGTAAGATTAGAATGCGAATTAGAAGATTAGAATAAAGGAGATGATGCTTTTAGCATAGCTTTTCTGAACTTTGTCCAATGCATAGTGTGTCTCTGTCCCTCTCTGTCTCTCTCTCTCTGGGCCTCATGCAGTAAGCGTCGATTATGTGAAATCGGCAATCTTACCGATTAGTCATGTTATTGGCGTTTTTTCCTCTCCGTATGCAGTAAGTGCCGAATACATTCAAAATCAACCCGAAAACAAATCCGCCCACTCTCACGATGATTAGCCGATCACACACAGGTGTATCGGCGTGCGTGGCGGGGTGCTGTTAGGTTGCCCAATCACAAATCTTGCTGAATCAGGCGAAACAAGCATGTTTTGGATTGCGCGCCATATTTAAAGGCAACGTGTACTGCTAATCATTCTCTGTGTTGTTGGGAGTGAGAGAGAGAGAGACGCACAGAGCTGGCTGTTTGAACATTTGCATATTGACTGAGAGACTTGTTGTGTATTGGGTGAGCTTTGTCCATTGTTGTTTTGTTTACATCTTTGTCTTGTTTTATATGTGGAAGTGTTTCGTGTGATTGCCTGTACATTTCTTGTCTGTTTTTTGTGAGTGCTGGAAGTATGCCCGCAAAGCGTGGGAAGAGTGATGCTGGTGGGAGTGGGAGTGCTACTCGTGGGAGTACGCGTCGGAGTGAACGTACTGTTCAGGGGAGTGATGTTGCTGAGAGTGAGAGTGGTGTTGCAGGGAGTGGGAGTGCTGGTGCTGCGAGTGGTGTTGCTGGGAGTGGGAGTGCTGTTGCTGGGAGTGGGAGTGCTGTTGCTGGGAGTGGGAGTGCTGTTGCTGGGAGTGGGAGTGCTGTTGCTGGGAGTAGGAGTGCTGTTGCTGGGAGTGGGAGTGCTGGTGCTGGGAGTGGGAGTGCTGTTGCTGGGAGTGGGAGTGCTGGTGCTGGGAGTGCTGGTGCTAGGAGTGTGAGTGCTGGTGCTAGGAGTGTGAGTGCTGGTGCTAGGAGTGTGAGTGCTGGTGCTAGGAGTGTGAGTGCTGGTGCTAGGAGTGTGAGTGCTGGTGCTGGGAGTGCTGCTGGTGGCGCAGTTGCTGATGGGGTGGATGGTGGTGGCGTGCTTGCTGGTGGGCAGCTTTTGGAGGCTCTTCCATTGGAAGAAGGAGAGTCCAGTCAGCACCAGCCAAGCTCTGACCCTAAACCTGCTCGGAAGAAACGTGTGGAGAAGCCACGTAATCCTCGCTTCAATGACCAGGAAAATACAGCTCTTGTCACTGGCATTCTGGAGCACTATGACAGTATATATGGACATTTACTAGGTAAGTGTACATTTACATTTATTATTCAAATACATGTGATCCTAGGTCATCTGAGTTTTGTTCATATGCAAATATGGCTTCACAATATCTTTCTATGTTAATTAGTCTGGAAACACAGCTTTTTAGCATGCCTTACAAGGACAACTAAACACAGGCGGTCAATTTGCCATAACTGCATACAATATGAATGCAAGCTTGCTTACATGTATAGGTTTAGTAGTGAATGCTCATGTGCTTCACATATTACACATAAAACAGCATGTTTGCTATCTCTTGGAACAGCTAGCAGTGTAGGAAACTGGTGCTTATATTATTATTCATTTACCTCATATATTTGATATGTTTTTCAAGGGCGGACAAGTTCAGCAAGCAGAAAAGAAATGTGGGACACAATAGTCATTGGTGTCAATGCGTGTGGGAATCATGTGAGGGACAAGCGGAATTGTCACAAGAGATTTGATGATATTAGGTCAAAATTGAAAAAGAAAATACTGTACAACACCAACGCGTGCATGCTACTGGCACTGGAGGTGGGCCCACACCACAACGTCTCATATTAAGTCCATTGGAGGAGCTGCTTCGGGCAAAATTACTTCCCGTCGTCGTGGAAGGCTTACCTGGTGACCGTGATATAGGAATTTACCCCTCACAATTTCCACCAGGTGAGAAATATTACTGTACTAGGCGTGTCGTTGCTTACAGTTATTTTGCATAGTTACACTGCTTTTTATACTGTCTTCACAATATAAGCATACCTGCATCTATATATGTATATGTCTGATTCTGTATATATATATATATCTAAATAGACATATATGTTGTAGTCCTACTAAAAGCAGTAACTAATATAGCACGTGCCATTGCGTGCTCATTTACATGTGAATTCCCAAAATGCATTGCTGCAGTGGAAGCAATTGATGGTGGGCGAAGATGGGGAACAACAGGGTAGTACACATGTGTAACACATGTTAATCAGAAATTATTACTAGCTACAGGTACAGAACAGAAATATGTAGAATATTATTGTGTATTTATTTATTTTACTCCGACAAACATGACATTACTGCCTATTTTAAGCATGCATCAAATATATTGCATGCAACGGCCTACAAACATCACTTGCACTAACACATCTATAGTTGTTTATGAAAAGGTCCATTTTTGCTTTAAGTCATATACAGACAGCATAATGAGGCACACGTATCATATTTTATGTCATTGTTTTCATAACTTCAAAACTGCACACGACTATTTAGCTCATCTACCATTGTGTTAAAGCAGCTGCAATTAATATCTCATCACAGCATACACTTCAACAGAGGGGGTGGGGTTCAGCACACACACTAATTACAGCCTCATTTTAGGGGCAACTTAGTTCACACCATTTTCACCTGTTTCAAGTAATTGAAAGGTGTGGCTCATTAGGCTTTTTGGGGAAGGGAAAACCGTTCTTACAACCTCACTAGCACAACTGAAGTTAATCACACTCATTTGAAAGCTTCACTTTAGCTACTAAATGCCCCAACAACTCATTACTTATCAAACCGTACGTCACACATTAGTTCACTCATATCTATAGTTGAACTACTATCAACGACACATTATCACACACTGCATGTCTTGTCTTGTTTAGTCACAGCCACATTCATGTGTGCCACATCTTATATTAATGTACCACACATATCCTCTACCAAAAACAACACTTTTTGCAATATGACCACCTTCATGATAACCATTGTGAATGGTCATGTCATGATAGTTATGTACATTATGATACTGATATCACTACACAACATATGATTTTTATGGACAAATTTAATGTATTTTTCCTCACGCATTACTGCAGAACCATAGTATGTTGTATGTTAGGGAACTCAAAACTTCTAAGTACACAGGCATGTACATTGTTATTACAACTATTTATGTTCACTTTCACACACACATTTTGGGTTAAGGAAATGATGCTGTTAGATACTCATAAATACAGAACATACAATAACTGTTTGTTCAATATTTACACATGTAAATGTAAAACTTATGTTATTGTTATATATAGTTGCCCCTGAAGGACATGTGTCACCTGAGACTGAACAAGTGTCTTCACCTGGGTCAGCCAGCTCAACACACCTAGAAGGTGAGTGTATCAGTTGGTGGCCATATAATATGTGCTCTTCTATATGTTATGTTGTCATGTTCATTATTTGTTTTGCACATCTTCTTTAAATAGGATTACTTAGTGTCAGTGAAAATGAAGTGTAAGGCAACTTGTATTGTGTTAGTGATGTTAACTATCATGTAGGAGTTTTGAGTTTACAGCAAGTTTTCATTCACTCATATTTCATACTGAGTCCAAACATTATTCTTAAGTCAAGGTAGTTTTTAATGTGAGGTTATAAAACGTATGGAAACATGTTAGTTGTTACTTATGACACAGTACAATTACATAGTAACATAGCAGAGATTAACATGACATTTAATAATTTGTACATTTATTTGTAGAACATGATGAAGAGGATTATGATGATGATGATGATGACGCCACCGCCATACACACACAAATAGAAGCAAGTGACCATGAAGACGTTCCAATTGAAACTGTTTTACCGGCAAATCGTCCAGCAAATACGACATACGATGCAATTGTAGCTTCTGAGGGAAAAATTGTGGAAGCAGAAAATCGTCGCCATTCTGACTTCATGACAGTGCTGGAAAGGATGATTGCACTGCAGGAAGAAACAGTTTCACAATTGGCACATCTCCACAGAGTCTTCATTGAAGTGCCGAAACAGTTGCAAAAAATCAACACCTCATTCGAAGCATTAGTTGTTCAGCAAACACAAGCTAATTACTGGAGAATGACTAATGTACCACAATTCAACACCTCCCAGCCAGGATCTGTTCATGCAGGTCAGTTTTCACCACATTCATCTGATATTCATTCACCAGGCCCAAATGTTACCGGTCAAGTAGCAGAGATTGCTGTGCAGGTTCCTGACGACATACTACCACTGCCATCTGTACAAAATCAGCAGCTGACACCTACAAAGGAGCCCACAAAAACAAAATACAAGCAGTTACTACTGACCAGTTTTTGGTCAAAAACAACAAAAGACACACATGAAACAGACCAACCATCACTTGTGCAGTGTCTACCAACTTGCTCACAGTCACTACCCAAAAGCCCTGTAGGTGAATCACTGCCCAAAAGCCCTGTAGGTGAATCACTGCCCAAAAGCCCTGTAGGTGAATCACTGCCCAAAAGCCCTGTAGGTGAATCACTGCCCAAAAGCCCTGTAGGTGAATCACTGGCCACAAGCCCTGTAGGTGAGTCACTGGCCACAAGCCCCGTAGGTGAACAGTCACTGCCCAAAAGCCCTGTAGGTGAGTCACTGCCCACAAGCCCTGCCCGTGAAGTGCCAGAGGCCACTCAAAGTGGCTCTGCTGTGCCTAAAGTTGGTGGCAAAAGAAAAAGGAAAATTCAAGAGACAACAAGCAGGCCTGTTACTCGCTCGCAAAAGGAACAAAAAAAATAAATGTTATAATTCAGAAAATATGTCTTTGGCCTTGTTTTGTTGACTTCACATTATCTAATTACTATTGTATGTATGCTGAAGACTGTGTTGTTTCCAAACTTTCAAGTATGTTCTTGTACACGTGAAGTTTTGGAAATGTTAACACTCAATTAATGAATAGTGTTATAAATATTTATGTATTAATCGTCTGTTCAGTAATGGTCCACCTGGAACCAGTTGCAAAGTTTAGAGAAGCTGCCATTGACTTTGCAGCAAAACATTGCATTTGGGTGTGTTAATTGATGTAAGAATTGCATATGCATATTAGTCACATGCATTTATAAAAACACCTAAGTAACTGCAAACATCTTTCTTGTACGTGTACAGCAGGATTATGTGTAAATTATTACTTACCTTTGCCTTGCTTGGGCATTCTAATTTTGTCCTTTAATCATTTGTGTGTTCTTGTTTCAATAACATCTCAGAATGTATAAAAATATATATACACACACACTGTGTGTGTGTATATATACACACACACTGAGTGTGTGTGTGTGTGTGTGTGTGTGTGTGTGTGTGTGTGTGTGTGTGTGTGTGTGTGTGTGTGTGTGTGTGTGTGTGTGTGTGTGTGTGTGTGTGTATATATATATATATATATATATATATATATATATATAGTACTATATAAACTGGTATACATGTATTTTACAAACTAATACACTTCATGCTTCCTTGTGAAAGCACACTATTTTAATAATACAGGCATAATGTTTGAGAAATATCCTAAGTATGAGACTCTAACAGTATTGTGCTTAAACAAATGTTTATTACTTCATTCAATCATGTTTCTCACCATTTAAATAGGTTTCATACAAGGTATACTTACTGCCATCAATGTTGTGTGTACTCCTGCAATATTAAAATAAATAATATATAATATATAAATATATATATTTTTATAAGAGAGATATATTTAGATATATATATATACACACGTATTTAAACTCATGCAGACAGGGAGTTAACCAGACTTTCACATACACACAGAAATGTAAGCGGGGAAAAAACATTTCTTTTTGCAGGTGTGTGTTTGTACTGATATGCCTGGCTAAGAAATATTTTCACACAGTGGTCTTTGTTAGTTTTCAAAAAAACACTATGTGAACGCATTCAAATTCTAGGGATGTTTTTCACAAACGAGATAAAAGAAGGAGAAATGTTTCTCCCACAGTCCCATATCACAAACCACAACTGTTAACCCAATTAGACAAACAAATCCAATTGGCGTTTGAAATAAGGAGTCAAAGTAGTTAGTTTTGTTGACCTTGACAAGGAAAAACAGGAGTTTGTTAGCCATTCAGCACATTCATTTTGATGAGCAAATAACACAGACCTGCACACAGCTTTTGTGCTACTCAGACATGGCTGATGAATTCGTTAACAATATTAATCCCCTTTTAGGGTATAAGTACATGATCTGTGAAGCCATCTTGAACAGTCGCGGACAGAAAGCAAGCACACGCCAAATCGATGATTTCATTCGAGCAAAATATCCTTATTACCAAGACCGTAAGCATGCACGGAATTTTAATTCCTCAATAAGATTCACTTTATCAAGTAATGACTTTTTTGAACGTGACCAGGATAAGCTACAACACACCTATGGTTTCTGGAAGATTGCCCCGGAAAAACAATTTCTCCTGAAAGACGGCACTTATATTGTCGTGAAAGGCATATTTATTCCTAATGGCAATAGCAATGTATCCGCTACTACTGATCCGTTTGAATCGATACGTGCTGCAATATCTGCAGCCTCCATTCCTGAAACACACATTGTACAAGAACAAAAGTACTATGATTATGTACCAAGCCTTTCAGCTGAAAATGCATTGGAATGGGAACCCGAAGAAATGAACCTACCTCCCGACCAATTATTTGAAGAAAGCAGTGGCGATTCCTATGAGCGCATCCTGGAGGAGATATGTGTCATACTGGATTCAGCGGTTGGGTCAAGCGTGGATGAAAATGCCTTGCATTTCTGGAGCGACCAGTTGCAGCCAGGCGAAGAGTTAATTCTAGAAGAATGGTAAATATAACAATCGTTATGCGTTGACTCTGCGTTTAAATTTTTTTTTTTTTTGTAACCACCATTTTCACTTTCAATGCGTGGATACAGCGTAACATTGCAGACTGCATAACATGTAGCGATCACAAACAAATTGTTTCCTAATACAATATAGTAGAACCTGAAAGAGTAGTACACATTGCTGACGGAATAAATATACGTACTTTCCTATCCCTTTAAACATATTAGCAACATTTTTCCATTACTCTAACACATACCTGTTTTGTTATCATGCAACATCTACAACATTGAAAACCGGGTCCACCACGTATGACGTGGGACCCTTGTCATGGGCCAAGGCGTCCTTAAAAAGGATTACTGATGTAAGTCCCGCCCCCAAGCGACGTGCGCGCCTCAAAGCCTATTGGCTGTCATGTTTTGTTATAGTAACGGTAACTGCAGTGTGTGATGCGTGCGGCTCAGTGTTTGTAGGCGTACCCTGGGCGTTAGCCGAATGTTAATTGAGTGGGAGGAGTGTTAGCGTGCGTTTCACGCTGGCTTAACATGACGTCACACGTATTGCATTTGCGCATTGTGTTATCGGCCGTGCTTTCTGTTCAAACACGTCTGTTTAAAAAGAATACAGATGTACTCGTTTAGAACGAATGTAGTTTCGTCTTCATTGTATTTGAAATAAAGATGTTATCTTTACTGGTATTTTCAACATGTATTGAACGCACAACGTACGCTTTGTTTTGCGCATGCGCTAACAGTTAGTGGAGCCAAGCGTGAAGTGCGTGCGCACACAAAGATGTGCGCGCACATCTTTCAGTATACAGGCAACGTTCACTTCTTATACATAGTTATGCCTGCTACAAATGATAATAAAAATTACATACTGATGTACACTTGTAGTTGTAACATATAAATGAGTGACGTGTGTATGTACACAATCATATAGAGCTGTGTAACGCGTTGTCACGGATACATATATAGTGAGGTGCCATCTTTGACCATCATGTGTTTGCTGTATTTCAGAGATGTCGGGGAAGATACAATCGGATCAATGTATGATTTCAGAAGAGTCTACCTTTATATGAGATGATTGTGAGGAGGAGCCACCGACTACTATACTACATATGGAACTAATTTTATATTGCTTGCAGCGCTTATTAACAAACAATTAAAAAAGTGATACCCTTATGCCTATATTGCATAAGCACTTAATTAACATAATGATGTTGCAAAATAGTGCCTCTTGAATTTTTCTTGAGTGTTCTTTAATGACTACTAACATTTTATGACATGGTGTGTTTTTTATATAACAACCATTCCCACTCTGCTAACACATTTGTGTATTCTATTGTGTAATGGAACGTATGACTGTCGAAACTATGTAACAATAATAATAATAATAATATGAGCATGTTCATGTATAGGGCTGCTAGTTGTACGCAGCGATTTACAGACACATGTTTCAGCCTGAGGTCCCTGGCCCATGGAACGTACAAATGTTTTTTTGCCGCATGAGGCACAGGGAGATAAAGTGACTTGGCCAAGGTCACAAGGAGCCCACACCGGGAATTGAACCAGACTCCCCTGCTTCAAACTATCAGTGCCAGTGTGTGTCTTTACTCACTGAGCCACTCCTTCTCCCAATGTAAAGGACACTTACAACCAAGTAGCCATTTATATTTAAAATCTCTTGTTACATGGGTATGTAGATAAAATGGTTTGGGACTGTAGCAAATAATGTTACTGGCCAGATGTTATGGTCCCCTCCAATGCATGATGTTCTGAATATGACATCACCATCATGTTATGAAGTACGTTTCTGTGTATATTTCATTAACCTAACTAACTATAGTTTACGGTGTTTATTAATCGTTTCAAAATACATAGTATAGTCAATATGATGATATAAGCTACCATAATAAAGCTGGTGTTATCATTTGTCGGTGTTATACATGGATCCTACACCAATTGATAGAGACACAAACAGTTGTCTTAAAAAGTGTGTCTATGCTAGTGATGAATGTGCTCCCGTAAGTAAACAAATAAGTACAGTTATCCCCTTTTCTCCAAACACCTCTATATTACATTAATGGAAATTATAAGGAAACATACATAAAATGTGATGAAATGTGAGTAATCATTTTGTAATACAATGCACATGATACCTCAAGAGTAGCTAAATGCATATACATGATACAGAAAGTACATATATGTAACATTTGTGTTTAAACCAATATGTTGGGTTTTTAGTTCAAATAATTATAGGAAGATTGAGGTAGCCACATCTTATGAGAGATGTCAGCAAATATACATACCATGATCAGTCATACTGCAAATATACCTATAATGCAAAGGAACAATATATAAATTGCAAACATTGACATGCCATCTTCAGTACCGTAAACAACACATCAAAGTGTGTATTTGGTGTTAAATGTGCAACACCATGTATATTTAATGACATTCAAAATGTAAATGAGCCTGGTGTACACATCATATGGATGTACATGTTACACTGCACCAATAACATTGTATGTAAGCATACTAGAAGCATGAATGAGTATGGGCATAATATGTGTATTGTGTTAGCATAAGGAACAACACAATGCTAAAATATTAGTGCTTTGTTACCCCAGTTGTATTCACATACACACAACTAAAGTACAATTGAAGAGGGATTATATAACCTGTGCAACAATAACATACCGGTGCCACATCCCTTTGTGCACACAGCAGAGAAAAGAAAGGTGTGCAACCCATATTCATCTGTGTCCTAACAGAAGGTTATATAAAAAAACATTATTGTTAAGATAACATAATGTAAGTATAAAAGTAGAACTTGGAACATATCTGTTTTTACTTACAAGAAAAAAATGAATTGATGAGATTCTGGCGTGTCTGGCCACCACTGGCTGTTTGTTCATTTTCAGCAGCTACATGGGTGGGATGCTCGTCTACCAAAGGCTCAGCTAGGTCTGATTGTACATTGTGCCTGAGTGCAACATTGTGCAAAATGCAACAGGCAAGGATAATATCAGAGACTTTTTGAGGCTTGTATAGAAGAGCCCCACCAGTTCTGTCCAGACACCTAAATCTGGTCTTGAGTAGGCCAAATGTCCTCTCTATAACAGATCTTGTAGATATATGGGCTGCATTGTACCTCTCCTCTGCTTCAGTTTGAGGGTTTAGCACCGGAGTCAAGAGCCACGGCCTAATTCCGTATCCTGAGTCACCTATAATGAATGGAGCACACATAAGCTTACATTAGTGATCAAATTCTACAATGCCAACATTCCTAAATAAAAATGTGTTTTGTGTTATAACATGTAAATGTGTACTCACCCAGCAGCCAACCATATTCAAAAGGTCCCTCTTCGAACGCATGGAAGACTGAAGAGTTCCTCAGGATAGAGGAATCGTGACTGGAACCAGGGAATTTGGGTACCACATGCATTATCCTCATCGTCGCATCACATACCACCTGTACATTGAGTGAATGGTAGTGCTTCCGATTGCGGTACACATGCTCACTCTGACTAGGTGCAATCAAAGCAACATGTGTGCAATCGATTGCACCCAGCACACATGGTATCCCTGCTATATTATAAAAGCCAATCCTGACTTCCAGCCACTCTGTCGCCTCTGTAGGAAAATGAATATAATTCCTAGCGCGTCTATTGAGTGCATAGAGAAACTGGGTCAAGGCCCGCGAGAATGTAGATTGCGAGACCCCGCCCACTATGCCCACAGTTGTCTGGTATGACGCGGAAGCAAGATAATGTAATGAGCACAGCATTTTAACAAGCCCAGGGACTGCACGACCTCTGGCTGTGAAAAAATCTAAATCTCCCCTTATCTCCTGATAAAGAGCTAAGATTGCTGCTGAACTCAAACGATAGCGACTTACAATCTCCTCCTCACTCATCCCATCTAACAGGGTTCTCTCCCTGTACAGACGCGGACGAGGCACAACTTGTCTCCTCTGTCTTCTCCTCTGATCTCCTGTCCCTCTCCCTGTCCCTCGGCCTGTCCCTCTCCCTGTCCCTGTCGTATCCGCGTCACTGTCCCTGTCACTGTCCCTCGGTGTGTCCCTCCCTTGCCCTATATGATTGTCTTCATCATCAAGCATGTCATAGAAAAGAATGTTCCTCCGTCTCCTAAACAATCTCAACATTTTGAAATGAGTAGCTGTGAATGAGCAGGTAATGGGCGTCCTTTAAATAGGTATAATGATGTCAGGTGACATAGTAAAATGCAAGGTTTTACATGAACATAATAAAGTACTTGTGTGGCAAGCTGTGTGCAGTTGTTGTGTGTATTCTGCAGGGAATGATGATATTTGCCAATGATGTGACGTGATGCTTTGTAGAAACATTGCTTGCAAATAAATAGTTGCATGTGCAATGCATGTAAAACTTGTGAACGCAAGAGTCAGTCATGTAATGAGACAAAAAGGCTGAGATTGATGTGGGAAAAGTTTTGTGTAACATGTGTAATTAGCCATGTTATTGTGACATGTTGCCAACAATGAATAGTCGTGTGCATATGCATGCATTTCTGTAAGGAGGATAGTTGGTATAGAATGAGTTTACAAGGTGTCCCAATGCTGAATTACTGTACATGTGTGTACTGTATAAGTTAGGTTGAAGTGCTTGTAATGCTACGGTTACAATGTAAACATGCAATGTGATTGAGCGTCCAATAAGTGACGTCATGAAAATAGGGAGGACCAAACGTAGATGTAAACATGAGAATTTAGATGTACATGAACGTTTAAAGATGCGTGACACATTACAAGCATTGTGTAATGTAAAGGAACATGAATATACGGTGTATGTGTGACATGTGTGACATGTGTAACATCATGTAAACAATTGTCGATCAATGCAGTAAAATGTGTGCTATGATGTGAGGTTCTCCTTTAAGAGTTGAGTATAGTATTTTCCCTTGCCACATCATCACATGATGAGTAATGTGACCCGCAAATGCTGCAAACATGTAAAAGTATAATGTTATGCAAATAATACACGTCAGCCATGACACAATGCAGGGAATGCCCCCCACACTGTAATGCAAATGACGTTTGTATTGTGAGCAATGAAACGTAAACAGTACTATACTGTTATACGTCCCCGCTCCATTGACTCCATTGATGTACAGAAGATTTTTTTTTTCTAAGTGCCGTTCCGGCAGCCTTAGCGATCGTTCTCCCGTCCAAACTGCCAACTTTAGTTGGCGGGAGAAATCGGCCATAACATCTCAATTTCGTAGTGCCGATCAGCCCCGATAAGCTGTTTTTTTTTTGTTGAATCCAGCCGATTTAAAAAAGTGGCGATCTGTGGCGAAAACAGGCTTATCGGCAGCCGACTGGCCATAACAAAATAATCGGCTCCGAAACCTGGCGAAATCAAGCACTTATCGGCGCTTACTGAATCTCAAACCCAATTTTGGCTATAAAATGGTGATAATTCCCTTATCAACGCTTACTGCATGAGGCCCTCTGTCTGTCTCTCTGTCTGTCTCTGTCTCTCTCTCTCTCTCTTATAAAAGCAGGGATGCACAGTCCTCTGTATATAACAAAACAATCAATGAATTAACGAATATTGTTTAGTTATAAACTGTACAGAGGAGTTTCTGTTCCTGATATATATGTGCATGTGCATATGTGTGTGTGTAGAGGAGTGTGTTCCTGATACAGTACAGTATTTATGATTTTTACATCACTGGTTTGATCACAATTATTTTTCTTTCCACTATACAGTATTGTGTATCGTCATTTTCTTTTCATCTACTTGTACATCTGCAATTTACATATGTACATTGTTTATATTGATATGCTCATTGTATATAGTATATATTTGTATAGAGTATATATTTGGGCACTTCTAGTTAGCGCTAAATAATTTGTCGGTTTTTGTGTGTTTTATCACATCACCGTTTATTTTAGCAGCTGTAGATCTTTGCAATTTTCTCCATTCATTATGATGAATAATTTGTAAGGAGAGATTCACCAGAAGGAATGAATATATTGGTAATATTACCCCTCCTAACAGTGATGTTAATGTAGAAATGAAGGACAATTTTTTTTAAACTTGAAAAACTTTTAAAAAAAAGAGTAAATGTGTTTTTTATGGGACATGATTTCCTTACAAAAATATATTGACCAAAACATTATTCCACAAGGATTGAGAATCCTTAAACAACCAGCGTTTGAGACTAATGAGAATTTTCTTGGTGATTGGAATGATGGTCTCACCAATGGCTCCATTTCACTAATGAAGCTCCTTGTCAAATTTAGGTAAAATAGACTTACTGTCCTAGAAAGTGAAGTTGAATTAATTCAGAATGAATTTAAACCTCATTGTAAGAAGCCAGAATTAGTCCATTTTGAGACTATGATTAATGAGGGAGTCATTGATTTTTGAAAAAGAATTAATTGAAAGGAGGAATCGCAAGTCTGTTAGAGATCAAGAAGACGACTGTGCCAATGGAAAATCTATGAACTGGAAATCCAGAGATTTCCACTTCTTTCCCTAAAAAAAATCTAAATTCAATCAAAATAACAAAAAGCATTATACTCCTAATCAGAGGGATTCCATTAGGAAGCATGACATCTAGTAGACATATTAATAAACAGAACTGGAACCTATCAGCCAACTCTCTAGGTCAAAATTACATCCCATTGTACAACGGATATTCCAATTTAGAGGATAATTGCAATGGTGATGACAGATTAGGAACATCTTTATTACCAGTTCTCAGTTATAAAACTCAAGGGGCTAGACCCAAGGGACAATGTCCACAATATAGACCCAAGTCTTTTTTAGGGAAACTTCACAAATTTTATCCTCAAGACACAGGGAAGATTGACTTATTATGGGATCGGGGATACTCATAAATGACCGCAACTTGGAGAAAATAGGAAAGTGAGGAACTAGAGCAGGAAGAGTCATCCAGGAGAAAAAGACTAGCAGACAACGAAGAGAACGGCTCTACAAAACAGAGGTATTTAATTTATCCGCACACATACAGTATTAACTAAAGACCAATGTTCGTTACTCAGCAAGGGTTTGGGCTTTGCCCCAAATTCATGACCAAATTAATTAGAACGCTTTGTTGATTTAAATAGATTTATTAGGAGTGTTATACTCAAACGCTATTTTGCTTTGAAGAAAACTAAGGACACCATTGGTGTGTTTGATACACAGGAACAAGAGTATATTAAGTCTCTAGCCTCACTCCTTATACTGGTGACTCATATTGAACCTGATAACAATAGATTTAACTTTGGAATGTAACAATGGTGAACATGAAACCTTCATCCATTCACTCTTTGCTCCGAAATCTCTATTTTATCTCTACCAATCAAAGGGTAATTATATTGAATACTTTTACTCATTAGTATTAAAAGATTTTGAAAGATTATGTTCTAAACCTCCTTATGACAAATTCAATTTTACAGCTGGTGAAAAAAGGGCACTGCAAGAACTCCAGGATTTAGATAAAATTATTTTGAGATAGGCTGACAAGGATGGCAGTATCGTCATACAGTACAAGATAGGTGTGTATATGAAGGAAGCGGATAGATTATTGTCTGACTCCAAATCATATACGGTCCACCTCTAGCTTCAGATCCCACCATTGAATACCAGACTTTATTATTGTCTCTCCTTACAGAGGCTAAAAGGGCATTCTTTCTCCTTCAGAATTTAAATTTCTCTATAACTCTCACCCACGTTTACCTATATTCTATCATTGTCAGGATCGGGCTCAGACCCTGCCTCCATGAGGCACCCCGCGATATCACGGGTGACGCGCATCAGCTACAACCTATGCCCAGGTGCCGCACCACTTGGAAAGAAAATACACCAAGGACCGGTCTCAGGCTCTGCCCTAGTGACGCATCCCTTGAAGACACGGGGGATGCACGTTGGATGCTACCTACACGCAGGCGCCGCGTGGATACAGGCAAACAAGGGGTTACCACTCATCAGCTGCTCCACACCTGTAGTGCATTCTGCCCCGGCCTATCAGTGGACAGTATACGTCTAAGGCGGCGGTCCGAGAGTGCACTGTAGCACGCGCGCCCGGCAGGGGGCGGCACGTGCACAGCGCTTCACCACGATCTGCGGTCTGGGACAAGACTGCAAAGTTTGCAACACGGGGGCGTGGCTGGGGTTTTCCAGGGGCGTGGCCATTACCTCACGCGGCCGGTTCACCCTCATTGGCCGATGCATTCGACAAAAAACTGGCAGAGGAGTTACCACCACACCGATCTTACATTTGTACCATCGACCTGCTCCCAGGGGCCACCCCTCCTCGAGGCCAAACGTACCCCCTTTCATTACCCCCCTCTCCTCATCAACCCCCCTCTCCCCATTACTGCCCCCTCCTCTACTATTTACCCCTTAAGGAACCAGAAATCAAGGCAGAACCCTTTCCATTTTCCACCCGTCCAATGGACCCATTTATCCGTGGATTTTTTCACGGAATTGCCGCCCTTCAGGGGTATGACTACCATACTTGTCATAGTCGATCGCTTTACACATCAAGCCCATTTTGTTCCTCTCAGGAAGCTACAGGTGCGCCGACGAGTATTCTAAAACTTGCCTTGGAAAATCTGGGGCAATCACCAACAAGACACAGGTACATGCTGCAACATTTCAGTGACATTTCTGCAGATAGACTAATGGCCCATCGGATTAACACATAGCATGTACCTGTGTCTTGTTGTTGATTGCCCCAGATTTTCCAAGGCAAGTTTTAGAATACTCGTCGGCGCACCTGTACCTACAGCCTCCAAACTTTCTGAAATCTTTATTAAGGAGAAATTTTTTCCTTCATGGAGTCCCGACGGTTAGGGTCTCGGACCGCGGATCCCAATACGTCTCAAGGTTCTGGAAGGCCTTCTGTCAATGAATGGGCATCTCCCTTCATTTTTCTTACCATCCCCAGTCCAATGGACACACGGAAGGGACTGGGCAGTCCTTGGAGCAATTCCTGCGATGTTTTGCATCTGAACTACAGGACATCTGGGTTGATCTGCTCCCGTGAGCTGAGTTTTCCCGCAATACCATGAAACACGATTCCACACTGGAATCTCCGTTCTTCTGTACCTACAGGTACCACCCTGCTGCCCTTCCTTCTTCCAGTCCTCTCTCTGGAGTTCCTGCAGTGGATAATAAAATCCAAGAACTCCAATTACTCTGGAAGAAGATCCAGGCCAATCTGGCCAAAGCTGTCTTCCAGCAAGAGACCCTGGTGGATAAATGTCGAAGTCAATCCCTCCCGTTTCAAGTGGGAGATAAGGTCTGGCTGGCTACAAAAAATATCCAGCTTAAACTGCCTTCCTCCAAACTAGGGCCCAAATTCATTGGACCTTACAAAATCCTGAAACGGGTCAACCCGGTGGCCTTCAAATTGGACCTTCCGGCTAGTTTAAAGATACCTCCAGTGTTCCATGTCTCCCTCCTCAAGCCTTTAGTCCAGAACACCTTCCCTTCTCCTATTCCCCCTCCTCCTAGACTGTTCTTGATGGATGGCCAGGCGGAATTTGAAGTACGCCAGATTCTGGATTTCCGAAGATCCCGTGGCGGGCTACAATACTTGTTCCTTTAGAAGGGTTATGGACCCAAAGAGAATTCATGGATCAAATCCAGGGATGTCCATGCCCCCAAACTGGTCCGGGCGTTTCATCTGAGATTTCCTGCCAAATCGGCTTAGATCGCCCGGAGGTCTTTCCTAGAGAGGGGGGTACTGTAAGGATTCTGCTCAATCTGTGCTAGGTTTTGCTGCCAGTTCGTGTTTTCCAGGCTGCCTGCCTTTTCTGTTCAATTTGGCCGTTTTGGTTACTGGCAGCCTGCTATTTATGACTGCACTTCCTGGTGGGAGTCGCCGAGCAAAGTTCTGTGTTTTTGCAGCTCCTGTCGGTCTTTGCTGTCGCCTGTTCCCTGTTGGATTACCTGTTGCTGACCCCAGACCTTGAACCCAACCTCAATGCTTTCTGCCTGCCCTGACCTTTTGCCTGTTGTCTATACTTTGCACCCCTGCCGCCTGCCATGAACGTTTGCCTGTACCCTGGACTCCGCACCATTGCCACCAGCCCTGACCCCTTCTTCCATACCGACTACGGATACTCTTACAGGACTCTGTCCCTGGACTGTGGTCGGTTTATTTGCATCCCTACCTCAGCCCTGCGGGTATGCTTCCTGATTTGAGACGAGCACAGTCACATTTCTCCCCTTCTCCACCTCCATCTACCCCTCGTTTCTGCAGAGACCTGTGCTCCATTAACCTACCAGCTTTTGATTCCACTTTACACTCCTCCCTCTCCTCTCTCAGTTCTGCTCCAGATCCTGACAACTTGGTCAGGAACTACAACTCTGCCCTATCCTCCTCTCTTGATCTACATGCCCCGCTTTCTCTCTGCCGTTCTCGCCCTTCTAAGCCCAGACCCTGGCTAAATTCCCAAACGCGGATGCTGCGTTCCTGCGCTAGTTCCTCTGAAATCTCACAGACTTCCTTCACTACAAATTTATGCTATCCTGTTTCAACTCTGCCCTCTCTCAAGCTAAACAAACCTACTTTTCTTCACTAATCAACACGCACAAGTCTAATCCACGCCGACTCTTCTCTGTCTTTGACTCCCTACTCAGACCACCCTCTGCTGCCTGTTATTCTTCCTCCATATCACCTCAGGACTTTGCCAACTATTTCAAGGAAAAGGTGAAAGCCATACATCAGGACATACACTCTGTATCCCCCTCCCATCCTACACCCCACCTGCCTTTCTTGACTCTTTTTCCGCTGTCACAGAGGAGGATGTATCATTGCTGATCTCTTCTCCCTCTACCACCTGCCCTCTTGACCCATTCCCTCCCATCTCCTAAAACCTCTTGCCCCTACTACAATCCCTACGCTCATACACATTTTTAACTCCTCCATCTACTCTGGTACCTTTCCCTCTTTCTTTAAACATGTAACAGTTATACCATTACTCAAAAACAGCAAGCTTGACCCTACCTGTCTTTCTAATTATTGTCCTGTCTCCCTCCTGCTTTTGCCTCTAAACTCCTTGAACGTCTTGTATTCTCTCGCTTGCTCCATCTTCTCAACACCTATTCTCTCCTAGACCCTCTACAATCTGGCTTCTGCACTGCTTACTCCACTGAAACAGCCCTCACTGAGATAGCTAATGACCTCCATGCTGCCAAAGACAGAGGTCATTACACTCTGCTCATATTACTCGACCTCTCTGCAGCATTTGATACTGTGGACCACCCTCTTCTCCTTCACATTCTCCATACTCTTGACATTCGTAACAAAGCTCTATCCTGGATCCCCTCTTAACTCTCCCATCATACTTTCAGTGTCTCTTTTGCTAACACCTCCTCCTCCTCTATCGATCTCTATGTGGGGGTACCCCAGGGATCTGCCCTGGGACTCTTCTCTTTTTTCTTTACACACTCTCTCTAGGTGACCTAATCAGATCTCTTGGGTTCAAATATTACCTCTATGCTGACGACACACATACTTTTCAACACCCGACCTTACACCTGCTGTACAGACTAAAGTTTCTGAATGTCTCTCTGTATATCATCCTAGCTGGCCCTCCACCAACTTGAACTTAACATGGCAAAAACTGAGCTCCTCATACTTCCTCCTAAACCTGGCCCTACTACATCTTTCCACATTACAGTTGGAAGTACTATCTGGCTACCAATAGCCGAAGCACGCTGCCTAGGGGTCACACTCGACTCCTCTCTCACATTCTCTTCTCATATTCAAAAGGTAGCTAAAACCTTTCATTTTTTCCTCCGCAATATTACCAAGATATGCCCTTTCCTCTGTTGCTCGACAGCAAAAACTCTGACACAGACTTCATTCTCTCCTGTCTCGACTACTGTAACCTCAGCCTTCCTGCCTCTCACCTGTCTCCCCTACAATCTATCCTAAATGCTGCTGCCAGAATCACTCTACTATTTCCGAAATCTGTCTTAGCGTCTCCCCTGATGAAATCCCTCTCCTGGCTTCCTATCAAATCCCTTTATCATGCACTCAATTCTCCTCCTCACTTTTAAAGCTTTACACTCTTCTGCCCCTCCTTACATCTCAGCCCTAATTTCTCGCAATATACCTTCCCGACTCTTGCGTTCTGCTCAAGGATGTCTTTTCTCTACCCCTTTGTAACCATAGCCCTCTCCCGCCTTAAACATTTCTCACTGACTGTCCCACACCTCTGGAATGCCCTTCCCCTCAATATCCGACTAGCACTCTCTCTATCTACCTTTTAAGACCCTCCTCAAAACACATCTGCTTAAGGCTGCGTTTATAGTACCCGCGACGGCGATGCCACCGATGATGTCACCCGTCGCCACTGGCTTTAGTTTTGAGTGACGTCGCTGGCGTCAAGGCCAGTGACATCATGAAGGGGGAGGGCAGAGTGCAATAGGAGCTCTGTGATTGGTTTAGAGACAGTCACATGTGGCGACTGTCTCTCCCAAAATCAAATTTCACTGACTTCAACATTTTTGGTTGCTCCGTTGCGTTTACTATAAGCACATGCAACGGATTCAATGTATTTGTTTTGGCGACGGTCGCTGGAAAATCAAATAGAGATGCCTTCCAGCGATTGCGACCAATCTGTCGCTCCATTGCATCGCGCTTACTATAAGCGCATGCGAGGGCGGTAATACATTTGTTTTGCTGCAACGTCGCTGTCGCTGGCACTATAAGCGCAGCCTTAGGAAGCATATGAGTAGCTCCATGGCTGATAATTCACACCTTATACATAAACCTTGGCCTCTTGCAGACGCACTTACCAGAATGCCCTCCTACTGTCTCTGTACATTCTTCCTACCTACCAATTAGATTGTAAGCTCTTCGGAGCAGGGACTCCTTTTCCTAAATGTTACTTTTGTGTCTGAAGCACTTCTCCCCTTTATGTGTTATTTATATGATTTGTCACATATATTACTGCTGTGAAGCGCTATGTACATTAATGGCGCTATATAAATAAAGCCATACAAACATACACATCACTACAAAAAACATTAGAATTGTTAGCACACAGTTGAAATTATGCTTTAATACTTTCTGAAGGAAACTCTTCTTAATATTTTTTACAGCAAATAAAAATATCACTTGTGGCAAGACAGGTTTGCAGCCCTGCTTTTCACCATTATCTCTTAGCATACAGTTATTCCCCTACAGCCAGAGATTCTGGGAAATTACATGCAAATGAGCACACCGTGTCACCTTTTGATTCTTATCCATTTTAACATGGACCCCCTGTAAGCTTATGCCTGCCGTATTACACAGCTTTTTCAGCACAGCCTGAGTTGATATTTTTTTTTGTTACATATTTAAGAAAAGATGTTGCCTAATTTTACAAAATATAATAATTACGTCCCACAATGTTCTTGCGTAATTTGCTACAGGAGCTGCCCATTCTCCAGAAGTGGCATTGACATCAATGCTGCACGCATGAATGAGCAAGAACTAAGGGTACTGGGATTCAAAACCTTCATGACTGAAGACGAAGAGAACATTGAGAGATGTTTGGCTTGCTAATTAGCCAAGCTACAGGTACAGCAGCCAGGTTGTAATGTGTATTTCCTAAGTCAATCATGAACCATAGTATTAGGATAATAAACTTACTATCGTGTTCTGTACACTAGATTTCAAATGCTCCATTCTGTTTAGGGAAGTAACGGATACAGATATTTGGCCTAACATTTAATGACAAACCACCTTCCGATTTCATTAATCGTTTAGCCAAATGTATACCTTTTATTGAGATTTTTTATTTTTATTTAGTATATATCATATTGTTATTGTATATAGATATAGCCTGGAGCTCCCGTGGCTCCTGGAGACCCCCCTCCCCTTGGTGAGCTCGATCGCGGGTGCCGAAAACCCCGACGGCTACTTCCAAGGGTGAGGGCTGGAGCAGGGAGCAGCGCGGCTTCTCCTGCCTGCGGCCGGTTGCCGGGGACGCGATCGGGCCGTTGCTAAGGCCGCGATCGCGTCTCTAAGGTCCCAGCGGCCGAACAGGCAGGGCGCCGCCATTGAAGACAGCGTTGCGCATGCGCAGGGACGCGTAGGCGCAGGGAAAGCCCCGAGAGTAGGGATAGCTCGCGCGAGAGCTCAGAGAAGTTACAGGCAGCCCGGGAAAGCTTGCGCACGCGCAGGGCAGGGGAGAGAAAGCCCGCGAACCCCTAGCCTACCAGGGAAGGCTCTGAGCTGGGACTACATATCCCATGAGCCTCTGTATGCCCCTTGTGACACCAGGGAGCCAATAGGGCTTAGGGAGCTCCTGGGGAAAGAGATACATTTGGCGGGCTTACAGCAGTTGGAGCCAGCAGTCAGGCAGAACACATTAGCTGTGAGTCAGAGCAGTCAGAGACCGGAACAGCCCAAGGAAGGAGGTAGGGTACAGGAGTTCAGGACTCGCTGTACTAGGCCAGCACCCCCTGGGACTGAGGTAGCTTAGACTCTGAGATAAAGAGAGAGTGTTGCCAGGAATTACTCTAGATAGAGGGACCCTGCTACTCAGGTTAACCAGTTGGAGCAGGGGATAGAGAGGGAAGGCAGGGCGCGGGGAGCGAGTACAGCTATAGGAACCCGCACCCCAGGTAGGCCCCAACTCCCCAAGGTAGTGGGATAATTGCTGAGGGAGGCCCAAGATAGGGACGCTGCCCTTAGTTTAGAGTGCTGCCTTGTCAGGTCTGACAGGCAGGCACCTAGTTGACAGCACGTTGGCTGTCAGCGTTAGTGAGGCTATAGGGACGTGGGTAGTTAGGGGAGTGGGACAGGTCCTTGACCCCTTTAGGCCCATAGGAGTTTCCCAAGCCACCACAGGTTGCTGCACTATAGGGACGGCCACAAGGTGTAGCACGTGCCCCTTAGGAAGGTAGGGACACAGTGAAAGTTGCTGTTCTGTGAAGCGGTGGGACCCACGTTGGGGTCCACAGAGACTGTTCCGGAGTGGGACCGCTCTAGCGGTCCACGTGCAAGGAGGATCAGAAGGAGGCATCGCCCGACTGATCCTTTGTGAAGTTGCTGATCCGAGTACCGGAGTGCTCGGCAGGTATCTGATCATATGTGCACCACCGGGCCCTTAGCTTAACGGTGACTGCGCAGTCACCCATTGACTCTCTGCAAGAGTGCGGGACATTGGGTGGGGTTTCTCTGGACACTGGGTGGGCTCACTTAGTGTTGGGGAAGCGTCCTGCGTGACGCAGTAGGTGTCTCCTCTAGAGAGGGACACAGGTTATAGAAAGGTTATGTTATGCATGTGTATGGTATTACATGTCAGTAAAGTCCTTAGTTAGTATAATCACTGTGTATGTGTTTATTGAGATTGTCCTGCGAGGAACCACTCCCCCTCTGGTGGGAGCCATCGCAGGTGGAGGCGCTGCATCATTATTGTAAGTATTATCCCTAGTGTAATTGCCCCAGGTTTCCCCGTGGCGGAAGCTCAGCCCTCCTGTGAACCAACAGGTATGCACCACACCGAGTAACCATATATGTTCCTGCACCCACACAGTAGAATCTGCGATTGGGGGGGGATATACCCGTTACATAGACAATAGTTTTTTTAACTTAAAACATTGGATCGTGTATTAGATTTTGTAAATGTCTCTATAGCCCTTTATTACATTCATTTAAACAAGGGATTCAAGTTTAAAAACTCTGGTGCTGGGCTTGTTGATATATCACTGTTTCCTTACCTACTGTCCTCATTGCTACCACACTCACTTCTTTTATGGAGTTAAAGGGCCGGCTCCGATCTCCAGCTCAAGGAAATATTCAAGGCCATGTTTAATAAGTGATAATAAGCTGTAGGGCATCATACTTTCCATTTAAGTGAATGGCCATAGGGTGATTAGAAAAAAAGAAGAACCGGCGCCACAGTGAATAATGAAAACCAAACCAATAGAATGTAATGTCCAAATGGAGTCCTATTAAAGTTGGTGATCAAGGATGCTCACGTCAACGATATGAAAAAAAGAAGAAAAACAAATTATGGTGCAGTAACTCAAATTAGGAGGTGAAAAGGTGGGCTAAACACACAAGACAAACAGGGCATACAAACCAAGACAAACACACATGAAACGTGACACTAGCACAGGCCTATTAATAAAGAAATGCTGATTTAATAAGGTGGAGGGTGAATGAGACACGCATCCGGAGGGGCAAAATTACAACCCTACTCACAAGATGCCAGATAAAACAAGCAGCGAACTGGGGACATGCAGCTGGGCTTCCAAGATGGCGACCGGGATCCTCTCACTGGCGTCCTCACGTGACAGGGATGAAAGGCTGAATCCCTCAGGTGATACAACTTCCGGACGGATGTGACGTCACGTCCGCTGGAGATCCACACCGGACGTTCTTAGAGCACTAGTCCTCCACTGGTGAGCCGCAATGTCCTCAAAAGTCAACCGCTTGACTTGACTAAAAATCGCCAGATACACACTTCTCCAAACCTGGAACAGCACTAAAAACACTGGAAACTTCCCGACGCGTTTCGTACGCATGCGCGTACTTCAAGGGATGTCATGACATCCCTTGAAGAAGTACGCGCATGCGTACGAAACGCGTTATTAAATCAGCATTTCTTTATTAATAGGCCTGTGCTAGTGTCACGTTTCATGTGTGTTTGTCTTGGTTTGTATGTCCTGTTTGTCTTGTGTGTTTAGCCCACCTTTTCACCTCCTAATTTGAGTTACTGCACCATAATTTGTTTTTTTTTCTTTTTTTCATATCACATCGTTGACGTGAGCATCCTTGATCACCAACTTTAATAGGACTCCATTTGGACATTACATTCTATTGGTTTGGTTTTCATTATTCACTGTGGCGCCGGTTCTTCTTTTTTTCTAATTGTGCTTTGACTGACTGTACTGTCAGTGTTTACCTGGCTGCCAGTTTTTTAACATATAAGTGTTTTAATTTATATACTAGCGCTGTTTTACACCATTCTCTTTTCTGTTAATGGCCATAGGGTGCCTTATGGCTTGGCACTGCCTAGTAAATATGGCACTGTGTGTATCTGTCTTAAATTATTTAATCTTCACTGCAATATCCTCTTTATGGGACAGTGCATCTGACACTCAGTTAACTCTAGCCTAACTGTAAGAGATGGGCAGTAGACTCAGACCTCACGTGGCAAATTATCTATGGGTCCCCACTCCCACTGCACCCTCAGTAGATCGCAGCAGCACAATTTGTCCCTGTTCAGCAGTTTTAGAGTGCCGCCAAGCAGGGAAAAGTCCTAACCCAGAAATCTTAGCTGCTGCGCTGGTGCCGCACTGCTAGAATCGTCAGGGAGTATTGAACAAATGTAAAACAAAGTGGCTAACAGGAAATATCAGCGGAACTGAGCAGGGAGAGGGGATATAAATATACAATAAAGTTATGAGGCGAACACTGTTGAAAAAAACTCACCAGGTGAAAAAAGTCAAATAAGTGCACTCACAGAAATGTCCTACTTCCAACTCTAGTGCCTAGATAATAGGTCTTAGAAGTCAACCCAGCAAAAAAAAAAACAAAGGTACATTAGTGTGGTCCCTGCAATGACAAGTTTCAGTGGATCAGTTTCAGCTAATTCATTTTAAACATATAAGCAGTATAAATGCTTTCTGTATCATGTTCGTTACAACAAAGAGACATGTGGAAACAATAGATTCGGCAATATCTTGTAAAAAAAATAAGCAAACATCTGATCCATGTTTAAATGCTTATATATAAGCAACCACTTTGAGTGGTCCCTCATGTGTGGTCTAATTTGAAAACTGAGAATATGAGCTTTTAAATTACATTGTGCATACATAGAAGAACACTGAGTGATTCTGAAAGTGGTAGGAGCTTCGATGAGCTCATGCTATGCCCCCTGCTTAGAAACCAGTGCAGAGTGAAATTAGTGTGCCATATCTTAACCCCTTCAGAACAGTAGAGTGGTGCCTTGGATTCCCTTAGAAGGAGTCCGTTATACTGATTATGCAGTACAGCTAAGAGAACGGGAAACGGAAAATGTCCTTATGCATTCTCAATGGTGCATATACTGTATTATGGTTAGTGCTATTGCTTTTGTTATTATTATTATCATTATTATTATTACCTACTGCTGGTGTTATAAAGAAATGTGTTACAAGCCGTTTTTTCAAAAGTTAATCAGTGTTAAGAGACATGCAAATTCTTCATCAACATTTGAATTAGCCGCAGAAATTGAGTTTTTTTTTTTTTTAGCATTTGTTAATTTGCGAGTTTGAAAAAAGTTGGCACTTGTTATTTTTCTAATTATCAAAAATTCTAGGATGGAGAATATTTATTTGCAAATTCGCAACAAACACTAAGAAAAAATAGAAACTTGGAGAATATTCAAAAATTGGCAAAAAATTTAAAGATTGTTCGAAAATGAGAAAATATTTGAAAATTAAAAAAAAAAAAAAAAGGAATAGAAAAATATTCAAGAATTTTTAATAAAAATGTCAAATAAAACCCAGCTAAATCGAATTTCGACACATTTGCCCATCTCTACTATTGTTGAAGAAAGAATCAGAAAATTTCCCAAATTAAATAGATATAAACATCTTTCCATCTTAAGTAATCATGTATGTCAGTGGAACTGAATGCCACTGGGGATGTTTCTGGCAAAAGGAAGAACATTGCAAGTACATTTAACGGAATAGAAAGGTACATACACTATTGTGTCCTGTTCTAGACATTTTACTCAGAACCAATTGAAACTATGAAAGAAAGTATTTTGTTGAAACAAATACATTGTGGTAATCTGATAGGCCAGAATTTTAGTGACCCTCTTTGGTCACTTATTTGTGTTTTTGCTACTATCTTCCCTATGCACCGTTAAACAACATCTTTTCTATTTGGCGAGCAAGGTGTTTCTGTGTGTCCTTGGGCCAGAATAGTTCTCTGTTTTTATTAGATGTTTGTCTATTCCTATTTAGTCAGGCGTGAAAAACATACATGGACTCGATGAAGGGTTCTCCCCAAATGTTGTGCACTATGTCTGCATACATAAAAGGGCTTTAAAACTGCAGAACGAGCAATATCACACATGTGTGTTTTTTTTTTTAAATAAATCAACCTTCCTCCCGGTTTCCTCGCGGTATTTCTATTTCAACCCTTACAATCCCATCGATGGGGTAGTCTTCATTGCTTAACCCCCGTACTTTCACATGATCGGCCGCTCTCAGGGGGCAGTGTCTGAGGTGCTGGTCCTAGAACGGGCGGTATATGATGGTCACTTGTGATCCCGTGTCCAGTAGGGCCGACGCATAGATCCCTTCCAGTAACACCCGTACGATAGCTGCAGGACCTACTTGGCTAAGAGCTTCCCGGGTGGAGGCATCCTCCCTGGGGCTGGCGTCAGCAGGGACATCGGTGGCTCCCGAAGGGGTTTCCGGGCCTGACTCGGCAGTTTGTACTAGGCATACCATCGACCGGGCTGGGTTTCTTCTGTCGGGCGGTTTTTCTTCTGGAGAATCCTCCCTCTCCGGACAGTTGTAAGAGACGTGGCCCTTCTTCCCGCAGTTGTAGCAACTACTTCGCGACGCTCAGGACGCCCCTTGTACGCGGATGATGACCTCTCAGGAACACGACTTTCCGAGGCAGGCGGCTTGTGAGTCGCTTCTTCCTCTGGGGCGGAAGATTTCTTACCCTTCGGGGCAGCGGGAACCACGGGGTCACCCTTGATGGTAGCTTTGGGTTTCTTTGGTTCATGGAAATGGCGCTGCACTTCATGTTCTCTGATGTACTCCATTAATTCCCCGTACTTGGGGGGTATTACAGCGGTCGGTGCAGCCCGCATCATTATAGCTATGTTGTGATCAGGTAGCGACCCCTTGAGTAACTGTTTGAGTCGGTATCGGTCCGCTTCGGCCGCGGAAATGATATGTTTGTCCAGAAGAGTCCCCAGGGACAGCTGTAGATCGCAAACGAAGGCAGATAAATCTTGTCCTTCCTTTTGGCGAAGAGCTTTGAACTGGGCCATTAGCTCATCCTCGTCGTCTTTTCTGGCAAAGGACTAAATTAGCATTTCCACTAGTTCCTGTGCAGTAACTTCTCCTTCCACGTTTCGGTGCGTCCGTACCAGCCGAGCGGCGGGGCCTCGGAGGCACTCGACCAGCCTCTGTCTTTTGCTGGCTTCAGCACATGACCACTCCGCTATGGCTAGGAGCGTATGGTCCCTCCAGGCCTCGATCCCTTCTTCCCCCGCAGGAGTCGGCAGAATCCCAGAAAAAGCCTTAAGTTTCCGATAGTGCTGGGCTTGGGTCGAAATGGTGACAGCTTCTACTAGTTGGGAAGCGATCAGACTCAAGGAAGGGTCGCCACTACTGGGTCCAGCTTCTACACTAGGCATGTGTGGGGGCCCGCTGGGCCGTCTATAAGGAGTGGGCGATGAGGGTGGACTTCTCGCCCAGCTGCTGGCTCCCCCGACACCGCTCGGGGTGAAGGAGACCTTGGGGGGGCCAGTCCCGTGAGGAGTACTGGTGGCCCAGTGGCTCGCGCTTGGTCCAGTAGGTGCGGGCGCGTCGTCAGGAGCCTGGGTGTCAGGATAGATCATGATACAGTCCTCTGCAGAAGGCTCGGGTAGGTTCAATACATGAGGGACAGTCTTTGAACATATGTCATGGGTGGTGGCCATAAGGTAGGTGGTTTTCCAGCCACCGACCTCCAGTTTAAAGTCTATCAGCCGGGCAGTGGCCAGTCCCGGGCAGTCCCGTACTTGGGTGCGTACGATGTAACAGTCCGTGTCAGTGGATACTCCCGCCACTGCAACCACGCACCTTGGGGACACGCAGCGCGCTAAGGCCCAGTCATGGACGTCTTGCTTTGACGGCACGGACATGATGGTGGTTGACTCGGACTACAATAAAAAAACACAGGGCACCCCAGGTAGAATCTCAGCAGCGCCTCCAAATGTAACGGGTGTTCCACCCCACCCAATCGCATATATATATATATGAATGTAAGGGGGAACCTATATGTTACCAGGTGTGGTGCATTATACCTGTCAGGCTCACAGGAGGTCTGAGCCTCCGCCAGTGAGAGCCTGGGGTGAATCCTCTGGATCGTTCTTGGTTTCAGCGCCTCCACCTATGTAGGGTTCTAGGGATATATAGAAGTTTGTCTACACAGGACCCACATATACAATAACCATGTACTCAGGAATATATATATAACCAGTTTCCTGTAACGCAGAATATATATATATGCAGGCAATAACACACTCTTATAACGTACACTAATAACACTCCCCCTCTAGGGGTTATCTCCCCCCGTTAACTCAGTCCTCTCAGTGTCTCTTACTCCACTAGGAGTATACCCACCCACCACCGTGTATCCCCCCACAGCCTACCCCCTTTTGTCCCATGGTCAGCGCTGCTACTATGTGAATAGGTAATGTGAGGATGGTATAGGTTGGTGCACTTATGAAAGTACCTGCCGAGCGCTCCTGCACTCGGGCCAGCAAACAACTTCGCAAAGGATCAGTCACTTGATGATTCTTTCTGATCCCGGATCTCCTCGCACGGGGTCCGCCAGGGGCGATCCCACCTCAGTCTCTGGGTGTAGGCCTGAGCCCAAGCCTCCCTATCTATCACTAACACTAATGGGATAGTCCCTAACTTAGGGCCAGTCCCTAAGCACCACAAGCTGGGGGAGTTCAGGACCTATCTGAGGCCTAGGGGTGTTCTGGCCTATTGCAGTGGGTCACTGACCCCTGCACTCACCTCCTTCCCCTAGCTCTCCTGGTCCTGCACTGACTAGCGTGGCTCAGCGCGCGAAAAGTATCAATTCCCTGCAAGCAGGGAGCTCCTGCAGCCCTTTTGGCTCCCTGGCATCACATGGGGTCCCCTAAGGCTCATGGGATCTGTAGTCCCTGGCTAATACCTTCCCTGGTAGGCTAGGGCTTTGCGCGCTTATCCTGCGCATGCACGAACTCTGCCGGGCCGCCGGGACTTACTGCGCATGCGCGATCTATCACAAGATGGCGGCGCCCTGCTCGGGAGCCGCCGGAACGCTAACCCGCTCCCTGCACTGGCCCCCACCCTCCAGAAATGCCGGTGGGTCTATCGAGTGACCCCCGGCAGCGGAGAAAACGAGGGGGAAGGTCGCGGGGCAGCAACACGCAGAGGGGACCTGGCTACACTTGTAACATTTTTTATTTATTCGAATGTAACAAGCATTTTTTGTTTCTATAGCAACCATTTACAAAGTCACATCCCCTTCCTCTTCTAAAACAGGTTGCGGCACACCCATTTTGAGCCCTGCCCTCTCTCTAGCAGTGAACCAATTGTATCTATCGACTGCCTGGTCACATGTTCTTCCCCACAGAACTTTGCATCTTTGGTCCTCTTCTGCTGCACTGACAGAAATGTTGTGAGCCCCTCAAGCTGAATCTTCACTTGTCGATCATATGAGAATGGATCGATAGGCAACTTATCTAATTACTTATCATTGTGTGGATTGTATTTATGCTAATATTAAAGGGAATAAATAAATTAAAAACGACAGCTTGGACTTCTGTTTTAAATGTCAATTTGACTTTGTGAAACACTGAATGAGGCAGGCTTCAATAGAATATTGAAACCGATAAAGCATTTCAGTTTGGATTCCCGCTTTCCTGCCTGAGCACAGACTAGATTTACAGACACCATTTTACGATCGCAGTGCACCCGCCATCACTGTGGTTCCAGTGGCATTACTTGAACATAGAGCTGTTACATATTTGTAGGAAATAAGTCCCAGCAAAAGCCTATATTATTGGGGAATGTGATACTGCACATACAGTATTAATAAATATTTGTGTAGCCCTGGGTAGTTTTGGGGCTATAGTTCTGTCCTCCTCCTGGCATTAATACCTGGTAAGGGCAGGTTTGCCAGGAGCAATCATGGGTTTTCCCCGCTTCATGCAGTGCAGTGAGTCAGTGAATATAGTGTCATCAGGCTCTATGTCCAATTAGAGACACAGGGGTGGTGCCTACTGGAGCTTACTTAATGTACTGAATATTCCTCTTTCGTCAATCTGTCCCTACCGTGAGAGGGGCAAGGTTACTCGTACCAAGCTGTCAGGGCTCTGGCAGGCTTGAGGCCTCCATCCGGGGAGTGTGGGTCAACCAATAGCTCCTATCCCACCAGGGGCTAGGGGAAAAGCAAGAACAACTCTTGGTGCCCTTGGCCGGGAGTAAGTTCAGGGGCATCCTGAAGGTGAAGATCCTTCTATCTGCTGTGATCTGTGCTGTTGAATAAGGAAGACCAAATAAAGAGCTGCTGCATTTTACCTATACCTCCTGCCTGAGACTGAAGTATATTGGGAGGAAGGGGGAGAGTTCTTTTGCAGATACTTCACCCCATACAGCTGGGGGCTGCACAAGATGGAGGTGCTGCACCTGTAAGTAGAATTTTGGCAAGACCCCAGAAGCCTGTCCTGGTATTCCCCTTTACCATCATGCGGCAGACCCAGGGCCCCCTGTTACCAGCAGGTATGCACCACTCAGACCGAGGTAACCAGAGCAGTATTTATTATTTATTTATTTATAAAATATTTTACCAGGAAGTAATACATTGAGAGTTACCTCTCGTTTTCAAGTATGTCCTGGGCACAGAGTTAAGACAAATATTACATGGTTACAAATACAGTTACATAAATTAGTAGGGTATACATTATATACAAGACATTGCATGCACAGTTAAAGATAATATATATTATGGGCGTATGAAACAGTTACAGACCAGATTAAAATGTGTGACAGCCTTAGATTTGAAAGAACTTAAACTGGTGGTGGATGTAATAGTCTCTGGTAGGTTGTTCCAGTTTTGGGGTGCACGGTAAGAGAAGGAGGAGCGGCCGGATACTTTGTTGAGCCTTGGGACCATGAACAGTCTTTTGGAGTCTGATCTCAGGTGATAAGTGCTGCATGTGGTAGGGGTGAGGAGTATTTCCCCTAGGAGGGGGGGGGACAGGGTTACATTTGTTTAGCACATTACAATAAGAGCCCTTTTAGTACCAGCATTTCTTTATATTACTTGACAGGTTTTAGCGAATAGAATAGCAATGCCCTTCAGCGCTAAAGTTGTTAAATTAGTTGTGTGGGCAAATTGTACATAAAGTCCTGTCTGATTTGGCATGATAATATCTGAAACCTCACACGTTTCAATATTTTCTTTTACATTGTTTGGATTAGCAGTATTTGATAAATAGGCCGCTAAGTTCTGCTGAATAAAGCTGTGAAAGTTTTTCTCCTGTAATATTTGCTTTCCTTGGCAGACTTTTTCTGAGTGGGGGTTTAATTTGAGCTTTAGTGTCCTCATAGAGGTGGTGAAAGCTATTCATTTTTCAGACAGTGTCTACTGTAAACATATGTCAAGCTCTATCAATCATTTTGTTTTGTTGTCATTACTGTGAATTGAAAATGTTACTGTGTAGGTGGGGAATGCAGACAGATTGGGAAAATTAGTAGGGGTGTATCAATGGGAAACAGAAAACATCATGGTCAGAATACAATCTAAAGCACAAATCCATTATTCCGAAAGCCACGTAGGATAATGTAACCTGGAGAAATGTTTCCTAAACCTTATCCCTTATTATGTAATAAAATAAACACTAAGGGGCCTATGCAGGAAACGGCGAAAAGCCCTATCTCGCCATTTTTTTGGCAAATATGCCTACAGCAATTCTGTAAATGCCGAAAAGCTGGCGAGATGAGCAAAATCCGCCGGGTTTTTTTGACGGAAAAAAAACTCGCCGCGCGGGTGGCGAGAAGCAATATCTCGCCAGTTTTAAAAGCCGCAGTATTCTAGTAGCACCGATCTCGGCGCTGATCGCCGCTCTAGAATGGAGACATTTTCTCCAATTCGCTCCGCCAAGAAAAGTTGGCAAAAAGCTGGTGCTGAGCGGCGATACATAGAAAAAATCAGGCCCTTTTCTTGGCTCGGATTGATGCCGGGGGGCTCCAGAGCTGATACCCAGTAATATCAGCACTGAAGTCCCCCCCCCCCCATGCATCAGTGCGCACTGCCCTGAGGAAGGTCCCGTTGGGAGGACCGAAACGTTGGCGGCCTTGTGTTACTGAATACACTTTTTTGATACCATACCTGCAGTGTGCTGTCTCTTTTTGGCTATCAGGATCCCCTGGTCTCCATATGTCTACATACTCTCTATGGGACAAGCATCTGCCTCCTGCAACAAAACCGTGAGTGCTAATCTCCATACCTGACTATATATATATTGTGACAGAAACCAGGGGATGGTAATAAATTCCGTATATAGGGCTCCCAGGATACTAGACAGTTTCTATCCTGTTTGGCCTGGGAGTGCAGCCTTATAATACATACACTCCATCCCACAGTTTGGCAAGCGCTGGAACTGAGGGATGAGAGATCCAGACCAGAGTTTGTCTGCTGCCTGATTTCTGTCACCTGTCATGCTAATTAGGAATCAGGTATGAAAGACTGATTTCCTGTTTGCTCTGGTCTCCCCACAAGAGCCAGGAGGCTGAAAGGCTGCTGAACTACAGAGGGGAGAAGCCTCTTCCCCAAACAGGTTCAATCTTTCTGTTCATTTGTGTAAGACTGCAAAAGTACCGTGTTTTGATGTTGGAAGTGGAAAAGCCACTTCCAACCCTGAGTCAGGGATATCTAAGTTAAGTTATCGCTCAGGTGAGCAGCTTTTGTTTTGATCTGTTTTCTGTTGTTTGCACTGTGGCAGTCTCAGTGCCTGGGACTGAATAAACCAGGCATAGCCTGTTTAAAGGAACAGTACGTGACGCCTCATCATTTAACCTACCCTAAAAGACCGTGTTCTAAACAGTCCCGGACAAACGACGGAGCCCCGGAGTAAGCCGTTTGTCACATATGGTGGAGAATGCGGGCAGAGCACTAGGGGGTCTGCGGGTTGAAGAACTTTGAAAAAAAAAAAAAAAAGTTTTTTTTCATCCTCTGCAAACAAGATGGAAGACGTGGTGGGTGCGCTGGTACGCAATGTCGCTGCCCAGAAAGACGCGAATGAAACCCAGCAACAGCTGTTAATAGCCCAGCAAGAAACTAATGCAAACCAGCAGCAGACGAATGCAGCCCATCAACAGCTGCTAATAGCCCAGCAAGAGATTAATGCCAACCAGCAACAGGCGAATGCCAACCAGCAACAGGCGAATGCAAACCAGCAACAGACGAATGAAGCCCTGCAAAACGCGAATGCAAACCAGCAAGAGACAAACCGCTTGCTGAGAGAGGAGCAACAGCGGTTCGCTCAGGGCTTACAGCAGGAACTCGAGATCCTGAGGGGGACTATCAGTAACCTTCCACTGGCAGCGGCAGCCCCAGTTCCGAAAATGACCAGGGCAAGCCACTACCTTCAGAAGATGGGACCCTCGGATGATGTGGAAGCCTATCTTCTCACGTTTGAACGCACGGCACAGAGAGAGGGATGGCCAGAAGCTGAGTGGGCTGGTCTAATCGCACCTTTCCTAAGCGGCGAACCCCAGAAGGCTTACTTTGATCTAGAGCCAGCCGAAGCTAACGTCTATGCAAAATTGAAGTTCGAGATCCTCGCCCGCCTCGGCGTAACCACGGCTGTTCGCGCCCAAAGGTTTCACGCATGGTCCTTCACGATGGATAAAGCCACCCGAAGCCAGATGTATGACCTCATCCACCTCGCCCGGAAGTGGCTACAACCCGAGATCAACTCAGCCAGCCACATCGTGGAACGGTTGGTCATGGACCAGTTCTTGAGGAAACTTCCCTCTGCCTTACGCCGTTGGGTCAGTCGGAGTGACCCCCACAATGCGGATGAGCTTGTGGCCCTCGTAGAAAGGTACAATGCAGCAGAAGAGCACCCGCAACCCACAGTCGTGGAGCAACCCCACTACCCGAGGTTCCAGGACTCTTCCAGAGACGGTAAAAGGGTACCGGGGTTAAGGGGCGCTGAAGAGCGGCGACCACCTTCACGCAGCACCAGCAACAGTGGTTCGCACACTAAGGGCAATAGCCAACATGGGGAGCCGGGAAAAGGCTCTAAGTGGGACACAGACTATGTACCTAAATGTGTAAATTGTCATGAGAGGGGCCACACAGCAAAAATCTGCCCACTAAATTATGAGCCCATGCAATGCAACAGCGTGGAACCTTATTCGCTGTTGTCCCAATGTATGGGCCCTAGCCCAGAGGACCCCTTGAATAACCATCTGTGGGCATTTGTAAAGGTTAATGGTAAGAGGGTTCGGGCACTTCTTGACTCTGGGAGCATGGTCACACTAGTGTCCGAATACCTCTTGCCCATTAAGAAGAAACAGGGAAACAGTTCACAAAGAGTGGCAATTTGTTGTATACATGGGGATAATCATGAATATTCCACTGTTGATGTTTTTTTTGAAACAGAGTTTGGTTCTTTAGATTTCAAGGTGGGTATTGTACCCAAACTGGCACATGATGTGTTAATAGGGACCGACTTTCCCCATTTTCTAAAAATGTGGTCCCCCGCTCAGAATAGCGCCCAGAGTTCAATAGCGGACCATAACGAAGTATTAGAAGAAACAAATCCTTTCCCTTTTTCAGAAATGGAGGTTGACGAGGGCCCAAATAAGAAGGGGGAAAAGGAGGAGTGCTGTAAAATTCCCTTCCCCATCACTACTTTGGTAGGGAATACCCCAAATCAAGATGTTGAGCAGACACTTACCACCCCAGAACCGGATAAGACCCTCGCTGACCTAGAGGTCAGTCCTGGGAGTTTTAAGAAGGCCCAGTGGGAGGACCCCACATTAGCGGTAGCAAGGGGAAATATACGGGACAAGAATAGTACTCCTGGCCAACCAGATAGGTCACTTGCTTACCCCTACTTCGAGGTAGAGAACGACCTAGTATATCGGGTTGATAAAAGGAAATCAGTTACAACTAAACAATTGTTGGTACCACGGACATTCCGTAACGTAGTATTACACCTCGCACATAGTCATCCATTGGGGGGACACCTAGGGGTGGAAAAGACAAAAGAAAAGGTTCTCCGAAGCTTCTATTGGCCTGGGGTTCTGGCAGAAATTACGAATTATTGTTCCTCATGCCCAGAATGTCAGATCACCGCCCCGTTCAAGGCGTACCGCAGCCCATTGGTACCCCTTCCCATAATAGAGGTACCATTTGACCGGATTGCTATGGATCTAGTAGGACCCCTAATAAAGTCTGCTAGGGGACATCAGCATATATTGGTAATATTAGATTATGCCACCCGATATCCGGAGGCAGTTCCCCTACGTAGCACCTCAGCTAAAAACATAGCAAAAGAGTTAGTAGTTCTGTTTTCCCGGGTCGGGATTCCTAAAGAGATTCTATCTGACCAGGGAACACCATTTATGTCCCAAGTAACGAAAGAGCTATGTAAACTCCTAAAAATCAAGCATCTGAGAACCTCAGTCTATCATCCACAAACAGATGGTTTAGTGGAAAGGTTCAATAAAACCTTAAAGAGCATGTTACGGCGGGCGGTTGATAAAGATGGGAAAAACTGGGATTGTTTGTTACCGTACCTGTTATTTGCCATTAGGGAAGTTCCCCAATCATCCACAGGCTTCTCCCCGTTTGAACTATTGTATGGCCGACACCCAAGGGGCTTACTGGATATAGCCAAAGAGACTTGGGAACACGAGGTTACCCCTTACAGAAGTGTAATAGAGCATGTTGCCCAGATGCAGGACCGCATTGCTGCAGTCCTACCCATAGTGAGGGAACACATGGAGAAAGCTCAAGAAGCACAGAGGAATACATATAATAAGGGTGCTAGGGTCAGAATTTTTTCTCCAGGTGATAGGGTACTAGTTCTGGTTCCCACCGTGGAGAGTAAATTCCTTGCTAAATGGCATGGGCCATATGAGGTCTTGGAAAGAGTGGGAGAAGTAAATTATAAGGTAAGACAGCCAGGTAGGAGGAAACCTGAGCAAATTTACCATATAAACCTACTCAAGCCCTGGAAAGATAGAGAAGTCTTGTTAACCCTAGTACCCCCAGGTCCGTCAGAGAATCAAGAAACTGACCCAGAGGTTAGCATAGCTGAAACACTGTCTGTTCATCAGAAACGAGAGGTTCAGAATTTAGTGAAAAGAAACAAAGAAATCTTCTCTATACGGCCAGGTAGAACTAGCGTAATTGAACATGACTTAGTCTCTGAACCGGGGGTCCGAGTTAACCTTAAACCGTACCGAATCCCAGAGGCCAAAAGAAAGGCTATAAGTTTAGAGGTTAAAAAAATGCTAAAACTAGGTGTAATTGAGGAATCCCAAAGTGGGTGGAACAGCCCTATAGTCTTAGTCCCAAAGCCAGATGGTACAACAAGGTTTTGTAATGACTACCGGAAACTAAACGCGGTGTCAAAATTTGATACTTATCCTATGCCCAGGGTAGATGAACTTGTAGAGAGACTGGGCAAAGCCCGATATCTCACAACCCTAGACCTAACAAAAGGGTACTGGCAGGTTCCCCTCACAGAAAGGGCAAAAGAAAAGACAGCCTTCTCAACCCCAGACGGCCTCTTTCAGTATAAGGTGTTGCCTTTTGGCTTACATGGAGCTCCCGCCACATTCCAAAGAATGATGGATAAAATTTTAAAACCACATGCTCGGTATGCTGCCGCCTACCTGGATGATGTGGTAATCCATAGTGAAGATTGGCAATCCCACCTTCCAAAGGTCCAAGCTGTGCTTGACGCAGTCCGGTCTGCTGGACTAACTGCTAACCCCGCTAAATGCACTATTGGTCTGGAGGAGGCCAAGTATCTGGGATATTCTATTGGCAGAGGTTTACTCAAACCCCAAACACTCAAAGTGGAGGCGATACAAAATTGGCCAAGGCCAGTTACAAAAAAACAAGTAAGGACCTTTTTGGGCTTAATTGGGTACTATAGAAGGTTTATTCCCAATTTTGCAACTAAGGCAACCCCACTAACTGACCTCACAAAAGCAAGAGGACCGCTAATGGTAAAGTGGTCCCCCGAAACCGAACAGGCCTTTAGAAGCCTGAAAGAAGCTCTCTGTGCCCAACCAGTGTTGGTCACACCTGACTTCTCCAAAGAGTTCGTAGTCCAAACCGACGCATCTGAGGTAGGGCTGGGGGCGGTACTCTCCCAGGAGTCTCAAGGTGAGGAGCACCCCATCCTTTATTTAAGTAGGAAACTAAATCCCCAGGAGAAAAATTACTCCATAGTAGAGAAAGAGTGTCTCGCAATAAAGTGGGCTGTAGAGACGCTCAAATACTACCTGTTGGGGAGAAAATTCCGGTTGGTCACAGATCATGCACCCCTTACCTGGATGTGTCAAAACAGGGAAAAGAATGCTAGAGTGACCAGGTGGTTCCTAAGCCTACAACCCTTTAAATTTTCTGTGGAACACAGGTCAGGGCACAAACATGGCAATGCTGACGGGTTGTCAAGGATGCACTCCCTAATATCCATGGTCGCTCATCCCTCGAGGTCTGAGCTGGGGGGGAGGATATGTGACAGAAACCAGGGGATGGTAATAAATTCCGTATATAGGGCTCCCAGGATACTAGACAGTTTCTATCCTGTTTGGCCTGGGAGTGCAGCCTTATAATACATACACTCCATCCCACAGTTTGGCAAGCGCTGGAACTGAGGGATGAGAGATCCAGACCAGAGTTTGTCTGCTGCCTGATTTCTGTCACCTGTCATGCTAATTAGGAATCAGGTATGAAAGACTGATTTCCTGTTTGCTCTGGTCTCCCCACAAGAGCCAGGAGGCTGAAAGGCTGCTGAACTACAGAGGGGAGAAGCCTCTTCCCCAAACAGGTTCAATCTTTCTGTTCATTTGTGTAAGACTGCAAAAGTACCGTGTTTTGATGTTGGAAGTGGAAAAGCCACTTCCAACCCTGAGTCAGGGATATCTAAGTTAAGTTATCGCTCAGGTGAGCAGCTTTTGTTTTGATCTGTTTTCTGTTGTTTGCACTGTGGCAGTCTCAGTGCCTGGGACTGAATAAACCAGGCATAGCCTGTTTAAAGGAACAGTACGTGACGCCTCATCATTTAACCTACCCTAAAAGACCGTGTTCTAAACAGTCCCGGACAAACGACGGAGCCCCGGAGTAAGCCGTTTGTCACAATATATATACATATATACAGGCATACTCCGCTTTAAGGACACTCACTTTAAGTACACTCGCGAGTAAGTACATATCGCTCAGTAGTCAAACAGCAGCTCACGCATGCGCCTGTCAGCACGACCTGTACAGCAAAGTTGAACTCCCTACCTGCACCGAAGCTGTGCGCAAGCGGGGAGACTATAGAGCCTGTTACACATGCGTTATTTACATCAGTTATGCACGTATATGATGATTGCAGTACAGTACATGCATCAATAAGTGGAAGAAAGGTAGTGCTTCACTTTAAGTACATTTTCACTTTACATACATGCTCCGGTCCCATTGCGTACGTTAATGCGGGGTATGCCTGTATGTGTGTATATATATATATATATATATATATATATATATATATATATATATATGTATATATATATGTATGTATATATGTATATATATATATATATATATATATATATATATATATATATATATATATATATATGTACTACACCAACAACCCCCTAAGGTCCCTAACATTTTTGGGATGCACAGCAAACACTATAGGCTGGCAGTGGCCCTCGGGTGTTCCCGCAGGTGTCCCCGCTTGCCTGCAGTATCAAGTCTGTGCCCCAAAAAAATAAGTAAAACACACATAAATACTTTTAAATAAATAACCCCTCCCCCCCCCCCCACCCGCCGTCTAACATATACAGCAATAGTAATGGGCCAAATGACTATTATCCACATATGGATAATAGTGCATTTGCCCATTTAAAATACATGAATCCTAATAAATAAAATAAAGACATCTTGCACTCACCCTTGGTCGCCAGCCACGATGAAGGCCATCCTCATCTTCATCACAGTCATGGCCTCGGGTGCTGAAAAACACACACAAGCATAAAAAGAGCCAATGTTATGTCCCCTAACCCCTTAATCACCGTAGCGGTTATTAACCGCTACCGTCATTAAGGGGTTAACCCATCCTCACCCACCACTCTGGAGGCCTAAGCACACCCCCCCCACTACCCACCCCCGTGAGGCATAACCACCCTCACTCACCCCTACACACCGGGAGGCCTACCCTCCCTCCCTTGGGGACAATATCCCCTACCCCCAATACCCACATTAAAAACAATACACACACCCGCAATAAACATAACAATTCTGAATATACTATACATAACCCACCCACACCATATAGCAAATATATTCTGGTGTTACTTAACCCCTTAATAACAATAACGGTTAATAAGCGCTAAAGTTATTAATGGGTTAAGCCACCCTGCACCCATTCATTTGTAGACTGGCTGCATCATTCACATAATATACAGGTAAACCCCGTTATAGCGCGGTCCTCGGAGTCCACCCCGAGACCACCGCGTTAGTAACGGGGGCGCGCTAATTTAAAAAAAAATGGCCGCCACGCGCCTGATCGGGAGGAAGGGAGTGAGGAGGGAAGGAAGGAAGAGGTGGCCGGAAGCCCTACAAATGGCAGCGATTCATCCCTCCTCCCTACCAGCCCCCTCCCTCTCCCTCCCAGCCCCCTCCCTCTCCCTCCCAGCCCCCTCCCTCTCCCTCCCAACCCCCTCCGCCAGCCGTGTGTTTTTTTTTCTTCAATAGCAGGCTGCCGGGGAGGTCAGTGTGTGTGTGTGGTTGGTGAATAGAGGGTGAAAATAAATGAAAGTGCAGTTTGTAATAGACATTTAGTATTACACATATAAGTTGCTGAATGTAATTAGTATATAGTAATACATGAATAAGGGTTCCGTTAGTAATCGGTATAACATAGTAAAAACTAGGAATATAGAAATGTATGATACAAGGGTACAGTATGTAATAGTTTTGTATTACATTATTACAGGGCTCGGGCTCAGTGTGTAATAGGAATATGACATTACATAAGTACAAGTAAAACAGGACAATGAGGCTCTACGTATCGGCTGCGGACCTCACAATTTAACATGCACTTCCCTTATTAACTCTTTGGCCAAGGCTTTGTCTTGTGGCCCTGCTTGCGTCCGTATCAGTACAGGGATTGCTTGCACAGAGTGAGTCGAGATGTACAGAACTTCTACTCGCGTTCGCTAGCCTTGGCGGTATTTGCCTATTTTCCCCCCTGCGCAATCTGAGTTCCCCCTCCACTCATGTTCCTATGGTGACGTAACGATCAGTGCCAAGCACGTGATCGTGACTTTTTGGAGGGGGCGTGAACATGAGGTAACCCCTGCCCTCAGGCAATTGAGGGGTCATTTATACTTAGCAGATAGGATTAACAAGTGTCTTACAGCCAATGCACTTGGGTTGGACGTAGAATGTACTCTGGGAGGGGACAGACGCTGTGTGTGTGTGTGTGTGTGTGTGTGTGTGTGTGTGTGTGTGTGTGTGTGTGTGTGTGTGTGTGTGTGTGTGTGTGTGTGTGTGTGTGTGTGTGGAGGGGGGCACAATGACGCTGAATGTACTCTGGGAGGGGGACGGACGCTGTGTGGGTGTGGGTGGAGTGGGAGTGTGTGCATGCAGTGTAGAGTGTGTGCAGTGTAGAGTGTGTGCAGTGTGTGCAGTGAGAGTGTGTGCAGTGTGTGCAGTGTGTGCAGTGTGTGCAGTGTGTGCAGTGTGTGCAGTGTGTGCAGTGTGTGCAGTGTGCAAAAAAAAAATTTTTTTTTTAAATTTAATTTTATTTATTTATTTATTTATTTAAACGGGAGCCACGGGGAATCCGCGTTATAACCGATTCGCGTTATAACGGGTCGCGTTATAACGGGGTTTACCTGTATATATATATATATGTATATATACAATGTTCAACAAAGCTATACATTTGCTCGCCCCGGGCGAGTGGATTTAACATCGTGGCGAGCTCCTATTGGCCCAAGCAGCACACGTTTGGTACTAGGTGGCGAGTAGATTGTTTTGTGTGGCGAGTAGATTTTTTGGTGATTTGTCGACCACTGTATATATATATATATTTTTTTTTGTGTGGCGAGTAGATTTTTGGGTGATTTGTCGACCACTGTATATATATATATATATATATATATATATATACAGTGTTCGACAAATCACCCAAAAATCTACTCGCCCAACCAAAAAATCTACTCGCCACCTAGTCCCGCCCCCAACCCCGCCCCCAAAGCCGACCTCAACCCCGCTTTAAATTAAAATATATAAATAAAATACATTTAATAAATTCCTAGTCAGAACAACATTCGTGTGTGTGTGTGTAAATGTCGGATCTAGAAATAAAAGCCACAGGTGAATGACTAGTTTCCTGAACCCCTTAACCAGTGTCTGGACGTCCCCGGTTCACAATATCTAAAGCAGCAATCCCGCCTGGGATCTTACCTGATCCGCAGTCCCTCAATGTCCAGGTACCCTCATTCCCGCAATGTTATAAGTTGGAGGGGATGTGTTCCCTACCTGTCTTCTGGGTTAGGGGGTGATTCCGATGTCTTCCGTGTGAAGCTTGAGTCAGATCTGGAAGAAAGCAGTACTGTATAAGTTATTTTGGTGTAGTATAGGACAGTTTAGATATATAGGGTAAATAAGATATCCAGATACAGAGAGGGGGAGAAAGAGGAAGAGAGGGAGAGGAAGAGAGGGAGGGAGAGGAAGAGAGGGAGGGAGAGGAAGAGAGGGAGGGAGAGGAAGAGAGGGAGGGAGAGGAAGAGAGAGAGGAAGAGAGAGAGAGAGAGGAAGAGAGAGAGAGGAAGAGAGAGAGAGAGAGAGAGAGAGAGAGAGAGAGAGAGAGAGAGAGGGAGAGAGAGAGGGAGAGAGAGAGAGAGAGAGAGAGAGAGAGAGAGAGAGAGAGAGAGACAGAGAGAGAGACAGAGAGAGAGAGAGAGACAGAGAGAGACAGAGAGAGGAAAGAAAGAGACAGAGAGGAAAGAAAGAGACAGAGAGAGACAGAGAGAGAAAGAAAGAGACAGAGAGAGGAAAGAAAGAGACAGAGAGAGGAAAGAAAGAGACAGAGAGAGGAAAGAAAGAGACAGAGAGAGGAAAGAAAGAGACAGAGAGAGGAAAGAAAGAGACAGAGAGAGGAAAGAAAGAGACAGAGAGAGACAGAGAGAGACAGAGAGAGACAGAGAGAGGAAAGAAAGAGACAGAGAGGAAAGAAAGAGACAGAGAGGAAAGAAAGAGACCAGAGAGAGGGGAGAGGGGGGAGACCAGAGAGAGGGGGGAGACCAGAGAGAGGGGGGAGACCAGAGAGAGGGGGGAGACCAGAGAGAGGGGGGAGACCAGAGAGAGGGGAGACGGGGGAGACCAGAGAGAGGGGGGAGACCAGAGAGAGGGGAGACGGGGGAGACCAGAGAGAGGGGGGAGACCAGAGAGAGGGGAGACGGGGGAGACCAGAGAGAGGGGGGAGACCAGAGAGAGGGGAGACGGGGGAGACCAGAGAGAGGGGAGACGGGGGAGACCAGAGAGTGGGGGCAGGGGTGACTGACTGACCGGGGCAGGGGTGACTGACTGACCGGGGCAGGGGTGACTGACTGACCGGGGCAGGGGTGACTGACTGACCAGGGCAGGTGACTGATTGGGGGGGGGGGGTACCTCTGGTGTCACACACATACTCCCATACACACATACACATTCTCCCATATACAGTATATACACACACACACCCATATATACACACACTCCCATATATACACACACACACACACTCCCATATATACACACACTCCCATATATACACACACTCCCATATATACACACACTCCCACATATATACACACACTCCCACATATATACACACACTCCCACATATATACACACACTCCCACATATATACACACACACACACACACACTCCCACATATATACACACACTCCCACATATACACACACACACACACACACACACACACACACACACACACACACACACACACACACACACACACACACACACACACACACACACACACACACTCCCACATATATACACACACACACACTCCCACATATATACACACACACACACACACACATATATACACACACACACTCTCTCCCCCCTACACACACACACACTCTCCCCCTACACACACACTCTCTCTCCCCCCCCTACACACACACTCCTCTCCCCCCCCCCTTACTCACCGTGGATCGCTGTGGTCTCTGTGACAGCCAAGGAAGCGGCAGGCCGGGTGTCGCCCTCGGCGGCTGTTGCTGCGGGTCACCGGGTGGCAGTGAGGGATCCGGACACAGGGGAGAGAGGAGTGGGGGGGCTAGTGATGCGGCTGGTCACCGGAGGCCGGGGACACGGAGTTGGAGGTGAGATCGGGAGTGAGTGGGGAGATTTGGGGTGTCAGGGGTGTCACGGGTGTCGGGGGGGAGATTGGGGTGTCGGGGGGGGGGTCATGGAGGCCGGGAGAGATTGGGGTGAGGGGGGGTCACGCAGGCCGGGAGTGATTGGGGTGAGGGGGGTCACTGAGGCTGGGAGAGATTGGGGTGGGGGGCGGATGGCCCGATGGGAGGGGGGGGCGGATGGCCCGATGGGAGGGGGGGGCGACAGATGGCCCTGCAGGGGCCTGAGGCAGACAGGCGTGGAAGGGGCTGGCTGCCAGAAGGGGGAGGAGTGGAAGCGCTGAGGAGGGAAAGTTGCTCAGAGGCGGGGTAATCTCCCCCAACAACATGAACCCGCCTCCGGCTTTTTTTTTTTTCTCTCCAGCGCGAGCTCGGGAAAAACAGCAGCGCGACCGGGGGAAAAACAGCAGCGCGAGCGTGGGAAATTTAAAAATCACACGTGTGCTGCTTGGGCCAATATTTACTCGCCCGGGGGTTAAATCCACACGCCCCGGGCGTGTAAATGTATATAATTGTCGAACACTGTATATATATATATATATGCAAATGTAAATACAACTGTATGCTCATCTGCATGTCTTAGGCAGGTCTGCAACCCCGCCTTTCACCATTATCACCCAGCACACAGCACTACCACTGCAGCAAGAGATTATGGGAAATGACATGCAAATGAGCCCACAGTGACACTTTTTGCTTCAAAAACCATTTTTAACATGGTTCCCTATAGGCTTAAGCTTGCTGCATGGTCACAGCTTTGAGCACAGCCAGGGTTAAGGTGCATAGCCAGAAAACCCACCCACAGACAGCTTTTTTTTTTTTTTTTTAGCCCGGGTGGTGGAAAAGTGATTCCACCTCAAAAACCGTGCTCGTGATCCACGCTGTGAGATCAGGTGCGCTCCACTTGTGACTATAGGCTCCGGAGAGCTGCAAGTCCATGACATAGTCAGTCCTCTTCAGCCACGAGGGTCAGGAAAAGTCCTGATGTTACACCGATGTCGTCATCCGAAGAATCCGACGTCCATCCTATTCCCTCCCCGTGCAGTAGACGCAGCAGGAGGGTCCAGGTCTTTAGGGCTTTCAGCTCACACCTACTCGCCCACCGCAGTCTTCTCCCGAGGGATGGCGACCAGCACACAGTCTTGCATTATCCGAAGAAAATTAGGTGACTGATAACCAAAAAAAAAAGTAAAACGAATTGATAGTGCGAGTGCTCCAGTGCGCTGAGTGATGCAGTGAAGGAGGTGCCCAAACGAAACAACAAAAATAAGTGTGTACAAGTGCACGCCAGACCCGGAAGCCTGGCAGGTAAAAAAACAATGGCTACCCCTCAGCGGAAGGCAATAAGGGGAGCCAGTGCAGAAAAATGTAGGGGTGTGCAAATTATCCGTGCAAGTGTCAAGTGCGTGTGGCAGCAAATGACTCCACCAGGTTAACCACTCCTGGGGTGCCGTGATAAAATAGCCCGGGCTACATATCCTCACTTCCCGGCCATGACAAGAGGACCAAGTGGACTACTACACTTGATCTTAGCCAAAAGGCCGAGAAGCCACCCACAGATAGCTGTTTCGACCTTAATGGGTCTCATCAGTGTGGGGTTGGTTAACTGGGTATGCAAAGAAGCTAAAGAATGGGGTTTACCATACTGAGTTAAGTTATGGTGAGTAAAAAAAGTGACAAAAACCCTCCACAGAAAAGCAAATATGCAAATGTATATACAACTGTATGCTTTTTTTGGGGCACAGACTTGATACTGCAGGCAAGTGGGGACACCTGCGGGGAACACCCGAGGGCCACCGCCAGCCTATAGTGTCATTGCTGTGCATCCCCAAAAAAATATATATACACATTTTAAATATATATATCTAAATATATTGAACATATACAGGTGTATGATTAACCAATCTACAAAGAAATGGTTAAGGATATCCATGTACAAATGTAAAACATCCCATCTCAAATTGACAACATCACTGCCAAATTAAAAACAAAGCCAAATGAAAATTAAAACACATCTCATAAGAGAATACAGCAAGCACGTATCCAAACCAGTAAATAGCAAATGGTAATAAAACATACAATTGAACAATGTGCAAATAATATTTCCATCATGTACACAATAGCAATCAATGCTCCAAAACAAATACACAATTGAAAGTAAACATTGAATATAAACAAAGCAAGTAGACAATAATAAATTACCAACACACAATGTATGCCATCCGGAATACATAATAAGCAAATATGAACCCAAAACCCGATTCACTATTGTAATGCTAAAACAAAACCATTCCGAAAATAAATCTATTTCTAACTAACACGATCATACACAATCTAACTTCAAAAAATAAGCCACAATAAAAAATTAAGGCAGGGTCACTAAATAAATCGATGCAATAATCATCATCATAAATGACATAACTAATTCAAAATAACATTGCACACACAAAATTTTAACCAAAAAAGGGAAAATACGTGTACAAGACATGAAAAAATGCAATTAACATTTGCAAAAGAACCCTTTAATCAACATGTATGTATATAGCTCCATAGGGATATATATACATACAGGGGCATTAAATGGACATTAAAAAAATTAATCTGACATGTTAGAAAAAAAAAAAAGAGTTCCAACTTAAATAAAATACATTTCTTTAGTGTACTTACCATTAGATGACCAATGACCGACTTCCGGGGGAACCGCTATGCCTGTAACAAATCCAAAAACAGGAACCAGGAACCCATAAAATAAAAAACCTTTGTAATCCAATGTGGTGTCTTCTTTCTTGTCTTTATAAACCATACCGTCTGTGGTCTTCTTTTCGGGGTCTTCTTTACCGTCTGCTGGGTCTTCAGGCTTCTTCTTCTGCGACGCACTGTCCATCTTCTTCAAAGGGGAGGTCCTCTCCCCACGGCGTCTAGCTGGAAAATGAGACGACATCGACATAGGCCTCTGACGTCACATTTTGCATCAAATGGTTCTCACGGTCCTGATTGGGCCGTGAAAAGCATGTGATTTTGGTTAAGGAAAAAAAATGATGACGTCATTTAAAGGAAATGAAGCCAGCCAATCAGAATGGCTGTGCTTCATTTCCCTCTAACATGACGTCAACAAAACCAAAATGGCGCCGTCACATGGGACTAGAGCCAATGAGATCGTTGAATTTGTTCCCACGATCTCATTGGCTCTAGTCCCATGGGACGGCGCCATTTTTGTTTTGTTGACGTCATGTTAAAGGGAAATGAAGCACAGCCATTCTGATTGGCTGGCTTCATTTCCTTTAAATGATGTCATCATTTGTGTTAGCCTTATCCAAAATCACATGCTTTTCACGGACCAATCAGGACCGTGAGAACCATTTGATGCAAAATGTGACGTCATAGGCCTATAAAAGCCTATGTCGTCTCATTTTCCAGCTTGACGCCGTGGGGAGAGGACCTCCCCTCTGAAGAAGATGGACGTGCGTCACAGAAGAAGAAGCCCGCAGACCCCGCAGACGGTGAAGAAGACACAGAAAATAAGACCACAGACGGTATGGATTATAAAGACAAGAAAGAAGACACCACATTGGATTACAAAGGTTTATTATTTTATGGGTTCCTGGTTCCTGTCTTTGGATTAGTTGCAGACTTAGCGGTTACCCCGGAAGTCGGTCATTGGTCATCTAATGGTAAGTAAAGTAAAGAAATGTATTTTATTTAAGTTGTAACTGTTTTTTTTTTTTCTAAAATGTCAGATTTATTTTTTTAATGTCCATTTAATGCCCATGTATGTATATATATCCCTATGGAGCTATATACATACATGTTTATTAAAGGGTTGTTTTGCAAATGTTATTTGCATTTTTTCATATCTTGTACAAGTATTTTCCCTTTTTTGGTTACAATTTTGTGTGTGCAATGTTATTTTGAATTAGTTATGTCCTTTCAGATGATGATGATTGGATCAATTTATTTAGGGACCCTGCCTTAATTTTTTATTGTGGCTTATTTTTTTAAGTTAGATTGTGTATGATCGTTTTAGTTAGAAATAGATTTATTTTCGGAATGGTTTTTTTTAACATTACAATTGTGAATAGGGATTTGGGTTTAGATTTACTTGTAATGTATTTCGGATGGCATACATTGTGTGTTGGTAATTTATTATTGTCTACTTGCTTTGTTTATATTGAATTATTACTTTCAATCGTGTATTTGTTTTGGAGCATTGATTGCTAATGTGTACATGATGGAAATATTATTTGCATCATGTACACATTGTTCAATTGTATGTTTTATTGCCATTTGCTATTTACTGGTTTGGATAGGTGCTTGCTGTATTCTCTTATGAGATGTGTTTTAATTTTCATTTGGCTTTGTTTTAAATTTGGCAGTGATGTTGTCAATTTGAGATGGGATGTTTTAAATTTGTACATGGATATCCTTAACCATTTCTTTGTAGATTGGTTAATCATACATACACTGGCGACACACTTTATCGCAGTGCGGCCAGATCCGCAAGCCGGGAGATTTCCCGGCTTGCTAGTGGCCGCCCCTCGGCGTGCCGCGCGTCATAGACGCGCGGTCACGCGTCATCGGGAGCCTGCGCCCCCTGCACGCGTGTCCAGGGGCTCCCCGAGGGAGCCCTGGTGTCCCGCGATCGCGGGACAGCGGCAGGGGGTTCCGGGGGACCCGGCGGACCCGGCAGCGGTAGGGAGAGCGCCCCGATCGGAGGGCGCTCTTCCGCTGCTTCGGCGCGCGCCCGTCACACTCGGGCGCGCGCCAGGCTACTGCTGCGGCACAGAACGGGCAAATGCTCGAATAAACTGTGCCGCAGCAGTATATGTTCAATATATTTAGATATATATATTTAAAATATTATATATAAATATATATATATAAATATATATATATATATATATATATATATATATATATATATATATATATATATATATATATATAATATGTGAATGATGCAGCCAGTGTACAAATGAATGGGTGCAGGGTGGCTCAAGCCATTAATAACTTTAGCGCTTATTAACCGTTATTGTTATTAAGGGGTTAAGTCACACCAGAATATATTTGCTATATGGTGTGGGTGGGTTATGTATAGTATATTCATAATTGTTATGTTTATTGCGGGTGTGTGTATTGTTTTTAATGTGGGTATTGGGGGTAGGGAGTACTGTCCCCAAGGGAGGGAGGGTAGGCCTCCCGGTATGTAGGGGTGATGGTGGTTATGCCTCACGGGGGTGGGTAGTGGGGGGGGGGTGTATTTATGTAAAAGTATTTATGTGTTTTTTAATTATTTTTTTGGGGCACAGACTTGATACTGTAGGCAAGCGGGGACACCTGCAGGGAACACCCGAGGGCCACCGCCGCCCTATAGTACCATTCCTGTGCCTAAAAAAATAACTATGGGTTATGTATATAAGGGGGGTATAGGGGTTGTTGGGGGCACAGAGGTTGATTGTGTTGTGTATTGCAATGTTTATTGGGGGCAATTGTCCCCAATAAACATGCTACTGTGACTTAACCCCTTCATTGCCTTAACGGATAGCCGCTAAGGCAATGAAGCAGCATTACTGTATTTGTATTAATAGTGTACATGTGCAGAGGGTCTCCGGACATGAACCGTGTTGGTTTTATGTCTGGGGACCCCCTGCTTCCAGAGATACAGGCCCCGTTATGGGGTGCCGGTATCTCCTATGAATGGAAATGTCCCGCGTCACGTGATCGGGCTATCTCCATGCATAGGAGATATCGGCACCTCATAACGGGGCCTGTATCTCGTGAAGCAGGGGATCCCCGGACATAAAACCAATGCGGTTCATCTCCGGAGACCCCCTGCACATCTACAATATTAATAGATTTGTTATGTACAAATTTTTTATTTGCCGGTGAAATTTGTGCAGAGAGAGGTGGATCTCGCTCTCTGCTGACAGATCTCGCCAGCGGAGCCCTTCTCGCCAGGGCTCGCCATCTCCCTGCTGGATTCCTCTCCCAGCAGGGCCACCAAGAGGGGGGGACAGAGGGTATGGGCATTCCGGGACCTTTGAGTCAGGGGGGCCTGGTCGATTGCGGCGGCCGCCGGGCCCACCGTGTGTCAGAAAAAAAAAAGTGTAAAAAAAAAAAATGAGGAGAGGGGATCCAATCAGGGCCCTCCTCATGGGCGGGGAGTGGGACGGACTTACAAGTTAATATAAGCAACTGACAGGCGGGAGAAGTGAGTTTGAATGTTCCCGGCTGGCAGCTGCTTATTCACATACAACATAAACGTTAAGTACATGCTGACTTATCTGTACTGTGAGTGTGTGTGTCTCTGTATGTGCGTGTCTGTGTTTTTTTTTGTCGGTCTGTGTAGTGTGTGTCCGTCCCGTTCAGACCCCCCACGGGCCCCCTTACCGGCATCCACCTCACCTTCCCCTCACCGGCATCCACCATCCCCTCACCCCTACCGGCATCCACCATCCCCTCACCCCTACCGGCATAAGCACTGTCCTCCGCGCACCCTCCCCAGCCAGGGCCTCACCCCCACCGGCATCCACCTTCCACTTTCCCCCAGGCTGCCACACCTACCGGCATCATCCACCCCGGCATCCAGACCGGCAGACCATCCTCCGCGCCAGCCCTCACTCTTTCTCCACTCCTAGCGCACACGGCCCTCCCCAGCCTCATCCAGCCAGCTCCTCGCTCCCCTTCCCTACCGGCATCCACCTCCCCACCACCGGCATCCAGCCCCCCCCACCGGCATCCATCCCCCCCACCAGCATCCACCCCTCCCCCCCCACCGGCATCCACCTTCCCCTCACCCCTACCGGCATCTACCTCACCTTCCCCTCCCCCCTACCAGCATCAGCACTGTCCTCCACGCACCCTCTCCAGCCAGGGCCTCACCACCACTGGCATCCACCTCCCCATCCTCCCCACACTGGCATCCACCTTCCACTTCCCCCTCAGGCCGCCACACCTACCGGCATCATCCAGCCCAGCATCCAGACCGGCAGACCATCCTCCGCACCAGCACTCACTCTCTGTCTCCACTCCTACGTGCAGCGTTTTGGGCCTAGCGCATGTGGCCCTCACCAGCTTCATCTAGCCAGCTCCTTGCTCCCCTTCCCCTACCGGCATCCACCTTCCCCCCCCCCATCACCCCTACCAGCATCCACCTTCCCCCCACCACTCCTACCAGCATCCACCTCCCCCCCACCCCTACCAGCATCCACCTTCCCCCTCCCACCCCTACCAGCATCCACCTTCCCCCTCACCCCTACCAGCATCCACCTTCTCCCCCCCGCCCCTACCAGCATCCACCTCCCCCCCCACACCCCTACCAGCATCCACCTTCCCTCCCCACCCCTACAGCATCCACCTTCCCCCCCACCCCTACCAGCATCCACCTTCCCCCCCACCCCTACCAGCATCCACCTTCCCCCACCCCTACCAGCATCCACCTTCCCCCCCACCACCCCTACCAGCATCCACCTTCCCCCGCACACCTACCGGCATCCACTGGACCTGGCCTGATCATTCACAAGGTAAGTCTTTTTTTATATGTATTTGGGCAGTGTTGGGAGTGGGTGGGGCTATATGGGTACTCCCAGGATGAGATTTATGGTTGTGGTTTGGGTTGCATTTCGCTAATAAGTTAGTAGCACACCCCACAAAGTAATCATTGAATGCATTTGCAATGTCTGTGGGGTTTGTCAGAGTAATATCCCCCTTAGTGATATTACTTGGTTGTTGATGGTTAGAAGGCTGGAATATGTTGTTGATAACCTTCCAAATGTTAGCTGGGTTTGATGTATTCTGGAGGAGATTGTCAGAGTAATATTGTGCTTTTGCATGTCTTGTTTGCCTTGTGCACATGTTCCGCAGGCATCTGTAGTGATTGAGATCCTTGGTAGTGCCAGTTACTTTGTAGCTATTTCCACAAGGCATCCCTGAAATGGTAGAGCGCTATAAGGTCAGTTGTAACCCATGGAAGGTGGGCACCCCGTACCCTTATTCTGCGTAGTGGAGTATGGGCATCACAGAGTTTTAAGAACTCGGATTGGAAATAGTCAAGGGAGGAATCGGGGTCAGGAATTAAATCGGTTCTGTGCCAAGGGCAGTTGGTAAGGTCAGCCAGAAACTGCTGTGGGTTAAAGTTTCTAAATGTTCTAGTGAGGAGAACTTTAGGGCTTGATTGGGGTGGTTTAATTTTCCTTACACAGTACACTATTGCATGGTCACTGAAAATGTCAGGAAGGATGCCAGAGGATTGAATTCTGCTGGGATTTGATGAGAGAATCCAGTCAAGCAAGGAATGGTTGTGCGATTTCAGGTTTGTTCCTGTGGGTTGGGAAATGAGTTGCGATAGGTTAAACGACATGATTTGTATCTGAATTTTGTGGTTTTTAGGGTCGAGCCAATTGAAGTTGAAATTCCCAAGAACTAGCAGCTCACTCTTCTCATTTAGAGAGGAAATGGAGCCAAGATACTGGGTGATATCAGTTAGAGACTGTAGAGGGGCTTTAGGGGGGCGGTAGATGCCAGCAACCAAGATGGGCTTAGAAAAGGGGAGGCATATTCTGCCAACTAGGATTTCAAAAGAGGGTGGGCTTGGGGGGCAAATTAACAATGTAAATTGTAAGGTGTCTGCAATATAAAATAACACCCCTCCTCCTCTCTTTGACCTATCTCTCCTAGAAATGGAGTATTCCTGAATGGCAATATTTGCATCTGGAGTTTTAGGGGTTAGCCATGTTTCTGAGAGAACGATGGCTTTGGGTTTATGCATAAGGCACCATGCTCTTAGTTCATCCAGTTTGGGCAGCAGGCTCCGGATATTTATATGGGTGACAGATAGACCTTTTTGGAATTTGAAGGTGGAATTCTCAGGGGTATGGGACAGAGTAAAATGGGAGGGCTTGGGTTAGGTTCAATATCACCTGCTAAAGAGAGTAATAGTATGAGTAGAAATTTGGGTAGTTGTTTGCAAGTTGTAAATTTGTGGTGTTTGCCATTAGAGTGAGCGTTGGTTGGTGTGCTGGTTTTTAGAGTTCTCCACCAACATTCAGTAGATAGTGCAAGGCTTTTGAGTAGTCCAGGGTGTCTGGTGATATTGGGTGTGGGCCAGGAGACAGGAGTTTGTAGTGGATAGAGGGAGGAACATTTCCATGAGGCCATGAGAAAGAACAAAGTTGAGGTATATACCAGGTTCATTATGCCAGAGGTAGGTAATGCTGCATGGAGCTGTTGTTAGTCAAGTGTGTGTGTGTGTGTGTGTGCAGACTAAACTGCAGGGGTGTGCCTTTTCCTTGTCAAATGTTTTGCTGCATTGCAATGCTAGGGTCTATTCAGGGTTTTCAGTGGGCTGAGTGGGTGAGGTTGAGAGGGGGGGGGTAGTTGTGTGCAGTCAGTGTTGGGAGAGGTGCAGTGAAATATGTTGTAAAGGGGTGGGGGGCTAAATTGTGCAGGCTAACAAGCATGGGGTCATAGTGTGGTCAGGGTAGCTCACCGTTTGTTGCCTTGTGTATAAGAGTTTGCAGTAGATCCAGTCCCCAGTCCACCTCTAGTCATACTATAGTCAAACTATACATTCTCACTTAAAAGGCTCACTTTAAATGCCTCACTCTAAAATGCCAATGCAGGGGGGGGCGGTGGGTTACTTTTATACATCTAAAGCAGTCACATGACCCTCCCCAATAAATTAATCTGTTACAAGTTGCTCAATTAGCAGCACTCAGTTAAAAGAAGGGGGGGGAACACCTTTTGAAATTCAAACATTGTATTGTATTGTATTGTATGTCTTTATTTATATAGCGCCATTAATGTACATAGCGCTTCACAGTAGTAATACATGTGGTAATCGAATAAATAACAGATAATATAAATAACAGATCATGGGAATAAGTGTTTTAGACTAACATAACATTAAGGAAGAGGAGTCCCTGCCCCGAGGAGCTTACAATCTAATTGGTAGGTAGGGAGAACGTACAGAGACAGGAGGAGGGAGTTCTGGTAAGTGCGTCTGCAGGGGGCCAAGCTTTATGTATCATGTGTTCAGAATGTTCACAGTGCTATTCGTATGCTTCTTTAAGCAAGTGTGTCTTAAGGTGGGTCTTAAAGGTGGATAGAGAGGGTGCTAGTCGGGTACTGAGGGGAAGGGCATTCCAGAGGTGTGGGGCAGTCAGTGAAAAAGGTTTAAGGCGGGAGAGGGCTTTAGATAAAAAGGGGGTAGAAAGAAGACATCCTTGAGCAGAACACAAGAGTCGGGGTGCATAGCGAGAAATTAGGGCTGAGATGTAAGGAGGGGCAGAAGAGTGTAAAGCTTTAAAAGTGAGGAGAAGAATGGAGTGTGAGATGCGGGATTTGATTGGAAGCCAGGAGAGGGATTTCAGGAGGGGAGATGCTGAGACAGATCTAGCAAAGAGTAGAGTGATTCTGGCAGCAGCATTTAGGATAGATTGTAGGGGAGACAGGTGAGAGGCAGGAAGGCCGGACAGCAGGAGGTTACAGTAATCAAGACGGGAGAGAATGAGGGCCTGAGTCAGAGTTTTAGCAGTCGAGCAACAGAGGAAAGGGCGTATCTTTGTTATATTGCGGAGGAAAAAGCGACAAGTTTTAGAAATGTTTTGAATGTGAGGGGCGAATGTGAGAGAGGAGTCGAGTGTGACCCCTAGGCAGCGTGCTTGGGCTACTGGGTGGATGATCGTAGTTCCAACAGTAATGTGGAAGGAGGTAGTAGGGCCAGGTTTGGGAGGAAGTATGAGGAGCTCTGTTTTAGCCAACATACCAAAGATCAATAATAAAGGCTGGGTGGGGTATTTCTTTTAAAACAGGGTTTGTAGTTCAGAAACATACCTGTGAAGAGAATGCAATTAGATCCATGTCATATCAGCTGAGGTTATAGGTCTTGCATAAAGAAAAGATGACATCATATCCTTAAAAAAAATTGAAGCTTTCACATGTTACTACAACAAATCAGATTGGTGGTGTACATCTCCCAATCCGATTGTTTGGATTACCATGTTATGGCAGCTATTTTTTTTAATGCCTGTCCCGTCTCATTTGAGTTCAAGGAGGCGACAGGACAACATTCGTCCAATTGGATTACAAGTAAAGATGAAAGAAAAGAAAGAAGAAAAGAATGAAGAACTTACCGGGGAAATATCTCTAAAATTAAGCTATGATCCTGGACTTCTGCACATCGGCTGTTTGAGGAGCATTGCGTCAAGGGTCAAGAGTTGGTACTCACATAAGATTGGGGTGAAGACATCAATGGTAAGAAAAAATTGATTGTATGTTATTTAATTGTGTACATTTTTTTTAGGTTGCCCATTGACTACCAATGTGCTTATCTATGCCCCCTTCGGGCTATAGATAAGCACAGTGACAAGCAATGCATTTTTTAGCAAATGCTTGTATTTATTGAATTGTTATGTATTGCACCCCATACCGGGGCCTGTTTCTCTGGGTCAGCAGGGGGTCCCCAGACCAGAAATTAATGCGGTTCTACACTGTTATTAAAATGTAAATAGAAACAATGCGATCGCCGGTAAGAGCTGTGTAGGGAGATGCGGCTCTCTCTGTTCCGCTAACTCCGTGCAGCTCTTACAGACTGTAGCCAGATCGCACAAGGGAGAACATAGAAAGAAGCTGAGATAACATTGCTGCTCTCCCATATGGTACTGGTATTTTCCAACCTCAGTTTGAGACTTGTGGAAATACAAATAACAAACAGTTTGGTGGGGTCATGCGATATAGTTTGAGATGGCAGCAAAGTCATTGAAGCTACTAGAATAGGTCCTTGAGTCTCTTAACTACATTATGATACAGAAAACAGTGATGGTAAAGTCACAAAAAAATTAGTCCTACTGCACTTGGTTGCTGAATGGCACAGTTATTTTAAAAAGAGCAGAGCTCTTTAGACATCGTTGTTCTAAATGCTATTAGAAGAGGAACAGTAAGACCTTCCTAACTTTCTCACCAGTTGGTCTAATAAAGAAGACACTTCCTCTTTTCAATTGGAAGAACCTTAGGCCCATACAGTACATCTCTATCACATTCCTTGGCATCCTGTTAAAATCCATTCTAAAGGAAGATTGCCTACTGTTTAATAACCTATTTAAAAACCAGTTTAAAAATGTGATCCAAAGCCTTTTCCATGTGTTCTCTATTCCTGTGACGATGCGCGGAACACGCCCCTGCGCCGTGTTCCCTCCTTACCTGTTGAACTTCTGATCGCTGCCCTCTAGCTGCGAGTCAAGATTATCTGATGTCTGTCTGTGTCTGAACTCTTCCCTGCTTCCGCAGAGGCCGCGCCTCTATTCCGCCCCTGCCTTGTCTTCTCTACAGGAAGTGACTTCAAACATACTGAAGCAAGCGACGCCATCTTGCTTTCTGGCAAATCCTGCCTTCTTCCTTCTGACAGGAAGTAAGCCTCACTCTGACTTTCATTGCTATCAGTTGCCGCTGCTCTTTAAATAAGTCAGTTACTACCTGCCCTGGTTCCTGCAAGTACTACCATCACATGCTGTTCTTGCCTGGACATCCTTGGGACCTTTACTCATCTCCTTTGGATTCCGGAAGGCTGGGACAGTCACTCATTCTACTATTGAGGTTAGTTTACCGTGCGTGTAGTGTAGGATCTGCTGATTTGGGTTTACCTTGACGTGGTAGCAGGCTTACAATAATTTGGCCAAAGCATTCAACTAAAGAACCCTTACTTTGAATTTAGTATTGCTGCCCTCTTTTGTTACTGGCACTATGCCTTTGAGGAGGCTGGTCGTCTTCCAAGAACAATTCTATTGTGACCTTGTGCTCTGGACTCTTTCCTCCCCTGCCTCCTCACTAGTGGCAAACCCATGTCTGGGGGCACGCGCATTCTCCTGCGCGCAGCGCGTTCACGTGACTACGTGCATCGCTCCCCAGCTGCACGCCAACTTACTCCTTTTCATGTCTCCTGCAGCTTCCCCCACCTCGCTACTGGGTCCCTTTCCCCTTCCCTGGCTTGTGCGCGGGAGCACAAGCGTGACAATTCCAAACAATAGTTTGTCAATATGTGTCGAACTGGTTGTCAAACGATGGTTGCAGGATAGTTGTCGAGCGAGGGAGGGACAGGATAGTTATCAAGCTGTGTTGACTGGTGGCATGGTTGGAAACTGGAGCCGGTCTGGGTTGGCCCCTTTCTGAAATAGGCCAGGGACAACCACGTCGGCTGCACTGGCATGCTATGCCTGCTGGAAAGACCTATTAAGTCTGTGGGCCAATTAAAGTTTTCCCCTGTTCCATGGCGGGCCAGTCTGACTACTTTTATCTATCTACCTATCTAGAAAAAGAGAAAGGAATTTAAAGGGCTTTCCATTTATATGTTTTATCTTATAAATCACAACAAATTACCATAGATATCTTCATGTTCTGTTCTTGATACTTTTGTCATCAAAATAACATTGTGTATATATTTATTTACAATCAATCTTCCTATCTAGCACCTGTCTCTTCGCTGTCTCATTGTCTGTTCCCATAAGATTGCCTTTGAACATTCAACCATCTGGAAAAGCTTACCTGTATTTCTCTGGCTCATTGACTGTCCAAATGTCATCTTAAAACATTTTTTTTGTCTGTTCCTTCCAATTTCAAACACTCTTACTACTTTGCTGGCTCCACGGGTAAATGATGTACTGTAAGCTTTTTACAACTTCAGAGCTCTTTCCAATGATATATTTCAATATTATTTTAACAGCATTCAAGCTCCTGTGGCAGGAAAGGAGTTAATGTATTTACATCGTTTGTTATCTTCACACAACATGATCTAATCCTGCTTGCTTTTACAGATGGATGTACAAAAAACTTAGGAGTGGAGCCTCAGAAGTCCGTTAAATCTAGGTTACTAATGTGATGTTACCCAACTAGGTAACGTCTGTTAGTTTCCCTGGGTTTAATGGTTATCGCATTAGCATAGGCTTAATGCCATGTCAAGTTAGCACTGCCTTGTGTTCGCTTCAAATAGCATTAAGCATGTCTTACCTAAAGGCGGTATTACTTCTATAAGGTCCCTCAATAGTTGTTTGATTACATTTAAGAAAGAGAAGACACGAGAGGAAAATAATCCTGTAGATAACAATATGACAGTTAAATCGTACTTAACTGTGGCCGTACACTTACCCAGGCCCTGTAAAAGACCTGTTTCATGGTTTGGATGTGAGTATTGTTAGAGGGCACTCCTCTTTGGCATATCATTTGCATGAACATCCGTTCTAATAATGCAACGGCTTCTTACAGCTGAAAACGGCACTTGATGCATCAGTGCTGAGCTCTGAATATCCCCGTTAGTAATTAACAATATTTAAACTGACGTTGACATATAGTTAAGTATTTAACAGACTTCTGACCCATAGATCTAACCCATAGACTCCACTTCCAAACACAAGGCTAGAAATGATCTTAAAGCAGGAATCCCCCCAACGCTGTGTTATCTGGATTCTGACTCTGAATGAGTGGAAGATCCCCATGATTCTCAGCTCCATAAACCTCCTGGTTCCCAATAGGTTTACTTTTTGTATTTGCAAGTGACATTAAAGGAAAATCAGGCTGGCTGTTGGGGTTACCTAACAGGAAGCCACACTGCCAGGAGGTCATTGATAACAGGAAGCCACACTGCCAGGAGGTCATTGATAACAGGAAGCCACACTGTCAGGAGGTCATTGATAACAGGAAGCCACACTGCCAGGAGGTCATTGATGCTTTAATTATACTTTGTATCAGGTCTAAATTACACATTTTACAATAAATGTGGAGCCTCTGAAGAGCTGGATGGCGTCGAAATCTCTTTAGTCAAGAAATGTCTGAGATTGGCCTGAAACATTAACAATGTTAAAGTAAAGTAGAAAATTAGGGAGTAGCTCTTATGATATCTTTTGTTTGAGCAACAGATGGTTGATAAGGTTTTATTAATGACCTTGAGGTTGGCATAGGGAGCAAAGTCTCCATCTTTGCTGATGACACTAAATTGTCTAAGGTTGTAAAATTAAAGCAGGCTGTAATTTCTTTACATAAGGACTTAGATAAACTGGAAACTTGGTTAGCTGAGGTCTAATACATATAAATGTAAGGTTATGCATTTGGGAAGCAAGAATAAAAAGGCGACTTACAAATTAAATTGGACAAAAATACTGTAGGTGAATCCTTGATGGAGGAGCGTTTAGGAGTGCTTGTAGACAGCAGGCTTAGCAATAGTGCACAATGTCAGGCAGTAGCTGCAAAGGTAAAAAATATATTATCTTGCATAAAACGGCATATGAATGGAATGGAAGAAAGCCTAATTTTACTACGGTATAAATTCGTAGTAAGACCACACCTTGAATTGATAGTTTTGAGCACTACACCATAAAAAATGACATTGTAACGGGTATTCCACCCCACCCAACCGCATATATATAGTGTGGGTGAGTAGAACATGCGGTGTTACCGGTGTGGTGCATATACCTGCAGGCTCACAGGAGGTCTGAGCCTCCGCTAGTGAGAGCCTGGGGTGAATCCTCTGGAACGTATCTTCTTTCAGCGCCTCCACCTGTGTAGGATTCTATGGAAGTGTAGAATGACCCTACATAGGAACCCAATCAGAAACCACACACACAGTGATTATATAACTAAGGACTTTACTAACGAATAATAATGATAACCTGTGTCTCTCTCACGGTGAGACACTAACAGTGACGTCTCGCAGGACGATTCCCAAACACTAGGTGATCCCACCCAGTGTCCCAAGAACCCCACCCAATGTCCCGTACTCCTACAGAGATAGTCAATGGGTGACTGCGCAGTCACTAAGAACCTCTAGGCCTGTTGGTGCACATGTGATGGTATAATACCTGCCGAGCATTCCGGTGCTCGGGTCAGCAATAAACTTCTCAAAGGGTCAGACGTGTGATGAGTCCGTCTGATCCTCCAACCGAACTCCTTGCACGTGCGGACCGCTAGGGCGGTCCCACTCTGGAATCGTCTCTGAGGACCCCAACGTGGGTCCAACCGCTTCCACAGGAACAGCAGCAGCCGCTGTGTCCCTATCTATATAAGTGGTACTAATGTGACAGGAACCCTAACTTAGGGCCTGTCCCTGTAGTACAGCAACCTGTAGTGGCTTGGGGAACTCCTATGGCCGGTAGGGGGTAATGACCTGTCCCACTCCCCTTACTACCCAAGTCCCTTCGGTAAGTGATCTGGAATGGATTAGAGTACTGTTCCATGCAGTACTTGGGCGTCTACCTACTGTTGGCTAGCCTAGTGCAGATCCTCTCCAGAATTCCTGACCTCGTTAACAGGCTATCCCTTCAGGCATCCTACCCCTAGCGCTACCTCAAGGTGACTAGAACAGCTATAGCCCTTCTCCAGACCCACTACTCTCTGACTAGTCCCAGCGCCTACCGCAGCAAGCTGTAACTCACTGGAGGCTGCAGCCAACGTGCTGCGCAACAAGGTGCCTGCCTATCAGACCTCACAGCACTGCTCGCTGTGACCCTGACAAGGCAGCACTCTAACAACACTAAGGGCAGCGTCCCTATCTTGGGCCTCCCTCAGTACTTAACCCACTACACTAGTGGGGGGGTTGGGGCCTACCTGGGGTGTGGGTACCTATGGGGTGCAGGAGCTGCTCTCACTCCCCGCACCCTTCTTCCCTCACAGCTCCCTAGCTCCAACCCTCTATCACCTTCCTCAACAGTTACCCACCCAACTAGTGGGGAGTTGTGGTCTACCTGGAGTGTAGGTACCTATATGGGGCAGAAGCTGCACTCGCTCCCTACACCCTACTTCCCTAACAGCTCCCTGACTCCAACTCTCTAACTGCAGACTTCCTTCTCCCAGCTCCCACTAATGTAAGTGGCAGAGTCCCTAACCTGAGGGCTGCCCCTGGCAACACTCACCTTACTGGGGAGCTGAGCTATCCTGGACCAAGGGGGTGCTGGCCTAATACAGGGGAGTCCCTCTCTCCTGTACCCTACCTCCTTCCTTCACAGGGTCCCTCCGCTGACTGACTAGCGTGGTGCAAGCCCGCGAAATGTATCCTTTCCTCCAGGGCAGTCCTGCAGCCTTATTGGCTCCTATGAGGCACCTGGTGCCTCCCTCGCTATGCTCCATGGGAGTTGTAGTCCCATAGAGCCTATCCTGGCATTGGGGCCGCGTGCGCGCCTTTCCTGCGCATGCGCGAGCTACAGGGAGCTTCCTGAACCTTTCCCTACTCTGTTCTGGCCCTCGCGCGACTTTCCCTGCCTCTGACGGCTGTACTGCGCATGCGCGACTCTGTCGGCTTACTCCTACACTCGCGCGATCACTGCGCATGCGCGAGTGGTTGCGTAATGGTGGCGCTCTCCTCGCCGGCTGCCGGGACCTTAGAGACGCGACCGCGGCCTTAGCAACGGCCCGATCGCGTCCCCGGCAACCGGCCCGCTCGCGGAGACAGCGCACCGCTCCCTGCAACGGCCCCCACCCTTGGGATGGCCGTCGGGTCTGCCGCTGGCCTCCGGCAGTACCCAGCATTGCTTGTGCCCACGGAGGCTCCCGAGGGGGTCGCAGGGGGCAAAGGGTGACCTGGCTACAACATTATGGAACTAGAAAAGTACAGAGAAGAGCCACCAAATTAATAAAGGGGATGGAAGATCTGACTTGTGAGGAGAGGTTAACTAAATTAGATTTGTTTATGTTAGAAAAGAGGTGTCTAAGATGGGATATGATAACTATTTACAAATATATTCGGGGACAATACAAAGAGCTTACAAAATAACTACTTATCGAACAACACAGGCTCACCCCTTAAGGTTGGACTAAAAGAGAAAGGGTTCTTTCCAGAAAGGGCAGTTAAAATGTTGACTTCATTCAGGGCCGCAGACAGGGGGGGAGAACCGAAAAAGTGCTGCAGTCCCGGTGGCTGAGTGAGGCCCGGCTGGACGGCGCTGCAAGTTGGGTATGACCTCTGGCCGGGCCCGGCTGCCGGTCCTCTCATCGAGGACAGGTCCTGGCTCTCCCCAGCTGCAGGCCTCCCTCGCTGACACCAACACTATCCCACGCCGAGCTTCTGACATCAGTGCACGCTGGGTCTCTCTGATGTCGGCGCGTGCCTGAAGCAAGCTGTGCTCAGCTTCTGGTATGAGAGAGAGACCCGGTGTGTGCTGACATCAGAAGCTTGGTGTGGGACAATGTTAGTGAGGGAGCTGGGGCCCAGCGGCAATGAGAGGACCAGCAGCCAGGCCTCCTTGGACAGACCTGAGACCATCCCCAAGGTAGGTACACTTGTATTTATTTGGGGGGGGGGCTGTTTTTTTAATGTATTTGGGGGAGGTGGTGTGTGTGTATGTATTTGGGTGGTTGTATGTATTTGGGGGTTGAGGGGGCTGTGTATATTTGGGGATTGGGGGTTGTATGAATTTGGGGGGTGGGGGGTTGTACGCATTTGGGGGGTGGAGGGTTGTATGCATTTGGGTGGTGGGGGGTTGTATGCATTTGAGGTTTTTTTTTGTATGTATGTATTTGGTTCCATTAGCTCTTAACCTACATGGTTCATTTGTCTATTTCTGGACTTTATATTCATTGAGGATAACTCTGATTCATTCTTCAGCACTTATATCATTAGCCTCATAATCTGTGCCTCTTCTTAAGTGCAATATCAAACGCATTTACATTTACAAGATCCAGCGCTGGAGCGCATATATCACCACAAACTTTTTATATCTATGTATTTGGGGGTGAATTGTGTATTTGGGAGGTGGGGAGGTTGTATGTATTATGTGGGGGTAGATTGTCTGTATGGGGATGAGGGAATGAGTGTGTGGTGGGGGGATTGAGTGAGCTTGGGGCAATTGATGTGGAGAAGGGGTGTAAAAGAGGGGGTGAGGGGCTACGAGTGAGATGGGGAAATAGAGGGGGCTTGCAAGGTGTGAAATGTATGTATGTGGTCCCCGCGAGTGTCTGGGGGCCCTTGGGTGGTCCCTGCGAGTATCTGGGGGCCCTCGCGTGATTCCCATGGGTGTCTGGAGGCCCTCGGGTGGCTCTCAAAAGTGTCTGGGGGCCCTCAGGTGGTTCCCACGGGGTCTGAGGGGCCCTCAGGTGGTTCCCACGGGGTCTAGGGGTCCCACAGGGTTCCCCAGGTGGTCCCATGGGTATACGGTGATCCTCAGGTGGTTCCTACAGGTGTCCGGGGATCCTCGGGTGGTCCCCATGGGTCGAACAACACAGTTGCAAGACTGCAGTACCTATCCTGTTGTAACAAAAAAAAACATGGCATAAATTTCAATAAATACACCTCCCACCCCCCCACCACCAAACACATACAGTACAGTAATGTGCAAAAAAAACTATTAGCCAGATATGGATAATCGCTAATTTGCCCATTATTACATCAAACATTAGCCAGGCAGCAAAAATAAAGTGAAAAGGGGGGGTATTTGAGTGCGCTGTCCCTCCCAGAGCTCTCCCACGGCTATTCCAGTCTCCCCTGCAGATCCTAGTCTCCCGTGATCAGCGGGGCATACTCAGCACATATAAACACAAAAATAGGAGCGGATGGAAAAGAGAGCCAGAAAACCGGAATTAGTGCACAATTCTTTATATTAAAAAACACATACACATCGACAAACTATTACAGATTTAATGTAGTGAAAAATAGAAACACCACATACATAACGATCAAAATGGATCAATTAAATGAAATCCAAAACATCCACAGAGAACAGGGTATAAATACCCAACCAACCATAGGAAGACACCCCAGTTGTTAAAAGGTAAAGAACACTCGGCAAGCAAGTTGGTAGTAAATCAGACCTTGTGTCTCTATAAGTCTCCTAGGAGCGTCCTTGTGGTGTCCTGGAGCAGCAACCCGGAAGTCCGTCGTCACGGAAGTGCGTCACTGCGTATGACGTTCCCACCTACGCTTTTCGTGTCAAATGACACTTCCTCAGGGCATAGTCATATGGTAGTATGGTGATACTTATATACCTCAGTAGATAGATGTCTCAACCAATAACAGACCACTTATAATGATTGATAATACAACCTTCCAATCAGAACTTTATAAAGAAAAAAAACTTTATGAAAAACGGAGATCCACATTAACACAAACAATAAAGGACTACACCACAATAAAACAAATAATATGAACAAAGATGTAAATACATTTAACAAAACAGATTTATCAAAATAAATGATAATTGCAAGAGATGGTGGATAAAGATGTATCCTAAACATCGCAGCTTGCAAGAAAAAAACATTAGGGTCAGAGCAATTCTCGCAGGACCCATAATTTTGTTTACTAAAAAATACTAAATTAGTAAAAAATACACATAAACATTGCTATAATTCATAATAGAAATAATTAACCCTATAAATGGTTTATAAACAATGTATATACGCAAAGACATATAAATAGTGATTGTATACACAAAAACATATGTAAATAATGTGTGGTAAATAAATAAGCTAGAGATGAGATATTGGAAAATAGAATATTAATATACAATATCCCTTCGCAGCTAGCTTAAAAAGAACCCTGGTCAGAGAAATACTCGCAGGACCTAGGGTACTATAAATTGATAGATCAAAACCCATACTATGTACTCATAACATTATTACTAATTAGTTCAAAATTAAATAAAAAATGGAAGAGTAAGGGTAATTGAATGCAATACATAACCATCAATATATTAATGAATAAGTATAACCAAACATACACGTATTCACATACAGTTCCCCACAATATAAAATGAAATAAAAAGTAGAATAAAAGTAGGGAAATTAAGTCATATATGATGGTCAAAAAATATCCTTACTCACTGTGTGACGTCATCCGCCGTTCCGCCACATCCATCCTCCCCGGTGGGAACCAAAATCATCTGGTCGTGTGTTCCCGGGGACAGGAGTTTGTGGAGAGCCTGATGTCGTAAGTTCCTGCTGGCGGTGATTCACGAGGGCCATATCGGATGCGGTGGAGTCACGGAGCAGTGTAGCAGAGAAGCGGCGTTTCCTGATCCTTTGGAGCATGAGTATTATCTCATAACATGCTTTTTTATCTTTTATGTTTGTGAGTTCATTTTATGAGCCTCTTTTGGGAATTAAATTCATTTTTGCACAGTAATGCACTAGGATTGGGCGCTTTTTTCTTCTATTTTCTCTATATATATATATATATATATGTGTGTGTGTGTGTGTGTGTGTGTGTATACATATATATATATAGAAACAGGAAACGGCAGGTGAGTTAAAATACATGCACATGACATATTATTAAAGGACTCAGTGAAAATGATTAAAAATGCTGGTTTCATAAATCGAAACAGTGTTATGAAAGTCAATTACCTTGACACTAACAGTTTTTCAGTGGCATAAATGACATCACCAGTCATACATAGCTGACTCCACTATGCCAGAAGTAGCTGCACTGAGAAAAAAGGTCGGAAGCACTGTAGATACATAAAAACTGGAATAGCACTCGATTATTCATGTGTCAGAAGTACAAATTATTTTTTGCATAGTTCAAAGGCTAAATTTCAGACCTAATACAGTATGTTGCATATGTGAAGCTTTAAAAAAATTAGAGACGATGTATAAAAAAGTGTTAATGAATATCAATTACCTCAACTCTGAAACAACTTTTTAAGGGCTGATTCTATATGGGCCTAAGTGTCTGATCGGGACATTTTCGGATGAGTCGGACAAAATGGGGAATTTTGGCAAAAAAAGGCTTGATTGGCAGCTTTAGCAATATAGAAATCATCCCCTTTGTGTCATAGATGACATCAACAGACATATATAGCGTATATTGCTAATTTCTGGGAAGCAAAATAGGACAGAAGTACTGTAACTACATAAAGATTACAATAACACACTTGTTTACTTCCCATTCCATCTCATGGAGATTCTGCAGAAAGATTACCAGTTTTTAAGGAAACTTGCACATAAGAAACTTAAAGGGAGTTACACTATGTATTATAGCCCTAGTAGGTTTGGGCTATTATTCTGTCCTCCTCCTGTGCAATAATCCCTGGTAAGTGCAGGTTTGCCAGGAGTAAATATGGGTTTGCCCCACCCACTGTAATTCAGTTGATCAGAGAAGGTATTGCTCATGCCTTGTGTCAGTCAAAGGGCACAGGGGTGGGGCTACTGGATCTGTACTAAAGGAATTACCACTTCCTGTTTTGGGAGTTCCTCTCCAGTTTGGAGAGAGGACAGTTTGCTTCAGCAAGCTGCCAGGGCTCTGGTACACTTGAGGCCTTCCCTTTGGGGAGAGGTGAGATACTGTAGTGCTGACGAGTATTCCAAACCAAACCTGGGGCAATCACCAACAAGACCCAGGTACATGCTGGGTACATGTTGGGTACATGCAGCAACATTCCAGTGACATTTCTGCAGACAGACTAATGGCCCATCGGATTAACAGCGGGGGTCCCTGGCAGTCCCATTCAAACTGAATGGGACTACCAGGGACCCCTACAGTGTTAATCTGAAGGGCCATTAATCTCTGCAGAAATGTCACTTAAATATTGCAGCATGTACCCAGCTGATACCTGAGTGATAGCCCCAGATTTTCTAAGGCAAGTTTTAGAATACTCGTTGGCACACCTTTATATTCCTCTTACTCCACAAAGGAGTAAGGGAAGAGCAAGGACAGCTCCTAGGGTCCTGACTAGGAATGTGTCTAGGAACATCCTGAAGGTGACAACCTTTGATTGCTGTGTGCTGTAACAGAGACTGTGCTGATTCAGGAAGGATCAATAAAGACCATCTGCTTTTATCTAGACCTCCTGCCTGAGAGTGGAGTATATTGAGAGGAGGGAGACATAACTCTTTTGCAGATACTCCACCCCACACAACTGGGGGCTGCACAAGATGGAGGCGCTGCACCAGTAAGAAGAATTCGGGCACAGCCCCAGAAGCCTGTCCTGTTATCCCCCATGACATTGCGGGAGACTCAGGGCCCCCTGTTACCACCAGGTATGCACCAACAAGACCTATGTAACCAGAGAGCTAGTTCCCTTAGGAGACCCTATGTGAGATTGGGTGGGGGAAACACCGTAACAGTATATTAAGGCAAATACAGTATTTAGCAAAATTAAACATCTTTTTGCGTCAATGTATCAAGGTCTGTGCACCGTGTGCATCAGCGTGGGATTTGGGGAGTGTCAGTAGGTGGAGATAGGGAGTAGTTACACGATGCACATGTAACACCGATTCCCCCACCCTAAGTGAGATCATATAGCTACCGGTGTATTCAGGTTCTGGTGCATACCTGTTTGGTAGAATAGATGGCCTAAGATCTCCGCAATGGTATAGGGAGGCATCAGGACAGGCTCTCAGTGATGGTTCTTCGGTCAGCGCAGCACCTCCAGCCCAGGAGGATCCTGGTGCAGCCAGGATGAACCTCATAGGCAACTCTTCTTAGTATTTACACTCCACACATCACACCAGAGAGGGTATAACTGGAGTTTATTAGGTTCAGTTCCTCATTAGAGGTTCCATTCCCTGAAGGCAGTACCCTGGGCTTGAGGCCCTGAGCACCACTCCTCAGCATACCTTACCCCCTAACAGGGAAAGGCCTCAGCCCACTCCTGTCCAGGAGAGACTGCGTCCTCATAGCAGGGAGGGCAGCACAGAACTAACTCCCAGAACCCCTTGCTCTAACCAGGGGAGTGGCTTGTAAGCCGGCCTCCTATCAGTCATAGGCCCCCCTTGTAATACCAGGCTACTCCTGAACTTTATTAGGTAACACACATATAACAATACAACCAGGCCCTCCAGGATTTGTTCCCAACACAGCCCACTCTTTACTGGGACTTACAGTGCTAGAGGGGCCAGAGAATTAGTAGTCCAAGGGAACCTGGCTACATACAGATTATAATGAGATGTATTAAAAGCTGCGTCTCCTCGTGCCACTTTCTTATCTTGTGAGCGTCGGGGGGGGGAGGGAGTGAGGGGGTCACGGTACCAGAGTGCCATGACCCCTCCGGCATATCACAATCACGTGACTGCTCCTCAAAGTGATCATGTGATTGATTGTGGCATCACTGATTATTGAAATAGAAGAGGAGTCTTCTTCCATTGCCCTTTGTGCCAGAAAGCGTTCTGCGTTGAACGCGATCTTCTCTATAAAACAAGCTAAAAAAGTCCATGATGTAGGCACTGTATCATGGGCCCCCGGAGGGTCAGACCACATGACGTAGTGGCTACTATTACATGGTGTCTACACAAGACAGACGCTTTGCTAATTTCTTGAACGGTTACACTTTTCAAATATATTAATGACATGACAGGCAATTTGAAAAAGAGGTTGATTATTACTATGCATTCTTCTTTTTATTCATGAATTGTACAAAAACGATTGCTTAACATATACAAGAAGAATGTAAAAACAAACGTTTTTGAATGTAAAATAAAGCAATGTCAGTAAAAGAACTCGAAACATATTTATATATTGGATATAGTTCTCACAATTACACGTACATTTTAAGATGGTAAAAGAACACTTTTAACAACACTAAGAATTTCACATTTTATCATTTCAGCATTACATCTTAATCTAGAAAATAGATTTATTTTAAATATGAAACATTTTATACACGGATTTACCAGGGAGAAGGATTCTGGGTAATGGAATTCAAATGAGTACTCGGAGTGCATTAAATGTTACTTCCTATCCACTTTGAATATGAAACACACCGTTTGTATAAAAATAGACTAGGTTAAACAAGTTTGTGGGATCTGTTGAAGACGTAGAATGGTACTATTGTACACATTTTTTACCTTTGCTGTAAATTGTAGGGGTTTTGACAATTTTGACAATAGGTCATCATTACTACAGTATTACCGTATTGTGCATCGTTTACAACTACCAACTACCAGATTCACAATGCACAATCAGTAACTAAATTTGAATTGACAAGTCCCAAAGGACAAAACAGCTGCCATAAAATGGATTTCCTGATTATGCATTTCCTGGACTCCTTCATTGCCAGAGGCCTGTAAATGATGGATGTTTTTCAGGCCTCTGTGGAAGAGACAGTGCTAGCTTTTTACAAGATGGTTAATTAAGTCGTCAAATGCTTAGGGGAAATATCCATTGAAAAAGGAACAGGAAGTCAAAAGCAACGCACTCAGGGGGGAGATCACTAAACTCGGTTAATAGAAACAAATATGATCCATATTCACTAAAGGGTGCTACACTTTAGCCAGCTCTAACTCCCACTGAAATAAATGGGAGTTAAGATGTACTGAAACTAAGCACCCTTTAGTGAACATGTGAGAAATCCTCCCAAGGGGGGAAAAAATGCAGCACAGCCGTAATAAATCGATGAAGGCTGATGAGTGACAGTAAAAAAGCTTTATTCACACAAGGTGCAAGCGGATCCTCTGACGCGTTTCAGCTTGCGTCACGCGTCAGAGGATCCGCTTGCACCTTGTGTGAATAAAGCTTTTTTACTGACACTCATCAGCCTTCATCGATTTATTACGGCTGTGCGGCATTTTTTCCCCCCTTGGGAGGATTTCTCACAGTGCTGTTTACCATCGCCTGCACGCCGAGCTGCCAAGAGTATTCTGTTCTCCTGTGATCAGACCCGGAAGTCCTGCTGTTGCTGCCGCCGGTCAGGTGACCACCCACCGCAATGGAGCGGGTGCAGGGTTGGCGGTGAAGAGGTTATCAGCCGCTCGTGAAGCTGAGGTGCCACATTTACCCCGAATTTATACAGCTCTAGGGAGAGTTCTGCGAGCAGGAGAAGCTACATCGCTGGAGGACGCTGCAGGCATGGAATCAGTCACCCCGAAGTCAGTCATGTGAGTCTTTTCATCTCAACTATATGGTGCTCTTAGGGAGCCTGTTGCTGGAAAAGATATCACTTACATTATACTTTCTATATATGGGGTCAACCATAGCCTAAGTCCCTACATACAGCAATTACAGTGACTATACTAACAAGCAGGATTGTTCTATTTCTGAGCACCTGGTGGGTTAATCGTCAGATTCACCCGTTTTATACACTTTAGTGAACATGGGCCTATGTTCCATACAGTAAGTTAACAGTAAAAACAGGTATTTACTACTCTAATTATGTTAAAAAATAACAGCCGTAATTGGGCTCATTGGTATTAGCTTAACTTCCCATTATCGATGTGGTAACTCACATAACAATCCATTATGTAAGTTTTGGCCTTACTCCTAGTCACAGATGTAGCCAATGTTATTACAACCACTGGCCCATGGCAGCGGGACATATACAACACACCAGCGGAAGAAGCGGACATTGTTTTGATTCAGCCGAGCAAGAGAAAGGGACAGGGCAAATGCAGTAAATTACCTACCAGATCGGGCTGGCTACACCTGTACATTATAGCTATAGCCTGGGTCCCCCTTGTACCCCCTCTGGTCCCCACACACCTCCGATACAGTTGAGGGCGCCGCTGAGATAGAGGCAGACTCGGCGGGAGGCAGAGAGGAGAGCGGGCGGTGTAGGGAGCCTTTACGGGAGCTGGTGCATGTGCAGTACAATAGGAACAGCGGCGGCCATGTTATAGATAATTCCGCAGGGGAACTACAAGCCCCATAGTGCATAAGGGCTGTTAGTCACATGGTGTGAAACAGCCAATAGGGCTTCAGCATTCCCCTGCAAAAGAAAGGATACATATGGTCCGCTTCAGGGACCACTCCAGTCAGAAGAGGGAGCAGAAAAAGAGAAGTAGTGTCCAAGGAGCTGTGCTTCCCTGAACTGGGCCTAGCTTGCCCCCTTAGGGCCAAGGTAGGCCCTGAGACCCAAACAGATTGTGGCTGCTTCAGGGACAGGCCCCCTTAGATAGGGACACTGCCCCAATTAGAGCCTATAGTGTCAGGGACACAGCGACGCTGTGCAGTACTTGCGGCTTGCGGTCTGGGACCAGACCACCACCGCACGATAAGAGACTCTCATCAGCTGGTGTACCGGGTACCGGAGCACCCAGAAGGTATCAAAATATTCACCAGGGTGTGGACAAGGTGGTTGGGACACTGTGTGGTTACAGGCCACTATAGTATAATAGTATTATATGCGTTCAGTAAACCTGTTATCCTATACAAGTGTGTGTATTTATTGTATTGGGTCCTGTGCAAGGGGTATCCAGCAGTTCTAGGATCCTTCACAGGTGGAGGCGCTGTGACCGGAACAAATCAAGTACACCCCATGCTCCCTGCAGCGGAGGATCAGGCCTCCTGTGAGGTAAAGCGCACCACACGTAGTTACCCTAGACATGGGGGAAAGGAGGCTACATAGCTAATTCTGGTGTTACACCCATCCAGACACTGCAAAACCCCTATTTCAGGGTCTGACTGGGTTTAACTCTGATTTAACTAACGTACCATTACTTCCCTGCGTTAACCTTAACAGAGTCAATTAATAGAGGATGATAAGATAACACCTCATTTGCATATAATTTGAATATCATTATCACTAACATCAGTTTTACTTAACACTATGCTCTTTAAATGAGAAAACAGTGTGTTATTATCTTTATTGAAAACAGTGTTACTATTAACATGTTGTTAACTTTGGTTAATAATACATGATGTTAAGTAGCCTAATGGAGTGTAGCCATATAGCCCCTGGCTACTAAAATCCTCTGCCCTAACATATAAGCCCTGGTACCAGTGCAGGCAGTGTTAGGGTTAATCCCTTGCTTTCTTGCTACAGTACATTAAGCTCCAGTAGTGATAGTGGGAGTGGGCTCACAGCCGAGGTGCTGCCCACCTACCAGGGCTAAGATCTGGGAACCTCCCCTGGTAATAAAAGGGCTGCAGCTCAAATTATGTAGGTTGTTGGAGCCAGGGCTCTGGTACTGTCTTCCCTCCCTCAGGGGACTGGGAGCGTATTCCCCTTATCGCATCAGGGGGTAAGGGAGCTAAGGAGAGGCTCTTGGGGCCTCAAGCTCCTTGGGTCTGCTCCAGGGTCTAGGACAGTATATGGAAGACCTATATGCTGTGAGACCAATAAAGACTCAGTTTGTTTTATCCTGTCTGAGTATGAAGTTATTCAGGGGGAAAGAAGAGAGTTTCCTGCAGGGACTACCCCTCTCCATGATAAGGCCCTGGAGGAATAGTATAATATCCTAAAGATATATCATCAAAGGAACATTGTATACATTATATATAAACATGACTATGAATGCTAAAACAAGGAAGCGAAAAAATGTAGGGAATCGCTCTGGCATTCAGTATTTATTTATTATTTATTTATAAAATATTTTACCAGGAAGTAATACATTGAGAGTTACCTCTCGTTTTCAAGTATGTCCTGGGCACAGAGTAAAACAAATAATACATGGTTACAAGTACAGTTACATAAATGAACAGGGTATACATTATATACAAGACATTGCGTGCACGGTTAAAGAAAACATATATTATGAGCGTATGAAACAGTTACAGACCAGGTTAAAATGTGAGACAGCCTTAGATTTGAAAGAACTTAAACTGGTGGTGGATGTGAGAGTCTCTCGTAGGTTGTTCCAGTTTTGGGGTGCACGGAGTATAACTCCCTTTCTGGGGGATTAATCCCGTAATGCCTGTCTTATTCCAATAAATTCTTATAGTTGCCGGACGCAGGATCAGTGGATGTTTTTAATGTTGATTTTGTTATTTGATTTTTGTCTTTTCATTAAATAGTTTTAATTCATTTTAGTGCTTGCTCTAACACTTTATCCTTATTGTTTTGTTTTTTGTTTGTTTTTTAAGGTGCATTGTCTCTTAACAATATTACTATGTTGTTTTATTTATTCATTTTCATGTGCTGAGAAACGTCTGGTTTCAGTTATCTGCATCATTGGAACTCTTTGGGACTATTTCAGCATCCAGTCATTATCACACGGTTGTATCTGTGCACATTCACTGTAGGGTTAACTACTATTGTTAATCCATTCACATTTATTATTTTATTTAGAATAAGGGCGCCCCTATCTTCTGTTTTTTATGTCTGTTATATCACTCACTTTGGGTAGTTAGTGACTTTTAGTTGGCAGCCCAAAATATTTATATCACCTTATATTGTTATTAGGGTGTCTATATTGATATTTATCAATTATATTCTGAATAGCGCTACACAGCTTGCACTTTTTCCCATGAGACCTTAGTAGGCTTCTGTCCATAGACAATATGCATTTTATGCTCTGGTTGTGGTTAATATACAGTAGTATTAGCACCACTGGGAGTAGTGGTACTGCAATAATAGCTGGATAAGATATTGTAAGTCAGATTGCAGTATTTACCTTTCTAGATTAATTTGCTCGGTCTAATTGATTGATTGTGCTAACCTATTTAGACATGTTTATAATTTTGGTGTTTGTATTCTTTAAGTATTATTCTCTTTAAGATCTATGTGTTAGGATGTTGTCTTGTATATTAACCGATGAGATACAGGTTATTAACTTACACCAGCTCACTTTTGTTTTTGTATTCAGCTTTTAGTAATAGTAACTTTTATTTTTGTAGACACTTAGGGGCCTATTCTAGTAGCTTCGACAAGTAACTCATTGAGCATTTTGAGCACTTCCCGAACGAGTTGGCAAGTGTAGCTATTCAGAAAGCTTGAGGGTGGCGAGATGGGATCCACGATGTGACTTAGAAGAAAAAAAATATTTTTACTGGATCGGATTTAAGCAAGGAGCCTCTGGAGCTGACAAGCATTAATATCCGCTCCAGAGACCCCCTGCTTCGATCCTATGTAATTAAAATAAATTTACAGGCAGCTTCATAACCTTAGCGGCTAACCGCTAAGGTAATTAAGGGGTTAAATACCAGTGCCCAGTTTATTGGGGGTAGAGGGGGTGGGTGAAGGTGGTATTTGGCCCGTGGTAGGTGTTTATGCTACCGGGAGGGTTGCGGGAGAAGATAACCCCTTCATTTCTACTGCTAAGGTAATGAAGGGTTAACCCGTCACGCTACCCACCTGGTAAGCATAAACACCCACCACTGTCCAAATACTACCTTAGCCTACCCCCAATAAACATAAAAACACAATACAAACACCAATACTATCCAATACACCCATTGATTGCCAGTGTGGTTACCTATGCCCTCAATGGGAGAAAAGATAACCTCAATAGCAATGAATGGGCACCCTACAACCCACCCCTATACCCACAACAACCCCTCCCCCCTAACACATACAGTACGGTAATGGGCAAAATCCCTATTATCCAGATCTGGATAATAGCTCATTTGCCCATCAAAAAGAAAACATTATCCAGCCAGCATAAAGTAAATTAAAGTTATACTTTAACCCCCCCCCCCAGGGCAACTACACCCACCTCCTCTACCCCCATCACCACACATACAAATGGACAAAGGCACTAGTAGCCAAAAATGGCTAATAGCACGTTTGCCCATTTGTTTGTAAAACAAAAGAAATACACAATAAAATAACATTGGCATAACAGTACACTTGCCAATAAACCCATGGATTGTTACAGTGGTAAACCATGTCTACAATATGGGCATGGATTGCCCCAATGGCAATGAATGGACAAGCTAAAAAAAAAAAGAACCACAAAATAAAACACAATACATTTAAATAAAAACCATCATTGGACAATAAAGCTATTTATTGTGACTGTGGCAAACGATGCCCACAATATGGGAGTGGATTGCCACAATAACAATAAATGGGCAAAAAAAAAGGAAGCTATGATATGGTACACAACCAATAGAATTGTGTCCCATCTCATTGGAGCTCAAGATACCATTGGGGCAACATCTCTGGGCTCCTTTGGATTATAAAGAAGAAAAGACAGAAGAAAAGAAAGGAACACACTTACCGGAGACGTATCTTCAATCAACAGAGAACCATGGACTTCTGCGCATCAGGCTGTTGAGCATTGCGTCGAGAGTCAAGAGTTGGCGGGATGTGGGTGAATACGACAAAGGTAAGAAACACATTTATTGGCAATTATTTAATTGCATATTTTTTTAGGCTTCCCATTGACTGCCATTGTGCTTATCTATGCCCCTCTCTGGGAATAGATAAGCACCGTTACAATCAATGCATTTTGGGGCAAATGCTTATTTTTATTTGATTGTTAAGTATTGTATTTTTTGTTATGTTTTTTGTTTTGAAAAGACAAAAAAAATATGTTTTTTGAAGAGCGGTTGCGTGACGTCAGCATTATGTGAGTGGTTCAGCCAATGAGGGAAAACCAGCTTTGTGAAGCCTCCGCCATGCCTCCCCATCGCCTCCCCAATCACACATTGCTTGGGCGAGAGGCGCCCGTGATGCGCACACACTGACGCGCGCCAGCACGGCCTACAATCATGGTCTTAATCTTCATATAACGGGTGGACATCCGGTACCAATTTATATTTATTTAAATTCAGGTGCCTTCATTATTAAATTACAGAGACCAGCACTACAGTATGTAGTTACCAAACAGAGCACAGTAGCAAAAATGAGTTGCAATGTCTTTGCCAAGTTAGTTAGTACACAGTGTAGTTAAGAGAAACAGATTATATTATGTAACAACCTATTAGAGCTATTGGCTATTGCTTCAGAGGAGTACAAATCAATTCAAGCAAATCCTGAATTCTATCACATAACAAAAATATGTAAGTGCTCAGTGAGTAAAGACACTGACTGGCACTGAGAGTTTGCAGCAGGGGAACCTGGTTCAATTCCCGGTGTCGGCTCTTTGTGACCTTGGGCAAGTCACTTGATCTCCCTGTGCCTCAGGCATCAAAAACATAGATTGTAAGCTCCATGGGCAGGGACCTGTGCCTGCAAAAATGTCTCTGTAAAGCGCTACGTAAAACTAGCAGCGCTATACAAGAACATGCTATTATTATTATTAATACATGAGAAGCTGGACTAAAGGGAGCATACATGTCTGTCACGTGTTATATTATGCATGTTCAACAGCTTCCAGCGTCTACATTTCATTGTAGTAGAATAACATTTTAATGTCATAAAAGTATTGATAGGGATGCTTTGCCACTGGGTTGAGAACACATTTATACTAGAATTATTCTGTTAGCAAATAACTCCCACCATGTCGCCTCCAAACATGCCAGATGTAGCACTGTCATGTTTGGAGGGACATAGAGTTTACATCAAATATCTTCCTGTGCTTGTAACTGTGGATACAAAAAAACTCAAGATTGTCTCTGTGCTACAGTCTCCATGAGGAAATACACATCAATTCAATCCATGACAAGGCTGGGTGAAGGCTGTACTTAATGACTGTATCCCATATCAGGGCACTGGTAGCTTAGTGGATATTACTTGTACTTCAGTGCTGCAGTTTTAAAAAAACTCCACAAATGTTAAATTTGTATTTACGCTTGATGCATAACACTGACCAAGCTATGGGGGGGATGTTGATGCACAATCACATTATGGTGTACAATTATTCACAACCAATTCATTTACAAATGACCTAATGACAAAGTACAGTGACTCATTAATGTCATGTTATCAAAATCAGTAACGGATATTATGTTCAATGAGGTTAATGCAAATCCACAAAGCTAATTTTATTCAAAAGCAATATATTCCCTTAGTGCTATAAAAATCCCTTAAAACACACCTTCAAACAACACGTGTAAAGACACCTGTACACAAAAAAAGGGCACACGAGATACCTGGAAAATATGCTAATCGGATATGCTAATAACCCCATATTAGCATATTTCCCATCAATCTCATGGGTGCACCTTTTTGTGCATAGGTATCTCTACACGTTTTGTATAAAGATGTGTTTGGGGAGGTATATACTGTATAGCACTGTAACCCATATTCCCCCCCCCCCCAATCTCAGATAGGGTGTATATGAGGGGATCTATATGCATTACCCAGCTTGGTGCTTTACCTGTTAGGCTCACAGGAGGCCTAAGCCTCCGCCACGGAGAGCCTGGGGCACGTATGACAATATGAATAACCTCGTACTTGGTGCAGCGCCTCCACCTGCGATGGCTCCCACCAGAGGGGGAGTGGTTCCTCGCAGGACACTATATATATCACTCCACACACAGTATGTAAAACAACCAATGACTTTACTTGTGAGCATAGGAAACGTACTGTTGCATATAATAACAGGTGTCCCTCCCTAGAGGAGACACTAACTACTGCGTCTCGCAGGACGCTACCTCCACCTCCACCGGATGATCCCACCCGGATGGTCCAGTGACCCCACACAGTATTACCCCACCCTCAAGTGAGAGAGATAAGTGTGACTGCGCAGCCACTATGTCCCTTGTGAATGTGATATGACTCGTTGGTGCACTTGTAGATTACCTGCCGGGCACTCTGGTGCTCGGGCCTGCCAAGGAACTTCACAAAGGATCCTGATGTCGACTTTACACAGGAACTACCGTCCGGGGCGATCCCACCCGGATGGCTGATGCAGCAACAGCAAAGGTCTGAGCCCAAACCTCTGGACGGACGCGCAGCGTTTGCGGGGCCCCTAACTGACTCTAGATAGTAAGTGGCAGGGTCCCTAACCTGGGGGCTGTCCCTGACACAACTCACACTACTGGGTGACTCAGGGCTAGCTGGGGCCTTGGGGGTTGCTGGCCTGGTGCATGGAGTCACTGACTCCTGCACCCTACCTCCTTCCCCTAGCATCCCCTGGTGCCAACTGCCCCTCTCCTCCAAACCCCGCCAAATGTATCTATTCTCTGTGCAGGGCAATCCTCCAGCCCTATTGGCCACTCTGGGGCACCTGGTACCTTCCCCCCTTAGCCTCCTGGGAATTGTAGTCCCGTGGAGGCTATCCCTACATTGGGGCCGCATGCGCGACTGCACTGCGCATGTGCAACTCCTCAATGGCCGCCGCAACTCCCTGGCCTCATCCGCGCATGCGTGATTACACCGCATGCGCGCGCAACCGCGATGGCGGCCCCCGCTAGCTGTGTGCGCCGCTGAGCCTCCTAAGGCTCTCACCGCTCCCTGCTCCGGCCCCCACCTTTGGAAGCAGCCGGCGGGTCCGTCGCTGGCTCCGGCGGCTCCCGCGACCGCGCTGCCACAAAGGAGGGGGGTCTATAGGAGCCGCCGGGGCCCAGGGCTACAGCACTATAACAGAGCTCTGTGGATAGGCCCTTGTTAGAGTGCTTATCATTAGCACTTATATCTGTTATTGCAACATAAGATCCTGTTAATGCAGAAAATAGCATTTAACACTATGTTAGTGAGCTTTGAAGATACCTGTGAGCACTTAACGGTGTGTTAACTTACGTTTTACTTACGAAACAATTTTTCTACGATAGTACCTACAACAAATATCTAAAGCGTAATTGAAATAAAATTACTTAAACACTTTGCATCTCCAGTATATTTTAATAAAACAATGATTAAGCAAATCAGGCTTTATTTGCCTCAGTGGGATAAAACTATAATTCAGGATATTTCAGAGTAACTAAGATAAACAAAATGCAATCCCCGGCACATATACCCGATTACTAATAAACAGACAGATTACCAATCTCCTGAACAAATGTCCACATAACTGTAACAATCCACTGGGGAATTCAATTCCAGAAAAAGTCCAATCTTGAACTTAGCACGAATAGCGTCCTCCTTACGAATACATAATACAAAAAGGGGGACACAACATAGTGCAGTATGTAAGTCCAAGAGGGGTCTCCTGATTAAAACGAATAAATGCCTACTTACAAGATGGACTATCAGAGTGTGCAGCGGATAGGAGCTGTGCTTGTGCCGACGTCTTCTCTCCTGATGCTCCACGAACCCCACGTGGTTCCGCAGCTGGATTCCGCTGATTCAATCGCATACGCTCCCACACAACACCAGATCGATTTCCCAGGGAGATAAACAAAGAGGAAAGGGATGGTGCAGAACTGCAACACTTTAATATAAAAATAACAAAACAGCGAATCACACTTACGATGTGCCCCTGCTAAAAACAAAACACTGTTGCCGTCTACAGCATGTCCAAACAGAGCCTCAGCTTGTAGCAGTGTTTGATAGACGCTCGTCCCCGGGATCGCGTGTCCCAGCGCCTGCACAGATTACGTCACTGCAAGGCTCACTACACACCGGTCGGCAACACAGTTAGCTCCTCCCTACGTGTTTCGTGACACTGTTGGTCACTTCCTCAGGGTATTGTGGAGCCGATCAATCCCATGTTCTTAATATACCCTAAAAAATGAACCCCTCCATTGCCATAAATGGAGAGATTTAGTTAAAATACAACTGAACTGGTATGGATCAGCAGGGGAAACTACAAAATGACCAATGCAAAAATAACACAGGCCAATGGGGTTAGAAGTCCCTCTTCACTGTACCAGTAAACCATAGGTTAAATAACCTTATATTAAAATAAAACTTACAACTACAATCCTACAGTAGTTACACAGTTCCTCAAATAGCTTAAAGGAGTGCTATTACACCAATTGGTATTAGTGCACCAAACAGACATGTCATTCTTTCAGGAAGGATGCTAGATCGAACTCAATATTTAACCCGTTGGGGGATAGTGTTTTTAGTGTAAATATCCAGAAACTTTCGCGTCTGGATATCGCATTGAGCCTATCACCCCCCCTTCAATTTACTTTTGGGCAGTCAATGCCTTTGCATACTAGTCCATCAAGTTTTTGACCATGCTTTATTCTAAAATGGTTGGAGGCACTATGTGTCTCCAAACCCCTTCTGATATTGTACACATGTTCGGCAAAACGTCTCTTAAGAGGTCTACTGGTTCTGCCGATATATTGAAGCCCGCACGGGCATTCAAGTAGGTACACACAGAAGTTGGTTTTACAATAAATGAAGGCATTGATGTCATATTCTATACCCGTTACATTTGACCTAAACTTTTTACCTTTTGAGCTGAAGTCGGATATTTCAGAGTGGTTTAGTTTTCCATGGCTTTATGAAACTCTCAGTATCATCATTCTGTTCACAAGGTTGTCATCAATAAACATTTAGGGGTCTATGCACTTACCGTTCATAAGCCACTTATCAAGCACTTATTGCCCAAAATGCCAACTCCGATTCTGTAAGCATCGATAAGTGGGCGATAAAATAATGAATCGCTCAAATTTCAGTGCTAAAAAAAAAATCGCAGAGTGAGCGGCGATAAGCCACTTATCGTCAGGTTCTGAAACTCATGCAATTCTAGTAGCTGCGGTTAGGTTATCGAGGCCTATCGCGGCTCTAGAAAGGTGAGTTTCTCACAAAGTCCAAACAATGTAAGCCAATCAATAAACAGAAAAATAAAATAAAGCAATCAATAGAAAAAAAGCATTTGGCAAAAATGCATTGGCTATCACTATATTGATCTGTACCCTAAACGGGCACAGATTAATACATTAGCAGTCAATGGGCAATAAAAAACATGAAAATACAAAAATACAATAAAAAACCTGTAAAAAAATAATTACAAACATTCAATATTTTACTTACCTTTAGAAGCGTGGCCCTCCAAATCCAGGGGTATCAGGAAGCTCTCGTACCGCGACGCAATCAAAGACAATCCAATGCCATCCACCTTGAAGATCCGGAACAGGTAACAAAATATTTTTTTCTTTTATCTTCTATCACCTTCTTCTTTCTTCATCTGTCAAAATTTCTTTGTTTTCTGTAATCTTCTTTCTTCATCTGTTAATCCACAAAGCCCCATGTTAAATCTACAACACGATGTTACGTCGGCTTCTTGAGCTAAAATGAGGCGTCAAGGCCTTAAATATGACCTGTGGCGTCACTTTTTAAGTCAGATGGTACAGCTCCAATCTGATTGGTCGCTGTATCATGTGCCCGCCTCTTTTTTTGGCGAAGGATGTGACGTGATCTCCAATGGAGGTACGCATCTTGTATGCACATTTGTATGTGCTATCATTCCTGTCTGCACATCTTATGCCTCTCATACTCAACTGTAACGTCTAAATCAGGGATGTCCATAATAAGGCCCGCGGGCCACACATGGCCCGCCATCTGTTTCAATCATGCCCCCAAAACAATTTAATAAAATAATTAAATAAAGACCCTCTGCCACTATGTGATAAAAAATATTTTTGATAAGTAACAGGCCAATAATTCACTGCAATTATAGAAAACTGAAAAGACGAGAAAATTATGTTCCTGCTGGAAAGATGAGAGGGAGCTACCTATCCCTTTTCTTCAAGAGGCCCCTTAAATCTTTCGAAAAGACCTGCGTGGGTCTGAGGGGCGTACAGCATAGGAGAGCGTTTCCCTGAGATGGCAAAGTGCCTCCCAATGGTATTTGCTCCTATGCTGCACCACCACCAACCCTCCCCTGGCTGCATGTTTGGTGACCAGGGATTTATTAGACTTATTTCTAGGGCTATTTGTTCACCCTGTGTAAGATTATTATAATGATTAATTAACAAATGTTTTACCAAATTAATAGCCATTTGCCAACAGTGCTAAGTACCTTTCTACTAACTTTTCTGAACTAGTTAAGTATGTGCCTTTCCCAAAAGTAGGATAAAAAATGGATTTTCTGTTAAAGCCTGAATTTATCCAATCAAAAAAGCAGGAGTGGTCATCCTCTGTAATCAGCCCATCTAATAGTTGATCAAGATCTTGTAAAGCACATAGATCTTTAAAAGTAAATCCACCTTCAGCTGAGGTAAATTGAGAACTCTCAATATCCAATGATGATGATACATGAATGTTAGAACCACTATTTTGAACAATTTCCCCTTTTGTTTTTTTTTCCATTAAATATTTTTTTTTAAATGGGTTTTCGCATACATTTGCGCAAATCTACTATAGTATCAAAAAGTCTCAAGTTCACATCCGGAGCAAATTTCAGTCCTTTTTGAGGAGTGATAATTCGTCTTCAGTAACGTCCACTATAGAGATGTTAATTACTCCCGAATCCTCTTTCACAAGTTCTTTTTCCGTTTGTAGGGGAACCTTCTGTCACTTTCTTTTTCTACTCCATCTGGTCCTCAGTCGTTTTTCTGTTGTTGTCGATGTGATTGTTGCTGTATTCCAAACAGATCCCTCTCGTCTGTGTCTCTCTTGGATTCCTCCCCCAATATGTCCATTGACCATATCTCTTGTTTGTACTGCGGGGGTCATTTCTATTCTCCTCTGCATTGTGGAATGATTAAACATATCATTATCTGAAATATCCTCTTCCCCACTTGCTGACTCTGCAAAAGATTTTTTCTTCTTTAAGATCGACTTGAATGAATGAGATCTCTGACCAGACCTGTTTACTGGAGTAAAATAGTTAACCTTTTTTAGGTGCAATTTTTTTTTCCAAGCATACAATCGATTCCTCTCATAATTAAGTATGTCTCTTTCAAATTTGGCCTTTTTCTCAAACATTATTTCTTTCTCCAATTTGTTTATTCTTAACGCCAGAGATGGATTAAAATCTTTAAAAGAGCAATCCCAGGTGGCTAATTTTTTTTAAAAGGTATTTTTTAAATATAGAATTGAAGAAGGGGGCTTCTGGAGCTTAACCCTGTTAATTTCAGCTCCTGGGACCCCCTACACTCACAGGAGACCAGACAGGATTGCAGAGTGAATTTATTAGAAAAAGTTTCCACAAACTTCCCGTATATAAAAACACACAAACTCACACAATTGGGGTAACTGGGGGAACAACCTAAAGTCCTAGGTGTAGAGACCTCTCTCCAGAAGCTTACCCCGATACGCATGCACAAGTTGCGCCATTGCTCTGTATTATGGGCAGCACTGCCTTGCTCTCCGGTGGCTAGCAGTTTTAAATTCCCTGCTGCTTCACTCCAAACAGCTCGGACCAATGCTCCACACACAAACCGCAGCAATACTGGATGCTCCAGACCCCTGCACGGGGTCTCCTCAGTTCCCTTCTGCTGACTCTATCTCAGCTTTTGCTTTACAGGGGCTATGCCAGTCCCCTGTCAGCACACAGCCTTCAAGAAGAATATCCAGTCCAAAATGACTCCCTTGAGGCTGGAGAGAAGGAGTATGTATACCCCTGTCCAAATCAGGGAGATTCTGGGTAGGAACAATATTCCTGTTCTCTGCACATGGCCCTAGACCCGGTTGATGAGATTACTGGGGTTGAAGGTGGGCCCAGGTGGTCAACCTCTCCCTGGTTCCACAATAATGGGCCTAATCCCATCACAGTGTCTAGGTATACAATGTCAAACTCTGATGTGATTAGAACTCGGTTTGAAAAAAAAAAGTTAACCCCACAGGTCCCCACTCTTGAACCGAGCTGTACATCACTGTTTTACATCCTTGAAGAGGAACATATATAGGACTGCTACAATAAACTGTACATACATAAATCATATCATTACAAGTTAGGGGTAATGGCGGGCTTAACTTTTATTTAAAAGCGGCCAAATCTACCCCAACCATCACACCTAGTTCCGAAAATACTTACCTCCGAAGTAGGTGCTGGTAGCTGCTCTGGCTCAGCAAGCCGGGCTTTCATGTTTGAAGCTTCCGCGTCACATGGGATAATAGGAAGCCATACAGACGACATTACGGCTTCCTATTGGCCCGCAGAGCCTGAGAGCTCTGAACAGCAGACCTTCTGTGAATCCTGCTTGCCGAGGAAGCTGCTACTGGCACCCAATTCGCAAGTAAGTATCTCTGGAAGCAAGAGGTCCCTGGAGCTGAAACAATAGGGTTCAGCTCCAGAGACGCCTGCTTGAAATATATATATATATATATATATATATAACCAGTGTTCGACAAACCTATACATCTGCACGCCCCTGACGAGTGGATTTAACATCGTGGCGAGCTCTTATTGGCCCAAGCAGCACACGTGTGGTACTAGGTGGCGAGTAGATTTTTTTGTTCAGCGAGTAGATTTTTTGGTGATTTGTCGACCACTGTATTCAGTATAACAATTATTTGGTTTTAAACTGAACAATCAAATCCATAAGTAAGTTTAAAGGAACATTCGTTATAGACTACTTTTCATTTCTGTTCAAAGTCATTATCTTGAAATCCAAAAGTTGGGGATTTTTTGATTCGTAGACCTATAGGGATTCTGTTAGATTTTGTATATTTCTCCAAGGTAACAATATCTGACCAGATTCTTGTGTCCTGTGACAAATATTTCTCCAAACGAAAAAATCGAGTTTTTAAATCTGACAAATCTTCACAATTAGTTTCCAGAAGATAATCAAAAACTTGCTCAGCTTTCTTGACACGTGTTGCACTATCAAAACAATTGAATGCAATTATGGCCAGAATTGTACAAGGGCCTGGAAAAAGTCCCGATTTCCCCAAATGAGATGCCCAGCTGAAAGAATGCTGAGCTGGTTTGGCTCCACGTATGTGAGCAAACTTTCTCAGCAATGACTTTAAACATGAATCACCTGAGATCGAACATAACGGATTCCCTCATAAGTGACGTGCTGCGGCTCACAGCCACAAGCCTCTCACCTGATATCGCCCAGATTCTGCAATCCAAGTCCCAACTTTACTGTTCACATTAACATCACGTCCCACACCAGTATGTAAAACAAAATCAATTATAAGTTCACTGGTATATGTTTACTACAAACTGATGTAGCGTTTAACCTTAATGTTAGGTAGGCCAACATAATAGACTCTAAAATTGCTCTCTTACACAATCATAATCAATATCTGTTAATGTGTATTATTATAAGTATATTTAAATGTTCCTTAGAATACAGTGTAGCACCTTCCCCCCAACCCCCTCCCACCTCCCCACACGAGAGATCTGTCCGCTACCTGATGTTTGTGGTAATCACCTGGAGGTTCTCAGGAGCTCTGAGCGACCGCCGATGGTATTGGTGATCAACAGGTCAGGTTTTTTGGTTTATCTTCATTCTCTTTTTTTTTCAGCGCCTCCATCCTCCAAAGGCCTGCAGGAAACTCTCTTCTTCCCCCTGAATAATTCATACTCAGGCAGGCATGGAACAACTGGTCTTTATTTGGTCTCACAGCATACATCTGTTTTCTCTTATTCCCTGGAGCAAACCCCAGGAGCTCGAGGCCCCAAGAATCTCTCCTTAGCGCATTTACCCCCTAATGGAATAAGGGGAATCAGCTACCACTCCCATGAGGGAGGGAAGGACAGAACATGAACCAGAGCCCTGGCTCAACAACCACAAACAACCCCTATAATTTGAGCTGCAGACACTTTTTATTACCAGGGGAGGGTCCCAGGTCTGAGCCCCGGTAGGTGGGCAGTACCTCAGTAGTGGACCCACCCCCTGCAACTACTGCAAGAACAAGGGATTAACCCTAACACTGCCTGCACTGATACCAGGGCTTATATGTTATGGAAGAGGATTTTAGAAGCCAGGGGTTATATGGCTACAACCGTAGTGCGAGTGTGTGAGTGTGTGCAATGTAGATTTCATGTTTATACTGTAGTTAGTATGTGGCACTTTAACGATTACTTTTTTATTAATCTGGCCCTCAACTAAAATCTTTTTGACACCCCTGGTCTAGGTCCTACAGTGCTGAAATGGCGCAAAAATGCTTTCCGAAGAAATGTGTTGATGGCCCCTATACCATTGAATGAGTTAAAAAGGTTACTTTAAAAAGCACACTATACTACAAGTTTTAGGAAATGGACTTGGGGGATAGTTGTCTTCTTGACAAGAGGTAAAGGTGTATTGTCCTCCAGAGGTTAATGTGTACTCAACCTCAGTTAGAAGCCACAGTGTGCAATAACCATCAATCCACTGAGCTCCAGTAGAAGTGGGCATATTTATGGCTGCAGTCACTAAAGGGTGAAATAAAGATTAGATTTTACTTAGGAACACAAAGCCGTTGAGATCAATATAGGCCCACAACTGAATTCAATCTAAAGTTTAGAATTTTTAAGTAAAGATTTACTAGCCTTCCCTGTACTATTATTTTGACATGGGAGAAGATGGTCTGAACAAATGTTCCATAGTATTCAAATTGTCAGGGAACCTCAGTCCATAAACCATCTCCTAATTTGTACATAAGTAAACAGTACTAAACAATATCCTTTTTTTTTTTCCAACGTCATTATAACTTTGCCGGTAAAATGAGAAAGCACAAATATGCACAAGATATAAAAAATGACAACTTCATGTGTCCAAACATAAATAATCAATAAACATAAATAATGAAGCTGTTCCTGGATTACTTGGCACTGTGTATATTAAGTGTTTCAATTATTCCTCTTTAGTTTAATAGATAAATGTGTACTCTGGTTATTTGGCAGCCTTAGGAAGAATATAGAATGTCTGTTAAAAACAATAGCCACTGGACTGTTTAAATGAAAAGAACAAGTGAAATGGAAATACATAACTTGTTATACCTTTTTCCTGTTCATGTTTGATGCATCTGTACCATTTATTATGCAGTTTGTTGAGGTTTGACAAAGTAATTGTCTAGCAAACCATAGCTCTAATGACATTTTCTGCTTCAAACCAAAGAATGTATTATTAAAAAGTATTAAAGGAAATGGCGTAATATATCAGATTGTATAACTGTTGCTAATACATATGTTAAATACACCTTATGTACTATTTACAGAATATGTGCATTAATATTAATGACGAAAACTATTTTTCTCAAGATGAAACAAATGCTTGTGTCCTTTCAATTACCTCCATATTCCAGTTTTAAATTACATTGAATGTATCGTCTCAATGAAAAACACATGAATTTGTAAGCCAAGGGAGCATACATAATTCATTAATTGAAAACATATATTCTTCTACAGATGTACAATATATTCTGCCAACATTATCCACTCATTCGCTCCTTAATTGTTAGGATTTCAGCTTGCAGTTCTCCCTAGATATTTGCCTTTAAAAGATTTGCAATCTGGCCTTAAAAGTTAGGTGTTCAACAAAAATTATTTCGGTACAGAATTTCAATTGTCGGTAAATAGAACCACTAAGCAATATTTTGGTGGATATGCTGATATTAATGTCCTGCAAAGTATGCACATATGTAATGAGACATTCATGTTCAAGATTCTCTTTAAATTTACAGTAGTATTATGCTGTATACTGAAAATTACAGATATGCACTTAGTCAGGCGTTCTGGTTTTGGTTCTGAATAATGTTTTGGTTCTGGTTCCACATCATGTAATATTGCAGCAAAATATATTAGTTACTGTACATTATAGAATAACAATAAAATACACCATTACCAGAAAGCAGGAATGACCAAATAAATACCAATCTTTTCAAATTGTTAGGGAAAAAATCTGCACACGTTTTGGTTTTGTTTCTAAATAATTTGGGGTTTTTTTTTTCTTCGTGTATTGGGGTTTGAACTGCAAGGTTCTGGTAGGTTCTGATTTCACACGCTCAGATTTGGACAGACTGAGAATAACTTCACATTTCTAACATTATAACTATTTTGTATAAAAGAGGACTCATACTCTCCTCCCACCCAGAGTTATTGAAAACACTGCAATATTACATCAGTTGTACTCTCATATTTCCCCAATATCCTGCAACCTTACTGATAAAGAAACCCTTATAAGAAAATACCCATCTGTTGATAGTGTGGTGAGGCGACAGGTGCCGCACAAAATTAACATGACTGTCAGGTTAGACTTCTCTAAAGAGAATGAGCTACAGTATGTGGTAGGTTTGTGAATTGATGTTACATTGATGATTTGTGATATGTTTACTAGCTATGGAAATGCATGCGTAAAAGTTTATCGGAATAAAAAGAACAATAAGACATATGTAGCCCTCTTCCCCCCCCCCGCCTAAGTGAGATTGGGGTGGGTGGTGTATCTGACTACTTCTCAGTGTGGTGCGATACCTGTTTGGCAACCAGGAGAGCTGAGCTTCCGCCATGGGGAACCTGGGGTATGTGTATTATGAGTAACCCTGTACTCGGTGCAGCGCCTCCACCTGCGATGGTTCCCAGCAAAGCGGGAATTATTCCTCGCAGGACACATACGAATAACCAGCACACCGTTTGTATAATAACCAACACCTTTACTCGGGAACATATGAACCATATAACATTCACAGAATAACAGGTGTCCCTCTCTAGAGGAGACACTAACTAAGGCGTCTCACAGGACGCTCCCCCCCTACACCGGGTGATCCCACCCCGTGCCCAATGATCCCCACACAATGTCCCGCACTCTTTCAGAGAGAGGATATGTGTGACTGCGCAGTCATTGATTGTTAACAGGATTGTTGGTGCACTTGTTGATAAGGGGAGTTACCTGCCGAGCACTCCAGTGCTCGGGCCTGCAACGGAGCTACGCAAAGGATCCGCTGACGGGTGAACACAGGAACTACCATCCGGAGTGATCCCACCCGGATGGCCTCGGCAGCAACGACGATGATCGACGCCCAACCCTCTGGACGGACGCGCAGCGTCTGCTGAGTCCCTAACTGACTATGAACTACGGTGATGCTCACTGTACTATAGGCCATCCCTACAGCACAGCAACCTTGAATGGCTGCAGGGAAAACTCCTAGGGGCCTACGGGGAACCTGTCCTATGCAAGTGGGTCCCTGACCCACTGCACCTGCACTACCTCTTCCCGTACCGCCCGAGTCCCCTCTGCCTCACTCCTACCTAACCCTTCCAACCCTGCAGCAACGTACTGCAACCTTGCACGGTGCCCGCTTGTCAGCCCTCACAGCACTGACCACTGTGACCTGACAAGAGTGCACACCACGAACCTAAGGGCAGGGTCCCTAACTTGGGGCCGTCCCTTATCACTTACCCACTAACCTGGTGGGGAGTTGGGGCCTATCTGGGACCTGGGGGAACCTTACCTGGTGCAGGAGCTTCACTTGCTCCTTACACCCTTCCTTCCCCTTCTTGCTCCCAGCTCCAACTGAACTGCATACTACAAGCCCACGAAATGTATCTTTTTCCCTGCCTGGGAATCCTTGGCCCTCATTGGCCACTATCAGGCACCTGGTGTCTCCCTCACTATGCCCCATGGGATTTGTAGTCCTGGAGAGCCTGTCTGAGCATTGGGGCCGCGTGTGCGATTCTCCTGCGCATGCGAACACCTAATGGCCGCCGCAACCTTTCCCTGCCTGTTCCCGCACTCGCGCGACTTCTCCCTGGCTCCTGTGAGCTTTCTGCGCATGCGCGATCACTGCGCATGCGCGAATATTTGCAATGGCGGCCCCCACTAGCCGGGTGCGTCACCGAGACTCCCAGCGCTCCCTGCACTGGCCCCCACCCTCGTGTTGTGCCGGCGGGTCCATCGCTGCCTCCGGCGGCACCCGCGACCGCTCGGCACCTCGGGAGGAAGGTCTCCGGAGCATGGAGGGCACCGGGGCTACACTTATATTGCAAAATATTGTACAAAGCATCCTGAATTAATCAGGGGCTGGTGTGTGGCTAACACATAACTATGGGAAGTTTGTAGCAGACTACTCATTTTGCAGAGGCTGGAGCTGTTATATGGCAGTTTTTAGACAATAAAGAAAGTAGTGAGACCGCGCATATCTGGTGTCCTCAGCTCCCTGGGTCTCTTCTTCCCGCTGCTGCAAAACTCTCCGGTGATCAACCGGGGCACAGCAAACATAGAACAAAGACAGGAGCGCAGAGAAGGCAGGACGTCAAATAAATAGTTCACATTTATTATACATATAGCAAATTAAAAACTTACTGTGAAGTTCAGCCACTTGATCAATCCAATTCCCCTCACACTGCCGACATCAACACCACGAGATCCGCAGAGTCCCCCCTGCTCCAACTATCCCCGATCACCACACGATTGTCAAACCGGAAGTGAACAAGAAGCTGACTGCCAGGAAGAGCTGTTCCTCTCGTTAGAGCTGCATGCCTAGCTATAGCAGGGCTCACCGTTGTTTGTCTGAGAGGAGGTTCAATTTCCAAATTTATCCCATAAACACACACTGTGTGGTAGCCCTCTACGCGTTTTGCACTATTTTGCTTTTTTAAAGTAAATGTGGGGTTTAAAAGAAAAAAAGTGTTTTTTTTTAAGTGTTTTTTTTTAAGTGGTTTGTTATGATGTTGTATAATGTTATTATGTGTTGCCATGTTATGTATGTGTCATTCCTAGGTGTATGTGTGTTTGTTAGTATTCCCCTGGTACAAAAGAGCAATTATCATAATTATGCATACTAATCGGAGCACCTGGGTTAATTTGTGTAGACCCTATTTTAGGGACACTCCCCAGGGTGCTTAGAATACTCCTGAAGAAGCGCAAAATAGCGCGAAACGCGTAGAGGGCTACCAAACAGCAAGTTTTTAATTTGCTATATGCATAATAAATGTGAACTATTTCTTTGACGGCCTACCTTCTCTGCGCTCCTGTCTTTGTTCTCAGATTTTAGACAAACACAATATGCTGCTTGCTTTTTACTCACAAGAGAAGTTTTTTTTTTACCACTATTTCAATATAATTGAAAACCTCTGGAAGAATTGCAATGAGATGTGATCTGCACGAAAAAAAAACAAAGTAAAGGAAATCTATAAATGAAATAAAATATCTGTTTTTGTCCAGCTATGTGAAGCTGGGACTTTACAAAGTTCAGCAGGCCCACTAATCCATTACATTTTCATTTATTTTATCTTCATTTTAAAGCAGCAACTGTTTCAAAACTGGGGTATCCACTGGTGGAAAGCCAAGGTAAAGATAGCACCAGTCACCACGTCTGCTCCAGGAGATGACAAAGTTTTAGACCCTCCCAAACAAAACTTTCTTTGCAATGGACCAATCAGTAAATGCAACATCAGTGGAAGGCGTCAGTATTACAGAAACCTACAGGTTTCATTATCACTTTCAAATGATGCTGCTGTTATTCATTAGCTCACCAGGAAGGAAGTTTTTTCTTCATCTCCAGAAGCCTTAAGAATTAAAAGGATGTGCCAGTTTCAAATTTCTAAAAGGTACAGGAGTTTGCTGTGTCCATTATGCTTTCCTAGATTTTCAATTTAGTAGTCAATTTATCCACAATTAACATTGATTTGGGCCTCAATAAATAAATAAATATAGTAATTAAAATGTAAAGGCACAAGCACCTATCAAATGACAAATAAAAAAAATCATGTACACTCATATGGTATGTCCCCCTTACTTTATCAAAGCATATATTATTGAAAAAGTTAAAGAAAGTTTAGGAATTTCCATCATTTGTGAAATTCTGTACACAGTTCTTGATCTCTAAATGCATTTAGTATTATACCTATTATCCTAGTTTTAGGTTTAGTAAACATACAGAGGTCATCCGTTAGAAAATCCTATGGAAGGAATGGGGTATAAGTGATGAATAAGGGATAAACTCAAGACGGTGCAGAGTTATAACTCTTTTGTTTCCATAATTTTTTCCGGGACACCATAATGTTCTCGCTAACACAATAATTCAAATAAATATGATATTTAGCAGAAGGATGTATATATTTATGATGGGACAACAAAACCAGATATTAATTGTCCCATCTAAAAAGTTGCTCTGATGCAATAGATGAAAAACACATTTTGGTGATATTGAAAGGATTTGGGTGACTGTTTCTTTAAGAAACTTTCATGCAAAGCTTTTGTTTGGTGTCTGTCTGTGGATGGTACTTTTGTTTTTGAATACGGGCACTGGTCTTGGGCAGATGATGTCATGTACCTTCTCTTCTAAGACAACCCACTATATTAACATACACGTTCTTTACACACGATACTATTCCAAATTAGAAGATGCCAATTCTGTCCTTTCAGATACTAGTATGGGTCATAGATGTACCACTCTATCCAATCACAAGTTACTAAATGTATGCCACTCCCTTGATTTGGGAGACTATAATTGTTTTGAATTTCCTTTGTCTCTTTAATGTGAGCATATCCCTGAGTGTGGCTGTCATCTTACTAATTAGTAAAACTAGCTGAAGAATTACTCTTTTGTTTGTGTTTCAACTTATTCCTAACTTATTCTTTAACAATATCACCTTTTAAATGGCATTTTATGTCATCTAGATCAAATCTAAAACGTTTTTTATAATAGCACTACTCTTTCAACTATATACAGTAGTAGGGTGACCAGATGTCCCGGTTTAGCCGGGACAGTCCCATTTTTTTAATCTCTGTCCCGTCTGCCTGACATTCTGTAAAATGTCCTGTTTTTTTGTGGCTGTCCCGCTTTTGACCATCAGAGCAAGGGGGGGGGCAGCAGAGAGCAGACAATGCAGAGAGGAGAGCCGGGGCCGGGTCTGAGCTGCGGAGCCCCAGAAGTGAGACCCGGAAGTGTCAGTGAGAACTTCCGGTGTCTGCTGCAAGGGCTCACGATGGCTTCCCAGACCCATGCAGGTAGGGTCCAGAATGGGGGACACTCACTCACACAATGGGGGGGAAGAGACACACAGCATTGGGAGAAACACAGAGAGAGACACAGGCACAGCATGGGGAGACAGACAATATGGGGAGAGACACACAGTATGGGGAGAGACACAGTGCGGGGAGAGACACACATTGTGGGGAGAGACACAGCATGGGGAGAGAGACACAAAGGCACAGCATGGGGAGAGAGACACAGTGTGGGGAGAGATACACAGTGTGGGGAGAGACACACAGTGTGGAGAGAGACACACAGTGTGAGGAGAGACACAGTGTGGGGAGAGACACAGTGTGGGCAGAGACAGAGTCACAGCATGGGAAGAGAGACACAGGCACAACATGAGGAGAGAGACACAGAGGCACAACATGGGGAGAGAGGGAGAGAGAGACAGAGGCACAGCATGGGGAGAGAGGGAGAGAGACACAGAGGCACAGCATGGGGAGAGAGACACAGAGACACGGCATGGGGAGAGAGACACAGAGACATGACATGGGGAGAGAGACACAGAGGCACAGCATGGGGAGAGAGACACAGAGACATGGCATGGGGCGAGAGACACAGAGACACGACATGAGGAGAAAGACACAGAGACACTGCATGGGGAGAGAGACACAGAGACACGGCATGGGGAGAGAGACACAGAGACACGGCATGGGGAGAGAGACACGGCATGGGGAGAGAGACACCGAGACACGGCATGGGGAGAGAGACACGGCATGGGGAGAGAGACACGGCATGGGGAGAGAGACACCGAGACACGGCATGGGGAGAGAGACACAGAGACACGGCATGGGGAGAGAGACACGGCATGGGGAGAGAGACACCGAGACACGGCATGGGGAGAGAGACACAGAGACACGGCATGGGGAGAGAGACACCGAGACACGGCATGGGGAGAGAGACACAGAGGCACAGCATGGGGAGAGAGACACCGAGACACGGCATGGGGAGAGAGACACAGAGACATGGCATGGGGAGAGAGACACAGAGATACAGCATGGGGAGAGAGACACAGCATGGGGAGAGAGACACGGCATGGGGAGAGAGACACAGAGGCACAGCATGGGGAGAGAGACACGGCATGGGGAGAGAGACACAGAGACACGGCATGGGGAGAGAGACACAGAGATACAGCATGGGGAGAGAGACACAGCATGGGGAGAGAGACACGGCATGGGGAGAGAGACACAGAGGCACAGCATGGGGAGAGAGACACGGCATGGGGAGAGAGACACAGAGACACGACATGGGGAGAGAGACACGGCATGGGGAGAGAGACACGGCATGGGGAGAGAGACACAGAGACACGGCATGGGGAGAGAGACACGGCATGGGGAGAGAGACACGGCATGGGGAGAGAGACACAGAGGCACAGCATGGGGAGAGAGACACGGCATGGGGAGAGAGACACAGAGACACGGCATGGGGAGAGAGACACAGAGACATGACATGGGGAGAGAGACACAGAGACACTGCATGGGGAGAGAGACACAGAGGCACAGCATGGGGAGAGAGACACGGCATGGGGAGAGAGACACAGAGACACGGCATGGGGAGAGAGACACAGAGACATGGCATGGGGAGAGAGACACAGAGACATGACATGGGGAGAGAGACACAGAGGCACAGCATGGGGAGAGAGACACGGCATGGGGAGAGAGACACGGCATGGGGAGAGAGACACGGCATGGGGAGAGAGACACAGAGACACGGCATGGGGAGAGAGACACAGAGACATGGCATGAGGAGAAAGACACAGAGACACTGCATGGGGAGAGAGACACAGAGACACGGCATGGGGAGAGAGACACGGCATGGGGAGAGAGACACGGCATGGGGAGAGAGACACGGCATGGGGAGAGAGACACAGAGACACGGCATGGGGAGAGATACACAGAGACACGGCATGGGGAGAGAGACACAGCATGGGGAGAGGCACAGCATGGAGAGAGGCACCACATGAAGAGAGGCACCACATGGGGAGAGGCACAGCATGGAGAGAGGCACAGCATGGGAAGAGAGACACAGAGTGGGGGGGGGAGAGACACAGAGAATGGGGGGGGGAGAGAGAGACACATAAAGAATGGGGGGAGAGAGACACAAAGAATGGGGGGAGAGAGACACAAAGAATAGGGGGAGAGAGTCAAACAATGGGGGAGAGAGAGAGACAGAGAATGGGGGAGACACAGAGAATGGGGGGGGGTTCACAGAATGGGGGAGAGAGAGACAGAGAATGGGGGAGAGAGAGAGAATGGAGGGGAGAGAGACAGAAAATGGAGGAGAGACACAGAATGGGCGGAGGGGGATAGAGAGACAAAGAATGGGGGAGAGAGAGACACACAGAGAATGGGGGGTTGGAGGGAGAGAGAGAGAGAATGGGGGGGAGAGAGAGAATGGGAGGGGGAAGAGAAAAAGAGAATGGGGATAGAGAGAATGGGGGAGAGAGAGAGAATTGGGGGGGAGAGAGAATAAGGGGAGAGAGAATGGGAGAGAGAGAGAGAATAGAGAGAGAATGGGGGAGAGAGAATGGGGGGAGAGAGAGAGAGAATAGGGGGGAGAGAGAGAATGGGGGAAAGAGAGAGAATGGGGGAGAGAGAATGGGAGAGAGAGAATGGGAGCGAGAGAATGGGGGGAGAGAATGAGGGGGAGAGAGAGAGATAGAGAATGGAGGGGAGAGAGAGAGAATGGGAGAGAGAGAGGGAGAATTGGGGGAGAGATTGGGGAGAGAAGATGGGGAGAGAATGGGGGGGGGAGATATAGAGAGAGTGTGGGTGGGGGAGAGAGAATGGGGGAGAGAGAGAGAATGGGGGGGAGAGAGAGAGAATGGGGAGAGAGAATGGGGGAGAGAGATAATGGGGGGAGAGAGAATGGGGAGAGGGAGAAACAGGGAATGGGGGGAGAGAGACAGGGAATGGGAGGGAGAGAGACAGGGAATGGGGGGGAGAGAGAATGGGAAGGGTGGAATGAAAATGTAAGGGTGTGGGGGGGGAGAACGAGAATGGAGTGATATGTGGGAGGGAGTGAGAATGGGGTGTGTTTGAGAGAAGGGGGGACAGAGCGGGGCAGAGAGACATAAAGGAGAAGGGCGCAGTTGGTGATATCATTTGTTTTATAAAAAATATTTTTAATGTGTCCCGGTTTTTACTTTTGTAAATCTGGTCACCCTATACAGTAGATATCTGCTTGTATTTTTCACGTTCTGCTTTCATAGGAAATAATTTTGCAAACTAATGCTGAATTGTTTATTATATGTTTATAAGCAGTCATTTATATTCATGTTCAGAGTTCTGAGTACTTTATGGAGTGCTTTGATTACCTATTAAAACTGTCATTAAGAGACTTCCCCTTTATTAGATAACATCAGTCCTTAAAATGCATTTGGTGTGATTATGTTTGGGCTAGATTCTTGGTTTTTTTTAAATCCGAAATAAAGGGTGCAATTTAAAGTTCAAAAGCAATTCTACAAAAATGATATTTAGAATTGATTCTGCTTAATGCAATTCCATTAGTTGGCAGTCTGAGACAGATTTACCTTCAAGACTTGCTCCCTAATGGCAACCCAAATCCTAGATGATTATTATAATAAAATCATGGCACGAAAAAAATGGGTGCAGTACTATAAATTATGAATTGTGCTAATACTTTCATGCAGCGTAGAGTCACAAATGCCTCAACCTGGTTGCATATTTGTTAGAAATGTATAAAGTCTACATGATTACTGCAATGTGTCACATTTTTTTTAAAGTACATTTTTGTCCCTCTTAATAAGAATTTATCGGACTTAAAAATAACTTAATATCACTCCAATTGACTGTACGGTATGTTTGTCAGAGATCACCAACAAGTGTTTGGGTAAAGAAAGATAATCTATATGTCAACTGATGTTTGTAGACAAGTCCTCAGGACCTCACAGGTCTCTTCTTAACAAATGAAAAAACATATGCTCAGACTGTTTCTGATTTTAAGGATAATACAGGAGTTACTAATTCTATAAACAACGTAGTTTATATTTACATACTTACAAGACATGGCTGACATCTAACTTAATAAGTAATTATACACTACCCATATCACAATATCTATAATTGCCAAGCAGAGGTTTCTACAGTTTCACATATACAGTACAGTATGTATCTTCATATTTATATACTGTACATTGTTGGTTTTTCAATAGCATTGGGCTACCAGTCTTTCTACTGTAAGTGCACGTCATAAACGTGAAGAATGTCTCACTGAGACAAGTGATTGGGCATATTTTTCAAAATTTGGACTACAGAACTTTTCCCATAGGTCAAACTAATAATCTTATTGATTTGAAGCATTGTACTTTTTTTTGATAAGGGATAGAACCTTACAGCAGCTGTCTGTTATTTGTGCTTTATAGAATTGGAAGCAACGTGCAGTAATATAACTGAGTTCATCATATGGTTCTTTAGTTAGTTACCGTAGGCAAATGTCTACAGACAGTTTAGTAGCAGTATACAGAAATATAGCGACTCTAGAATAGATTCGATTCAGGAATACAATACATAGCGGTATACAATTGGCCCAAAATGTTTCTACAAATTTGAATTGCAATCTATTGATGAAGACTTTTGCACAGAAACGGAAAATCAATGATTACAAGGTTTTTTTTCTCGCTTTTGTACAGCTGAATGATTTATTTCTTTTGCGGTTACTTTTGAAGCACAGATCGCTATATCCTGTCAAGACTACTAAGAAAAAAAAAAATCACCAGGGCCCTGACACAAAATGCTGTGAATTTGCTTGTCCGTTTAGGAGACGAGACAAGATCCTTTCAAGAGAATGGGGGTTCAATCTGCTCCAGGGGAGGGGAGCAGCTTCACGGCATATGGCATCAGGGCTTCAGTCAAAATGTATAAACCAAATCTGAAATGATTTTAGGATTCCTCTTATCCATGCTTGTTCACGTACCTTATATAATGTAAAGGAAACCTTGAAAAAGGTCTATAACGGGAAGTGAAACATTGACATTATGACTCAAAACTATAAATCACATTTTAGCCTAATCATTGTACTTGACAATTCTTCAATGCTGTGAAACCACTAAAAGATCACGAAGAGGGACGATTTCAACTACTGAAAACTGGGTAAGAACCCCCTTAGTGGAACTCTCTAAAACATACTTGGGTATATCCAGGGGTACGCCCCGATGAGTTGGCTTCCCCATCACAAAACATTGTGGTTCAACAGGAACAAAGTATATGTTTTCTATACTATGGTAACAACTTTATTTATAAAATGAAAGACTAAGGCTCCGCTTATAGTGCTGGCGACGGCGACGCGACCGATGACGTCACCCGTAGCCACCAGCGAAAGTTATCATTTGTTTTTTTAGCGACTGTCGCCAGTGACGTCACTAAAGGGGACGGGCCGCACAATTTGATTGGTTTAGAGACAGTCACATGTGGCGACTGTCTCTAAAAAAATCAAATTTAGCCGGCTTCCAAATTTTCAGTTGCTCCGTCACTGTCGCGCTTACTATAAGCGCTAGCGACGAGTCAATTGATTTGTTTTGGAGCGACGTTGCATCGCCGTCACCGTCACAAGGGACTATGAGCGCTGCTTAAGGGGGCTATTCACTACGCAGTGAGCTTTTGCCGCCGATTGGGAAATTTTTACTCGCCCGTTACAAAGTGAAGACAAACGCAGGATTCACTAACAAGTGAAGCACATTTTGGTCCGGACGGGCAAAAATATGATAGATTGCCTGAGCTTTTTTCCCCCCTGCTATCGTGCTTAAACTTGTAAAGCACGATAGCTGATAGAAAAAAAAGCCGCCTGAAAGAGCTGCATGGAGACGCTATGTCTCCATGCACGGCTCTTACAGGCGATCGTGAAGTATAAATATAGATTTTAATAATAGTGTACATATGCAGGGGGTCTCCTGAGCTGAACTACATTTGTTTCAGCCTCGGGGACACCCTACTTCATGAGACACAGGTCCCATCATGGGGTGCCGGTATCCCCTGTGCTTTTAAATCTCCTGCGTCACGTGACCGGGGGATTTAAATCCTGCAGGGGGATACCGGCACCCCATATACGGGGCCTGTATCTCATGAAGTAGGAGTCCCCAAGGCTGAAACCAATGCGGTTCAGCTCTGAAGAACCGCTGCTCATCTACACTAGTATCAAAACACACATCACACTAAAAATTAATTCATTACCGTAGCTGCTATCCGCTATATTAATGATGCTGCTTTAATATAATTTTTATTAATATAGTGCGGGAGCAGGGAGTCTCCTGAGCTGAACCGCATTGATTTCAGCCTCGGGGACCCCCTGCTTCCCGAGTTACAGGCCCAGATATGGGGTGCCGGTATCTCCATTATTTACATGCCACATGTTACTCGACGTGGACGCTTTAAAAATGGCGGCGACACTGGCATCCTATGCCCCATACCGGGGCCTGTAACTGAGCAAGAAATCAAAGCGGTTCAGCTCATGAGACCCCCTGCTCCCGCATACTATTAAAAAAAAATACATTATGCAGCTTCATTACCTTTTGCCGCTATACGCTAAGGCAATAAAGGGGTTAAGGTACAATAGCATGCTTATTGTGGACAATTGCTCTCAATAAACATTGCAATACACAACCCACCCACTCTCTGTGCCCCCAACAACCCCTATACCCCCTAACATACACAAAATATATATATTTTTGTTATGCACAGGAATTATACTATAGTCCGGCAGTGGCCCTCGGATGTTCCCCGCGGGTGTCTGGGGGCCCCACATGGGTCCCCGCAGGTGTCCAGGGGTCCATGCTTGCCTGCGGTATCAATCCTGTGCCCCTGAAAAAAAATACTTTTAAATAAATACACCCCCCATGCCGTAACACATACAATACAATAATGGCCAAAATGACTATTATCCAGATATGGATAATAGTGCATTTGTCCATTTAAAATACAACATTAAGCCGCATAAATAAAGTAAATAAAGCTTGCACTCACCCCTGCCAGGCTGCCACGATTAAGGCCGTCCTCATCCTCATCACCGTCCATGTCCTCCGTTGCCACAAACAATACAGTACATACAAAAAGACAATCTAATGTCCCCTAACCCCTTAATCACCTTAGCAGTTAGTAACAGCTATAGTAATTAAGGGGTTAACCCATCCTCTGCCACTACCCACCCAGGAGGCCTAACCACCCTCCCCAGGCAACAACCCCCACCCTCAACCCATTGGGGGTGGGTTCATCATGCTCATATAATATGGGCATCATTTACCACTATAGCAAGAAATGGTGAAGGAATAAAAAAAAAACAGGCTCCAATAAAACACATCACATAGCAAAATCAAGCACATCACATAGCAAAATAAAGCACATCACATAGCAAAATAAAACACATCACATAGTCAATTAAATAGATAACAAATGCCAATAAAACAATTGAATGGCACAGCGGGTACATCATGCCCATATAATATGGGCATCATTTAACACTATGCCAGTCAATGGTCAACCTAAAAAAACAATTAAAAACAAGATCCAATGCATTCCAAACAATGAGAAACTAAAAACAAATAAAGCAGTAAACCGAACTAAATTACCACCAATCAATTAATCCAATCCAAAATAAATACCACAATTATCAATTAAACCACAAAAACAAAGCCATGTATAATTAAAATAAATATGCAAATAAACTGCAACATTCAAATTCAAAAGCAAAAAAATTAGCCAACATTAAAAGCAAACACCAATCAAAAGCCAGAAATAACCAATAAAAACACCAGCAAAACTTCCTGTAAACTACAAAAATATGCAAAATAAATAGCATACAAAATAAAAAACAAATAACCAATATACATTTAAAATACATAAAAGCAAGCATTTGCAAAAACAACCATTGCTTGTCCCCTGCATGTATGTATATCCATAAAGAGACATACATAAATACAGTGGCAATGAATGGGCATAAAAAAATGCAATCACAATTAAAATAGAATTAAAAACCTGTAAAAGAAAAATAACATACATTCTATGTTTTTCCTTACCTTTAGATGTCTTCACCCACAGATTCCTGGGGACACCGCAAGCTCTCGAACCAATCCACGAACTCAAACAGGAATGGGCTACAGGTAAAATAAATCCAAAGTCCTTTTCTTCTTTCTTTTAAATTTGTAATCCATTTGGGGGTCTTCTATCTTCTTCTTCTGTATCTTCTGTATCTTCCTCTTCATCATCTGTATCTTCTTCATCTTCATCCGACATGTCCTTGTCCTTCTATTGGTGGAGGAGGTCCTCCCTCCTAGGCTTCTTGCTGTCAAATGAGGCTGCAAAGGCTTTTATAGGTGTATGATGTCACATTTGAGGCAAATGGTTCACACGCCATCTGATTGGCCAGTGAAAACCATGTGACTTGTTTTTTTTTTTTTTTATGTCATGTAAAGGAAATGAAGCCAGCCAATCAGAATGACGTCACCAAAAGCAACATGGCTTTCGTCACATGGTACTTCAGCCAATCATATTGGGGATATAGTTCCCACAATCTGATTGGCTCAGGTACCATGTGACGGCAGCCATGTTGCTTTTGATGACGTCATGTTAAAGGGAAAGGAAGCACAGCCATTCTGATTGGCTGCTTCATTTCCTTTACATGACGTCACAAAAAAAAAGGGAAAGGAACATGGTTTTCACTGACCAATCAGAGCCGTGTGAACCATTTGCCAAAAATGTGACGTCACAGGCCTATAAAAGCCTATGCAGCCTCATTTGATGGCAAGAAGCCGAGGAGGGAGGGCCTCCTCCTCCAATAGGAGTACAGGGCGTGCCTGCTGAAGATGGAAGAAGATACAGATGAAGAAGAAGACCCCAGAAGACCCTGAAAGACCCCAAAATTGGATTACAATGTACAGATGAAAAAAAAGAAAGAAAAAAAGGACTTTGGATATTTTTTACCTGTGGCCCGTTGCTGTTTGAATTTGTGGATTGGTTCGAGAGCTTGCGGTGTCCCTAGGAATCGGAGGGTGAAGATATCTGAAGGTAAGGAAAAACATAGAATGTATGTTATTTGTATTTGACAGGTTTCTAATTTAATTTTTTATTGTGATTGCATTTATTTTATGCCCATTCATTGCCACTGTATTTATGTATGTCTCTTTATGGATATACATACATACATGGGACAAGCAATGATTGTTTTTGCTAATGCTTGGTTTTACAGTATGTATTTTAACTGTATATTGGTTATTTGTTTTTAATTTTGTATGCTATTTATTTTGCATATTTTTGTAGTTTATAGGAAGTTTTGTTGGTGTTTTAAATTGGTTATTTCTGGCTTTTGTGTGGTGTTTGCTTTTTAATGTTGGTTCATTTTTTTTATTTTGAATTTTAATGATGCAGTTTATTTGCATATTTATTTTAATTATTCATGTTTTGTTTTGGTGTTTACATTGTTAATTGTGGTATTTATTTTGGATTGGATTACCTGATTGGTGGTAATTTAGTTCTGTTTATTTATTTATTTGTTTTTATTTTCTCATTGTTTGGAATGCATTGTATCTTGTTTGTGATTTTTTTTGGGTTGACCATTGACTGGCATAGTGTTAAATGATGCCCATATTATATGGGCATGATGTAACCACTGTGCCATTCAATTGTTTTATTGGCATTTGTTATCTATTTAATTGGCTATGTGATGTGTTTTATTTTGCTATGTGATGTATTTTATTTTGCTATGTGGTGTGTTTTATTTTGCTATGTGATGTGTTTTTTTTGGGCCTGTATTTTATATTCCTTCACCATTTCTTGCTATAGTGGTAAATGATGCCCATATTATATGAGCATGATGTACCCACTGTATCAATGAATGGGTGAAGGTGGGGGTAGTTGCCTGGGTAGAGTGGTTAGTCCTCCTGGGTGGGTAGTGGCAGAGGGTGGGTTAACCCCTTAATTACTATAGCGGTTACTAACTACTAAGGTAATTAAGGGGTTAGGGGACATTAGATTGTATTTTTTTATGTACTGTATTGTTTGTGGCAACGGAGGACATAAACGGTGATGAGGATGGCCTTCATCGTGGCAGCCTGGCAGGGGTGAGTGCAAGATTTATTTACGCTGCTTAAGGTTGTATTTTAAATGGATAAATGCACTATTATCCATATGTGGATAATAGTCATTTGGCCATTATTGGACTGTATGTGTTAGGGACGGGGTGGGGGGGGAGGGAGGTGTATTTATTTAAAAGTATTGTTTTTTTTGGGAGGGGGACACACGATTGGTACCGCAGGCCAGTGGGGACCCCAGGACTCCCGCAGGGATCATCGAGGGCCCCAGACTCCCGCGGGGATTACCCGAGGGCCCAGGACTCCCTCTGGGATCACCCAAGGGACCCGGACTCCCGCGGGGATCACCCGAGGGCCCATGGACACCCGCGGGGATCACCTGGGGACACCCGCCAGCCTGTTTTATCAATGCTGTGCTGAAAAAAATGTAAACAATGATTTTCTCACAGTCTGCAACTCTTTTGCACCAGTCTTTAGCTGGTGAAAAGAAATGCTGTGTTTTTTAAAATACGATTCACTTATCACTTATTGTGAATCCCGCTGACTGGCAAAAAAGGCGCGTTTGCTGTTTTTTGCGTGATCGGACGATTTTTTTTCCACTAATTTTTTTTCCACTGATTTTTTTGTCCTGAAAAATTACTTTTAAGAGCGATACAGCAGTGTTATCACTGCTTAGTGAATAGCGCTGCATGCAGTATCGGTCTTAAAACCCATTTATCGCTCTTAAAAATGACTTTTCACTGCTTAGTGCATAGCCCCCTTAGTGGGCAAAGACAGCAATACGTATATATAGATTCGATTTTACTAAAAAAAATTATTGGTGGCTCATACATAGATGAGGAAATGATACAGTGTTCACAATGTTAGAGTGATCAGCTCTGAGAAAAAGATGTTTACAGAATATTAATAGTGGTGACTAATTTTTAAGAACCCACACAAAAAATTGGGACATCACTATTTTTACAAGTTGGAAACTTACTAACATTTCAAATATGAGACATGGGATTAAGATGAAAAAAGGGGAGGTAAACAAATATATAGATTTATACGCATTTTTTGGATCGCCTTAGTACTATGGCTCCTTTAAAAGTATAAGTACATAAAGTTTAAAGAGCAGTTATTTTTACCCTGTGAAACTGTAATATTAGGAGATCGTCCCTAAGCAGAAATTATAGTAAAAAAATAAGTTCATGTTTCCTAGTTCAGATACACTAATCTTCAGCTGAAGACAAAACAGGCAGTGCTGCCATTTTACAATCAGTCTCAACACTGCAGTGGTTTCCACAGTTCAATAACCGCAGCTTCAATAGAAATGTGAAGTTTCCTATGTATAATAAATATATTGATTTTCCTGCAGCTAATAAATTAAAAGAGATGTGACTACTTTTTTTTTTTCAAAGGGAAACATCTCTCTGTGCCAGTGTGTGGGCGTTTGGTGCGTTTAAGACTTAAAATTTGACAATTTGAGATCTGACATTGATTAAAAGAAAGATCTTCCCCTTCCGTAATTGTTGCACAGTCCATCAAACAATGCATTATATACATTTATGTAGCCCTTGGACCCCCACTCTAAGTGAGATTTGGTCTGCTACTCCAAATTACTGTGTGGTGCGTACCTGTGAGGTAACAAGAGGGCTGAGTGTTCCGCGATGTTGTGGGGAGAACAGGACATGGTTTACAGGGTACCTTATTTATGGTTGCAGCGCCTCCAGTCAGCATGGATCCTCTGGATGGAAGGATGGTCCAAACTAACACCTTTCTTTCTCCTTAAATAGTGAATCACACTGATAGATAGTACAATGGTGTTTATTGCATGTTCAGGATATTTACAGCAGGTACATATCTTTCCTCGCTTCTTCTAAGAAGGTCACTTCAAGGCTTGAGGCCCATCCAAGTTTCATCCTGCATGGTACTCCTCCTTAGGCCTCCAAGTGAGACCCAGGGTAGCTGTAACTCACTCCACAGAGGGAGGAAAGAGACACACTTTTAGAAAAGTGCCAGTATTTCTACCCTGGAGTTTTGCTTGTAACCCTGCTCCATAACAGAGCAGGTCTGGATACTGACAGGCCATCACATCTAGCATGTGACCCAACCAGTATCCACCCCTCAGGTTGACACTTTCTGGCTGTTGCTATGCCCGCCCTTGGATACATCAAATGTATCTAAGGCTGCAAAAGCACACAAGGCCTTTCAGAAGGAATTAATCCATCCACTGCCTGCACCTATCAGGACTTACACTGGTATGGCCCAGGAAAATAAGTAGCGGCATATGTGTGTGTGTGTGCTGTCAATGGCTACATGCAATCTAAAAGTGCGCATTGTGGGAAATCATAATCATGGTAAAGGTGAAGTTTATCTTAGTCATATTTTTTTACTAATCCCCTACAGAAGACACAATAACTATCATGTCGGTCCTTAACAAAATGTACAGTGAATTTACAAATCACAGTTCCCTTTATATTGTGACCCCGTCTCAGCTATCCCCTCTCTCGGCAGTTCTCATGTGCTGAACATGAACAGGGATTTGCACAGGCTAAGCCTCCTCCCTTCTTATCTTTATTGATCTTTTAACAGTGACAGAGTGGGCCAGAGTAAACACTTGACGTGACAAGCATCGCCCCATTCAAAGGTCCCATAATGACAACAATATTATTTTTAATTTCCAAAGAAAACAAGACAGTCAAATGCTATATATAAGCCAATCTGTTTTTTTTTGCAAACTAACAGGGATTGCACCTTTTAAGCAGGCTGAGCTGCAAACAATGGGGCATGGCAGTATTATCTAGAAGCATGACCACATCACTAGGGAGCATGAGTATACCATCTGTTGGCATGCCCAAGATAAACGGACATGCGCCTGTCTCTGGCTGTGGATTTTGAACAGGGTGTACCTGTTTTGAGACGGGCAAACAAAATTGAATCCCTTTGTAGCCATGCCTGTTGTGGCTACGCCTGCCCTCGCTGGAATGCAAGTCCTGGTAAGAACAGGCAGTGCCAGTACCAATTATGGGGTTTCCCCACACAGACAGCTTCCTTGAGTGACAGGGGAGGAGATGGGACTAGGTCTGTGTTCTGCCCAATCATGGGTTCAGACCTAGTACCTTCCCCCTACTGTACTTAAGGGAGTTGCAACACCAAATTCTTCAGTGTCAGTACCGTTGAGAGACACTGTATCATGCAGGGCTGCTGTGCACTGGCAGGCCCTGATCCTCTTCCCTAAGGGGGAGAGTGAGTGATTACATTTTCCCCTGTCCTGCCAGAGGGCTGGGTAAGAGCAGGGACTGATGCAGGGGCTCTTGACCCGTAGTTTAGGTCCAGACACAATCCCAAGTTTGGAGACAGATCAGTGACTGTATTGGGCAGGACTGCCTGGATACTGTTGTGGACGCAGAAGAATAAAGCCAGTGCAAGTTATCTATACTTTCCGCCTGGTGTGTAATCTTTCTGGGGGAAGAGGAAACCGTTCTACTGTGGGAGATTACCTCCATACATCTGGAGCCTACAGCAGGCGCTTTGTACCATGGAGTAAATGTTGTGTATATACAACAGAAGCCTGTCCTGAAGGCCACACAACCATCGACGGACCATTCAGTCCCTTGTGAGCCAACAGGTAGCAAGCACCATACACCTGGTAACAGGGGGATCTCCCAGAGGGTGGGGGAAACACCGTTACACCTTATTCCTAGGGTTGCGGCATTTAAGTTTTTATAATACGGGACGTCGAAATCCAGTATGAAAGTGTGACATCATAATGAGTGATGAATTATTTGCAAATGCTTGGAGCTGAATGTATCTCCTGCTTGCGTGCTATATTATTTGGTTTTGATCCTCTCCGCTCTTGGCAGGGCGGGGGAAAGACACGGAAAGTAGAAGGAGGAATCCGAAGCAGCTACACATCGGTTTATCCAGAGGCTGAAATAGCACGGGAACCCAATTCTGATGAAAAAGTATAAAGTACTTTATTCAGACACATACAAAATAGCGATGGTCCAAGCAAAAAATCTCCCACGCGTTTCGCACATAAGTGGCCCTTTCTCAAGAGGGGGAAAGATGCGCACTGATCTAACGAGTAGTGGTGGGAGAAAAAGTAACGCCTACTGTGGATGTTGTCATGGTATTATGAGATGACCAGGCAGTGTCCTAACTTCGTTATTTTCAGAATTTAGTAAGGCAACCTCTATCGGAAAAGGTAACTATTACTCTCAAGTAGAAATGTATTATGTTTTTATGACTGATTTGATTACAGTAATTTTAAGTTCACGCATTTCACGTCAAGGCACTAAAATACAGGACAATTATGCTTCCAGACAGACCTTTCCCGGGACAACATGCCAAGTCAATTAAATAAGGGAGAATCCCATATAGACGGGACATCTGTCAACCCTACTTATTCCTACAGCCAGTTATGGGTGTAAATAACTGAGAATAATTTTGAAGCCATTACTTTCATTGAACAGTTATAACAAGCGGGTCTTGGGTTTTGTTACTGCTATCAAGGTTAGGCAGTAGATCTCAGTTCTCTGGTAACACCCACAATCAATGTTTAGTACTGCCCTTGCATTTGTGGACTGTTGTGGAGGTAAACATTTTGGTGTTAAATTTACTGCTTCATTTTGTTATTAAATATTTATTTTATAAAGTCAATGGATGAAGAGAAACTAATTTTGCTGTGTCTTGAAACACAGTTACCATTTGCTCTTTTTTAGCCATTGAAAGAATCTACCATTAGTGTAACAAACAAATATACTAAAAATATTAGCATGCATTAAAATATGTCAACATTCTTTATGACAGGGTACTGATCTTCCGCGGTTCACTGCAACTATAAATCTTCTGTGGCTTGTCCCTGTTAATTTTTGGTTCTATGTACACACACACAAAAAAAAAAACAAGAAGAAGAAAAGCCAGAAATTGATTTAATACAGGGTTCAGAATGGAGTTGCAATATGTTATCCACCAAATATGAAAGCCTAGAAATATTGCAAAAATGAGAGCAACTGAAGCTATTAATCATGTGTCAGTTGTCCACAAATGTGTTGTGTAAACGAGGTTTAAATATCAGATGTGATAGAAAGTTTAAAGGTTACACTGACGGAAAAGCAGAGACGTTTCAAGCAATTAGATTCAAACTTCTGCAATGCAAAGCCCGGAAAGTGAAAAGCAAAACTGACAAAATGCTAATCTTCTCCATAAAAAAAAGTGTCTTCTCCTAAACCACTCTGGGCCGCAGAATAGCTGACACTGAAGTTACAAGCCGCCTGTCTAACCAGACAAAACGATGGAGAAAATATGCTATCAAACAAGATCATAAATCGTGCATAGTGCAGAGGAAGAAATCTAAGAGGAACTGTTTAAACCACTTACTATTTTTTCCCCTTGCAATGCAATAGCGTATAAGGCAGCTTGGCAAACTACTATGTCTATGGCCACAACCGCATAGTAGAAAGCAAGTGTTTATATTTTCTTACAGCAAATAAATAAGGGTGACATTTGCAAGGGTTGAAGGCTGGGCCAAAGTAATATCTCAGTGGTGAGAACTAGAGTCGGACGAGTTTAGATTTTGCTAATTCAAACCCATCGCCTCCCCACTCCCCACTGGGCCTCCGCGGGTTCGGATTCATCTGAACCGTGGCTCAGTTCTGCCTGCCTGGGCGCAAACGGAAAACAAGGCAGAATCTTGTGTTTGATTCGCAATAGGAATTGATTTGAAGCCACGCTTGCCAAAGGAGCGTATATATTTCAATTGGAATAAAGAGGATCTCACCTAAGGATGGGGTGGCACGCCCTGAAATGTAAAGACACAGGTTACCTGTTATACACACACACATATATATATATATATATATATATATATATATATATATATACAGTGTTCGACAAATCACCCAAAAATCTACTCGCCCAACCAAAAAATCTACTCGCCACCTAGTCCCGCCCCCAACCCCACCCCTAGTCCCGCCCCAACCCCGCCCCTAGTCCCGCCCCCAACCCTAGTCCCGCCCCCAACCCCGCTTTAAAATAAAATATATAAATAAAATACATTTAATAAATTCCTAGCCAGAACAACATTCGTTTTTGACATAAATGTCTTTATTGTATTACATTATACTACAATTAGTCCTTGTTACGTGTGTGTGTGTGTGTGTGTGTGTGTGTGTGTGTGTGTGTGTGTGTGTGTGTGTGTGTGTGTGTGTGTGTGTGTGTGTGTGTGTGTGTGTGTGTGTGTGTAAATGTCGATCTAGAAATAAAAGCCAGGTGTGAATGACTAGTTTCCTGAACCCCTTAACCAGTGTCTGGACGTCGGCGCTTCACAATATCTAAAGCAGCAATCCCGCCTGGGATCTTACCTGATCCGCAGTCCCTCAATGTCCAGGCACCCTCATTCCCGCAATGTTATACATTGGTGGGGATGTGTTCCCTACCTGTCTTCTGGGTTAGGGGGGGTTCCGATGTCTTCTGTGTGAAGCTTGAGTCAGATCTAGAAGAAAGCAGTATAGGTTATTTTGGTGTAGTATAGGGCAGTTATGATATATACGGTAAATAAGAGATCCAGAAACAGAGTGTGAGACAGACACAGGGAGAGGGTGAGAGAGAGCGAGGGGGTTTGAGAGAGATAGGGGGTTTGAGAGAGAGAGAGAGAGGGGGTGTGAGAGAGAGAGGGGGTGTGAGAGAGAGGGGGTGAGTGAGAGAGAGAGGGTGTGAGAGAGAGAGGGTGTGAGAGAGAGGGTGTGGGTGAGAGAGAGAGGGTGTGGGGGAGAGAGAGAGGGTGTGGAGGAGAGAGAGAGAGGGTGTGGGGGAGAGAGAGAGGGTGTGGGGGAGAGAGAGAGGGTGTGGGGGAGAGAGAGGGTGTGAGAGAGAGAGAGAGAGAGAGAGAGGGTGTGAGAGAGAGGGTGTGAGAGAGAGAGGGTGAGAGAGAGAGAGGGTGTGAGAGAGAGAGGGTGTGAGAGAGGGTGTGAGAGAGAGAGAGTGTGAGAGAGAGAGAGTGTGAGAGAGGGTGTGGGGGAGAGAGAGGGTGTGGGGGAGAGAGAGAGGGTGTGGGGGAGAGAGAGGGTGTGAGAGAGAGGGTGTGAGAGAGAGAAAGAGAGAGAGAGAGAGGGTGTGAGAGAGAGGGTGTGAGAGAGAGAGGGTGTGAGAGGGTGCGAGAGAGAGAGGGTGGAGAGGGGGCGAGAGAGAGGGGGCGAGAGAGAGAGGGCGACAGGGGTGGGGTGACAGGGGTAACTGGGTGACTGGGTGGGGTGACGGGGTGACTGGGTGGGGTGATGGGGTGACTGGGTGGGGTGACTGGTTGACTGGGGTGACTGGGTGGGGTGGCGGGGTGACTGGTTGGGGTGACTGGTTGACTGGGTGGGGTGACTGGTTGACTGGGTGGGGTGACGGGGTGACTGGGTGGGGTGACGGGGTGACTGGGTGGGGTGACGCGGTGACTGGGTGGGGTGACTGGGTGGGGTGGTGGGGTGACTGGGTGACTGGGTGGGGTGACGGGGTGACTGGGTGCGGTGACGGGGTGACTGGGTGGGCTGACTGGTTGACTGGGTGGGGTGACGGGTAACTGGGTGGGGTGACGGGGTGACTGGGTGGGGTGACGGGGTGACTGGGTGGGGTGACTGGGTGGGGTGACGGGGTGACGGGGTGACTGGGTGGGGTGACGGGGTGACTGGGGTGGGGTGGTGGGCTGACTGGAGTGGGTTGACTGGAGTGGGGTGACACTTCATGTATCATACACAAACACACACTCACGCACACCCATGCATACACATACACTCTCCCATGCATGCATGCACAGACACACAGACACACAGACACTCACTCTCTCCCATGCATGCATACACACACACTCTCCCATGCATACACACACACACACACACACACACACACACACACACTCTCCCATACATGCATGCATACACACACACACACACACACAACTCTCCCATACATGCATGCATGCATACACACACACACACACACACACACACCCATACATACACACACACACACACACACACACACACACACACACACACACACACACACACACACACACACACACACACTCGACAGGGGGAAGAAGAGGAAAGGCCGCGCGACCGAGCACCACCACCACTGCCCCGCTCGCCCCCCCGCGACCATCTCCCGCCCTGCGCGGACAGCCACGGGACCGCGGGGAAGCGGAGACCAAGGAGGTAAGAGGGGAACACCCCCGCTACCATCTCCTACCCCGCGCGGGGATCTGGGAAGCGGAAAGTGGCGCATGAAGCAGGGAAAACACCCACTACCATCACCCGTCCCGCGCTGGTATCGCGGGAAGCCGGGGTAAGCGGGGACACCCCCCACTACCATCACCCGCCCCGCGCGGGGACCGGGCAAAGCTGGAAGTGGTGCGGGAAGCTGGGGGGAATAAGGGGGGAAACCTCCGCCCCGCGCGGATAAGCGGGGGCCTGGGTGAGAAGGCGGAACACCCTCGCTACCATCTCCAGCCACGCGCGGGTATTGGGGGGGGGAAGCGGGGAGTAAGGGGGAACTGCAGGTGGCAGGGAAGGAGCAGAGGGGATGGAGGATTGGAGAGTACTTTTCTAGTACTCTCCAACAGATCTCTGGCCAGAAAAAATGGCCGTTCGTTGGGGGCTGGCTCATATAGAGCCTGGCCGCGCGCCCACAAAGCCTGGGAGCGCGCGCCAATCAGCTAGGGGGAGTTATTTATTTATTTATTTCAGCGCGAGCAGGGAAAATTCAGCGCGAGCGGGGAAATTTAAAAAAACAAGCACGTGTTCATCTTGTTGGGCCAATATTTACTCGCCCGGGGGTTAAATCCACCCGCCCCGGGCGTGTAAATGTATAGGATTGTCGAACACTGTATATATATATATATATATATATATATATATATATATATATATATGTAGAGGTATCAGTACCGTGTTAGCCGAGCTTCAATAAAATAAATAGATGATACCGGTATCATCTCTTTATTTTTATATATATATATATATATATAAATATGATGTGGTGGGTTTTGGAGTTTGAGCTCACTGGGAATGTGTGTGTTAATTAATATATATATATATATATATATATATATATATATATATATATATATATATATACAAGACATTAAATACATATATAAATATTATATATTATATATAAATAGGGACCCTGGTTTGAGGTTTTAACCGAAAAAATACCACTGATTGATCATTTTGCACTTCCAATTAAAACCAATAAAAAAACTAAATGAAGCATAATTTCTTATCTAATTAAACCTCTTGTAGCTGCCCAGTCACAGATAACATACAAAAGCAACACAAAGGAAGTATGAAAATATAAAAAAAAGTGCACTGATAAACACCGAATTCAAAAATGTATCAATTTGTTTTCGTTCTTAACACTGGTAAACACCGATTTTTAAAATAAAATGAAAGCACCGGAAAAACAAAATCATAAACACTGATTTCACAAAAAATTAACTCCTAAAACCAGAATACACACACATATATTTAACCTCACGTTTATGTGTGAACAAGTGCGCCGACGAGTATTCTAAAACTTGCCTTGGACAATCTGGGGCAATCACCAACAAGACCCAGGTACATGCTGGGTACATGCTGGGTACATGCTGCAACACTTCAGTGACATTTCTGCAGAGACTAATGGCCCATCGGATTAACACAGCAGGCGTCCCTGGCAGTCCCATTCAGTTTGAATGGGACTGCCAGGGACCCCCGCTGTTAATCCGATGGGCCATTAGTCGGTCTGCAGAAATGTCACTGAAATGTTGCAGCATGTACCCAGCATGTACCTGGGTCTTGTTGGTGATTGCCCCAGATTTGTTTTAGAATACTCGTCGGCACTACAGTATATATAAAATCTAATAATTTATTAATAAAGTTTTTTTTTAAATCTGTATATAATATTACATATATAATATATGTTAGAACAGGACCAGCATACTGAGAAAGACTGAAGAATGGAAGTTTATTAGTGATCGACGTTTTGGTCACCATTGGGACACTTATCTTGAATAAACTATAATCTTTAAGACTTCATGAGTTTGGAAGTGGATTCCATTATCATATTCTGTTGCACCTCACCATAGCCTGTTAGGAGTGGTGCCGACTCTGTTATATATATATATTTTTTTTTTATTGTTATATTCCGCCATAATTCAAAACCAAAATCAAGGGAGTTTAGGCAAAACCAGAACCAAAACCTAAAAAAAAAAAAACCTGAGTCAAATCCAAAGCAGTCAAATCATCTCTAGTAAGAACACTGTATTTAAAGCAAGTGAGTCTGGTTTCAATACCAATATCAACTCTCCTTATGAGGTTGGGCAAGTCTTACCTTACAGCGCCTGTGCCCCTGTGCCTGGGGAACCGAGAATTACTGTCTTACTTTCTTTGAGAAGGGACTCATTTTGCCTGCAAAAGTGTAAGTTATGATCACTATACAAGAAAAATCCATATTGTTTCTAAGGGACAAATAACTATTTATTAAAGTCTCCTAACTGTAGCTGGGGCATAAAACAGAACACAATTTAAAATATATAATGGGAGTAATATAGTCGAAGAGGATACAGTGTGCATCACTTTTGTGTTGTGCTTGTTTATGAATACTGTATATTTGTAATATTTAAAAAAAATCCTTAAAAATTGAAACGCCAGTTAAAGGGAGATGATCTTGAAATAAGGTATGTATCTGAAGGTAGCTTCAGAGTAAAACAGCCATAAACTTAAACTTGCTAAATAAATAAAAAGTGCAATTGTAAAATGGCTCAGATTGTAATTTTTTAATGTGACAACACTTCCTTAGCTTTGACAATGCAGCTCACTATCACTGTACAATAGCTTTGACATGTACAGTGGTCTGTTCTCAGTTACTAAAACAAGGTGACTACTGTATACACTAATCGTGTATAATGCTCAGCAACTGCTTACCTTTTGATAATTCAAGTGACAACCAAAGTGTGTAAAGTTTATATACTGTATGTGATGGGTACTGAGTGACATAGCCCTTCTCTGCCTTGCTGCAGTGGTAATAATTCCATGCAAGTTCCTGTGGACCTAATGACTCATTAGGTCCATAGGACCTTGACAGCCCCTTTATGTGTGAAAACCACAAAGACAAGGAAGAAACAAGTGGCAACAACAGATCTTCAGTTGCTCCCAACAGCAGACTTCCATGATCACATCCGGAGGGGGAGGGCGAGGAAACAAACACAACACAAGCACACTTCTGCACAGACAGCTGCACATCTCCCAGGCACACAGAAAGTTTGCACATTGCACGGGGCGCTCTCACACCATAAATCTGCACATGAGAAGGATGTAGTGGAAATTTCTTTATGTGTGTATGTGTGGGGAGGAGGAGGAGAAGGGAGAGAGAGAGAGAGGGGGGGGGGATAAGAGTTTATTTTTTGTCATCTTCGCGAGACAGCTACTCATTCATCCAGATCACAGCTAAAAAAAAATAAAAAAGCTGGTCGCAGAAATTAGCAGTTTCGGCTCAGCAGCAGCAGAGTCGCCAGCCTGTGAAGGCAGAGAGAAATTGACTAATTAGCAATGCGCACTAAAACTTGACGGTTCTTTATAGAGAGAGAGAGAGATGAGAGAGGGATGGGGAAAGGGAGGAGGGTGACAGGGGGGTGGGGGGGAGGTTGCTCTCAGTTTCCCCCCTTTCTTTCTTCCAAAGATGTTGGAAATCGCAGTCATTTACGCTCTACAATTTTTTTTACAATAGCCTTGAGCCATAATTTTGCGAGGCTCTTCAGCATCCATCCCCCTCGCATGGTCTCTCTCCGCTGGCCATGCACGACCGTCTCTCTCCCCAAGCGTGGATTTCCTATTACTCTCGTTACGACTCACTGAGCCCCAGGCCCAAGGATAATGATGTGTTGTTTCTTGGTAGCATAATTTGTCACACGTACATTTTTTTTTTCTTCTTCTCTTGCAGAAAGCTCTGCTCACTCTTCTCCTTCCCTCTCTCCCTCTCTCTCTCTCTCCTTCCCTTTCTCTCTCCTTCCCTTTCTCTCCTTCTTTTTTCTCTCCCCCCTCACATTTGTGGGGGGTTTTGTTGTTGTTTTTTTTTTTTGCTCTTTGCTAATTCATGATGATCAAATGATGTACGACAAAATAAATTGTAAAGAGTGACTGCCTGGAGTTTGGGAACACGAAGGTTGTGTGTTTTTTTTTTTCTTTTTTTCTGGAGCCATCCACAAACCTTTCAAAAGGAAGGAGTTTAATCTTTTTTTAACCCCCTGTTTTTAGGGGGCTGGGGGTGGGAAGCTTTAAGTGATCCTTTACTTTGGCATCTGGTTGTGAGCAGGTAAGTTTCTGGCCTTGTATCTATCTGTATTGTGTATTTGTTATATTTGCTTTCTGTGCAGGCACTTGGGGGGGGTTGGGGGGGGGGGAGAGTTGTTGACAATAAAGTCCCAAATTGCCAAAGAAAATGGGCAAACGAGTGAGAAAAAAAAGGGGGAGGGGGGAGAGAGAGTGACCGGGTCCAGTTAGGAGAGAGATCCTCTTGCAAATACAGTATTTATCTGGCACATGCTGGCGGAGAGGGGGGCTGGCAAAAGGCTGTTTTAGTGCAGCGTTGAAAGTAGCTCGGGATACCACAACAGCCATTAAAACAATGGGATCCGGAGCTGCAGCCTGCAGCAGGGACCCCGCGACCTGGTGTGGGATTAGGGCTCCTGTGGAGAGGGTCTGTAATGTCTGAGAGGGGATCAGGGGTGTGGGGCACTATAGGGTCCTCCTGTCGTCATCTGGGGGTATCGGGTGGTATCGCTGCCCTCCTCTTGGATTCTCCATGGGTGGATCGGAGATTATTACTTGCACTTTGTTTTTTTTTTTTGTATTTAATAAGTACGGCTTGTGGGGGGTTATCTTGCCGCAGATCGGCATTTGCAGCTGCGTTTCCAGGGGGCCAGAGAAGGGATTTGTGATCGCTTTGATAAGAGAGCAGGGACTCCCATGCGTGGCACGGGCAGGGTGAATGAAGATGCCCCATGTAACACTGCATACCAGGCATGGCATAGGTTTTTTTTTTTAACATCCAAGGGCAAAGTAAAGACGGTGTGTGGGGGTGAACCCCAAAACGGCATCTTTGCAGAATTGAAGCATTTTCATAAATTAAGCTTTTAAAAAAAAAAAAATATTTATTAGGGTGACTGCGAACGAGGTACATTAACCGTAAGAAACGTGTGCACCACAGATAGGAGACTTAGCCGATTCCTTTATTGCACTGGGGGCATATGTCTGATCCTCACATTGCAATAAAAAGTAAACTTGGCTACTCGTGATGACCGAGGTGCATGGACAGTCACAGATACCTATACATTGAGCCTATGTAAGGAATGACTATAAGCACGCTGGCTGTCATCATTCACATGACAAAAAGCTGACATTTCCTCCTCAAAAGTTCTCCCCCCCCGCCCCCCCCGAGAAAATTACAGCAAATCAATTCACCCTTCCAAACACATTACACACTACCTGTGGGGTTTTTCACACGCATACTGTACGTAAAAATAATATCACCTTTATTCAAAAACGTCAAAATAAATACTCCTAAAATATCCATGCAATTAGACATAGGTGGGGTGCAACGGCTTAAAAAAGACAATAATGGATAGTTTTTTGTAGATAATATAATAGGACAAGTTTGGTACTGTGCAACATAGAAAAAAAAATATATACAGTATAAATATATATATATATATATTTCTTTTCTTTATGGAGTATCATGGACTTCAAACTCCATTACATTAGAGTTTATTGGAGCACTTGTGCTAATAATGAGTCAGACTTGACACTGGGCAATGGAGGGATTCAGAGAACAACCCTGTACTTCTATAAAACTCACCTGTGTAGCTTCCCTACCGTGTGTATGGAGAGGATGGGAGTGGCTACCTGGCTGCTGACTTCAAATAAATAGCATAAGCAGTGGCTTTTCCTCATTTTCTAAATTTGTTATACTGTAGGTTGTGATACCTTTTAGTGGACCAACATTCTTCATAGATGAGAATATAATGTAAAGAGCTTCCAAATCTTTATAGGTTCCTTCATTCCTCACATTCAGTTTTAGAATAAGAACATCTAGAAATGTTTTCAGCATCATCCCCTTAAACATGGCATTACAAGTTATTGTTTTCTTATATTCATTGTATTGTTTCTTTTTATACTGCAAGCTGAGACACGACCCTTAAACAAGATGTATATGGCAATCTTTCCCAGTAATATATATATATTTTCAAATACAACCTAGTGCAATATAAAAAGTACCCACATTATCAAAAACCATCTAGGCAAAGAGCTAATTTCTGAAATGCAGTAACATTTGACTTCATGACATGTAGTGGTGGCAACACATTTTTGTTCGTGTTTGTCTGTCTTCCTGTGTGTGCCTAGGTGCCCTTTCCAACACTTCTATCCTACCGTAAATCAATACAATCTAAAACTCAGACACTAGGGGCAAAGGAGAAAAGAGAATCTTCATTTTTGATTTAAAGTTTGTAAAGATGCCACAAAAAGTTTGTTGCTATTGAAGTCACTCAGTCAGTAACCTTTTTGTAGGATGGCATGCAAACCACATAGAATGTGTATATGACAGAGGCAGCAGCAGGTGTTCTTACTAGATCATCAATTCATCATGACCAATCCCTGCTATTGTAATCACATCTGGAACTTTTTGCATTATATAGGTCAGATAACTAGATGTGTGTATATATATATATACATATATAAATATATATATATATATCTTGGCTACAAATGAACTGCTTCAAACAGTCTGGGAATTAGCAAATCATTTGCTTTTTAAAACTGTGGAGTTCATCGTAGCAAACTAGTGCGTGGATAGAGGGTGGAAAGAGGCTGACAGGAGGAAGACGTGTGGGTTCAAAACAATGTATGGCAAGGCAAAAGGTGATCACAGTTAAAAAATCAGTATTACATTCAAATAAAATGTACAGTTCTAACACCTCCAACCTAAACATTTGGGACACTGTAGGTGATTCACATAAATGGTATAGGATTCCAACATTTACTGGAATTTGTTCAGTGTTATGTTTTGATTGTACAAAAGTTTGCTTTCCATTGAATTCTACACTCATCTGTAGCTATTAAAAGGCGAACTCCAGTGGAGCACTGTTGGCCGACCCAAGGAAATTTGATTTCTTTGGGTGGTAACACAACTCCTTCGGTGCACTAATACTACAAAGTTAAACATAAAGGTGTTGCTATATGATTTTTGAACACCTGCATTGATACCAACCAGACTGTTCAAAGAAGACTTTTGACATACAGTACTCTCTAAAGCAACCACTTCTTACAGTAGCTCCAAATAGCCATGCATTTTTAAGGGTTTTGTTAGTTTTAGAGGGTGATGATCGCTATTAAATGGGATAACACATGTTTGTAAAAGGAAAGTGATACTATAGTCAGTTCAGTGTAACATTTGTTTTAGCCCCATGTTTAGCTCATATTTAAATTGAATCACTGTGCATGGCGATGGCATCTTTCAGGCTCATGCTGCTGAAAACACTATCTGTAGGTTAAGAAGCAGTGGGCTTGCATGCATGGCTGACATAGATTGACATGATTCTCCCTCTCTTGACCCCAATACTTATTGCCTGTTGGTCATATGCCCTGGCAGGTCCAAACGACAGGCGCAAGTGAGGCTCGTCATGTCCAGATCTGGGGACAGGACGTCCACCTTCGACCCGAGCCATAGTGACAACCTGCTGCACGGCCTGAACCTGCTGTGGAGGAAGCAGCTCTTCTGTGATGTGACCCTGACAGCCCAGGGACAGCAGTTCCACTGCCATAAAGCTGTGCTGGCCTCGTGTTCCCAGTACTTCAGGTCCCTCTTCTCCAGCCACCCGGGGCAGGACGGGTTGGCATCTGTCCCCAAAGACCGGCAGCAACAGCACTCAGAAGAACCTGGCACCCCCTCCTCTTCTCCAGATGACAAGCTACTGGTCAGTCCTAGGGCCATCAACAACCTGGTTCTACAGGGCTGCTCCTCGATAGGGCTGCGTCTGGTCCTCGAGTATCTCTACACGGCCAATGTGACCTTGTCCCTGGACACAGTGGAGGAGGTGCTTTCAGTGAGCAAAATCCTGCACATCCCTCAGGTCACCAAGCTCTGCGTGCAGTTCCTCAATGACCAGATCTCGGTTCAGAACTACAAGACGGTGTGCAAGATCGCAGCCTTGCATGGGCTGGACGAGACCAAGAAGCTGGCCAACAAGTACCTGGTGGAGGACGTGCTGCTGCTCAACTTCGAGGAGATGCGCTCCATGCTGGACTCCCTGCCGCCCCCAGTGGAGTCCGAGCTTGCCCTCTTCCAGATGTCCGTGCTCTGGCTGGAGCATGACAGGGAAACCCGCATGCAATACGCCCCAGACTTGATGAAGAGGCTCCGCTTCGCCCTCATCCCGGCCCCGGAGCTGGTAGAGAGGGTGCAATCCGTAGAATTCATGAGGTCCGACCCTGTGTGCCAGAAGCTGCTGATGGATGCTATGAACTATCACCTGATGCCTTTCAGGCAGCACTGCAGACAGAGCCTAGCTAGCAGGTGAGGGGTACTGCCCTATAATTTCTATTAATACTACTGTTATCATTATTATTGTCGTCATCTTCATCAGCAACATCAATGTTATACAGTACTGTTGTCATCATTATTTCATTGAGTGCCAGACAGGCCAGCAACAGGTTGCATCCACTTATAAGTGACCAGCAGCTTGAAGGCACTTCCTAATGTTATATATTGTTGTTATTCATATTAATATTATTATTAATAATATTATTTGCCTTTTTTTTTAAATTCCCTTGCGTGACAGAAGGGCTAGTTTTATGTTTTCTGCTGGGTTAGCTGGTAAGAGGATCTGTCCGACGTTATATAGTTCTATTAATTCATGTTTTATTGTAATCATCTCTTTCAGTACCAGAAAGGACAGCAACTAATTGCTGGAATATGTGAGACCAGTATGCTAAAGGCACTGCCCAATACTATTTATTATTCTGCTTTGAAATGTATTTCTGGCTCTTTGGCACTCAAGGGGTTATACAATTTGTATAGCACTAACCATGTTCCCAGCCCTTATTGTAACAGCAGAAGCATATACACACAAATACAAAGAACTATATGCATTGTACATAGCTAACTTCTCACATGTATAATGAAGTAAAGTAGGTGAAAGGGAATCCATACGTCAAGAACTTACCGTGTCTAATGTAATGTTTAATTATTAGGATTGTTCTAAATGCTGTATGGTTCATTTGGATAAAGGGATCCAAATGATCACTCCTTATAATTATTAATGGTGGGTACTTTGACTGGTATTTTGTTTTTGAGTTCTATACATTTGTGTGTTTTGATTTAGCCGGTTCTATACATGTGTGTGTTTTGATTTAGCCAATTCTATACATTTGTGTGTTTTGATTTAGCCAATTCTATACATTTGTGTGTTTTGATTTAGCCAATTCTATACATTTGTGTGTTTTGATTTAGCCAATTCTATACATTTGTGTGTTTTGATTTAGCCGGTTCTATACATGTGTGTGTTTTGATTTAGCCGGTTCTATTTTGATTTAGCCAATTCTATACATTTGTGTGTTTTGATTTAGCCAATTCTATACATTTGTGTGTTTTGATTTAGCCAATTCTATACATTTGTGTGTTTTGATTTAGCCGGTTCTATACATTTGTGTGTTTTGATTTAGCCGGTTCTATACATTTGTGTGTTTTGATTTAGCCGGTTCTATACATTTGTGTGTTTTGATTTTGCCAATTCTATACATTTGTGTGTTTTGATTTAGCCGGTTCTATACATTTGTGTGTTTTGATTTTGCCGGAACTTAATTCGTTTTGTTCTGGGATTTGTAAAAAAAAAAGTATCCAAAAAACCCAAATTTGACAGGGAATTTTTTTAAACTTTTGGGCAAACTTTTTATAAGTTAAAACTTTTGTACACACATTATATAAGTTATGGTGGGTAAAAAAAGTTACAAAAACCCTCCACCGTATAGTGTACAGCAAATAAAAATAGCACCTGTGACATTTACATGTCTCAAACAGGTCTGCAAACCTGCTTTTCCAATTATCTCGTAGGCCTGGTCCCCGCTGCCTGCTGCAGCGCGCGCTATGGCAGGCGCTGCAGGGGCAAGAGCTGCTCCTCAATGGGACCGGGCCCGCTACTCACCTTGCCCGGCGCATTCCGTGACCAGATTTCTCTGAAGACAGGATATTTGTGTTCATAACTTGCCACGGAGCACTGGCCACGCCCCCCAGCAGTTCAGCCAATGAGAGCAAACCTGCTGGGTGATGTCGTGGCCACACCCCCTTCATGCCGCCCCCTGTCTTTCCCCCTGCAGCTCACCGCAGACCGGGGATCTTAGCTGCACACGCCGCCAGCCTGGCAGGCGCGTGTGCAGCGCCGACACCGGGGCCTCAGCCTTGGCATACAATGCTTCCACTGCAGCAAAGGATTCTGGGACATGACATGCAAAGGAACGCTCACAGTGTCACCTTTTTACTTCATGTCCATTTTAACATGGACCCCCTATAAGCTAATGCTTGCTGCATTACACAGCTTTTCAGCACAGCCTGGGTTAAAGAAGTGAATAGCCAGTAAAACCTACTCACATGCAGCTGTTTCAACCTTTTGCGTCTCTTTAGTGTGAGGCTGGTTATACTGGCTTTGCAGTGTGAAGTTGGAATAGGTTTCAGCCACACTTTGTATAAGTTATGGTGGGTAAAAAAAAGTGCAAAAACCATCTACAGTACAGTGTACAGCAAATAAAAATATCACTCAAGTCGCTGACTGAGCCACTGGTCAGCCACCTGCGCTGAAGCAGAAATATTCTGAAAACCTGACCTGAAGGTGGCCCTTGAGGAGGACAGGAGTTGGCCATCCCTGATTTAGACAACTAGGCTTATAATGTTATCAATAGAGGTTCGGCAAAACCAGGTGTGTGAAATCAGAACCTACCAGAAGCTTACATCCCAAAACTAAATATAAACCCAAAACCCTTAAGATTTAGAGAACCAAACCCCACAACCAAAATCACAACACTAGGCCAATTGCCCATCTCTAATTGTTTCTTCCCCAATCTTTTTTAACTGTTATTTAACGTTTTTCAGTTATTTTATTATAGTTTCCTAATTGTTTCTATAATTTCATACTTATTTTAAACGTTTCATTTTTGAGTATTTCCGCTTATTTTGATCTTTCCCCTTAATTTGTCAATAATCCAAAATCAAAACCGCCAAAAAAATCAAATTTTGGCAACAAAAGAACCCCACCAAAAATATTTTAATTCTAAAAACCACGTACAAATCCAAAACATACCTTTTTGTTAGAATTAAAACCAAAACAGGTGGAAAGTGGCTACACTTAATGTAGTTATCAATACACAGAAAAACACATTGTCAGTTGCAGTGCAAGAATCAAATATATATAATATATATAGAATCAAATATATATATACACGCACACAGTAGTTATGTATTAAATACCTGTATGTATAATAAAGAAAGCAATGGCAAAAAAAAAAAAAATATTGCATTTACATTTCAATAAGATTGCAATTTAATAATATGCACCAAACATAAATATCTTTAAATGTAATTTTTACATAGACCCTTGTTACATTCATACTACTGCCACCCACAATTTGGTTAGTTTTCTGACATTACCATCTACATACAGTATAAGGACATTCAGTCAATTTGTGATGGAAACCCAGTAAGTCAGTTCATTGTTTGTAAAATAAATGTGTTGAGTATTTTTTGATAGTATATTTAGTTCTGAATTTCAGACACCAATGCTGCTACAGTATCTTGCTTGTACCTTACAATTTCCGGCATACAAGGCATTGAATCAGAATATACCAATGGCATTAGAGTTTTTGACATAATTGAGTTTACAGCCTAAGGCCGCGTTTATAGTGGGCGAAACGGAGTGCGCGGCATGAACAACAGACCTCTTCTCAATGAGGCCGCCCATAGTGTGCGCGACCGCGTGAGCGATTAAGAGTGACCGTGCGGCAGATTTTTGAAAAGACAAATAATTTTGTCTTTTTGAGAGACGGCCACGTCACGGCCGGGTCACGTGCGCGGTTTAGCCAATGAGGGCCAACCGCTCACGTGACGTCACGGCCACGCCTCCGCCACGCTTCCCCATCGTGCAAACCCTATGAGCACAAATCGCTCGAGCAACAGGCGCATGCACACCTACTATAAACGAGCCCTAAGCAGTGTAGTGAAAGGAATACAGAATACAGCAATAGAAATGATTAGTGAAGTGCATTATTCTTTTTATCAACAGTGTTATGAGCAGAAATGCTTTTTGACTAACAATGATTATGAGATTACAATTCTTCCTTTAACAACTGATAGTGTAAGACACCCATTCAGTCTGTTTCCCATTGTTTACTACAATACTGTAGGTAGTACGTGATCATCACAGTCTTGTATACTGTCAACTCTTTGGTGTCTTGTACTTAAGTTTACACAGGTGGCATTGTACTTATCCCTAAAAAATGCAAGTGGTAAAAATATTGACATTGGAGGTACAATTAGATGCTTTATTAAGGCCAAATTATTGGTCCTATAAAATGACCTTTATAAAGGTACGCTTTTTTTTTTTGCATTTTCTCACAGTTGTTGGTCCACTTGATCTTTTAAATATTGATCTAGCATCTACTCAGATTTGGGATGCTACATCAGAAATTGAAAGGGCTCTGTATCATGCTCCATAGTTAGGCAATGTCCAAAACATAAATGGTTTCCTGTGAAATACATAGGATTTAGTGTCACTTTATCAAAGAATATTGCTTCAATGTTGGATGCTTTAGCATTAAGGGTATCAGTGATCAATGTGGATAGTGCTTGTGTGGGGAAATAATGCAGCGGTGTGGAAGGAGTTACTTGATGCACACATCATCATAGTGTACAATACCATAATCACTTCTTTAGATCATCGTACTCCCTCTTGTATAACAGTATTTAAACTGTCTGATCTGTTTTAACACGCACACTCGTAAGGGTATATTTAATATTTTTTTTTGGCTACAAGGCACTGATACAATGTGAAAACAATGTTCTTGATACATAGTACCTCTTGTACTAAAGAGCCTCTTCTTCATTTCTTTGTGCAGATTGCAGCAGTTAAAATCTATCTTTATTCAATGTTTTGTTTTGTTCTTGTGTTTGTACTTATGGACAGATAACGTCATCCTGAATGATATATCGTCATTCCTTTAGATTTTTGGTAAGCATTGTGCACATGCTCTCTTTATTTACACTCCTTGCATGTCTCCCATGAAGAAATGATGAAGCTAGGAATCAAGATTTTGGAACTGGTTGCAGAGGGAAAAAAACATATTGAGCGATCTAGAATATGGATGGCCACCTGCAGTCCTCAAGGGCCACCAGCTGGTCAGATTTTCAGGAAATCCCGGCTTTAGCACAGGGGGCTCAATCTGTGACTCAGTCAAAGACTGAGCTACTGATTGAGCCCCCAGTGTTGAAGCCGGGATCTTCTGAAAACCTGATCTTTTGGTGGACCTTGAGGACTGGAGTTAGCCACCCATGTTCTAAGCCAAGGGTGCACAAACTGGGGGGGACGGAGGTTTTGCTGGGGGGGCGTGGGAGGTTGCAGAGGCCCCACGCTCTTCCCCAAGGCATTTAAATTAAATGCCGGGGATCGCGTGAGGCCTCTGCAACTCTATACGTACCCAGATTCAGACGCTTTGTGATGCGTCGCCATGGCAACGCGGCGTCAAATGACGCCGCGGGGTCATGTGACACGACATCACACACATCAAATGACGCCGTGGGTGATGTGACGTCACATGACCCCTGTTGCAGGGTACATGCAACCACACACGCGGGTTCTCTTGATAAGGCTTCTTTATTGAGCCTTAAAAACATACAGCACACAAAACAAAATAGCTTCTCTTCAGCATAGAAAACAAGGCAGCTTCTCTTCAGCATGCAGGACACAGACAGTTCATCACACATGTACTTTGAAAAACAGACCTTATAGCAGTAATCTCTTCAGTATTTCAGTCCTGTCTCCTGACCAGCTAGCTTGCATGTGTGTACAGCCTGGGGGTTTTAAAACACCTTGATTATGCAGCTGGGGTCAGACTAATTAAGCAGCCCTTCTCAACTGAAACTTAACCTCGTCACTGCTGCACTGCAAGCCTAAACATAGGTTTGCCAGGTATATGGCTGGTGACATTCATTCACCCTGTCACATTCCTCCCCTGTTAGTGTGTGGCTGGGGCCACGCACGGGTGAAGCCCGACCGTCCACCCCTTCTCTAGAAAAGAAGTCAGCATTTGCATTTTCTTTTCCAGGCCTGTGCTGAATCTCAAATGAGAAGGGTTGGAGGGCCATATACCACTTGGTCAATCTAGCATTGGAGTCCTTCATACTATTTAACCACTTCAATGGAGCATGGTCCGTCACCAGAGTAAAATGGACTCCTGCCAGATAATGCCTCAAAGCCTCGATTGCCCACTTTACTGCGAGGCACTCCTTCTCAATCACTGAGTAGTTTTTTTCCCTCGAGAACAATTTCCTACTCAGAAAAAGTATCGGATGTTCCACTCCCTCAAACTGTTGTGACAACACTGCCCCTAGCCCTATCTCTGATGCATCGGTTTGCACTACAAAAGGCCTGTTGAAGTCTGGGCTTCTAAGGACGGGACACTCTGATAGCCACCTTTTTATGTCCTCAAAGGCTCTCTGACACTCCCTTGACCATACCACTTGTGTAGGGGCACACTTTATTGTGAGGTCCGTTAATGGGGCTGCAACTTCCGAGTAGTTGGGGATGAACCGCCGATAGTACCCTGCTAAACCCAGCAGAGAGCGTACCGGCGTTTTTGTTTGGGGGGTCGGAACTTCTTTCAGGGCAACTACCTTGTCGGCTAGTGGCCTTACTTTTCCACCTCCCACTGCATACCCTAAGTATTTGGTTTCCGCCTTACCTAAGGCACATTTCTTAGGGTTGGCTGTGAGCCCTGCCTCTCTTAGAGATTTGAGGACCGCTTTCAGCCTATTTAGATGGGCCCGCCAGTGTTTACTATAAATGACAATGTCATCTAGGTAGGCTGCGGCATAAGCACTTTATCCATGAGTCTCTGAAATGTGGCTGGGGCTCCATGCAGTCCAAATGGCATTGTCACAAACTGGTATAAACCCATGGGAGTGGCAAAGACTGTTTTGCACTTGGACTTTTCCTCTAAAGGTATTTGCCAGTATCCTTTTGTTAAGTCCAGCGTGGATATATATTCCGCGTTACCAAGGGCGTCAATTAACTCGTCCAACCTTGGCATCGGATATGCGTCAAACTTGGATACCGCATTGACCTAACATTTCTTGTACCTCCTTCTCTACCAGGGCTCTACGACTTTCACGCAACCTATAAGGACGGGAACGTACTTTTACCCCAGGTGCTGTCTCGATCACATGTGAGATTAAAATAGTTTACCCATGCAAATCAGAAAAAACATCATGGAATTGTGTAATTATTTCTAACAAGTCCCCTTTTTGTTCAGAGGACAACTGTCTACCCATTGGGATTTTATTGTCACCCACAATGTTCTCCCGTGGGGGCTGAGGGCCCAAGTCCATTTCCTCCTCCACCAGGTGGATGAATAGAGACCGCTGCATCTTCCAGGATTTCAGCAAGTTCACATGGTAAATTTGTTTACCCTTCCTGGACCCTGGTTGAGCGATCTCGTAATCCACATCACCCGTGCAGCGGAGTACTTCGAATGGGCCCTGCCATTTAGCTAGGAGTTTGCTCTCACAACTGGGTAACAACAACATCACCTGATCTCCTGGGTGAAACACTCTCATACGAGCATTTTGATTGTAATGTCTCTCCTGACTGTCCTGGGCTGATCTAAGATTCTCCCTAGCAAAATGCCCGACCACATCTAGGCGCTTCCTAAGGTCCAATACATATTGCAGGGTATTCTTAGAAGGGGACCGCTGTTCCTCCCAGGACTCCTTTAGGAGGTCTAGGATACCCCGGGGTTGGCAGCCATACAGCAGTTCAAATGGAGAGAATCCCGTGGAGGCCTGGGGAACTTCCCGCACTGCAAACAGCAGAAAAGGGAGAAGTTCATCCCAGGCTCTCTTCTCTGAATCTACAAATTTCCTCAGCATCCCTTTTAGAGTTCGGTTAAATCTTTCCACCAATCCGTCAGTCTGTGGATGGTAGACCGATGTCCGAACAGACTTGACCTCTAGTAATTTTAAGACATCCTGCATCAGTTTAGCCATAACATTTGTACCTTGGTCTGTCAACATAATCTGGGGAAGTCCAACCCGTGAGAACCGTTCCAACAACTTGTTGGCTTCTTGCTTCGCCGTTGCTGTTCTCAGAGGGAACGCCTCAGGATATCTTGTTGCATAATCAACTATTACAAGAATAAACCTGTGTCCTTTCGTAGAAGGTTCTAGAGGTCCTACCAAGTCTACCCCAATCCTCTCAAAGGGAACTGACACCAAGGGTAGAGGAACCAAAGGGGCTGTTTTTTTTCCCTTCTGACTAGTTAGCTGGCACTCCGGACATGCCGCACATAACTTAGCAATATCACTATGCATCCCTGGCCAATAGAATCGGGACGAAATACGGTCCAATGTTTTATCCCTGCCAAGGTGACCACCCCAAGGGACAGTATGGGCTAGAGTGAACACAGATTTAACAAACGTCTTCTGAACCAATATCTGGTGACCTCCCCTGTTTGTGTCTGCCTATTCACCCTATACAGGATATAATTTGATAATTCAAAATGGGGGAATACTATCACCCCCTGTGCATTCAATATCTGCTCAGCACTTTTTACCACCTTATCATACTGTCTACCAAGGACTGGGTCTTCCCTTTGCCTCTGGTGAAAATCAGGGAGGTATATGTCTGGTAAATCTCCAGGGCCCATATCCCCCTCCCTCTGGCCATCCCCAGTCATCACTTGTGACTTCTGGCTACTAGAATGGTCACCTTGAGACCCAGATTTCTGCAACCAGTCCTGTTTGTCAGAGCGTCTTTGCTTCCGAGTCTTTGGAACCCGGTGTCTACTGGGAAAAAGGTCTGCCTAGAAGGGGAACAGTTTGCCAGGGTTCTCCTGAGCCATAGAATAAGGCTCCTCGTGAGAGACGGGAGCCATTAGGTCCGAAAAGAAAGGCCAGTCCCGGCCGAGCACAACGGGGGCAGGGAGCCAAGGAGCGACTCCTACTTCGAGGTAGGCCTCCTGACCTTTTACCTGTAGCCGGATTTTGGCCGTCGGATACCGTTTTACATCGCCGTGTATACATTCTATACTCCATGGAGAGTCAAAAGAACACACGTTAGGCGGTAACAGTTCCTGGAAGACCAGAGTTTTCCCAGAGCCCGAATCTACAAGGGCCTGGACGGTTTTTCCCCCAACCTGGACTGGAAGTAGCCAGGGCTTGTAATTTTCTCCAGTGAAGGCTGAGGCGACGGTCCTGCTGAAGGAACAATCCATCTGTGGACAGTCCACATGCCGGTGGCCTTGTTCTCCGCAGGCGGAACATGGAGAGGGTTCCCTCGCAGGAGGGGGCCGTGGATAGCGCTGCCCTGGACCGGATACTGGAGACCAGGCATCTGGTGGGTCCTGTGGGCGACATCCTCGGAAGTTCCTCTCATTTGGCGACAAGCCGACATCAGGAAGGTGATGAGAGTCTCGGCGGTGCCCGGCGTTTTGACTTCTTCCTTGTTGGAAGGACTGCTCCTTTCGTGGCACTTGGCGGTTGCGCATGGAGGGGCCGTAGTTTCCCGTTGTTCCAATCTCCCTCTTTGGGTCTCCGCAAGTGCTGGTAAAGTTGGATCCGTCGGGTCCAGGGCATTCGCCTGATCCTCGGCCCCCAGGAAGTTCTCAACGTGTCGGACCGCCAAAGCTAGGGTTTCAGTAGCATGGCGTTTTAACCACGAGCGTGCGGAAGGGGGTATTATCTGTAGGAATTGTTCCAAAACGACTTGCTCAAGAATTGCCTCCTTAGTGCGCTCCTTGGGTTGTATCCAGCGAGTACACAAGTCCAATAACCACTGAGCGAGGACCCGGGGTCTCATCTTAGCGGTGTACTTCAGGTTCCGGAACTGCTGCCGGTACTGGACCTAAGCGATCCAGTATGGCGGCTTTTACTTGTTGGTAGTCCATTGCCTGATCTGCTGGGAGGCCCTGATATGAGGCCTGGGCTTCTCCTATGAGGAGCGGGGCCAAAGCAGTTGCCCAGCGATCTGCAGCCCAGCCCTGAGCTTCGGCAACCCTTTCAAATGTCAGTAGAAAAGCCTCTGAATCCTCGTTCGGAGCCATTTTCCTCAGGAGGACCGGGGGTTTGTTTGCAAGTTCTGGGCTGGCAGACCCCTGGAATTGGGTCAGCAGCTTGGCCACCCGCTCGTCCTGTGCTGCCTGCTGCTGGGTTAGGAGCTGGGTTTGCAGCTGCAATAGTAGTTGGGCCTGCTCCTGCATTAACAGTCCCTGCTGTTTGGTCTGCTCCTGCATTAACAGTCCCTGCTGTCTGGTCTGCTCGCACAGAAACTCTTTTAAAAATTCTTCAATTTTTCTTATTTTTGTTGTGTGTGTGGCCCTTCAACTGCAGGGGGCCTCTCAAAATCCCGGCACTTCTGACACCATATGTTGCAGGGTACATGCAACCACACACGCGGGTTCTCTTGATAAGGCTTCTTTATTGAGCCTTAAAAACATACAGCACACAAAACAAAATAGCTTCTCTTCAGCATAGAAAACATGGCAGCTTCTCTTCAGCATGCAGGACACAGACAGTTCATCACACATGTACTTTGAAAAACAGACCTTATTGCAGTAATCTCTTCAGTATTTCAGTCCTGTCTCCTGACCAGCTAGCTTGCATGTGTGTACACCTGGGGATTTTAAAACACCTTGATTATGCAGCTGGGGTCAGACTAATTAAGCAGCCCTTCTCAACTGAAACTTAACCTCGTCACTGCAGCACTGCAAGCCTAAACATAGGTTTGCCAGGTATATGGCTGGTGACGTTCATTCACCCTGTCACAACCCCGCAGCATCATTTGACGCAGCTCTCAGGTAGGGGGGGGCGTGATCATCGAGGCAGGGAAGACAGGGGGGCGCAGCAGCAAAAGTTGCGCTCCCCTGGTCTAGACCCAGTGATAAATCCCTAATTCCTCCTATTTCACACTCCATATTAGCATCTGACTGGAGATGTGCAAACTGTTCTCAAAAGTGTACGAACTTGATTAAAGTTTCATGCCAAGATTGCAAAATACACCCAGAAAAATGTGCAGGTTACTACTGTATAATCCTAATGTACAAGGTCACAAGACACATATGCAGGTCAGGCATATTTTAATGAAAGAACCCCCCACCCACCCCCCCCCCCCCCCCCCCACCCCCTGTGTTATCCCAGTTATACACAGGAGTGAGTTTTATACAAATGTCATTGGGGCAACAAGTAAAATCTAGTTTTGAAATTAAGATATACAGTTATACTTTTATACTGTATATTGGTCATGGAGATGTAACTCAATATTCTTTATAGTCTTGTTATGTAAGGACATACAGTGATATAAAAAGTGAAGTATGTTGGCAATGGTAATGAATGCCTTCTATCATGGTTGCAGTAATGTTACAATGGTAATTACAAAGTTGGTGAGAGAGTAACACAAGGGTACTTCTAAGCTAACTCTCATACAGTACATGAAATGTCTGGCAACAATGGTGTGTATTTTCTAAAATAAGCTTTCTGTCATCAATAATAATTTGTCAAGAACAGCCTACCATAATATAAGTATTAGACCTCAAACTTTCAAACTACCATACTACTTATTTAAGTACTAGAGCACACGTGATGCTTTACTCTGTTGAGGAAAAGTGCAGAGTATCACATCAAATCGTTTATTACTTTTTGAAATGTTAAATAATTAGTCTTAGGCCACTTTTTTTGTAAATCATCCTATATTGAGGTTTGCATACTTCTCTACAGTGGGGAAATGTGTTTTATATCAAAGTGTTTAGTTTATGACATGATCTAATCTGTAGTAAAAGGAGTGGAAAAGTACTTCCATGTCATATATCTGTGTGACCAGTTTTAGCTTTTATGCAATGCAGTATAATACAGCTGATGTCCAACTCCAACATTGTGTGTGTGAAACAGTTAAGCATTTGCCAGAAGATGGAATGGATGCAGTTGATTTGCTACAAGTTTTATTTCCATCCCTATGGAAAGCGCATTCTATAGCCTTCTAAGAACTACAGTATTATAAATTACATTTCCCTAATTTCCCACTAAACAAAAACATATATACAGTACACACACACACACACACACACACACACACACACACACACACACACACACACACACACACACGCAAATGAGCATACAGTAATATTTCCATTTGCTATACACACACACACACACATATATATATATATATATATAGTAGTAATAATGCATCGTTACTACATTTTTGTCTGCAATTAATCTGTGCGTGAAGCAATCAGGCAACTGATTCTTCGAACCGTGAGTGCACTTTTATATTTTTCCTCTATATACACTGTATATGACATTGTGGCAGACTTGATTAGGTTGTTAATTCTTTATTTTTCTTAACCTGCATATTTAATTCATTCAGAGCAACAAGTAATTTCTATGGAGTTCTGATGACGCTATAAACATTCGCATGAATTAATATTCCTGACAGATCCTTTCCAAAATGAGTAGGGCAGGTTCCCGTGTAAATTCAGAAAACTATCTGGGGAATGCTGAGGTTTATGTCCTGGAGCACTGTGAGGATACTGGGCTGCCAGGTTCAGTAGCAATCGACCTTACAGCTTCACTAGGCCATGTCATTTAAAGCATATGTAGCAGTGTTCTGACCATTGAAGGCTTACGAGTGTCGTTGTGGATGCAGAAAGACTCTGATACCTTTGCTGTCATATATTCTCCAAGAGGTATGAGAAAGGCCACAATTAGGGACCTCTAATACTCATTAGTCTTTTTAAGATGCACGACTAGAAATTTGCAGCAGTGCTTTTGGACACAATGTACATGCTACACGCTAGTTTTAAAATGATTATTTTGTAACACATGCGTGGCAAATGGGGAGACTAAATCAGCCTCATTCACTAACCCACATTATCAGTTTAGTCGATACGAAGCAGGTGAGTAATAAGTATTTCACTCCTTTTTTGTTCATAATTTAATGCCACTATTTCATATACTGTACTGCACTAGATACCGTGACACATTATATACATCCTGGCTTCCATTGAAAAATATGCTGCATTTAAGAGTATTGAATATGTCTATATACTTCGACCCCCCTTTGTGTGACTGGAAATGACCAGAGCAACACATTATAATTAAAGTGTGTTTTATGTGTGTTTTCATTAGAGCAAGAACTTTTCCCCTCCAACAATAAAGGAGAATAAACTAGAGACATGACTTGTGGAGTAACGCTTAGCGGTCCCACTCTTTTTGGCACAGGCCCTTAGGTAGTTCTGCTGTGAACTGGGGCTCAGACGAATCTCATAATTGATCTCTGTAATTTGTGTATCTGGTTATTGAGGTGGATAACATTTGTGGTTCTGTATACAAGTGGCTGTCGGTGGATTTTATGTCGTATTTAATAAATAGTGCTATTCCATAAAACACCTTCCGGCACAGATAGCTCAATATGGTCCTATATGGCCTATTCATTTGAATGCAACCATAAGCTGTCTTTCAGCACTTCTTGGTAAATATTGCCTTTAATGTTTGTTAAGTGCATGCATAGGTTTCTAGGTTTGAATAAACAACATGCACACCATAAAACTCATTAAATTTCATAGTGTTGTCAACAGTGGTGTAACTACTGCCTGGGATTCCCAGGCATGTCCTGGGGGCCTCAGCTCGGGGGGGAGGTACCCGAAGGGAGTCGGGACCCTCCCGACTTGTGATGAATCCCACCCAGCGGTTACAGAGGCCTCGTGCTCTTCCCGACAGCAATGAAACTGTTTGCCAGGGAAGAGATCGGGGCTTCTGTAACAGAGCAGCCCTGCTTCATCAACGTCGCGGCATCATGTGATGCTGCATCATTATGGCGACATGTGACGCAGCAACGTTGTGCGGGGGCCTCTTACAACATAATTACGCCACTGGTTGTCAAGCTATTTGTTTTACACACATTTTTACCTTCAATTATATACTATTTGGAATCACCATGTGAAATTATTATCTTAATTTTTTTGTCACAAATCTTTATTGAAAGCTTGAACAATAGATATTAGTTTACATTACACAATGTACCCGAACCCATGGATTTACGATGCAAAATGTATGCTTGACACCATCATAAACTCACAGTTAGTATCTTTGGGTCATGAAGATCACAATTATGCTACTGGCCCATATTGGAAGTTTACATAAAAAGAAATACCATACGGTAACCTTTATGGACCAAAAAAAAAGGCCCAAAGTACATAGAAATATAATAATATTACACAATGTACTTTACTTTAGATATTAATTGCTTTTCCTTTTTCAGGGTCCTGCAACCCTTTCTTACTAAGGAAACATCACTGGTTTAGAGTGAATAAGGAGTGCACTAAAGTAGGACACCTTACAGTTTTATATATAAAAGTGCTGAACTTTTGGTTGGTTTCTTGCGTTGTATTCCCTATTGCTTGATTGTTTTCCCCCCTACTCAAAGTCTATTGAAAACATTTTTCCGGGGGGAGGGGCGGGGGGGGGGGGGGGGGTTGGAGTTCAGAAAATAAAAGGGGAGGGAGGGATGGGTATAGGAGTTCCATCACATATTTTGAATCTCATACGAATAAAAACAGTTGTACAATGTTTTGTGAGTCATAGTTACATACTGTATAGTACATCAGTTCTTTAATTGTTGACCCGAGACCTTCAATCCATTCCTAGCCTACAGGTTACTGTGGATCCAGACGTCCCATGTTCTATAGAATTTCTTGGTGGTGTGTTTTAGGAATGCAGAACGTTTTTCCATTAGCATAATTTAATTTATTTTGTTAATGACTAGCCGTCTTGGAGGCTAACAAAATAGCGCTCCCCTCATTTTTTCTGTACACAACTATGCGGCTCTACAAGACTAGTAGTCCCTGTCAGTCAGTCACACTCTCTCTCTCTCTTCCCTCTATTTCTCCTGTAATATCTGTCTCTTTTTATTTCCCTTGTTCTCTCTGTCTCTCTTTGTGTCACTATCTATATTTATCTATGTGTCTATATATCCTTGTTATATCTATCATCTATCTATCTGGTTATCCGCAGAAGATCACTCATGTTGTAACGTTCCATTATCGCAATTTAACATATCCATATCCATACAGTAACACATCTCCCCAAAGGTACTTAGTGCTACGATGTCCCGGCATTTTCCCTGTAAATAATGGATCCTTACATTTTAACAGACCTTTGGCTTATTCGTATGCAAATCGTATGGTAATGAGCCGTTTACCTAATACCAGAGATGCTCAGACCTACGTTATTGTTAGTGCATGGGAATAAGGCTACCATAGTTAGCACCTTCCAAAAGCTAGGTAACGTAAGGATGGGGGTTTTGCTAATGGACTTTATTTATGCAAATGATTCACTTTGAGGATCCCGTTAAATGAAGGAAAAATAACGTCCATTACCTAATTAGGTCATGTAAAGTTATTTGCCCTTATTTAGTGCACTTCTGAGGATCTACCCTATGTATCTCTACACCAATATGTTTGCGCTTCTGTCTGTCTACATATGTTTGGGTATACTCCTATATAACCATCTATTTATTTTATATTTTAATGTGTATCTATTTACCTACCTTTTTCTTTACCTGTCTTCCTATATGTTAATTGTAATAATCTATGCATGTGTGTGTGTGTGTATATATAAATAAATAAATATATATATATAAATATATATATATATATATATATATATATATATATATATATATCTCCTTATCTGTCTGCCTAGCTAATTCTCTGATTAATTATTTACACACCTGCCTAAATATGTATTTATCTAATTATCTATTAGATTCTCTTTTTTTTCTTAGATTTTACTCTCTTTTTTTCTACTTCTTTCTGTTCTCATTTACTCTTTACTTTCTTACTCTTTCAGCTGTCACTAGCTGTCCTTTTTAAAAACAGATCAAAAGTGTGTCAGAGTTTGATTGCAATTATCCTAGCGCTGGGTGTCCCTGGCGCCCCCTTCAGGCCCCAGAGAGGCTTCCCCACAGAACCCAGGCAATCCTGCTCATTTTTAAATCTATGTGACCAAGGTGCGCTGCTCCATATTTTTTTTGTCCCAATTTTGCTCAATTTGAGCTATGAAGTGTTTTGGGTAGAAGGTACATGTCATGATTCCCTCTGCAGTACTCTTAGTAGACCTGTAGAAGCGAACAGAGGAGTCAGCGTCAGGCCCAGAACTGGTAAGAACCAGAAAAGTCAATGAGGCTAGCGGCTATCCTAGTTTGGCTATAAAGTCCCACCTATCCTGTTTGGTCATTGCTTGCCAAACTTTCTGTTCAGAGGTCAGGCGGCAGGTTATTCTTGTTCCCTTGCGTTCCACTGATTATCAGGTACTTTCTTATATGTTATCTTATATTCCCTTTGCACTATTTTTGTCCACTGTTTATTAATGTGTCTCTTGCTTCCATTGCTGTGGCATGTATCATTGCAGCTTCTTGCAGTTGACTTTAGTTTGTCTAGTTTCCACCCCTTTCCCCCTCTGCTTTTTGTCTGTCCCCAAGCTACCATATCTTTTTAATATAGTTCTGGACATTTTGCGGACTTTCTTATTATTTTTGTTGCATTAAATTCTAGCAGTGTTTGTATATTTCAGTCTCCTGTCTTTTGTGGGTTTCCATAGTACCTCAGAGGGTTCAATAATCCTGATATTACAGGAGCACTTTGCAGCAAATATGCAAAGTTTAGGTGGTGTTAGACACTGCTTCAAAGAGTTCTGAACCAAATGTAAGAAACGGGGGACGAACATGTGTGGCTGGAGCAAAATAACATAGCTGCAAATATTTGTTTTGTTTGGTGCAAATTGCACCGATTTTGATACTTGGCCGTAACCTTCAATTTCCTAATACTGGGCATAGCTGGGATTGAAGATCTGAAAGCAATGGGCATGCAAGAAAATTAAAGGTGTTGTGAGTCTGAGACTGATGATGTCCTCAAGGATAAAGAGAGACATTTACATACATTTCTTGGTTTTCTCATTGCCCATTTTAGTGCGTTCTCTGCAGACAATCAGTATTTTGCATTTCCAACGATCGAAATCTTTTTGGCTTGATACATATTTTCCCTTCTGTTTTATGATTAAACCATTAAAATTAAGAGCAACACATTACTAGTTGCTTTGACAGCCTGTAGAATGAGCTTCATTCATATAACATCACAAATATTACAAACACTGACTGTCAGTGGACAAACACAGTTGCTAACGCTGACCTATTTTATGCAGGCTGTCTTGGTTTTAGCTTCTCACACACATGTTACATAGGGACTTGAATTAATGTCAAGTAGTGTAAATATTAAGGGTTATATGTATCAAGCCAAATAGTTTTTTTTTTCTTTGATACTTTTGGGGCAGCCTTTTTTTCCTCCAGAATCTCGCCACTTTTGCCTTGATACACAGGCCACAATATCTTTACCTAACTAGTAGATGTAATATTTGCAATTCCAGTTATTTTGCATACATTAGCACAATAGCAACTGTCATGTGCAGATTATGCCACCTCTTAGCATCACGTTTTTTGTTATGTATGATTATAATAATTAATTGTCATTGCAAAAGAAACTCAGTAATATATTATAATGTGATTGAGATATATATATATATATATATATATATATATATATATATATATATATATCAGTCAATCAAATAAAAAGATCACTTGTGAGCACATTCACATGTCTTAGACTGGTCTGCAACCCTGCCTTTCACCATTATAACCTAGCATACAGTGCTTCCACTGCAGCAAGGGATTCTGGGAAATGACATGCAAATGAGCATACGTGTCACCTTTTGCATGAAATCCATTTTTACATGGAACCCTTATACACTAATGCTCGCTCTTAATACAGCTTCTAAGCACAGCATGGGATTCAGATGCAAAGCCAGAGAAACCACTCACAGACATGTTTCAACTTTAATGGGCCAGTTGGTTGTACTGGCTCTGCAATTTTCAAGGCTGTTGGATTTACCATCACATTTTAAGTTATGGTGGGTGAAAAAGGCAACAAGAAACCTCTACCGTATAGCATATAGCAAATATAAACACATTCACATGTCTTAGACAGGTCAACAACCTTGCCTTTCACTTATATATATATAATAAGTATATAATATATATTATAAATATAATATATTTATATATATATATATATATATATATATATATGTAACCCTTTTTGTGAACCGGCCGACCCACCCAATCTCACATTGGCCCCTCGTGATCTAACCCGGTCCCTTTCCCTGCAACACACCTGCTCCTAAGGGTTACTGGTAACTGTATAACACCTGTGGCTCCAGGAGATCTGAGCCTCCGCTAGCTGGGAGCCTGGGGAAACCCTTACCATTACCTGGTGCAGCGCCTCCACTTACCCAGGATCCCCGTTATGAAAGATAGCCCTGGGTAAGAAATACAATAACACACGTATACGATAAACCAATAACTAACACTTTACTTAACACACATATATAACTCATTACATAACATAACATAACCTGATGCTCTATCCGCATCACCTCTGCCCAATGTCTGGTGTTCCCGCCCAGTGTCCTGTGATCCCCCACACCCAAAGTCCCGCACTCCTACGGAAGGTCGTGGGTGACTGCGCAGTCACTAAATTAAGCTAGGGCCCAGTTGGTGCACTTATAATACTTCAGAGGTACCTTCCGAGCACTCCGATGCTCGGGACCGCAACACACTTCTCAAAGGGTCAGACGTCCGTCTGATCCTTTCCAGGTACTTCTGCCGGTAGACCCCAACGAGGGTCCCACCGCTCCACGGGAACTGCAACCGGATCACGGCAACACCAACCACATGGGAACAGCAACCGCCGCTATCCCTTCCTATCACTAACTACTCCTAGAGTGACAGCAACCCTAACCTAGGGCCTGTCCCTGATGAACCGCAACCTGGGATGGCTTGGGGAGAACTCCTAGGGCCTGTGGAACCATAACCTGCCCCCCTTCCCCTAGCTACCCAGTCCTATCTGTATCTGGCTAATCCTAACAGCCTAACTCACCTGCAGCCGACACACAGCTCACACTGTCAGCCTGCAGGGATTCACACACGCTTCACACACACTGCACGCACTGCGCCCAGCACATGCAGCGACAACACACACAGACAGCTGCAATCACACACAGCCACCTGGATCCCGCAGCAAATCCACTGCTTGCACACTGTGCCTCTTTGCCAGTGCCCACAGCCCTCTCCGCTGTGGCACTGCCAAACTTGCACCTTCCGCTCCTAAGGGTCACCTCCCTAGCTATGGCCGTCCCTCTTCAGTTACCCCCTGCCCTTACCGGGAATTGGGGCCTGCCTGGGGATCTAGGGAGAACCCTTACCTCGGTACAGGAGCCACACGCTCCCTGCACCCTTCCTACTCCTTCCTTCTCCTCTGCCTGACTGTCTCTGCAAAGCCCGGGAAATGTATCTATATTCCCGGGCTGAGCTTCCTCCAGCCCTATTGGCCGCAAGGGAGCACCTGACCTCTGTCTCCCTAAGCCTCCTGGGAGTTGTAGTCCCCAGGGGCTGCCTAAAGCATTGGGGCCGCGTGCGCACTTGCCCTGCGCATGCGCGAACCCCTAATGGCCGCCTCAATCTCCCTCTACACTTCCCTACTCTCGCGCGATCTCTCCCTATCCCTGGAGTCCTATCGCGCGCTTGCCGCCTCCTGCGCATGCGCGCACTAACGCGCAATGGCGGCGCACTCTCCTCCAGCCGCCGAGCCGGTGGCAACGCGATCGCGGCCCTAGCGACGGCCCGATCGCATCCCCGGCAACCGGCCTGCGCCGCGATACCTATCGCTGCTCCCTGCTCTGGCCCCCACCCTCGCGAAGTGCCGGCGGGTCCGTCGCAGCCTCCGGCGGCACCCGCTACCACACGGCACTCCCGGAGAGGGGTCAGGGAGGGAAAAACAACCTCGGGGCTACATTTATATATATATATATATATATATATATATATATATATATATATATATATATATATACAGTATATATATAAAATCCGGATAACATTTTTTTATTCATTCTAAAACTGTTTTTTTGTAGTAGTCTACTGTTTTCCAAAAAGTACTTTCATTGTTTTTATGTTTTTGAGTGAAAATGTAACGACAGGAACATCTAATACCGGAAGGCACCGCTTCTCGGCGCCTCGCTTCTGGGCGATTCGCTGATACGGCGGTACCGGGAAGGGGGCTGCCATGTATGCGCATGCGCAGAACGGATGAAGTCAGGGTGTCGCGCATGCGCAGAACGGACTTTGCTGCGGGCCCATAGAACGGAACCCGCCGCATGCCCGGGGCACTGCTGTAACACATAAGGTGGCTTCCTACGTGCTATTTCTTTTTCCTCTTCATTGTAGCCATCCATATCTTAGTGTCACTTTCCTAGTTTCTGCAGTCTTGTGCAGATGAGCACTCATACAGCGTGAGAGCAGAGAGAAGCAGTTGGCCTACTTTGCAAAATGCCAAATATAATAAAGCATGGGTGAGCAAAGGAGGAAAGGAAAATGTTAAGTACAGTAATAATAAGGCTGGGCGCCATTAATGCTCAGGGATAGTGTCATTTTAAAAACATAGCCAAAGAATATTATTATTATTATTATTATTATTAGATTACTGTATCTTGTTAGAACCCATTCTGTTCTTATAATGGATGTAATGCAGAGGTGTATATTAGCTTTTACAATAGATGCAATGCAGAGGGTGTGCATTAAATGACCACTTGAGAATGTTAATCTCAGGGACTTCCTAGCATGTTGGGAATCAAAACGAGAGAGTTGGAAGCAGAGACTTTCCCGTACTCTGTGGGTGGGTAGTCACACTGTTCACTAGTTGCCCCTTAGGGGAGAAGGTAGAAAAACAGAAGGATGGAATTAGAGTGACTTTTGCACAGATGAGCAGGTTTCTGCCGCTGGATCAATGGAAAGCACTGGCAGGGCTCCACTCTGGGGAGGCTTTCATCAGCATCACACGCTCACCAGCCAGTGTTGTATCCACTGGTGCACAGGGGGAGAGCAAGTATGGGGTGAAAAAAACTATAATAAAGTAAAAAGCCAGAACTCAGTCCTACTTTAATGAAATGAGATTACGTAGACCACACCTAACCTCTAACTGTAATCCTGCTACTAATTATGCTAGAATCACAAGTGTAGATTTAAGTATTATCAAAGCTTTGGCTACAATCTCAGGAAATAACCTTTATCATGTTTTTCAAGGTTCTTTAGGTGTAAAACGATGTATAATAATGATTTTGACTAATATGCTTTTTGATGTGTAACTTTAATGCCTAACCTTATCACAACTGCAGGGCATTTGGTGTGTACTCAGCTGTGAAAAGCGATGATTTATAGGGATAATAGGAGGGGAAAAAGGTAATTCAGGAAGGAACCTTATACAAATGGCATGATAGAAGCTTATTTTTCTTTTCACAAGTAAGGGATGTGCAGCTTTTATGATCATTTTCCTGCTTAGCTCCTACCTGAAGCTTATTGTGATATGGTTATGAGGAGATGCAAGAGACATTAAGCAGAATACAGTTAGCAGGCTGCATGCTTGGGATGTGATCGTGTTCATTCATCTTCTTTTCTGTTTTGGGTGAAGAATTCGATCCAACAAGAAGATGCTGTTATTAGTTGGAGGATTGCCCCCTGGACCAGACCGCCTGCCCAGCAATCTGGTTCAGTACTATGATGATGAAAAGAAGACATGGAAAATACTGACTAGTAAGTTATTTATACGTTTTTTAAAAAAAAATGTGTTTTCTGTTTTATTAATCAATTCTTTTATTTTCTGTTATACATTTCAATAATATCACTGTGTGTATAAATGCAGCAGAGCACAAGTAAGTAAAGACAATGTTCCCTGCAGTCCAAATTGTGTCCGAACGTAGATCTTTTGTGGCAGTGAAAAATGCATTTATGCATTGGTTGTAATTAATTAAAACAGAGATACTTTGCTGGAGGAGTAGCTTAGTGATAAGAACATGCATTTGAAGTGGGTATTACAGTGTCAACAAGTCACCTTATTTGCCTGTGCACAGTCACCAAAATTAGACTGTAAGCTCTTTGGGGCAGGGACTGAAAATCAAAAATCTTTGTATTATTATCTTGCATAAATATAACATATGATGGATAGATCTCACTGGTTACTGTTTTTCAAGTAGCCTCTGATTTAAAAAAAGAAAAAAGTTGTACATTTTAAGAAAGATTTCCAGTTTTTCAGGGCTAAGTTAAAAAGAAAGTTTAATAAATAAAACTAGGTGAAACGGGGATATAATAGATTTTACACCAATAGTTTTTCAAAATACAAGCCTACTTGATACTTGTATTCGTGTGATTAGGATGACATAATGAAGTAAAAGCATTTTTTTTAAGTGGAGTGACGCTGAAGGTAAGGAAATAAGTAGTAGTTATTTAAGGCAATATCATTGAAGCTTTCTGTGGCCTGACACAGTCTGTGCACAAGTACCGGGCACAGGACTGCTGAGAGGAGGGGACAGCCTGGACTCGTGTCCCAGGCTCTGTGGAAGAAGAAGCCCATCTGATCCTGTCTGTCAGGGCCCAGCTCATCCCTCCCTTCCTGGGCACCATCGGCCATAACAGCCTCCCTGCTTCTACTCTGAAGTAAGGCCCCGTCCCTCGCTCACAAACTCACCGTTCCCCCCGCTCCACCCCACACTCACGAACGCCCCGGCACCCTTCAATTTGTCCCCTAAATTCCTACACCTCAGCAACTCGTGCCAGGGCCAAGGTACCTGCTGGGCTCCTGGGCTCCAGGAATCAATCTACGGCATTTAGCTGCCGGCATCCCGTCGCAGCCATTCAGCCGCTGCCGATCAGCCGCCAGGATATTTAGCTGCCGGCCAATTCGCCGCAAAGGTAAGCCCCCACCCTTACCCCTTACACTAAAACACCTAACCTTAACCCATTACCCTAAAACCCTTAATCTGACCATTTACCCTAAAACCCCTAATCTTAAACCCTTGATCTAAAAAGCTTAACTCCTTACCCTAAACGTAGCCTAAAAAGCTCAACCCCGTTACCCATAACCCCTAAAGTTAACCCATAATACTAATAAATGCATACTTTAGCAGCTCGGCTAAATGGCAGCGATGCGGAGGCGAGATGTCCCATTCTGTCCAGGAATCCTCTTAGTGGCCAGGCTCAGCATTAGAAAGCGTTTTCTCCAAAGTTGGGAACCCAGACTCATTACATTTAGTAGTGAGGCCGCTCCCTCTAAGTTGTGGAGATGCATGTGGGCTGGTACTGAGGCTGTACAAAATGCATTTGCTACATTTTAAATGTTTTTTGCCCAAATTCGATTTCCTTGTAATATTGCAAGACCGTCAATAAATCATGGTGAGCGCGCCCTATTTATAGTCTCAGCAGTAAGTGAATTTAGCAAATTAGCATATTAACTACATTGACTTGTTTGACGAATAGGGTACAAACTTTGCCTCAGCTGCGGCTTTTTGTGCGACTCAAAAAGGGCAAACTTTGCATGGTTCACGACCTCATGTGAAAGTTTTGCACTGTGCAGAAAAGCTGTGAAATGCGGCAGGCATAAGGTTACCGGGCTCCATGTTAAAATGGATTAGAAGCAAAAGGTAACACTGTGTGCTCATTTGCATGTCATTACCCAGAATCCCTGGCTGCAGTGGAAGCACTGTACGCTAAGGCTACGCTTATAGTGACGGCGACACGACGGTGACGTCAGGCTGCGGTCGCTGGAAAAATCAAAGAGATGACTTCCTGCGATCGCGACCAAGCTGTTGCTCTGTCGCGCCATCGCGTCACGCTTACTATAAGTGCACGCGACGGCAGCAATGCATTTGTCGCTCTTGCCGTCGCCAGCACTATAAGCGCAGCCTAAGAGGAAATGGTAAAAGGCAGTATTGCAGATCTGTCTGAGACGTAAATGTGCTCACAAGTGATATTTTTATTTAGTGTTCTGTGGAGGGTTTTTTCCACTTTTTCACCCACCATAACTTATTTAATGTCTATCACACCTCTAGTATTTGGAAAAATATGTTATTTATTTATTTTAATATATAAAGCAACGAGTGTGTATTAATGGCAGGTTTGGACTTGCCGACTGGGTACCCGGGGAAATCCCGGTGAGCCCCAGCTTCAGTTGGGTCCTCGGGGTCCAGACTGGCCAAGTCTCCTGGAGTATCCTCATGGGTGGCTGGATCTCCCAAGGCAGTCTGTGAGTGCGGGTACAGGGATAGTCAGGTTATATACAGCATGTCTAATTGAGTCACTTTGCTCTGCCTCTGTTACTATTAGATCGAATGTCACTAAACAGACTTCTGTATGTGACAGCGAAAGAAACAAGAGACATTTTCCTGCAACAGATTTTGAAAAACAAATGAGCTAAAAAAAGCCCCTGATCCGGTGCTCAAAAGAACCCCCATTATAGTAAAAAAATATATAGTAACCAATATTGGTGTCAGTGTCTCTTATGATGTCAGCAGGGATACTGTAATACCTTATACAATAAGTCCACATGAATGCGGTCACTATGGATAATAAAGATATACTAATCCTAATGTCGGGGTGAACGTGAGGCGCCTGAAGCTGCGCTGGAACGTGACTCAATGCGCACTCTTCACCCGGCAGCTGGAACTTAAATAAACGCCATATCCAACTGGCTTAATAGCAAAGCACTATAGTGTTGATAGTGTTAAAACGCACGGTACAGCTGGACGAACTCCCGCCAAGCGTGCTCCCAGGCGCTAAGTGAGAGATTTAAACTAAGAGGTTATCAACAGGATGACATATCAACATGGCATTTGAACAGGCTAAGTTTACAGATAGAAGAGAGTTAGTCTGTCATAAAACCTCTAAAATGGAGTCAAAGCGATCTTTTCAAAATCCTTTATTTATAACTCAGTTCAACAAACAGGCGAATCAAATTCGCACAATAATACATAAACATTGGAATACATTAAAGTTAGATGTAGATCTCAAACCTATCCTACAAGAGGGTCAGAGAATAGTTTTTCAAGAAAGCAAGAACAATAGCTTCTACATTATCCCCAAGTTTATTTCAATCCACTCTTGAGATCAATTGCATTTGTGGCATTCCAAATGGGTTCTATCGTTGTGGCCAATGTAGTCTCTGCCAATATGCCAGACCTATGAAGAGAGTGAAGAGTTTACAACCTAAATGTAGTAATCAAATTCATACTTTCATCAATTGTCACACAAGTTTTGTTGTATACACGCTCTGGTGTGGTTGCAGCAAAAGATACGTGGGCCGTACAATTAAACCCTTGAAGGCAAGGATAGCTGAGCATGCCCGTCTAATTAAGAAAAATGATCTTTCACATCCAGTATCTAGACATTTTTCAAATTGTTTGAAAGGTGTTATGGTTCATTTCATTTTACAGGATTAGAACATGTACACCCACATATCAGGGTAGGAGACAGATTAAATATCCTTTATCAAAAAGAAATGTACTGGATCTTTACATTAGATACAGTCAATCCCGGAGGAATCAATATTGAATGGGAATTAAAACACTTTTTAACCCATTGAGATCCAGGTACATTTTTCTAAATCTTTTTCCTCGCCACGTATTGATATAATTGTGGTTATATGTTCCCAGAATATTATTAAAGTCATCTCTTAAATTTAAAATCTTTACTCTGTTTGGAACTGCATTATTAATAATTATTCAAATGTATTAAATGTTGACAAAATTGGTATACTGTATAAGCGTTCCACTAAATATATGTAGTTATTCATAAATATATTATGATATAATACTGTTAGCTTTTCAAAATGTGTTCATATTATTGTTTTTGTTTCATTGAATTCTTTATAGAATTAGTTTTAGCAATTTGTATGTGTTTTGTATAGTATTATTTTTGTTATTATTTATGTCTTTATTTATTGAGTTAGGTTATGATTTTGGATTCATTAGTTAACCACAATTTCATTATTTGGTTGGATGTCTTTCATATGACATCATGATTACATACACATATGTTGCTTGTTGATTGCACAAACTTTTTTCACAGCATGTCTTGAGAAGTCTCCTCCTGCATTTTGTATTGTATTGTATGTCTTTATTTATATAGCGCCATAAATATACATAGCGCTTCACAGTAGTAATACATGTTGTAATCATATAAATAACAAATAATATAAATAACAGGTCATGGGAATAAGTGCTTCAGACATAAGAGTAACATTAAGGAAGAGGAGTCCCTGCTCCGAGGAGCTTACAATCTAATTGGTAGGTAGGGAGAACGTACAGAGACAGTAGGAGGGAATTCTAGTAAGTTTGCATATTTACTTTATTTACTATTTGCATATGTTCACGTGGTCATTGATTAATTACAAGCAAGGATTGGCTCTTTACAGATTGATCCTGAAGGGAGGTCCTATATCTAGACACACGCTGTGCTTATCCATCACTCTATGATAAAGAACTTTGCGTGTGAAACGCGTTAGTGTCAGCGTCTTACAACTCTTCATGTTTTTTACTGTTCAATAAATTCTTTGGCCACTACGTTCCCTCTTTTGAATTAGCTGTGCACCTGCATTTTTTTTCGTGGATCTTCTTCAAGACTAAATTTTGAAAGACTGCAGGAACCACCATTAAAGTATTCAGAGACCACTGGTATAAGACCACTGTTTTATAGCAATGTCTTTATGACTTAGCATCTTTTCATACCAGAAACTGTACTGTAGGTACTCCCTCAGGATCAAACCTCATCTTCTTACACGGCTGTGGGGTAAATAAATAGTCTCTAACTATACAAGCTTGCTCCTTTCTAAAAAGAGAAGACACATTTATGCCGTAGGAGACAAGATGATGTCCTGGAACCTTTTCTTCAAATTCATCACTTAAAAATAGTTATCTAATTTCACTGTAAAAATGACAACATATTTATTCTATTAAAGATTTGACATTTGTAAAATATCTTCTGTTTCAAGTTGATAGGGTGTCTGTTAAGGTGCTAAATAGCCTTAGACTTGACAGAGCTATATGTACAGAAGTAGTGCCTGTTATGCTACATTTGCACGCATTATTGTGTGATTTCACTAGTGCGAGTTTTAACACGTTAGACAAATGCCACAATACAAGCAAACAGCACTGCAGGTTCGCAAATAGAGAGATTTGAACACAAAATCAGGGGATTTTGTGAACTCTCAACGCGATCACATTAACAATAACGGGAGCTACCACAGTTACAGCTCTTTCCACCGCTATGAGAATCTAACATCTTCCAAAGTCTTCTAGACCAGCGGTGCGCAAACTGGGGGGCGCGCCCCCTTGGGGGGGCGCAAAATTATGTAGGGGGGGCGCAGGCTGCTTGCGGGGAAACCTGGGGGCGGGCAGAGCTGTGCACGGCGGCCAGAAGCTCCGTGCAGAGGCTGCTTCTGTGTGATGTCTGCCTTGCTGTGGGGGAGGGGCTTCTCTCTGCACACAGACAGCCCCTCCTCCTCCTGCTGTCCCAGTTTTCAGCGTACATGGGGGACTGAAGCAGGCTTAAAAGTGAAAGTAAGTATTTGTGTGTTGTGTTTGTGGAGGTGGGAGACATATTGGGGGGAGGGAGAGAGAAAGAGAGCCATGGAGAGGTGGGAGACATATGGGGGGGGGGGGGGGAGAGAAAGAGCCATGGAGAGGTGGGAGACATATTGGTGGGAGAGAAAGAGAGCCATGGAGAGGTGGGAGAAATATTGGTGGGAGAGAAAGAGAGCCATGGAGAGGTGGGAGACATATTGGTGGGAGAGAAAGAGAGCCATGGAGAGGTGGGAGACATATTGGTGGGAGAGAAAGAGAGCCATGGAGGGGTGGGAGACATATTGGTGGGAGAGAAAGAGAGCCATGGAGAGGTGGGAGACATATTGGGGGGAGGGAGAGAGAAAGAGAGCCATGGAGAGGTGGGAGACATATTGGTGGGAGAGAAAGAGAGCCATGGAGAGGTGGGAGACATATTGGTGGGAGAGAAAGAGAGCCATGGAGAGGTGGGAGACATATTGGTGGGAGAGAAAGAGAGCCATGGAGAGGTGGGAGACATATGGGGGGGGGGGGGGGGAGAGAGAAAGAGAGCCATGGAGAGGTGGGAGACATATTGGTGGGAGAGAAAGAGAGCCATGGAGAGGTGGGAGAAATATTGGTGGGAGAGAAAGAGAGCCATGGAGAGGTGGGAGACATATTGGTGGGAGAGAAAGAGAGCCATGGAGAGGTGGGAGACATATTGGTGGGAGAGAAAGAGAGCCATGGAGGGGTGGGAGACATATTGGTGGGAGAGAAAGAGAGCCATGGAGAGGTGGGAGACATATTGGTGGGAGAGAAAGAGAGCCATGGAGAGGTGGGAGACATATTGGGGGGAGGGAGAGACATAGAGGTGGGAGACATATTGGGGGAGGGGGAGAGAGACACTGGGGGGAAGGTGAGAGAGAGAGACACTGGGGGGAGGGAGAGACACAATGGCTAAACAGAGGGATGAAGGTCAAGCAGAGATGGCAGAATTGAGGGTCTTGGGAGGATGAGTTTTGGGGGGCTGAGGGTTCTTCTTTGGGTCAGGGGGGTCACTTCGGAGTATTGATCAGCAGGCGAGATTCATCAGTACCCCCCTTGAGTTTGGTTATGGGGGGTCCCTGATCCCTGGGCAACATTTAAAACGGGAATAAATAAATAATAAATAAAACTGGTAGGTAGGAGTGGATGACACTGGGGAAAGCAAATGGGAGAAGAAAAAAAAGGGGTGCGGGAGAGGGAAGGGATGTAGCAAAGAGGTGGATGAATGCCCCCTCAAATGTATTGCCTTTGTGCACCAGAAAAAAAACATATTACCAGATGCCAGCAAACAATAAAATAAACAGTGATCCAATACCAGTATACTGCCCGCGCGCGCACGCACGCCTGCAGCCCAAGCGATTTGTGAACTTGGCTGCAGGAGATTGTAGACGCGTGGCGGACGCGTCACAAGGCTGGTGCGCCCTCATTGGCTGAACCAGCTCACGTGCACTGACGTCATGTGATTTTAATTACATTAGGCAGGGGGGCCCGAGAAATTTCATAGATGAAAAGGGGGGCTTGGCATAAAAAGTTTGCTCACCCCTGTTCTAGACAACCATAGAGAAACTCCCACTGGTGAATGTACAGAACCCTCCAGCCGACCATTACAACGAGTTGGGTGGAAATTAAGGGGGCAAAGGTATTTATTTACTAAAGTCTCCCTACTGTGAATCTGGTGCAATTCTTTGCGCTGGTTCTGCTCCTGTGTGCTCCAGTTTCTGTGTGTTGGAGTTACAATCCTATACTTCTAGTGACATCATTTAGTGACCTAGAGGGTGCTAAGCCCCAACTACAGTTAAAGTTGTGTGTTTGTGGCAAAAATCCTCCTTTAAAAAAATATTTAGTTATACTCTCGAGAAACAAGAAGAGTAGTAGGATATATTGGGAGCTTTGGCCCTGTCTGCTCATATACAGTAAGCTCTCTGAAGTTGCTGTAAATTGTTTAAAGTAATGTGGCGAGGCATTAGTAGTAAGGTTTATTTTAAATCCCCTCCGAGTTTCTCAGGGATTTAGCTACCATTGAGAAACTTTAGCACACTTTTACTTTACTACATTGCTAGACTTAAACATGAAACACAATATATTCTAAGGGAAAAAGTGAATGCCTCAATGGAAGGAGTTTTCTGTAGTTTATACTGCAGATAAACTAGAATGCCATCTATCCCTTTGTACCTCTAAATACTGTGATTCATAAAAGGAAATATGATTAATTAAATAATATATTGTTGTTGGATACAGCAAACAAACGGTTTGTGGTACAAACTACCAAATATATACATATACAGTGGTGTGAAAAAGAAAGTACACCTTCTTTGAATTCTATGGTTTTACATATCAGGACATAATAACAATCATCTGTTCCTTAGCAGGTCTTAAAATTAGGTAAATACAACCTCAGATGAACAACAACACATGACATATTACACCGTGCCGTGATTTATTTAACCAAAATAGGGAGCGTTTACGATGGAAGGGGGCGTGGTGGGGGGGTTTGCAGGGGCGTGGTCGTGACCTCACGTGGCTGGTTCGCCCTCATTGGCTGAACCGGGGGCGGGGCCACGCCTTCGTCGCAAACTGCAAACTCAATTTCAGTGTTTTTGAAACATCTTGTAGTGCCGCACAGCTGCACCTTCCACGCGAAGGTGAGTCCTGGGGGGCGGTGCTTGTACACACAGCGCACGCCGAGGCGTGCACTGTAGAAAGCACTGGGACCGCAGCCTCACTGAGGAGCGAGAGAGACAGAGAACACTGAATTTGGACTGCAGCCCCTTTTTGTTACCAAGGGAGGGTCCCATGTCTTAGCCCCGGTATTGGCAGTACCTAAGCCCGCCTCCCCTGTCACTCTAGGGAGCTGTTTACTGCAGCAAGGGCATAGATTAACCCTAACACTGCCTGCGCTGGTATTAGGGCTTATGTGTTCGGCAGGGCAGTTTAGTAGCCCAGGGGGTTACCTGGCTACATATATATTTAATTTTTTCGCTTGTTCATTAAAACAGTGCAAGTATACCGAATAAATTGAGTTATTTTATAGCATAGCACAATCTCCTGTATGTCAAGATCTAATAATTAACCTTTTCATTGTCTGCAGGCACACAACATGTGAATATATACTTAGAAAGCAATTTAATGAACTAGAGTTTGCATCATTCACATTATTCCAAGTCTCTGTATCCTTGAGTTCCTTTACATTTATGCTACAGAAGTTGCAACATACTGAAAGGATTCAGGAGTGCGTTTTACATCCTAGGAGTGGTGGGCCCAAAAGACTTACTAGTGGGGCTCTACAGCAGGGAGATGCATTCTGGGAGATATTGAAAGTGATACAGAAAGGAGGGGAAATGTATTCATTTATAACATGTTTTACCGTGAAGTAGTATATTGAGAGTTACCTCTCGTTTTCAAGTATGTCCTGGGCACAGAATTATAATAACAAATACATGGTTACAAATACATAGTTACAATAAGTGAAAAGGGTTATACAGTACATCAGCGGTGCGCAATCTGGGGGGCGGGCCCCCCAGGGGGGTGGGAGATTTGTCTGGGGGCACGCGGGTGTTTGCAGATATCCCGCGCTCCTCCCCAAGGCATTTAAATTAATGCCGGGTGATCGCGTGAGACCCCTGCAACATAAAAGTTACTGGGATTCAGACGTGTCTCCATGGCAACACGGCGTCAAATGACGACACGGGGTCCCCGGAGTGTCATTGGACTTGGATGCCATGTGGGTGTCGGGGCGCGAGACAGGTGGATACCAGGCAGGGGGGCGCAGCATCAAAAGTTTGCACTCCCCTGCAGTACATTATATACAAGACATTGCACGCACAGTTAGAGATAATATATATTATGGGCGTATGAAACAGTTACAGACCAGATTAAAATGTGAGACACCTTTACTTTTGAAAGAACTTAGACTGGTGGTGGATGTGAGAGTCTCCGGTAGGCTGTTCCTGTTTCGGGGTGCACGGTAAGAGAACGAGGAGCGGCCGGATACTTTGTTGAACCTTGGGACCATGAAAGTAGTGGCAAATTGAGTTGAGGACAAAACGTGAAGGATAGAAAGAAAGGCGTTTTTCCTGCGCCAATAACCCAATTAATATATTCCACTGTGTGGAATCCCTATTCAATTCCATAGCATTTCTTGGGGGCCCAAACCTTTACCATCTTACTTTGCTCACCAAACACAGACCCAGTTTAACAAGATTGAGAACCGCTGTTTTAGGAGATTCAAATCAGAGGTTTTGGGCATGCAAACGCCTGATACAGGACAAAGGTAAAACTAATGCTCTACAAAAGCTATTTATAAAGCTACACATACTCATGATATTACATCATTATATCCATTGACAGCAGTTTCTTCCCTCTCAGCTGTGGCTGGCTGCACAAAATAACTAATGCAGTACTGTGGGAGTTGTTCTGAATGTACAGTATCAGGAAAATAGATAACATTGTTTACAGTACCAGGAGGGTGAGAAACATACTCCCTTAATTCAGCTTTCTTTAATGTCTTCATTATTGAACAAAGCACATGATTATGCACAATCATTTAAAGGTGCTTTCATCATTTTAGGGTTTGGGACAGGAACTAACAGCTTTCTGATTTCATGTGAGAAAGTAACATCATATTCTAGAGTTTTATGTACATTCCCGTTTTGTAGGTATGGATCGTATTCTCATGAATTCTCTAATTTATCGTCTGACTTACTGATCCTTGAAAACAGACAGTGGATCTATGGGTTTGTCCTTCCTGCTTATAACTATGTGTAGTACTGAAGTAATTGAGAATAGGTCTCTGCAGTCTGCAGACAGATTACTGTCTTTTATCAAGAAAAGTTGAAAGAGCTACAGTAAAATGCATTTGACTTGAGGAAATATTACAATGGAGGGATAAAGGACTACAGAAATCTTAATGGCCACTGCAAATAGAAGTTTTCTTCTTGCTTGGTAGTTATAGGGGGTGTATTCACTAAAGTGTTATAGCTACTATAGTCTATGAATAGTCATTCAAGATTATGGTGGTTAAAGCAGCAAAATATGTGAAATCCTATGTTTTTTTTATTTTTATAAATCAGTTCTGTAATTTTAGATACTATTTACTGCATTGTTTTATTTCTTATTATTCCACTCTTAATGCTATTTTTAATGAGCTTTAAAGCATCCTTTGAATTCTATAGCAGATTTTAGCCCACCTCCCAAGCAGTGCAAGATCTTTGCAACACTTCCCTGATTGTGATAATTTGTTGCAAATATTCCCAGCAGTTTGAGCTGCAAACTGTAACAATAGATAATGTTACCTTAGTAATATAAGGATACATTGTAGCTGGTGAGTTACACCGACTGAAGGATTGATGGAAACTGAAAGGCGGCCATTATGTTAGGCACACAATCAGGGTTTTTACAGATTTGGAACAGGAGCACCGAACGATTGCCAGCTTCGGTAAGAATGTAGAATCATACATCGTCACACGGTTTACATATACAAAGAAAAAGAAAAAAGGGGGAAATGTAGTATTGCTGCTTTAACGAGGGATGATTGCTTCTACAGTATCAACATTGTATCTGCTCCTGTAATGAGAAGTGATAAGTAGCAAGAAACAATACTGTAGATTTGGATTCTGAATTGTTTGGACCTGCCAGCTCAGTGTGAAATGTAAGTGTGTATGTATATCCTTATTTATATAGCGCCATCCATGCACATGGCGCTTTACAGCAGTAACACGCGTGACATAATCGGAATAAGCGCTTCATACATAAAAGTAACATTAGGAAAAGGAGTCCCTGCCCCGAAGAGCTTACACTCTAAGTGGTAAGTAGGAGGGTGTTTTGCACTCTGCAGAGTGGAAGGTGTTGGCTGCATATTCTACCACCTGCTGCAGATATCTGCAGTATTGATACATCAGTAACAGTTTGGAAAAGAAGGCTGGGCAATGAGTAGATACTTCCATGCCGTACTGAAGGAGAACTTGTAGAAAGTTGCTCTCAGGGAGAGGGTAGAAGAAATAAAGCAGTGACTTATTTAGTACATTTTTAGGAATGAACTACAGCTGATTTCACTGTGAGTTGTGGATAAATGTAAAGAACGATCTTGTCAGGCATATCACAAGCCCGGACAGTGTACTGTATCTCATTACAGTTTACATGGGATAAAAGGATACTCGATGTCGCTGTAGTTCTGTATAATGGATAAAGAAATAGGCAAACCAGACTGATAAATTGTACATGTATGTGAGTTTAGGTGTAATTCCTGACTTGAGTGGTAAAGAACACATCATTGGGATATGCAGTGGCTTTAAAAATGATGTTGAATGCTATGTATAGAAAATATCTAGTAATAGGGTGATATGATTTGTGTACTTCACCTGCTTATAGAGAGACTTTGATGTAGATTTCACCAAGACCAGTTAGTTCGTTGGCATAATTTATTTCTCTCTTATCAAAATTTATTTCTCTCTTATCAAAATTGTTGTTTATGATGATGCATTCACTACTGGAAGCATTTTTGTGGTTTATTTGACACATACTTTTACCGACAGGGAAACGTACTGCTCACTTCAAACAATGCCTGGCTCCAACTTCTTCATCTTTTCAGCAGGGGGTCTCAAACCTTTATTTTATTGGTGCTCATAAATCAAGAGATGTCTTCAATATTTAAGTATGTGGAGGGTGGTACCATGCTAGCCTGCGGAAATAGCGCAAAGAGGATACTCCTTAATAGCTAACTGATTTACCAATAGCAAGCCTTCAGGACCACAAAAAATCCCTTCTTCTGACAAGTGTTATCAAACTATTCAAAGTGTTAGAGGCCTCATGGTCATTGATAAACACTGGATCAGTATGTCTTGATATTAGTTGTGATGAAGACTTATAGTGCCGGTGACAGCGACGCGACCGTCGCGTGAAAACAAATGCATTGTCGCCGTCGTCAGCGCTTATAGTGCATGCGACAGCGACGGAGCGACAGTGCTACCAAAAATCTGGATAAACACTGATATTTGTTTTTTTCAGCGACGGCCTCACAATGTAGCCAATCGGAGAGCTTCTCCGTCCCTCTGCCCTCCCCCTTTTTGACGTCGCCTACATTTGAAATGTAACTTTCGCAATGGCGACGGGTGACGTCATCGATCACGTCGCCGGCACTATAAGCGCGGCCTCAATGTGACATTATTTGTCAAGATTAAAATCGAATGTGTTCTTGTTTACTCCCAGTGACTTAGCTTTTGAGGCTCATAAGTAGGTTACTTTTTGAGCGCCCTTCACTCATATTGCCTTGCCCATGTTGCACAAACTTCTGTACATCACTATACCCCATATTTAACCAATCGGGGGGGGGGTGATTTATGTGTGTGTGCTTAATACTGGGATGATTGTTACAGTATACCACTTCCCCCCCCCCCCCCCCACTTGGAAGCCTGATTTGTACCTTATAACTATCAGAGAGAATGCTGAGGTTATGTTTTATGAGCATTTTTTTTTTTTACATTAATGCCTTAAAATGCATGACCTCCCCTATCCTCATTTTGTTGGGGCTATGAAGGGACAGTCCCACAAAGTGGGCAAAACAATATTAAGGTAACTGCCATCCTTAAAATCATTCAATCACCCCTGAATTAAAATTTCGACTTATTGGTTTTCTGTGAAAAACGTCCTTTATTTTCTCTGGGTCCTATGTAATTCTAATCTGAAAAGGAGAATTGATTAAAAAAATACCTATATAATCAAGAGTTTCCAAGCTGTCTTATTAGGAAAAAGAGATTAGGTAAAGGACATAAAACCCTCCAAAATATTTGCTTAAAAGAGAAACATTAAAACGTTATTAACTATATTCAATAACCCCCTTAACTCCCATTCAAGTCAATAGGCGTTTTCGGCAGTTTGCACTGCGTCCAGCTGCTTTGGGGCTTATTGAATAAGCCCCTAAAAAAAGTACTTACACAGGTTCTTGCCCATTTTTTAAAGAAAGAAGGCAATGACCCTGTGATTCGTTTTGTTTGCTTCTAGATATGTTTGACATTTTGCTTAGTTGACATGTGCGGTAACACCACCACTGCTATTCAGCACAATAGCCTATGGTATATTTAGAATCTTAAAATGATTAAGTAAGTTTCTGTTTTTCCTTTGTTAGACACATTTTTGTTATTATGGTATTGTTATTATGGTAAATACCAGAAGATTTCGCAGTGGTACCTGCCAATACTCTATTCTGATTCTTCTTGACCTCTCCTTTGAACCAGTCTTCTCTTGCAAATTCTTCCCTCGGCATTTACGGCACTGCCCTCGCTTGTTTTGCCTCCTACCTCTTTCGTCAATGTTTCAGAGTTTCACTTGCTAATAATGCCTCCTATACCCTATGGGTGTTTATGTTGCTGCACCTCAAGGATCTGTTTAAAGTCTCCTACTCTTTTCCTAATACATTCTCCTACTGGGCAACCTAATTTACTACTTTGGTCTCAGCTATCATCTCTACACTGATGATACACAACTATATTTATCTGCATTGACCATACACCTCCAGTACAGACTTGATACAGTATGTCTAAGATGGAGCTCCTCATGCTCCCTCCCAAACCAGACACCATTGCTCCATTACAGTTAATAACATTCCTATCCACCCAGTCTCATACGTATATTGCCTGGAGGTTACATTCAATTCCTCCCTCCCTTTTACCTTTCATATAAACACTGTTGCTAAATCTTGCCATAAAGATTTGCCCCCCCCTCTCTTTTTCTCGACTACTAAAACACTAATTCATGCCCTCGTTCTCTCCTGTTTTGATTACTGCAACATACTATTACCTGGCCGTCCTGCCTCACACTTTTCTGCCTTACAATCTATTCAAAATGCTCAACGACTGAGTCACTGATTGAGCCACCTGTGCTGAAGCAGGGATATACTGAAAACCTGACCTGTTGGTGGACCTTGAGGACTGGAGTTGCCCACCCCTGAGCTAGAATAATCTCCTGCTCTTCTAGACGCGTATCTGCTTCTGACCTTCTGAAATCTCTCTGCTCGCTTCCTATTAAAGCCACACTCCTGGGGACACTTCTCTTTGGTTGTTTTTATTGTTGTTTTTTTATCGGTTTGAAGCAGGGGGTCTCCAGAGCTGAACCATGTAGATTTTAGCTCCGGGGACCCTCTGCTTCCCAAGATACTTACCTTGGAAGGGAATGCTGGTAGCCGCTTTGTCTGGGATAGTTTGGGTTAACATAATGGTGGCTTAAATGTCCCACGTTTTGCGGGCCAAAAGGAAGCTGACATCACCCCTTGCGGCTTCCTATTTGCCCACATGACACGGGACATTAAAACAGCAGAGAGATACCGGCAGCCACTACGGAGGTACGTATCTCGGGAAGCAGGGTTCCCCTGAGCTGAAATCAACGCAGTTCAGCTCTAGAGACCCTCTGCCTCAAACCTATTAAACAAGAGTAGCCCTGGTTAATTTTGGGGTTATAGGTCTGTCCTCCTTCTGGCAGTAATACTTAGTAAGGGTAAGTTTGCCAGGAGTAATCATGGGTTCTCCTCACTCACTGCAGATCAGTGAGGCAGAGAAGGCAGTGGTGTCTCATACCTGCATCTCTCCACTTCCTCCCTCTCTCCCACAACCCCATCTCTTTCCCATACCCACACCTCTCTCTACCCTTCATGCCCCCACATCTTCCTCCCCCACCTCTCTCTCCCCCAATACACATAACCCCTCCCCCAATACACATAACCTCTCCCCTCTCCCATAATAAACAACCTCTCCTCCAATACACAACCCCTCCGACCATTCACATAACACCTCCACCTACCATTCACATAATAACCCCCCTTACAATACACACACACCTTACCTGGAGGCCGCTGCAAGGGGGGGAGAGTGAGCGAGGCCGGGGCCGCTGCAGGAGAGGAGAGAGACCAGGCACGCTGCAGGGGGAATAGCAATTGTTCCGGCTCTACCTCCCCTGTCGGCGGCCTTGCAGGCACCCACAAAAGGCTTGGTTTGCACCTTTTTTCCTCTGTATTGTAATTTTGTAACGTGCTGTTGGAGCTCAATAAATAAAATGATATGTACATACAATCTATCATATTTCTGGTGTGATTAAAGTGATATGATTACACTGCGCCTTAATTCCATTAGTTGGTATAATAATCCTGACAACGTTTAAAAAGTTATTTGTTCTCAAAAAAACATATTCATCAAGCCACTCAGCAATCAATACAATAAAAGAATGTTGTACAGTACTTTCCTGATACTGCAATGTGCTACACACCCAGTCTCTATTCTAAGAGAGTCACCATCTGTTTAGTGACTGAAAGATACAATTCTGTCCCAGGTTGTGATCAAAAACAAGACCTGGTTTTTAAGCCACAGTTCCCAAAGTAGCTGTCGACAAGGGCAAATAAATGACTTGATTTCCCGGTTCCCATATAGGAAGAAATGGTTTGTCTCTGCAAGCAAGTATGATCCATTTTTATTTTAACCCTTTGGGTGCCCCAGGATGTAGACACTACATCATACCGAGGAAAAGTGTTTTTGTGTTTTTTTTTTAAGCTTAGAGCGCGTCTTGCATTCCCATGGAGCGCAGAACACGATCGAGTAAGGAAACAGAGAATTCCTCTTTTTTTCCCCTCCAAAATGGCCGCTGTGGTCATGTGACCACTAATGAAAGCAGTTAGGTGACGGGGTCACATGACGTAACCCCTTTGCGTCATTTGACGCCGCCGAGCAAGGTGAGGGGGGCGTGAAAGCGATGGGGAGCAGGCAGGGGGGCACAGCTGAAAAAAGTTTGCGCTCCCCTGTGTTAGGGAAAACTTTAGTAAAAATCATTAAAAAAACGCTAACTTTTTTCCAAACAACACAAATCAACACATTTGAAAGCTATGAGTTGCAGGTCCCTCCAGCGATAACATGACAGAAACCATCTTCCAGATAGGTAAATGTAGCTAGATGACATGTATGACAGACATGAATTGGAAATTGAAATTAATGTTCTAATGGTTCAGTGCAAGAGACATTTATTTCCTGCAGTTTGACTCCTGATAGATCATGTAAATAATTACTACTTTTTGATTGAAAAATAAACTTGGTTATTTTATTCATGCTTTTATATTACAGGCTACATGGCTTGTTCAGTAAAGTTCAAGTCAATGAGGCTTTCCATGCGGTTGTGCTGAATCGGAGCTATAATACTTTATTGAATAAGCCCCCATGTGTGATGGCCATTTTTTAGCAAAACAAGGGCATGTTCATCCTGCGTCAATGTATCAAAGCACTTTGATCCAATGTTGCCCCGTCGGCACCACTGAGATTGACAAAGGGAGTGTCTGTAGGAGAAGTTTGCATTGTTGTCAGATAATAATAAGATTTATGGTAAATAAAAATGCCAATTGTGGTTCATTTGCATGTCTCAGGCAAGTCTACAACCCTGTCTTTCCCTATTACTGCTAAGTAAACAATGCATCCATGCAGCCAGGGATTCTGGGTAATTACATGCAAATGAGCATTCACAGTGAGTCACATGGTTAACATGGAATGAGATTCATCAAATTCTGCACCTCAGAGTCATTATTTTAGCATTTTACTGTATCTGTGCAGTAAAACTGACTCACTGATATTTTGGATTTTTGTTTTAATTCAACTTTATTTCGTGTTTTAGTTCTATGATGTTGATGATAAAAAATATATATATATATATATATATATATATATTTATTTTTTTTGGTTGACTTAAAAAAAAAAACGAATCCAAGTCTGAGCCTTTTCTGTTTTTGGCTCGAATTTTGCTCATACAGTATTCCAAAATTCTTCAAAAGTTGGACTCAAATGTGCTCAAACTGCTTGACTTATAATTCAATCCGAACACATTGAATGGCTAAAGTTCTGATTTCAGGAATGCCCGTTCTAAAAGAAAACCCAGGCAGATCAGTAGTGGAATAATTCTAACATTCTGCAAGAAATTATTTTTACATACAGTATAACACAATGGTGCTAAAAAAAAGGAGCAGTACTGTATGTCAAAACACATTTTTCTCAGTGTTAATATATAGAACCCAATGTATTGAAATTAACATTGTTTTAAGAATTTAATCTGAATTGTATTAGTTGGAAGGCTATGCCTGTATGTGCGGGAGTAACATCTCTGGACCTGACTTTGTCTGCCTTACTGCAGAAGACTGATTTATTCATCTGAGCTGAGCTGAGCTATGCCTTTAAATATTTAGACACTTCCCAGTCTCCTTTGATAACTATAAAATCAGAATGCTACCCAGCCATCCTCTACGGGCAGGTTACGTCCCCGGCCATCCTCTCCATGCAGGTTACGTACCGGCCATCCTCTCCATGCAGGCTACGTCCCCGGACATCCTCTACGGGCAAGTTACGTCCCCGGCCATCCTCTCCATGCAGGTTACGTACCGGCCATCCTCTCCATGCAGGCTACGTCCCCGGCCATCCTCTACGGGCAAGTTACGTCCCCGGCCATCCTCTCCATGCAGGCTACGTCCCCGGCCATCCTCTCCGGGCAGGCTACGTCCCCGGCCATCCTCTCCATGCAGGCTACGTCCCCGGCCATCCTCTCCGGGCAGGTTACGTCCCCGGCCATCCTCTCCGGGCAGGTTACGTACCGGCCATCCTCTCCATGCAGGCTACGTCCCCGGCCATCCTCTCCGGGCAGGTTACGTCCCCGCCCATCCTCTCCATGCAGGCTACGTCCCCGGCCATCCTCTCCGGGCAGGTTACGTCCCCGGCCATCCTCTCCGGGCAGGTTACGTACCGGCCATCCTCTCCATGCAGGCTACGTCCCCGGCCATCCTCTCCGGGCAGGTTACGTCCCCGCCCATCCTCTCCATGCAGGCTACGTCCCCGGCCATCCTCTCCGGGCAGGTTACGTCCCCGGCCATCCTCTCCGGGCAGGTTACGTCCCCGGCCATCCTCTCCGGGCAGGTTACGTCCCCGGCCATCCTCTCCATGCAGGCTACGTCCCCGGCCATCCTCTCCATGCAGGCTACGTCCCCGGCCATCCTCTCCTTGCAGGCTACGTCCCCGGCCATCCTCTCCATGCAGGCTACGTCCCCGGCCATCCTCTCCGGGCAGGTTACGTCCCCGGCCATCCTCTCCATGCAGGCTACGTCCCCGGCCATCCTCTCCGGGCAGGTTACGTACCGGCCATCCTCTCCATGCAGGCTACGTCCCCGGCCATCCTCTCCGGGCAGGCTACGTCCCCGGCCATCCTCTCCATGCAGGCTACGTCCCCGGCCATCCTCTCCGGGCAGGTTACGTCCCCGGCCATCCTCTCCGGGCAGGTTACGTCCCCGGCCATCCTCTCCGGGCAGGTTACGTCCCCGGCCATCCTCTCCATGCAGGCTATGTCCCCGGCCATCCTCTCCATGCAGGCTATGTCCCCGGCCATCCTCTCCATGCAGGCTACGTCCCCGGCCATCCTCTCCATGCAGGCTACGTCCCCGGCCATCCTCTCCATGCAGGCTACGTCCCCGGCCATCCTCTCCATGCAGGCTACGTCCCCGGCCATCCTCTCCGGGCAGGTTACGTCCCCGGCCATCCTCTCCGGGCAGGTTACGTCCCCGGCCATCCTCTCCGGGCAGGTTACGTCCCCGGCCATCCTCTCCGGGCAGGTTACGTCCCCGGCCATCCTCTCCGGGCAGGTTACGTCCCCGGCCATCCTCTCCGGGCAGGCTATGTCCCCGGCCATCCTCTCCATGCAGGTTACGTCCCCGGCCATCCTCTCCGGGCAGGTTACGTCCCCGGCCATCCTCTCCGGGCAGGCTATGTCCCCGGCCATCCTCTCCATGCAGGTTACGTCCCCGGCCATCCTCTCCGGGCAGGTTACGTCCCCGGCCATCCTCTCCGGGCAGGTTACGTCCCCGGCCATCCTCTCCGGGCAGGTTACGTCCCCGGCCATCCTCTCCGGGCAGGTTACGTCCCCGGCCATCCTCTCTGGGCAGGTTACGTCCCCGGCCATCCTCTCCGGGCAGGTTACGTCCCCGGCCATCCTCTCTGTGCAGGATACGTCCCCGGCCATCCTCTCTGTGCAAGTTACGTCCCCGGCCATCCTCTCTCTGGGCAGAATATGTCTTTGAGGGCATTCCAATATGTGTCTGTTCTGCTAATATTTTTAAAAGGGACTCTATTTTGATTTACTAAATTTTTCTATAAAAATTTCTCCATGTGTAATTAAGAATGGCAAAAAGATCTTGTTATTCAAAGAAAAAGGCATTTTTATGAATTATGCATCTATATAAATTATGTTTTATAAATTTTGATTTATAAACTATCATTATGAATAAGTATTACTAATTTTTAATATATGTTTTAGGTAAGTGATTGATATTTGCGAAACCAATAGGCAATAGAAGTGAAGAAATATAGAGCAATAGCATTGAGAGTATGACTAATAGTAATGCAATGAAATAGGAAATGTGTAGCAGGATAAACATCTACTGTTGCGCAAAAAGCTTCTTTTAATTAGTGGTAATGATCTTTCTAAAGTGTATATAACTTGTTGGGATCCACCCAGCTGTATTTTATGAGCCTGAGGAAGCCGTACATCGGCAAAACGCGTTGCTCTTGTTTTTGTCCCACGGAGGCTTCCGTAGATTGGTGTGAAGCAGTCACGATCGCAATCTGACCTGAGAGGTTCCTTCTTCTTGCACTCCGGACGCGGAGAAGGTCTACTTCGTCGGGACATTCCACTTTCCTGCATTAGTGCACCTGGAACTGTGTTGTGTGTGAGCGCTGTGTGAGTTTTTTAATTTAATAAATGTTTTGAACTGCTGACACTTGGCCTCACTTACTGCCATATTGAGGAGAACTTGGAAGGATCATGGCCAGTGTGAAGGGGATTCCCCTACTAATACTCTGATCGTGAGTTGGTATTCTAAGGAACCACCTGATGCCATTGTGGACAGGTACATATACCCCACAGACACCTTTTCACCATTTATACTTACACTGGGCCGTGTAAGTATTTATTTGTTTATAGAATCACTCACTGATTCCCCCTCCCTGTCCTCTGGAAGCTTTATATATAAGCACTTCCACCCCCAGTATATGTGTGTGCTGTTCATGCTGACATTTTGTTTTACCCACCATATCACTTGATTGGGGAGGAACCTGATTGACCACTGGCACCGTAGAGGGTCTCTTTGCTTGTGACTGGACACCAGCATATATCACCTGCTATCGGTTTGGATGGGTTTGGGAAACCCCAAAGTTACCATTTAAACGCCTGTACTTACACTGGGCCGTGTAAGCATTATATTATTATTTTATTTCCCCCTCCCTCCCCCCTCACCCTCCCTCTAGAGGCAATATTCTCTTTGAGATTTGCCCCATGACTAGTTTTTCACAAGTTTGAATGTTTTAACCCCTTGCTCCCCCTTTTTCTGTTCTCCAGAATATGTCCCCGGCCATCCTCTCTGCAGGCTACATCCCTGGCCATTCTCTCTGTGCTGGCTACGTCCTCAGTCATCCTCTGTCCGGGTAGGCTACAGCTCCAGCCGTCCTCTCTTGGCAGGCTACTGTACATCCCGGCCATCCTCTTTCCAGGCCGTCTACGTCCCAGGCCATCCTCTCTGTCTGGGCAGGCTATGTCCCCGGCCATCCTCTATGGGCAAGCTACTTCACCGCCCATTCTCCCCGGGCAGGCTACGTCCCAGGCCATCCTCTCTCCGGGCAGGCTATGTCCCCGGCCATCCTCTCCGGGCAGACTACGTCTACAGCCATCCTCTCTGCAGGTTACGTCCCCGGCCATCCTCTCTGTGCAGGCTACGTCCTCGGCCATCCTCTCCGGCAGGCTATGTCCCCAGCAAACTACATCCCTGTCCATCCTCACCGGGCAGACTACGTCCTAGACCATCCACTCCGGGCAGGCTACGTCCCTGGCCATCCTCTATCCGGGCAGGCTATGTTCCCAGCCACCCTCTCTGTGCAGGCTATGTTCCCAGCCATCCTCTCTGTGCAGGCTATATGCCCGGCCATCCTCTCCGTGCAGGCTACATCTCCGGCCATACACTCCGGCATGCTACGTCCCTGGCCATCCTCTCAGTGCAGGCTACATCCCGGCCATCCTTTCTGTGCAGGCTACACCCCCGGCCATCGTCTCCGGCAGGCTTCATCCCTGTCCCTCCCCTCTGGCAGGCTTTGTCCCCGGCCCTCCTCTCAGGCCTGCTATGTCCCCAACCATCCTCTCCGGCTGGCTTTGTCCCCGGCCATCCTCTCTGTGCAAGTTATGTCCCCGGCCATCCTCTCTCTGGGCAGAATATGTCCCCGGCCAACCTCTCTGCAGGCTACATCCCCGGCCATTCTCTCTGTGCTGGCTACGTCCTCAGTCATCCTCTGTCCGGGTAGGCTCCAGCCCCAGCCGTCTTCTCTTGGCAGGCTACATCCCGGCCATCCTCTTTCCAGGCCGTCTACGTCCTCGGCCATCCTCTATGGACAAGCTACTTCACCGCCCATTCTCCCCGCCCATTCTCCCCGTCCCAGGCCATCCTCTCTCCGGGCAGGCTATGTCCTCGGCCATCCTCTCTGGGCAGGCTAAGTCACCGCCCATTCTCCCCGAGCAGGCTACATCCCCGGCCATCCTCTCTGCGGTCAGGCTATGTCCCGGCCATCCTCTCTGTGCAGGCTATGTCCCGGCAATCCTCTCTGTGCAGGCTATGTCCCCGGCCATCGTCTCTGTGCAGGCTACGTCCCCGGCCATCCTCTCTGCGGTCAGGCTACGTCCCCGGCCATCCTCTCTGTGCAGGCTATGTCCCCGGCCATCCTCTCTGCGGTCAGGCTACGTCCCCGGCCATCCTCTCTGTGCAGGCTATGTCCCCGGCCATCCTCTCTGTGCAGGCTACGTCCCCGGCCATCCTCTCTGTGCAGGCTACGTCCCCGGCCATCCTCTCTGTGCAGGCTACGTCCCCGGCCATCCTCTCTGTGCAGGCTACGTCCCCGGCCATCCTCTCTGTGCAGGCTACGTCCTCAGCCATCCTCTGTCCGGGTAGGCTGCATCCCCAGCCATCCTCTCTAGGCAGGCTACATACCCAGCCATCCTCTTTCCAAGCACGCTATGTTCCAGGCCATCCTATCTGCGGGCAGGCTATGTCCCCGGCCATCCTCTCTGGGTGGGGTATGTCCCTGGCCATCCTCTCCAGCATGCAATGACCCATGCTATCCTGTCTCTGCAGGCAGGCTATGACCCTGGCCACCCGTTCCCGGTAAAGCTATACTAATACATTCGTCCCTTTCTCTCCCCTTCCCGGCTAAGCTTGTCAGCACCTGGCTACTTTCACCCGACCCCCCTCGGGGCCCCCCAGCTTTGCTCTAGCGCCTGGTGACCGCTGCAGGCACGCATTCCTATCCTTTATAATCAGTGTTACATTTTTTAGTATGCCCAGAGGATGGGCAGTGTGGCAGTCATGGGTCCTCACTCGTATCCTCCATAGGGTTTGCTTTTTCCTAATCTGCTGTGCACTTCTTGTGAGATTGCGGTTATAACAGTCTGTATGACCTATAGCCCTTCACCCTACACCTTCTATGTCAGGATAGTAAAGCCAAAGCTCTCAATTCAATAAATCATTACCAATTTGTTACCATTGTTACGGATCCGTTACCGACGTACACGCACTTGAATTGCATGTTATTGTGCATGTGTACACAGACACAAAAATATACGTGTTTATATAAATGTAGATAGATAGACTTATAGGTATAGAGATAGATGTAATATGTATGCTTGTTCTGAATTAATCCAACTTGAATATCACACTGTAAAAAAACCATTGCTAAGGCAATGATGTATTACTTTCACTTTCATTATATGTTTTTAATCAGAGCGTGACTTCACACTAGACATAGCGATGCTTTATGCATGGTTTCACTTGTTTTTCCTAAAATCTTTTGACATGATTAATTCTCCTTTAAGGCTTTTGTCTCGTGATGGTAAAAATGATAGTTATAATATAGATCATGTATGCATACCTTTTTATCACTTGATAAGGCACTAATGATATATATACACACACACACACACACACACACACATTATTTGATTAACAAATGCCTGAATTGTAAAATGAATTACAATGGTTTCATACTAATTATTGATTTCAGTAAGGTTTTTATTTTGTTTAACAAGGTCAAGTCATCAAACAGTCTATTGGTCCTGGAGAAATATGCTAGCTGCAGTTTGTGATACCTTTAAAAGGTGCAATCAACCTTACTTTTGTTGAACTTTTTTTAAATTCATATTTTGATAAAGGAAATTATTAGGGTGGCCTACGCTGGTGACTTATAGAGGTTGAAGACATAGGCCATATTTACTATTACATATTTACATATATGCTATATATATATATATATATATATATATATATATATATATATATATATATATATATATATATTGAGATCATATTTACTAAGCGGTGATAAGACATAAGACACATTATAGCCTATTCAAGTGCCGCTTAGTAAAGTCTTGTAATGTAATGAAATGTGGTGCCAGAGTAGCACAGTGGTGAGAACACTGTCTTTGAAGTGGATGGACCTGATTCAGATCCCAGAGTTAGCTCTGTGTGAGACATTGGGCAAATCCCTTTATCCCCTTCTGTATCAATATGAGATTGATCTTTGGGTAGTCACTCACTGGGGATGCAGCAGTCTATGTGAGAAAACAATATTATTGTTATTTAATGAAGGAAGAACAAGAGAGCAGGGGTTTACAACTTTAATACACAAAACTGATAGTTCTTCTTAGTTGTAGTTAATAATATTTTGTTTTCCGTTTGTAGCGTGTACAGTGTACATAGCACTGCACATATCATTTTGCAGGCACAATAAGTCCCTGCCCCATTAAGCTTACAATCTAATTTTGGAAATGGCTCATGTAATATGTTATATTAATGTTTCTGTTCACAGCCTATCTACATAACATAAACATTGTATGTTAAAAGTATAATAGCTAATAGTGAAATCTCTCTCTATATATATTCTCTTTAGTCAGTGATGATTGTACAGAAGAGAACGATTCCTTCTTTTCCGGCTCTCTTCCTGCGTTCTGCTCTCCATAGGAGCATAAAATGCGATCTCCCGTAGGAAAACGTGCAAATCGAATGTGACGTAGCTACCATGTCATGGGGAGTGCCAGACCCCATAACAGAGTAGGTACTGTACTTCAAGGGTCACCCAAAGGGTTAACCCATGCAGCTATATGCATCGCATTTAAGGATACTGATCCCCTGCAGTGTTTACATCCATGTGAATTTTCAGGTAAAAAGCAAAAGCAACGAGCACTGGGTTTTTATGATAATCTCTTACTATACAGCTTAAATGTCCTTTTATTGGGGAAACATACATGCAGTAGCAGTAGATGCTCTTTCGGAATTTCAGCAGGTAACCGATTATTCCTTTTTCTGTTTGTGCTAAATTTCCCATTTTCACCAAGTTAATCAAGATTTAACTATAACACTATATACTGTTTCTGGGTTTTTCCCCCCCGTTCTTTTGTTTTTTCTTCAAGTTTTTGAGACTGTCTGTCTAGAGGTTCAGCTTCAGCGATTATTTTATTTATGCACATTTTTGTAATAGAACTAAAAGAACTCCATTTTTTAGAGTCTTGTACATCACTGGAGAAGACCTAATTTAGCTGTACTGTGAATTCCAAGGATGATCATACAGAACTGCTATATTCTTACTCCGTGATTAATGGTTCCAATAGTTCTCTTTTAGAATTGGTGATACGCTTTCTACTCTTGCATAACAGCAAAATGCCTTCCACCCATGGGTAATTACTCGTTTTTAATGTAATGTGTTTGAGTAAGATTAAATATATAATACAAGTATTGACTGGACTGCAGGTTTGGAGACAAAAACAAATGCTTGAAGGGCTGCAGGTTTGTGAAATCTGGCTTTTACACACTTTGGCCTATGTACTAAGATCATTTAGGGGAAAAAAATTCCATGTCAACGTTTTAGTGCTATAAAGTAGTACAAACCTTCATAAACTGTGTGTCATGTGGATGAAGATTATTATGTGACATTACACATACAGATGTAGCCAAGGTTATTGCACCAGCTCATAACGCAGAATAGCACAGGTTTCCCATAGGATTCAATGGCAGTGATAACACAGAATATCCCACCGTACCCCGCCAGCGTTAACCTTGGCTACATGACGTATGGGATGTTGTTTGAACTCCAGTTTGATGCATTGCATCATGCTGCATAACCGATTGACACAATTTAAATGGAAATAGAATTCTGTGTATTTTATTTTATTTATAACTACTTTTAATAAATATAAATGATAAGTGCAATATTATTTATAATAGCCACACTGAAAAATAATACATGTTGTTAATCTACTGTATATAATGAAATCTGTGCTGTCAAATACATTTTTGGTTGATACATAGTGACTTCATTTTTCGCTAACAATACAGTATAAACAGACTTTTTAGGATTCACACAACTATATTTTGGCGCACACATGCAAGTTTGTTTAGTACATACCATTTGCATCTGTGCGTAATGCGCATCTCATTTCTGTGCGCCTGTGGACGGACGTTCACAGAGGTACACAATTAGGAGGCTTTATAATGTGAAATTATAATAGGCTTTATTGTGCCTGTTCCTTTTCATCAGGAAAATTATCCAAACACAGGGGGGGAACAAAGCTTCCATTCACTTGGGAGTATCTTCCTTAGTCAAGCAGTTCTCGCAGCCCCAAAACATATAACATGAAATAAGCAGATATAAGCAGTCTCTTAAGAATAAAAGTCTTATCTGTTTGTTGGAGGGAAAATCTCACTTCCTGGTTCAGCTTCAGGTGTAGTAGTTTTCCCTGTGTCTTGAATTCAGCTCTGCTGTGCAGAGCTCAAGACCGGTCAGCTCCAGAGATCTGGGTTTCTTTTGGTCAGTCTCTCCTGGGACTTAAGAACCTCTGCTCTGTCTCTCCAAAGGTCAGCTCTCAGTCAGAGCTAGGGAGGAGTTACTTCCTGTCTCAAAGGCAGGCTTTTTCTACTACCTGTAATCAGGCAGGTGGTGCTAGTTAATTTGCTACCAGCAGTTAAACACCACACTGCTGGATTAGAGGCACCTTTGTGAACAGGGATAAGTCCCCTGTTACATACCTCCCCTGTTTGTGGGAAGCTCGGGCTTACCACGGCCAAAGCCCATCCTTCCACTCTCATTCGAGATCTTTCTGTGACTTGAATGAGAGTGGATGGAGGAAGAGAACCCTCTGTCCCTCTGGGATTGGAGCCCTTTCTCCAGTTTATTTTTGTCTCCTCCCGAAGGTGCTTGAGATCAGCACTCCTCAGTCGCTTGAGGAGGACTTTTTCCACATGAAGTCTTTTTATCGCGTGCGCGGTCATGAGATTTCTGTTGCGTCGGGCACTCCTCTTTTTGTAGACAAAGTGTATGGCAACAGTTGTAGAGCAGTTAGGACTAGCCCTTAGAGTTTTCTTCTCTTCTCCACACCACGGAGTCGCCAGTTCACCTTCTTTGGGACTGAGTTGCACCTCCACCTCCTTTTCCAGAGAACGTCCTATTTTTTCAGCTTCCTCAGCTAAGGATTCTTCTGGCTTTGATTCTGCACTCCTACCTCTGTTTGTTGCCTGTTGGGCAGCTGTAGGTTTGGCTAGTGCTCTCTTAGGTGGCTGTATTAGAGTCTCCTTCATATTCTGGAGCTCCCTAATTTTTGTTGTCAAGGTTGCCGCTGCGTCTGTTTCCTCCTTGGTGTACTGACTCAAGGGAATGGAACAGCCTCTCTGTCTCTCCAGCTCTTGCTCCAGTTTCTGAGCCTTCTCACGCTCCCTCTCATACAGAGTCACCTGGTATCGAAGCTCCGCCTCCAATGATGCTCTGAAGACATGCAGCGTGGCCTTTAGCTCCTCATACTGCTCTGTGGGGACGTACTGGGTATTCAGACGTTCCTGCAGCGCTTGTACCTCTTTAGCAGCCTGCAGCTTTTCTTTCTGCAGCGTTTGCTGCTTCTCCTCAGCATACTGGAGGTGTATACGCAGACCTTGCAGTTGGTTCTGCAGTCGGTGCTCTGCTTCAAACATTTCCTCTTTCAAAAGTTTATTTATTTCTTTAAGAGCCTGCAGCTCTTCATTCTTTCCCTTGACGTATTCTGTCAACTCAGAATTTTCTTTTTTCCATCTTAAATTTTTTCTCTTTTTTTCAGTCTCTGTACTATTCAGGGCTTCCTTGCAGTCCACCTTCCATTTTTGCACATCTGCTTGGAGGCGGGCTGTCTCCTGGCGTGAGACTTCCATCTCCAGGTTTAAGTTCTGAAGCTCCTTCTGAGAGACTTTGAGATCTAATTTAAGATGTAGGATAGTTTTCCTTGAAATGTCCAGCTCCTCCGTGAGACTGTGTAGTTCCTTTCTGGAAACTTCCAGGTCTGTGCGGCAGCTATTGGGTCTCATGATGTGAGGCATCCAGTGCTCTGTGGAGTGTCTGAACCTCTTTCTGATCTACGTCCACCTCTATCTGGACACTGTTGACCTCCTGTTGTGAGGCATTCAGCTCTATGCGAAGAGTGTGAATCTCTTGCTGGAAGACTGTCATCTGCTTCAATGCCTCCTCATACGTCCGCTTTAGCATAGCCACCATTTGATCAGATTGGCTCTGCTTTTCATCCATGGCGGAAATAGCAGCATTTGCAGTATCTAGCTCAGTCTTGAGATCGTCCAATTCTGTCCTGGCTGTAGAGTACATTGCGAGCACATTCTTCTGTAGCTCAGCATTATTTTTTCTCTCTCTTCCTAATTCTTCACAGAGCAGATCACAGTCATGCCTGGCAATTTTCAGGGCGTCTTCAGGGCTGGTCAAGGGATCGTCACTCACTGGTTCCGGCTCCGCTTCCCTGAGATGACTAGTTGAGGATTCCTCACTGTTGGCACCGGACAGACACTTCTTTGGGGTACACGACTTCTGCCTTGGGCCCTCTGGATATTCGGTTAACCGTGGGACGAATTCTCCATTTTCTCTAGGCTGCAGGGCAACTCGGTCCCCCTTTTCCTCCACAGGATCTGCGGACGTGTCTGTTCCTTCCACGGTAAGTGAAGAACTGCTTTTCTTTTTCTTCCTTTTTGGTTTGGATGACACCGTCCCTTCAGGGATACTGGGGTCTCCATCTTCATTTGAAGTTTTAGCAGCTTCATTATATACGCCAGGCTTTTCTTTAAGCTGCTTTTGCTGACAGAAATATTCGGTGATCCACTGCTCCCGCTCTGTCTCCTGCTGATCATATTCGTCATCAAAGGGAGCGGTCTTTTCTGTTCGTGCCGAGTTCAGGCACCCCCACCATTCTTGGGGTGTTTTGTGGGTGTGACTCGGTTCGGGTTCCCCGTAAGAGATGTCTTCCTCTTTATTGGACTGGAAGGGCCACTCTTCCGTGGGGTAGGGTTCATTACAGGAACGCTGCATCTTGTCCTCCATTTTTAGGCTATCAAGTGTAATTTTCTTCCTGACCTCAGGAGGCGCTGTTGCCACTGTATTTGCTAGAACCCCCAATTGTGGTAGTCCTACAGATGGGCATATTTTGCTTGTAGAGGTCATAGCTCTCACAGGCATCTCTGTAGACTTTTCTTTCTTGGATAATTTTTTTTTTCAATATCAGCAGTACTGTGCATGCATTTTCTTTTATCAGGTATACAAGTTGTGCAGCGGCTAGGTGAAAAAAAAGTCTATTTGCTATACACCATTTACTTGCTGGGTGCAATCCCTCCGCTTCAGCAACAGAATTTGGTTTTCTGCCTGAGTTCAGTAATTTTCAGTCTCATCTTTGGGAATTATGGCATTCACACTTCACACTTTGGGTGTCTGTTTTAGCTCCCAAGATATATATAGGCAGACTTTTTTACTTGCAGAAAAAAAAACATTCTTTGCAGTGGACTATTTCTTTCATTCCCGGCAGGGTGACTCAACACTCAGGAATTGGCTTTGAAAAACCTCTTTCCTTTATAGGGCAATTTTACACTCAGCATTTGTTTGCTAAAAATTCCCCTGCTTCAGCACAGTCTTGTATCAATTTTCACACTTTTCGCATATACTCCATTCACAGCTGGTAGTCCTATGCGGTGTGGCAACCTTTATCTGCAAAATCAGTACCACTCGTGGGTCACCATCTGCATTCACTGCTTCAGCGAAACTTTTGAAAACAATAAACACATCCCTTTTAAGGGCTGACTCACTTCTTGAACCCTGACTATGGCTGGAAGGCAAAACCCCTATTTCAATTACCATATTACCCTTTGTGATAGGCAAATAAAGTTTTAGCTGCTTCAGCAGGCTCTCTCCTCTTGGGATTGGGGTTAAGAGTCCATCTGTGTTTTTGTAAGTTTCAATGCAGTGTAAGTTTCAGTGGTATGTCCCTTTAATTCTGATCTCTGCTGCATGAGGTTTTTTTTTTTTTTTTTTTTCTAAGTTTCTCAGACTGTTTGTAGGCAAAAAAGCATAACAAAAAATTTCACATAAAACTCTCCGGTCCTTTTTAACTACAAAGACACCTCTTATCCCACTTCTGACACCATATGTGGACGGACGTTCACAGAGGTACACAATTAGGAGGCTTTATAATGTGAAATTATAATAGACTTTATTGTGCCTGTTCCTTTTCATCAGGAAAATTATCCAAACACAGGGGGGGGGAATAAAGCTTCCATTCACTTGGGAGTATTTCTAGTGAAACACTATGCAATAATTCACATCTCCCTTAGTCAAGAAGTTCTCGCAGCCCCAAAACATGTAACATGAAATAAGCAGATATAAGCAGTCTCTTAAGAATAAAAGTCTTATCTGTTTCTTGGAGGGAAAATCTCACTTCCTGGTTCAGCTTCAGGTGTAGTAGTTTTCCCTGTGTCTTGAATTCAGCTCCAGAGATCAGACCGGTCAGCTCCAGAGATCTGGGTTTCTTTTGGTCAGTCTCTCCTGGAACTCAAGAACCTCTGCTCTGTCTCTCCAAAGGTCAGCTCTCAGTCAGAGCTAGGGAGGAGTTACTTCCTGTCTCAAAGGCAGGCTTTTTCTACTACCTGTAATCAGGCAGGTGGTGCTAGTTAATTTGCTACCAGCAGTTAACCACCACACTGCTGGATTAGAGGCACCTTTGTGAACAGGGATAAGTCCCCTGTTACAGCGCCAATATACTTTACTAACAACATTTTTGTTCCTGAAGGTGCCCTTTGAGAAAGTAAAAGTTACTACACAGACGCACACAAGCCCAATATAATATGTGATGTCTACAGTATGCGCCAATTTTTAAATGATTATTTTCGACACTAGTACATAGACCCCTCTGTTTTCAGTATTTCTTTTTTATGCAAGGAATGATACCAGTGTTATTGTTTTAGAAATGTATTGTTTGTCCAGATGATGTGAAGTATCAGCAGTGTGACAGACAGGGAACATACCATACAATGCGTTCCAAACTTCATGTTTGGATATAGCACAGTTTACTGAACCAATGCTGCCATTGAGTCTTATGGATTATCTGTGGTTTTCTAATTTATACTGGGGTATGTCCCTCTTCTTTATTCATCGGGCAGTTGCACTGACCACTTCTGCATAAGTCCTATTCTACTCTAATGCAATAAAAAAAAACTGGGAGCGGAGTTTCACAATGACCTGTGTCTCCTATGAGTATTTGAAGACATATGTACTTCATGTTTACTGTCACAGGAATGCTGATGCTGTGTTGTGCCATCAGGGCAGAATCTACTGTACCGTGCTTTGGAGACATCAGATGTTGAAAAGCAAGTCATGATCCAAGAGAACAAAAGAGATCAGATCCTCACCAGCTAGAGAGGAAGAATGAAGCATAGTCAGACAGAAACACAAGCGTGTGCACACACCAAATATTCTATCAAACAAGCCGACCACATTTCCATGTTCAAAACTACTCTGAAACAGATGTCAGGTATTTATCAAGTTTGCATATAGGTGAAAGCTTATTATACCAATCCAGCCAATAAGACCACATTCTGAGCTCGTTTTAACGTAACAATGAGAAAACTGGGTTGTAGAATATGAAATGCAGCTAGCTTTTTCTCGGGGACGTTGAAAGCTTGTTGAACAATGGAGAAATGAATAACAAAGCACTGTGTAGCTGGCCATAGAGGTTGATGTTTTTTTTACATACATTATGAGGAAGGGAGAATACATGTTTAGTAATGGATACAACCTGCACCCAGGCTTGTGAATGCAGAACTTTGGACATTAACCACCTTGGTTGCCGGCGTCAAAGTTGTAGACTTCCAAGTTCACAACAAACAGCAAAAAAACAATCATTTGCTACACCCTTCTTGGGTTTCCTTACACAATTAGCGAAATTTGCAAATGAGACGTGTATGTCAAATTGAACACATTTTAAAAACACTAAGCATATCTTTTTTTGTTGGTGAAAATGAAAAGAGGTTTGCAGAGCTAGAATTACATTATATGGCTGTCCAGCGTGTGTGTGTTTTATCATGTAAAAAGAAATAGAAGAATCATTGACAAACTAAAAACAAATTAACAAGGTTAATAAGATATGTTATATAATTAGGTTGGGATTATGATCATTCATAAACTGCAGTGTAAAAAAAATACTATCACAAATTGTGGTAAATTGCAGAATTTCACTATTTGCTGAAAGCTTTAAATAATTAGGTTGCACAGGATTTTTGAATACAATTATATTCTCTCTGTTGGTTGTACATTAAATGGTTAGAATTGCAGCAGACAAATAGTAAAATGAGGATAAAATATGTCCCTGCTTTATATGATCAGAAATATGGAGCATTTATTATTTTCCTGGTGACTTCAGTGTCAAAAGCCTGTAGTTCTCTCTGTCATCTCAGGGGTTAAATAAGCTGCTTATAATGGTAACAGTCTTTTATGTAGAGGAAAATGTTTGAAGCAGCAATACTACAATTACCCTCCCGCCCCCCTTAAAAATATATATATATAAAAACATATATCATGTGACAATGGATAGTTCTATATTCTTACTTAGGTTGGCAATCGTTTGGTGCTCCTGTTATAAATCTGGAAAAATCCTGATAGTGTGCCTAACATAATGGCTGCAGTCAGTAAAATGCTGAAGCTGATATGTAACACATTGTTGTTACAGTTTTGAGAGTAATAGACAGTCTGCTGTTTGTAACACAGCAACAGATTATTTTTTTAAGCATGTTCTTGTATAGCGCTGCTAGTTTTACATAGCGCTGCTAGTTTTACATAGCGCTGCTAGTTTTACATAGCGCTTCTAGTTTTACATGGCGCTGCTAGTTTTACATAGCGCTTTACAGAGTCATTTTGCACAGGTCCCTGCCCCGTGGAGCTTACAATCTATTATTTGGTGTCTAAGGGAGATAAAGTGACTTGCTCAAGGTCACAAGGAGCCTACACCGGGAATTGAACCAGGTTCCCCTGCTTCCAAACTCAGTGGCAGTCAGGTTCTTTACTCACGAAGCCGCTCCTTCTCCCAGATCTGTTTGTGATACTTTGTTGCCAAACGGCAGACCTCAAAAAGGTGTGTGTGAGCCTGTTGCAAAAGAGGAAGTGGATATGACTTCTAAATGGTTGCTGTAGCAACCAAAGGATGATCAGTACATTAAAAAAAAGCTACTATTATCATAAAAATTATATTAGGTGTTAAGAAAATGCAGACAGTATTATCTAATACTACAGAACTGATATATTAAAAATAAAAACACAGGATTTTTCACGTTTTGCTGCTTTCACAAGCCAGTGTATTGTTGGTCCTTGTAGTAGTGAAACAGATACTGTGAACTGTGACCTTTGGCAAGCCTCCTTTTGTCGTAGAAACACATTTAGATTGTAAACTGAGGTAATGATTCCCTGTACCTTTACCATCTAACTACTGTATGTATGAGAATAAATTATTATTACTTTATGGACGTGTTAAGTTGAATTTTAGTTCTCCCAATACCACATTATTTTATTAATCTCAGGCTCGTAGATTTGGGAGCTGAGAGTAAATTACGCCATCTAGTGGTTTAACTGCAGACTACAACAGTACATCAAGATTGAAATGCTGAGTGTAAAAACCTAGGGGCGGATCCACAGAGCTTCGTAAAATCAGGACAAATTACGTGATGTTACCTAAATTGGTAACAGACCAGCTTCCCTGAGTTTATCGGAGATCCACAAAGCTAAATTTATGCTAAAACAATGTCCGTTAGGTCCCTCATTAGCACATGGCTAACACGGGTAAAACACCCTGGCACTAGCATCATCCATGTACATGGCACTTTACATTTACATGTGACAACAATTACACATAATGTGAACAAGTGCTTCAGACATACAACAATAGGAAAGGAGTCACGGCCCCCGAAAAGCTTACAATCTAAGCGGTAAGTGGGGAGAAATTGCAGAGACAGAAGGTGGGTGATCTGGTAAGTACGTCCAAGGTCAGTGTATATGAAATGTATGGTATCAGCCAGCGAAGCTACCCATATGCTTCATTAAAGAGGTGTGTTTTAGGAAAGGTCCTAAAGGTGGAGAGAGAGGGTGTCTGTCGGGAAGGACATTCCAGAGGTGGGGCAGTGAGTGAGAGGTTTTAGTTGAGAGAGGGCTTTAAATACAAAAGGAGTAGACAGAAGACATCCTTGAGCAGAACACAAGAGATGAGCAGATGCATAGCGAGAAATTAGTGCTGAGATGTAAGGAGTGGCAGCCTTAAAAGTGAGGAGGAGAATTTTGTAAGTAATACAGGATTCAGGGGCGCCAACAGGGGGGGGAGATCTGGGACAAGTGTCCCGGTGGCTGGGGTGGGCCCGGCTGCAGGGCCTCTCGTTGCCGCACGCCCGGCTTTTCCCCTGCTGCGGACCTCCCACACTGACTGTCCCATGCCGAGCTTCTGATGCTGGCGCGCAGCAGGCATCTCTGACGTCGGTGCACGCCGGAAGTAAGCTGGACTCAGCTTTCGGTGCGCAAGAGAGGGAGACCCGGTGCGCCAGCGTCAGAAGCTCAGCGTGGGACAGTCAGTCAGGGAGGCCCGCAGCTGGGGGAGAGCCGGGGGCCTGGCGGCAACAAGCAAACGGGCGGCCGGGCCCCCTGCAGCCACTGGGCCCAGCAAAGGCCTGAGACCATCCCCAAGGTAAGTCTCTATTTTATGTACAGTATTTGTTTTTTTTTATATATATTTTGTTAGGGTTTTTATATGTATTTGGGGGGGGGGTTATATTTATTTGGGGGGTTCCTATATGTATTTTGGGGGTGTGGTTTTTTTTATATGTATTTGTTTTTATTATATGTATTTGGGGGCTGTTTTTTTTAAATATGTATTTGGAGGTCGGGGGGGGGGAGTTTGGTATGTATTTCGGGGGGTGTTTTTTTTGTATGTATTTGTGGTGTGGGGAAATTTGTATGTATTTGGGGGTAAGGTTTTTTGTATGTATTTGGGGGTGGGAAGGTTTTTTGTATTTGGGGGGGGTATTTTATTTTGGTATTTATTTTGTGGGGGGATTGTGTGAGGGGGGTGAGAATGAATGAGATGGGTGGATTAAGTGAAAGTAGGGTAATTGATGGAGCTGAGGCTATTGAGAGGAGAGAGGGGGTGAGGGAGGGAGTGAGTGAGGAAAAGGAGTCAGAGTGAGACACAGGGGAGAGAAATACATGCGAGGCAGGGGGCAGGGATTGAGTGAGAGTGGGGTAATTGATGGAGAGAGGGTGAGTAAGGAAGTGAGGGAGTGAGACAGAGGGGAGCGAAATACATGGGAAGAGGAGGTGAATAGAGGGGGCTCACGAGGTGTGAAATGGGGGGGCTCGCAAGACCACCGACACAGGGCAGGACTGGAGTCACGGTCGTAACTCTAGCCCCGGGAAATCTGTCTGCGGCCCTGACGTGATTTGATAGGAAGCCAGGAGAGGGGTTTCAGCAGGAGAATTGCTGAGGCAGATTCTATCAGCAGTATTCAGGATAGATTGTAGGGGAGACAGGTAAGATGTAGAAAGGCCAGACCAGTAGAAGGTTACAATAGTCAGGACAGGAGAGAATGAGGTCATATGGTATTAGCAGTAAAGCGACAGAGGAAAGGGCGTATCTTTGCAATGTTATGGAGGAAAAAACAGCAGGTTTTAGCTACATTGTGAATGTGTGGGAGGTATCAAATGTGACACCTAGGCAAGGTACTTTTGATACTGTCTGTATGATAGTGCTGCCAACAGTAAGGCTGAGTCCCCGCTGGCGCTGAGCGCGCTCATGCTTGGAGAGCGCTCCAAGCATGAGTGCCGGGTGTCCTGCATTTACGGGCGCGCGGGGGGGGGGCATTGCGGGAAGTTGAGCGCGCGGGAAAGTATAATTTTTTTGTTTATCTAAGCCGGTGTGTGCACAAGCTCGCGCGCATAGCGTGAGCGGGGACTTACATATATCTATATATGTAAGTAACCACCGCAAGCATCGCCCGCTCAGCGCTAGCGGGGACGCAGCCTAATGTAGAAGAGGGCAGAAGGTCCAGGCTTTGGAGGAAGTATGAGGAGCTTCATCTTTGGAGGGCCATCCATGATGATATAGTGGAGGGCATACAGAGACTTTGGTTTGTACAGCAGGTGTAAGGTCAGGGGTTGAAATGTAATTTTGTGTGTCATCAGCATAGAGGTGATATTTGAACCCAAGAGATATGATAAAGTCACCTAGAGAGTGTGTGTAAAGAGAAAAGAGAAGAGATCCCAGGACCCCTGGGGTAAGATTGACAGAGAATGAGGAGGTGTTGGCAAATGAGACACTGAAAGTACGATGGAACAGGTGAGAGGACATCCAGGATAGAGTTCTGGATACCAAGAGGATGGAGAATGTGAAGGAGAAGAGGGTGGTCCACAGTGTCAAAGGCAGCAGAGTGGTTGAGTAGTATGAGAAGAGTATAATGGCCTTTGTCTTTGGCAGCATGGAGGTCATTAGTTATCTTAGTGAGGGCTGTTTCAGTGGAATGAGCAGTGCAGAAACCATATAGTAGAGCAGGGGTGTGCAAAGGGGGGGCGAGGGATTTTGTTGGGGGGGCGCGCCGGTTGCTGCGGCCTGCGCTCTTCCCTGAGGCATTTAAGTTAAATGCTGGTGGTCCACGCGAGGCCTCTGCAACCTTAACTTACCAGGGTTCTGTAGCCTGGGAGCATCGCCATGGAGTCATTTGCCGCCGTGGGGTCATGTGAAGTACACGTTGCCATGGTAACGCGTGTCAAATGACGCTGCGGGGTCATGTGACGTCACATGACCCACGGGTCATTTGACTCCGGGTCACAGAGAAGGGGGGGGCGCGACCGCTGGGGCTGTCGCACAGGGGGGGCGCAGCCGTGTAAAACTTTGTGCACCCCCGTTGTAGAGGAACTAGGAGAGAATAGGTGGTGAGAAAATGGAGCAAGCCAGAGAATACACGGCATCCAAGGAGTTTAGAGGCAAAAGGCAGGGGGAAAGGAGCTCATGTGAACGGAGAAGTGGAGAAGGAAGGAGAGATGGAGATATATGAATGAGTTACAGGCATTATGAGATTGGCAGAAAGAAAAGTGTAGTTTGAAGAGAAGTGTGGTTGAAGCAAATATAAATAGTAGGTGATGCATGGCAGTGGTAGTAGTGCAAGTTCAGTGGTTAGTGCTGGGCACTGAAAAGGGAGTTAGGATGAGGACAAAGTGTACATATATACATTCACATAAAAAAAATAATTACAAAATTAACAAATAACCTATTATGTCAGTGGCACTCAATGGGGGACATTTTTCTTTTTACTTACCCATCCTAGTTGTCGACCCCAATCTTCAGGGCAATGTGCCCCCCAAATGGGTCAATGCCCAAAATCCCCAAACCAGCAAAATGAGTCAATCCACACGCCGGATGGCAAAAATAATCATAAAGCCTAAGAAAAATCAAACAACCAAATCAATCCAGGCCCGATGGCCTATTTGCTGTCCAAGGCCATCCATGGCCTGGTGACAAGAGATCCTCATCTTGACCGACACCTTCGATTAATTGAAGAGTCTTCATCTGTAAATACTTCTTCTTAAATCTTATTTTCTTCTTTCTTCATCTGTTCCTCTTGATGTCTTCTCTCTTCTTTCTTCTATCTTCAGCCACTGCATTTGACCTCTGCTGCCATTTCCGGTCTTCTGTGAGAGCCCTGGCCTTTTATAGGGGGCCAGGGCGGGGGCCAGGGCGGTCACAGAAGACTTGTAATGGCATGATATGGTACATGTAAGGGTTCCAGTCCAGGCTCTGGCTGGAACCCGCTCTTACCTGGCTGCTGTGGACATGTTGATTACTGGCAGCTGTGGCTAGCCTGTTCATTTGGAACCCCGGTTGCTGACCCCAGACCGTGACCCTGACCTCGCTGCCTACCACCTGCCCTGACCCTTTGCCTGGTGCCTGGACTTTGCACCACTGCCGCCAGCCCTGACCTTCTGCATGCTTATCGACTAAAGATACTCTAACAGGACTCTGTCCCTGGGCTCTCGTTGGTTAATTTGATTCCCTACCTCAGCCCTGCGGGTCCGCTTCCTGATCGGAGACGAGCACCATCACAGTACATCAGCCATTCAAATTGCTTGCCAATTGCCATGTGATTGCTGCCGATTAGTTATGACATCACAGATTTGGCCAACAAAGCTTCAATTTTTTGGCCTCGTTGAGGTTATTGATTTTGGCTTCTTATAGGAAGCCAAAATGGGCCACATCGGAACCCTGGATAAGGCCAAAAAATTGGCAGCAACCCATCGTTAAGTGCTAGAAGCACCAAATGCTAGGTATAGTCACCTAAAATAGCCCCGCGTAAAGTCCTATATTAACTTTAACGGCCTCCTGTGGATATGTGTTGAGATGTTCCAAGTTAATGCCAGACTACCTTAGCTTTAAGATAGGCCCTAACGCAGCGTTAGTGAGCTGTAAAGAACCTGATTAGTATTTAACAAGATGCTAACTGCGTTAACGTTTCTGCCTTTCTAAAATAATAGTAAATTAATCTCTTTGGAGTCATACTGCTGCGGCACAGTTTATTCGAGCATTTGCCCGTTCTGTGCCGCAGCAGTAGCCTGGCGCGCGCCCGAGTGTGACGGGCGCGCGCCGAAGCAGCGGAAGAGCGCCCTCCGATCGGGGCGCTCTCCCTACCGCTGCCGGGTCCGCCGGGTCCCCCGGAACCCCCTGCCGCTGTCCCGCGATCGCGGGACACCAGGGCTCCCTCGGGGAGCCCTGGACGCGCGTGCAGGGGGCGCAGGCTCCCGAAGACGCGTGACCGCGCGTCTATGACGCGCGGCACGCCGAGGGGCGGCCACTAGCAAGCCGGGAAATCTCCCGGCTTGCGGATCTGGCCGCACTGCGATAAAGTGTGTTGCCAGTGTAGTGGCATTGTGCATCCTGTCTTGATCACTAAGGTAGCCAAGGGGTCAATATCAACACCATAACTACCTTACTACTCATTCTATGACATAGAGGTACAACCCCACCCCCCTAGGACATGCCGATGTGAACCTTTCACTGTTGTCATTCAGCCCCGTGACATTTGGCAGCCACAAGTAATGTCTCCTCTAACCTCTTACCCTAACTCTAATATCCTTAACCTCTTACCCTAAAACTTTACACTAAAAACCATGCCCCATTAACCCCTTACTCTAAAAACCTTAACCCCTTACCTTAAAAACCTTACACCGTCCCTACCTCAGGCCGAAATGGCCAGTGGCTAAATGGCAGAGGTGAATTGTCCCTCTGTGGCTGAACAGTGACGTTGAAATGGTCACGTCTAAAAGTCCCATTCCACCCCCGGGTTGCCTGACCTCACTTCCCAGGGCACATACCACCTACACCCATAACCAAAGGTGGCTAATAAGCCTAATGGCCAATATGAACACAATATATAGTTACAACCCGACCAATAAAAATATTTAAAACATACAATTACACATATTATGATAAAAAAAAATTGCCAGGCTATTTAAATTGCCATTTTTTACAGCGTTGCTATCAAGGTATGCAGAAAGCATCTGTGATAGCAACATTTGCAAAAATGGCAAGTAGCCAGCGGTGTGATGATCGACCCTCTGAAAAGCGCTCACCTGGCGAGTTCTTTCTGCTGCAGAGAGTGAGCCGCCTCTCCCTGTGCAAATCTCGCCCGAAGATAATTTTCATCCTTTAAAATTATGTCACATCCTTTTGAACTAATGTAACCGATCACATGGTACAGCAACCAATGGGATTGTCTTCAATCCCATTGGCTGTAATACCATGTGATATAGCCATGTGGTTTGTAGGATGTGACGTACCTCCCTTGGAGATGACGTCCCATCCTTCGCCAAAAAAAAAAACACCTGGACACCCGCTGGGACAACCCGAGGACACCCAGACACCCACGGGGACCACCCAGGGACCCCCGCCGGCCTCTGGTATCAAACATGTGTATCAAAAAATAAATTATTGTTTTTATGTGGGCACAGGGGGTGGGTGGGTTGTGTATTGGTGGTTAGTACATATTGTAATGTTTATTGGGGGCAGAGGGGGTGAAAGAAGCGAAGTACCCACTTCACTCACACCCTCTACTCCCAATAAAGCTGCTGTTGTTCCTTAACCCTTCATGGCCTTAGTGGTTAGCCGCTAAGGTAATGAAGTTGCCTGTAAATGCATTTTTATCGCATGAGATTCATGCCGTGGGTCTCCGGTGCTGATATTAATGGGTATCAACTCCGGACACCACCAGCATCAATCTGATGCAGGAAAAGTCCTGTCTCGCCACTAATTGTCAACTTCTCACCACCTTCTTGCCAACTTTTACTGGCAGGGCAATTTTGAGAGGAAATCTCTAATCTAGAGCGGCGATCAGCCTCGATAAGCTAATCGGGGCTACTAGAATAGCACGAGTTTGAAAATCTGGCGATAAGTGGCTTGTCACCGCTCGTTTGGCGTTTTTTTTTCTTCTCGACAAAAAAAATTGCAGAAAAGATCTCTTATCGCCGACTTATCGGGGCTTACTGAATCGCAGTAGGCCTTTTTGCCGATAAGGCGGCGGCGAAAAGTGGCTTATCGCTGCTTAGTGCATAGGCCCCTATATGTCATATACATATATTCTGTACACACACTTTACATTACAAAAAGGAAAAATTACCTATTGTGTTAGTGGGGCTACGTACTTAAGTTAACGTCTCGTTACGTCACTAACGGAGCTTTGTGGATCTGCCCCACGGTGTATCTTTTTATACCTCTACAAAAACAACAGTAAAATAGTATTTGAGTAACAACAGCTCTTTATAACTCCAGTATACATCCTGTATACAGCACCCAGCAAGCCACGGACACAATTGGAATGGAAAAGGAAAACTTTCTCTTCTGTTCCAGACATCGGTCGGTCAATCGCTACAGGAGCAATCACACGGAGCCAGAAGATCTAAGACACCATGATGCTACGGACATTCCTGCACTGAAGGTGCCGAGCCGAGATTAAATCCATTGCAAAGTAGAAATAAAAACTTTCAGCAAGTCAATAAATCCCACAATGTACTCTAAAATCTGCAGTGTGTCCCGATCTATTTGTAGACATTATATTGTGAGTAATGGAAGCCACAAAGGTCCCTTCATATAACCAAATATGGGGTGCATCATCATATTCCTAAAAGGGCTCACTTTGTGTCCAACAGGCTAGTCTTTTATGACAAAAGATGTTTCTATGTTGATGTTTGAAGAGATTTGGGGAATAAGAGTGGACAATAGAAGCTGTTATTAATGGGGGGCGGAGTGGTGGCTTCTGTAATTATATCGGTCCAAAATTAGACTTTATGAACACTGCCATTTATTGCAACAATTTATCTATGGAAAAGTGATTAAACGTATTTGTTAATATAACCTCAATTAATAGACCCGCAGTAGGATTTCCATGGTAATTTTGTGTGGTGGTGACAGACCCTTCTGCTCTATAACTCCCGACTACAGTTGTTTATTTTGTAAAGAATTTACCACTTATATTAGGAAGCCTACCTGACATCTTCCTGACATCCTCACATCTCCCCCTGCTGTCTCTACCATAACACCTATGAACTGATGCCAAGAAAAAAACATCCTAGCGGCTTTACTCGTTTTAATAAACCACAGAACCTAAACTACACCAACATCCCAGCTTTAAATGTTTCCAGTATCCCTCTTATTTTGTTAACTATGGTAGCAGTATGTTAACATGTTATATATGTGATACTATAATTTTATCATCTCATCCATTATTTTGCACTGTATAAAAATATAATTATTAGGTTTATTATTATTTCTTGTAAAGATCTAGTTAGTACTCATGCTCCCCTTAGGCAGTAACGCTATTCCTTCCTTTGTAATAAAATAGTAGGCAAAAGTTGGAGTCAGATATCGCCGGATTGCTACCATATGATATTATAAAGAAAGAATCACTACAGTACATAGTTCTAGTATTGTATGGCGCATGGAGAAGTGTAGGTTCATCATAGGTTATGATAATGATCCCTTAAAGTGGACTAACTAGAAAAATGGTAATAGATAAAATAAGATTTGATTTTTGAATCACTTTTCTTCTTCATGTGTACACGTGAGAACAAGATTTTTCAAAAGCTCTGTACACACTATTTTATCTATGAAGAACACTCTATTTTGTCCACTAAGTATTACAATATAGGATAAACTTTTGCCTACAGTAGACTCTCCTAATGTCTTGGTGCCTTTCTATTAGCCGAGGGTTTGAGGATTATAGCCCTAATCCAATAGCTATTTGGGGACCTATGCACTAAAGGGTCATAAAAAATATTGCCAGGCCATTTATATCGCCGTTTTTTGGAGCATTGCTATCACAATATTCAGAAAGCCTCGATTACCTGTCATAGCAAAATTCCCAAAACGGGCGAGTTGCCGCCAGCGATAGGATCGACCCTCTGAAAAGGACTTACCCGGCGATTCATTTCTGCTGCAGAGAGAGCTGCTCAGAGAGAGCCGCCTCTCCCTGCGAAAATCTCGCCCAAAATGTATGTTTTTTTAATATACATTTTCATCCTAGTGTAGATGATCGGGACATTTCCTTCCATAGGAGATACCGGCACCCCATTACGGGGCCTGTATCTCGGGAAGCAGGGGGTCCCCGGACCTCAAACCAACGCCGTTCTGCTTGGAGACCCCCTGCTCATCTACGCTAGGATGAAAATGTATGTTAAAAAATATTTAGTAAACACCAATACACCACCCACCCCCCGTCTCCCCCCCCCCATAGTTTAAAACCATGATTTATTTTTTAACATACAGGATTAATACCCCAGGCACGACGGGTGTCCGCAGGCCCCACAGTGCACCCCTGGGCGGTGCCCACGGGTGTCTGGGGGTCTCCGAGTGGTACCCATTCTGATTGGTTGTTATACACCATGTGACGGAGTCATTTTAGGTCAAGTATGTGACGTCATCCAAAGGGTGTCACATGGTGTACAACAACCAATTAAATTGGAGAATTGTTTCCCACGATCTGATTGGCTGAAATACCACGTGACACGGCCATCTTGGATTTAGTGACATTATGTTAAAGGGAAATGAAGCAAAGCCATTCTGATTGGCTGGCATCATTCCCTTTAAATGAGTCATTAAAAAATAAATGAAATTGGCACATGGTTTTAACAGCCAATCAGATGGCTGTTGAACCAGTTCACGCCCAAATGTGATATCACAAGCCCTATTTGAAGCCGTGACGCCTCATTTAAGCCCAAGAAGACGACGAGACAACATCGGTTGGGATCACTATGGGGTTTTTTGGATTGACAGATGAAGACAGAAGATACAGAAATAATTACAGAAGAAGATAGAAGAAGCTGATTAACGATAGAAGAAAGAAGAATTGGGTTCCTAATCCGGATCTTGATGGTAGATGGCATCGGATGCTGTTTCGGGCCTTCAAGGTACGTGAGCTTCCTATTTCCCCAGGAGTCGGAGGGCCAGCACTTCTAAAGGTAAGTAATATATTGAATATTTGTAAATGTATTTTTTTTAACATGTTTTTCTATTGGATGTGCCTTTTTTTTTCTTTGCACATTGACTGATAATGTATTAATCTGTACCACTTTAGGGTACAAATCAATACATTATTAGGCCAATACTTTTTTGGGGAATTTCTTGCTTTGTATTGATGGTGATTTTTTTCTATGTTTGTTTATTATGTGGATGTAATTGTTTGTCATTTGGCTGGTTTATTGTAATTTTTTAATGCCGATTTATGTTCGTTTTTAATTAATGATGTCTTGTATTGATTAATGCTTTTAAATGGTTTTGTTGACGATATTTTTTCATAATTAATTTCTTTGTTAGTTACTGTTACAATTAATTAATTGTTGTTTTTGTATTAATTAATTGGTTACTGGTACAATTAATTAATTGTTGTTTTATTAATGAATTGCTTTGATTGGATAATGCTTTAATTAATTAATTGTTGAGCTGGTTGGTGTTTTTATTAATTGCATTAGCTGGCTAGTGTTTTTATTTATTGAATGGTGGTGTTTCGGTGGTTTTTAATGTTTTATTATTGTGTCTTTTGTGCATTAATGTAGTTTGATTAGGGTGCCCATTGAGTGCTATAGTGGCTTATCATGCCCATATTATTATATGGGTATGATGTACCACTATACTACTCAATGGGTACAGGGTGGGTATAGTGGGTCCGGGGTGGGTGCTTAGGCCTCCCGAGTGGGTAGCGGGGCAGGGTGGGTTAACCCCTTAATTACTATAGCAGTTATTAATCGCTAAAGTGATTAAGGGGTTGGGAGACATTAGATTGTATATATTATGTATGTATGCTTTCTGGCAACAGAGGACAGGGACCTGCATTATCCTGACGAGGGCGCACTTCAAAATGCAAGGGGTAAGTAGAACTGTACTTATTTACTTTATTTATGCTGGCTAATGTTGTGATTAATAATGGGCAAATAAACTATTATCCATATCTGGATAATAGTTATTTTGCCCATTACTGTACTGTATGTGTTTGGTGGTGGTGGTGGTGGGGGGGGGGTATTTAAATGTAGACCATGTTTTATTTATTTACATACAGGTTTGGTACCGCAGGCCTGCGGGGACCCATGGAGACCACCTGGGGATCCCCGGATGCCCAAGGGTGCCACCGAGGACCCCCGGATGCCCACGGGTACAACCTGTGGACCCAAGGGGGACACCTGCGGGGAAGATCGAGGGACCCCACAATTGTGGGGGTCCTGCAGGGACCACCCGAGGGCCCCAAGACCACTGTGGGAACCACCCGAGGACCCCCGGACACCACCTGCGGACCCACAGGGGACACCTGCAGGGAAGAACCGGGGGCCCCACAGCTTTGGGGGCCCCGCGGACCCGCAGGGACCACCTGAGGGCCCCAGACCCCCGTGGGAACCACCCGAGGGCCCCACACACCTGTGGAGATGACCCGGGGACCTGCGCGTACCACCTGGAGGCCCTCAGCGCCGAGCAGGGACCACCCGGAGACGCCCAGACACCAGTGGGCACCCCCAGGGTGCACTGTAGGGCTTGCGGACACCCGTCGGGCCCACCGGGGACCCCCGTCGGCCTAGGGTATTAATCCTGTATGTTAAAAAATAAATCATGGTTTTACAGTATGGGGGGGCATGGGCGTGGGTTGTGTATTGGTGTTTATTACATTTTGTAATGGTTTATTGGGGACCTAGGAGGTGGGCAGTGGAGCTGTTGTGTGTATTGTTTTTATTGTGGGTAGCGGGGGTGGGTGAAGGGGGTATTAGCACCAAGGATGGGTGTTAAGGCCTTGCGGGTGGGTAGCGGGAGGGGTTAACCCCGTCATTACCATAGCGGTATTATCACTAAGGTAATGATGGGGTTAAGTCTACCCGAAATCACCCCGCAAGGCCTAAACACCCACCAAAGGCCAAATACCCCCTTCACCCACCCCTGCTACCCACAATAAGCCTGGCACGGGTGGGTAACCCCTTCATTGCCTTAGCGGTTAGCCGCTAAGGTAATGAAGTGGCTGTAAGTGCATTTTTCCTGCATCTGATTCATGCCGGGAGTCTCGGTGCTAGTATTAATGGGTATCAGCTCCGGTGACCCCCAGCATCAATCCGAGGCAGGAAAAAGGCCTGATTTTTTTTCTAAGTCCCATCTCTCCGCTTATCGCCGCTCATCGCCAGCTTCTCCCCACCAATTTGCCAACTTTCCCTGGCTTTTGAATTTGGGGAGAAAATCGACATTCTAGAGCCGTGATAGGCGTCGATAACCTACTCGCTGTTACTAGAATTGCGCGAGTTTATGAACATTCCAAAAAGCGGCGATTGGCTATTGGTTTTTAAACAAAAAAAATTGGGCCGATTCAACCTTTTATCGCCCACTTATCGATGCTTACTGAATAGCAGTAGGCATTTTGGGCGAAAAGTGGTCTGCATAGGCCCCCTAGTGCAGAGTTTTCCAAACTGTGTGTCGCGACACGTTAGAGTGTTGGCTGCAGTGTGTAGGTGTTTCGTGGGAGAAACCTCTGAGCGGTGCGCAAACTGGGGCCCCCTGGGGGGGGGGGGCGCGGGCAGTCAGGGCTGCCAACAGGGGGTTTGCCGGGCCGTGCGCCGTCCCTTTGAGAAAACTGGTGACAGACGCGCGCTGAAAAGGGTGACAGACGCGCGCTGGGGGAAAATAAATAAATAAAAATCCCCCCACCTGATTGGTTGGCGCGCAGCCAATCTCTATCCGAGCTGAGGAGGCGCCATTTCCTGCATGGAGCGAAAGGTAAGTACAGCTCCATGCCTCCCTTAGCTCCGATTTAGCCCCCCCCCATGTCCGATTTGGCACCCCCTGGTCCTATTTGGCACCCCCCTGGTCTGATTTGGCCCCCCCTGGTCTGATTTGCCCCCCCCCATGTCTGATTTGCCCCACCCCCCATGTCCGATGTGCCCCCCCCATATCCGATTGTGCCCCCCCATGTCCGATTTGGCTCCCCATGCTCCGATTTGGCCCCCCTGCTCCGATTTGGCCCCCCGTTCCGATTTGGCCACCCCTGTGTGTGTGTGAGTGTGTATGTGAGTGTGTGTGTGAGTGTGTGTATGAGAATGTGTGTGTGAGAATGTGTGTGTGAGAGTGTGTGTGAGAGTGTGTGAGTGTGTGTGTGAGAGTGTGAGAGAATTACTCATAAATGACAACAATCTTGGAAATGTATGTTATTATCTTACAAATCATATATTTTTAAAAATATAAATGAAAGGTTTTCATGAGATATGTTGTGTCCCCATACGTTTCGTTATTACAATTTTTGTATGTGTCCGTATCTGTTATAAGGGGTTAGTTTAACCTCCGGTTTTCTAGTAAAACTGAATTACTGTGTTACGAAATGATGCATGTCTATAAAGTGTGTCTCCAACATGAAAAGTTTGGAAAGCTCCTCCCTAGTGTGTTTACTTGTACAGTACCTTGTTTTGTTAGAACTTGCACACCTTGACCGTGATGTGTCTCTTCCTCATGCAGGCTATACTTAGCCTGTTCCTATTGTACTAATCAGTAGTTGCTGCTCATAAAAATACTTATGTAAACATTCCCATTCATAATTAGTTTTAGGCATACAAATACTGTACATCATACTGTGTATAGTATTATACATACATTATCCTGACACAACAACCCATATGCTTCAAAAATGCCTCAATGAACCCTCTGGTGGCTAAGAGATTGGAAAAGGATTCCACAGTGTACAGTTTTGCAAGTCAGCCATATCACACTAAGGAGCCGTCACCCCGAGCTCGTATAAACAAGCGCTGTGAGATTCTAAATCTGGTTTGAAAGAGCCTCTCCCCTACTCCCTCACTCCCTCCGAGTAAAGTGACCTTTTTAAATGGAGGGAAGTGGGCCTAGATGACAGTCGTGATAAATGCGGTCATGTTCACTCAATAAAATAAGGCCCAGTGCATTTGAGGATAAATCAGTGGAATGTACAGCCCCACCTGTCTGTCTCCATCATTCATTTCCACTGTCACTTTCACAGTGCCTGATGGATCACAGTTGCTGTAAAATTAGACAGCCTTTAATCTCATTTCTTCCTGATTAGCTTCTCTTTACCCTTTCCCTCTAACTCACTGACTGACACGCTAGAAACTCACACAGCCGCAGCCACGCTGCAGGGCGGATTACAAAAGTTATCTTTAACCCCTTTGCTGCTGGAGTGGATCCGCAACATGTCACAGACCCCCCTCCAACAGTGACTTGTTTGAATAAAAGGCAAAAGGGTCATTGCAATCTGGCTCCTTTATGTATTTCTAAGATATATTTGCAGGAAATATAAAATATTGCCTTTTGGGTAGAAATACAGCATGTGAACACGATTAAAGCAGAAATCTCCAGCAAATGCCTTATTTTATTAACCTTACCTGAATCTGGGGGGGGGGGGGGGGGGTCACACAGTGAGCTGATCTTGGATCCCCTGAGCTCTGGCGACTGCCCATTTGGCAGTAAAATAGATGTAACAATTTTTTTTTTAAATCTCACTTTCTATTGGTCGGGGGAACGAGCGCTGATCCCGTGATCATTTTCTGTCCACTGGGAGAGTATTATTGCCCTTCATCACTCGGCTGGTCCCTGGATAACGGGGGATCATGTGCCTGCCCTGGGGGGAAGGGGGGGTTGGAAGGGGGAAGGGGGGGTTGGAAGGGGGAGGGGTGGGGGGGAAACCCACTAAAATATCAAGACCAGCATGGGTTGCTGCTTAAAGCTAAACTGTACATCACTAAGTAGATATAGGCTATTAACATTTTATTTATGTAAGTGAAAGTGAGGTGGAAATATCCGTTAATGCTTTCATTCCCATCTTCCATATTGACTGCTTTCTGTCTCTTTCTCTGTCTTCGGGCCCCTGTTCAATGTGCTGTGACGCTGTTTTCTTCCCGTCATTTCTGCTGATACAGCAAAGCACTAAACTATGAAGCTTTGCGCTCTGTCCTAGATTTGCTAGAGGTCAATTATGCTGCGTTAAAAATGACCGTAAAAAAATAAATATTGGGGATTGCGGCATGATATTGGGGGAATTCCGCAGCATTTACTCAGAATGTAATATTCAGATATCCCATCCCATTTGTATGCACCCAAATAGCGGTAACTCTGCGTTAATGACACCAGCGGTACATCTAACCGCATTGAAATCTGCGATAATCATCGCCAGCGACGCAGGTGTGTGGGGTGGGGAGAGATATCACACGTGGGTTTTTTTATTATCACAGGGTTATGTAATAGGCCTTTCAACAAAACCATATAACATATACTTATTTAACCCTATGATGCCTGAGGCAGCCCATGTGGATTGGCACAGAAGGGGTTAACTTCCAACACCCTACAAATAAAATACGACAAGCATAACATTTCTATGGGAAAATGTAAAGCCTTTTAGTAGTTTCTGAGGGTTCAATACATTAGTAAATTCAACTAGATTGACCCAACGAGGGGCAGGGGATTGTGATTGGCAATGTGTTTTGGCGGTAGCCCGATATCGCCAGATATTAAGAGTTTAGTGACTACTGTGAATAGGTAATTAGCCGGTAATTCTTCATTTGCATATTCATTTGTGATACTGTCATTAAATGCAACGCTCTTGTACATGTAATTAGGCGATACATAGTCATTTACATGCTAATTAGCAATCCTGGCGTTTAATTTACCTCACACCTCTTGCTCTGATAAAATGAGAGCTGTCCCTGCGTTATTTAAATGTTAACGCTTTGGTAAATATGGCGTTAAAAATAAAAAAAATTTTGTTGCAATTAAGATACTGTATCAACATCAAAGTTTAGTAAACCCAGGCCTGTGAATGAACAGCATTGGCTAATTACGGCAAAACTAATTGACTTATATGGGCCATATGGTGCGTTAGAATTATCGAAATTGATAAGAATGTGAACGCCCTCCCCCATAAATCTGAACACTGACACCATGTCTACACCTTGTTGTTTATTTATATTTATGGGCAAAACATACATTCATATTTAATCTGGACTAGCTGAGAGACCCGGCGTTGCCCGGGAGTCACACTGTCCCCCCCCCCCCCTCACACACACACACTGCCCCCCCTCCCCCACACACACACTGTCCCCCCCTCCCCCACACACACACTGTCCCTCCCCCCCACACACACTGTCCCTCCCCCCACACACACACACTGTGTCCCACACACACTGTCCCCCCCTCTTCCCCCCCCCACACACTGTCCCCCACCCACACACACACACTGTTCCCCCCCTCTCACACACACACCTGTCCTCCCTCCCCGACACACTGTCCCCCTCACACACACACACACACACTGTCCCCCCCCTCCCCCACACACACACTGTCCCCCCCTCTCCCACACACACTGTCCCCCCCTCCCCCACACACACACTGTCCCCCCCCTCCCTCACACACACACTGTCCCTCCCCCCCACACACACACGGTGTCCCGCACACACAAAGCCCCCTCCCGTGTTACAGGACTCACAGCACCGCTCCTCTCTCCCGCGCTCCTCCGATTGTCGCGCGCCTGGCCCTTCTCTGCTCTCCCTCCTCCTGTCCGGGGAGCGCTGCGCACGCGCCCCCTCCCTGCACCTGTGAGCGCGAGCCGCCGGGAAACGTGCAGCAGGGAAGGTGCGGGGCCTTTCCGTGTGACGGGGGAGAGTGACGGCCACCGGGAGGGGGGAAGGTGCGGGGCCTGTCCGGCTGATGGGGGAGAGTGACGGCCACCGGGAGGGGGGAAGGTGAGCTGCGGTCCGGGTGACGGGGGAGAGTGACGGCCACCAGGGGGGGGGAAGGTGAGCTGCAAGGGGGCCGGAAGCAGTGGTGTGAATGTGTGAGGCCAATGAGAGGTGTGCGGGGGCGGGCCAAGGGGGCCTGAAGCAGTGGTGTGAGTGTGTGAGGCCAATGAGAGGTGTGCGGGGGCGGGCGGGCCAAGGGACCAATGAGATTGCCGCTAGGGACAGGGAACACACCACAGACAGGGAGACATACATACAATGATTTCACAAATATATAGTAAGATTCATTTATTAAGCAAAAGGATATAAACTAGGGTGTGTGTTAGTGTGTTATATAGATATATTGGGGTGTACGTATCAAACTCTCGGGGCTGCAAAACTGGAGCAAAAACATTGCCCCAGAATAGTGTCTCTTAGGATACAATTGGCTTTAATGTATGGATATCTTTATTTATATAGCGCCATTTATGTACACAGTGCTTCACAGCAGTAATACATGTGACATAATAATATAACACATACTGTAGTGGGAATAAACGTTTCAGAGATAACAGTAACAATAGGAAAGGGAGTTCCTACCCCAATGAGCTTACAAGCTAAGTGTTAGGAGGGTGTTATGGTAAGTGTGTCAACAAGGGGTCAGTGCATCTGAGATGTATAGCATCAGCCAGTGGAGCTACCCATATTCTTCGTTATAGGTGTGTGATTTTAGATAGGTCTTAAAGGTAGAGATAGAGGGTGCCAGATGGATATTGAAGGGAAGGATTGACATTCCAGAGGTGTGGGGCAGTGAGAGGGTTTTAGATGCAAAAGGGGTAGACGGAAAACATCCTTGAGCAGAATGCAAGAGATGAGCAGGTGTATAGCGATAAATTAGGGCTGATATGTGAGGAGGGGCAGAAGAAGAGTATATAGCCTTAAAAGAGAGGAGAGAAATGTTGTAAGTAATACAGGATTAGATAGGAGAGGGATTTCATCAGGAGAGACGCTGAGACAGATTTAGGAGAGAGTAAAGTGATTCTAGCAGCAGCGTTGAGGATAGATTGCAGGGGAGACAGGTGAGAGGCAGGAAGGCCGGACAGCAGGAGTGTGACAGGGTGAGTGAACGTCACCAGCCATATACCTGGCAAACCTATCTTTAGGCTTGCAGTGCAGCAGTGACGAGGTTAAGTTTCAGTTGAGAAGGGCTGCTTAATTAGTCTGACCCCAGCTGCATAATCAAGGTGTTTTAAAACCCCCAGGCTGTACAAACATGCAAGCTAGCTCGTCAGGAGACAGGACTGAAATACTGAAGAGATTGCTGCTATAAGGTCTGTTTTTCAAAGTACATGTGTGATGAACTGTCTGTCCTGCATGCTGAAGCGAAGCTGCCTTGTTTTCTATGCTGAAGAGAAGCTATTTTATTTTTGTCTGCTGAAGAGAAGCTATTTTGTTTTTGTGTGCTGTATATTTTTAAGCCTCAATAAAGAAGCCTTATCAAGAGAACCCGCGTGTGTGGTTGTATGTACCCTGCAACATATGGTGTCAGAAGTGCCGGGATTTTGAGAGGCCCCTTCAGTTGAAGGGCCACACACACACAAATGAGAAAAATTGAAGAATATTTAAAAGAGTTTCTGTGCGAGCAGACCAGACAGCCGGGACTGTTAATGCAGGAGCAGACCAAACAGCAGGGACTGTTAATGCAGGAGCAGGCCCAACTACTATTGCAGCTGCAAACCCAGCTCCTAACCCTGCAGCAGGCAGCACAGGATGAGCGGATGGCCAAGCTGCTGACCCAATTCCAGGGGTCTGCCAGTCCAGAACTTGCGAACAAACCCCCGGTCCTCCTGAGGAAAATGGCTCCGAACGAGGTTCCAGAGGCTTTTTTACTGACATTTGAAAGGGTTGCCGAAGCTGAGGGACGGGCTGTAGATCGCTGGGCAACTGCTTTGGCCTCGCTCCCCATAGGAGAAGCCCAGGCCTCATATCAGGGCCTCCCAGCAGATCAGGCAATGGACTACCAACAAGTAAAAGCCGCCATACTGGATCGCTTAGGTCTGACCCCAGAGACCTACCGGCAGCAGTTCCGGAACCTGAAGTACACCGCTAAGAGGAGACCCCGGGTCCTCGCTCAGCGGTTATTGGACTTGTGTACTCGCTGGATACAACCCGAGGAGCGCACTAAGGAGGCAATTCTTGAGCAAGTGGTGTTGGAACAATTCCTACAGATAATACCCCCTTCCGCACGCTCGTGGGTAAAACGCCATGCTGCTGAAACCCTAGATTTGGCGGTCTGACTCGTTGAGAACTTCCTTGGAGCAGAGGATCAGGCGAGTGCCCTGGACCCGACGGATCCAACTTCACCAGCACTTGCGGAGACCCAAAGAGGGAGATTGGAACAACGGGGAAACTACGGCCACTCCATGCGCAACCGCCAAGTGCCACGAAAGGAGCAGTCCTTCCAACAAGGAAAAAGTAAAAACGCCTAGCACCGCCGAGACCCTCATCCCCTTCCTGATGTTGGCTTGTCGCCAAGTGAGAGGAACTTCCAAGTACGTCGCACACAGGACCCACCAGATGCCTGGTCTCCAGTATCCGGTCCAGCGGAGCGCTATCCACGGCCCCTCCTGCGAGGGAACCCTCTCCATGTTCCGCCTGCGGAGAACAAGGCCACCGGCATGAGGACTGTCCACAGATAGATTGTTCCTTCAGCAGGACCGTCGCCTCGGCCTTCACTGTAGAAAATTACAAGCCCTGGCTACTTCCAGCCCAGGTTGGGGGAAAAACGTCTAGGCCCTTGTAGATTCAGGCTCTTGGAAAACTCTGGTCTTCCAGGAACTGTTACCGCCTAACGTGTGTTCTTTTGACTCTCCATGGAGTATAGAATCTATACACGGCGATATAAAACGGTATCGGATGGCCAAAATCCGGCTACAGGTAAAAGGTCAGGAGGCCTACCTCAAAGTAGGAGTCGCTTCTTGGCTCCCTGCCCCCGTTGTGCTCGGCCGGGACTGGCATTTTTTTTCGGACCTAATGGCTCCAGTCTCTCACGGGGAGCCTTATTCTATGGCTCAGGAGAACCCTGGCAAACTGTTCCCCTTCTCGGCAGACCTTTTTCCCAGTAGACACCGGGTTCCAAAGACTCGGAAGCAAAGACGCTCTGACAAACAGGACTGGTTGCAGAAATCTGGGTCTCATGGTGACCATTCTAGTAGCCAGAAGTCACAAGTGATGGCTGGGGATGGACAGAGTGAGGGGGATATGGGCCTTGGAGATTTACCAGACCTATACCACCCTGATTTTCGCCAGAGGCAAAGGGAAGACCCAGTCCTTGCTAGACAGTATGATAAGGTGGTAAAAAGTGCTGAGCAGATATTGAATGCACAGGGGGTGATAGTATTCCCCCATTTTGAATTATCAAATTATATCCTGTATAGGGTGAATAGGCAGACACAAACAGGGGAGGTCACCAGATATTGGTTCAGAAGACGTTTGTTAAATCTGTGTTCACTCTAGCCCATACTGTCCCTTGGGGTGGTCACCTTGGCAGGGATAAAACATTGGACCGTATTTCGTCCCGATTCTATTGGCCAGGGATGCATAGTGATATTGCTAAGTTATGTGCGGCATGTCCGGAGTGCCAGCTAACTAGTCAGAAGGGAAAAAAAACAGCCCCTTTGGTTCCTCTACCCTTGGTGTCAGTTCCCTTTGAGAGGATTGGGGTAGACTTGGTAGGACCTCTAGAACCTTCTACGAAAGGACACAGGTTTATTCTTGTAATAGTTGATTATGCAACAAGATATCCTGAGGCGTTCCCCCTGAGAACAGCAACGGCGAAGCAAGAAGCCAACAAGTTGTTGGAACGGTTCTCACGGGTTGGACTTCCCCAGATTATGTTGACAGACCAAGGTACAAATGTTATGGCTAAACTGATGCAGGATGTCTTAAAATTACTAGAGGTCAAGTCTGTTCGGACATCGGTCTACCAATGACGGATTGGTGGAAAGATTTAACCAAACTCTAAAAGGGATGCTGAGGAAATTTGTAGATTCAGAGAAGAGAGTCTGGGATGAACTTCTCCCTTTTCTGCTGTTTGCAGTGCGGGAAGTTCCCCAGGCCTCCACAGGATTCTCTCCATTTGAACTGCTGTATGGCTGCCAACCCCGGGGTATCCTAGACCTCCTAAAGGAGTCCTGGGAGGAACAGCAGTCCCCTTCTAAGAATACCCTGCAATATGTATTGGACCTTAGGAAGCGCCTAGATGTGGTCGGGCATTTTGCTAGGGAGAATCTTAGATCAGCCCAGGACAGTCAGGAGAGACATTACAATCAAAATGCTCGTATGAGAGTGTTTCACCCAGGAGATCAGGTGATGTTGTTGTTACCCAGTTGTGAGAGCAAACTCCTAGCCAAATGGCATGGCCCATTCGAAGTACTCCGCTGCACGGGTGATGTGGATTACGAAATCGCTTAACCAGGGTCCAGGAAGGGTAAACAAATTTACCATGTGAACTTGCTGGAAGATGCAGCGGTCTCTATTCAGCCACCCGGTGGAGGAGGAAACGGACTTGGGTCCTCAGCCCCCACGGGAGAACATCGTGGGTGACGATAAAATCCCAATTGGTAGACAGTTGTCCTCTGAACAAAAAGGGGATTTGTTAGCAATAATTACACAATTTCATGATGGTTTTTCTGATTTGCCAGGGCAAACTAATTTAATTTCACATGTGATCGAGACAGCACCTGGGGTAAAAGTACGTTCCCGTCCTTATAGGTTGCCTGAAAGTCGTAGGGCCCTGGTAGAGAAGGAGGTACAAGAAATGTTACACTTAGGAGTGATTGAGGAATCATGCAGTGAGTGGTGTAGTCCACTAGTTATGGTCGCTAAACCCGATGGGAAGGTAAGATTTTGTGTGGACTTCCGAATGGTCAATGCGGTATCCAAGTTTGACGCATATCCGATGCCAAGGGTGGACGAGTTAATTGACGCCCTTGGTAACGCGGAATATATATCCACGCTGGACTTAACAAAAGGATACTGGCAGATACCTTTAGAGGAAAAGTCCAAGTGCAAAACAGCCTTTGCCACTCCCATGGGTTTATACCAGTTTGTGACAATGCCATTTGGACTGCATGGAGCCCCAGCCACATTTCAGAGACTCATGGATAAAGTGCTGAGACCCCATAGGGCTTATGCCGCAGCCTACCTAGATGACATTGTCATTTATAGTAAACACTGGTGGGCCCATTTAAATAGGCTGAAAGCGGTCCTCAAATCTGAGAGGCATGTGCCTTAGGTAAGGCGGAAACCAAATACTTAGGGTATGCAGTGGGAGGTGGAAAAGTAAGGCCACTAGCCGACAAGGTAGTTGCCCTGAAAGAAGTTCTGACCCCCCAAACAAAAACGCAGGTACGCTCTCTGCTGGGTTTAGCAGGGTACTATCGGCGGTTCATCCCCAACTACTCGGAAGTTGCAGCCCCATTAATGGACCTCACAAAAAAGTGTGCCCCTACACAAGTGGTATGGTCAAGGGAGTGTCAGAGAGCCTTTGAGGACATAAAAAGGTGTCTATCAGAGGGTCCTGTCCTTAGAAGCCCAGACTTCAACAGGCCTTTTGTAGTGCAAACTGATGCATCAGAGATAGGGCTAAGGGCAGTGTTGTCACAACAGTTTGAGAGAGTGGAACATCCGATCCTTTTTCTGAGTAGGAAATTGTTCCAGAGGGAAAAAAACTACTCAGTGATTGAGAAGGAATGCCTCGCAGTAAAGTGGGCAATCGAGGCTTTGAGGCATTACCTGGCAGGAGTCCATTTTACTCTGGTGACGGACCATGCTCCATTGAAGTGGTTAAATAGTATGAAGGACTCCAATGCTAGATTGACCAGGTAGTCTATGGCCCTCCAACCCTTCTCATTTGAGATTCAGCACAGGCCTGGAAAAGAAAATGCAAATGCTGACTTCTTTTCTAGAGAAGGGGTGGATGGTCGGGCTTCAGCCGTGCGTGGCCCCAACCACACACTAACAGGGGAGGAATGTGACAGGGTGAATGAACGTCACAAGCCATATACCTGGCAAACCTATGTTTAGGCTTGCAGTGCAGCAGTGACGAGGTTAAGTTTCAGTTGAGAAGGGCTGCTTAATTAGTCTGACCCCAGCTGCATAATCATGGTGTTTTAAAAGCCCCAGGCTGTACACACATGCAAGCTAGCTAGTCAGGAGACAGGACTGAAATACTGAAGAGATTACTGCTATAAGGTCTGTTTTTCAAAGTACATGTGTGATGAACTGTATGTGTCCTGCATGCTGAAGAGAAGCTGCCTTGTTTTCTATGCTGAAGAGAAGGTATTTTGTTTTTGTATGCTGAAGAGAAGCTATTTTGTTTTTGTGTGCTGTATATTTTTAAGGCTCAATAAAGAAGCCTTATCAAGAGAACCCGCGTGTGTGGTTGCATGTACCCTGCAACAAGGAGGTTGCAAAACTCGAGACGGGAGAGAATGAGGGCCTGCATTAGAATTTAAGCAGTAGAGGATCAGAGGAAAGGGTGCATCTGTGCAATATTACGGAGGTAAAATCAACAGGTTTTAGTTACACTATAAACGGGAGAGGAGAAAGTGAGGGAGGTGTCGAGTGTGACCCCTAGGCAGCAAGCTTGTGATTCTGGGTGTAAGATAGTGCTGCCAACAGTGATGTAGAAGTGGGCAGTAGGGCCAAGCTTGGAAGGAAATATGAGGAGATCCGTCTTGGACATGTTAAGTTTGAGTCGGCAGAGGGCCATCTAGGTTGATATAGCGAAAGACATTCGGAGACTTTGATCTGTTCAGCAGGTGAAAGGTCAGGGGTTGAAAGATAAATTTGTGTGTCATAAGCATAGAGGTTATAATTGAACTCTAGAGATGTGATAAGGCCACCTAGAGAGAGAGAGATTGATGGGGAGGAGGTGTTAGCAAATGAGACACTGAAAGTACGATGGGAGAGGTAGGAGGAAATCCAGGATACCAAGAGTATGGAGAATTTGAAGTAAAAGTAGGTTTGTTTAGCCTGGGAAAGGACAGAATAATAACTTTATTTTATATAGTGCTTTTCTCCCAATGGGACTCAAAGCGCTTCACAATTACAGTATAGTGTGTGGCGCGGCATCAAATGACGTCGCGGATGTCACGTGACCCCGCCACGGCATTTGACGCGTGTTGCCTTGGCGACGTGTGACATCACATGACCCCGTGGCGTCATTGGACACTTCGTTTGCCATGGCGATGCTTCGTTGCCATGGTGACGCGTTGTCGAGGTGACGCGTTGCCGAAGACCCGGCTGGCAGCAGGTGAGTTACAGAGACCTCGCCTCCCCCGGCATTTAATTGAAATGCAGTGGGGAAGAACGCGGGGCCTCTGTAACCGCCCAGGCCCCCCCTAGAAATTCTCCCGCCCCCCAGTTTGCGCACCACTGCTGTACATAACCCACACAGATGTCTGAGTGAAATGTACCTTTGACATATTTCCTGGAGTCTATTTACTGTGTCAAAATCTCCTACCTGCTAAACCGAGCAAAAAGCTGCTCTAGATTTATCAAAAATATATATTTTAAAAGCAACAGGACTTTTTCTCTGTGATACTGTACATTTTGATCACTTTTTGCTGTAGTTTTGTACACAGTTTGCAGCCGTTAGTCTTTGATAAACCTAATTACACCAGTAAAATAGATGCACCTGAGACATGGAGGAGAGATACAGTACACAAGCCACTGGGCTGGGTTAAGGCGCAGCAATTACTGTATGTTTGTGATACCGAAATATCCTGTGACCTTGAGAAACTAATCATATAGCTGGGAGTCTTCCAGTCAAAACAAAAATACACAATCAATGAATATGTCACAGAAAGATTTAAAACCCAAACTGTAGCAAAATAATACGATTTACTTGTAAACCAATGTCCTTGGCTTTTAACTGTTTCTCTAACTAATGCAAATATTGTGGAACTGTTGCTATAAATTAGTGTATATATATATATTTTTATTTTGGGTTAAACAATATGGTATGGGTTTAAAAGACAGTAATTTAAACATATGTATACAAAGTAGTTAACAAATAGGTAAAGACAGATTCAGTGGGTAAAAAAGTCCCCTGTCAAAACTGTTTACAATCTACCATTTGGGAAATACATGCATCTACTCTTGGAGCACGGACCTATTCATTATTTAGAATAATGCACAGATGTGTCCAGTGCTAGGGGATAATGCAACAACCTTGCTTTTTTATTGATAATATTCCAGTATTTAAAATTATATATAAAAAAAAAAAAAGGAGTCTTTTGTATTGGAGTAAAAGTTTGATAAATCCTCCCAAAGCCTGGCTAAGCTTAGAAAGCTGGTAGCATCAAAATGATAAAAATTATCATTACACATTCCATATTGCACAACTGCGTTTTGCAAGAGGAAGATAGTAAATCATGTGAAATGAGAGATATATGACTGGAGAAAAAAATCACATGTGAGTTAGGCTGCCTTTCTCGCTTTGGCAGAAGTTTATAGAGAAAGAGCTGGCCCTGTGTCATATTGATTTCCCACTGCACTGGTTTCCTAAGTGCTCTGCTGATCCGTGTCCAGCAATAAATTCCCTGCCTCCACATGCACATCGCTTCCCTCTTTGTCCTCACCTAGATTTAAGGTGTCCATTTGATGAGACGAGCAAGGACATCCTTTTCTGACTAATACCCCAACCACTTTACATGATATGATAGCTGGGGGTTTGTGTGTATTGATGGATTTGACGTGGCATCTATGGGCAAATACATCATACTGCCTGGGACAAGACTTTCGTCCCATAGCTAAACTAATCCTAATACATTAAAGCATATTTTATTTATTTTCGATTCCCATGACAACTGTAAACATCATGAATATGTTTTGTTTGAGGGATGTGGTGATGGGAGAGGAAGAGCCTGTAGTGCTGTAGCAACAGAAAGAAGGTCTTTCCGAATCGGTATATCTGTTTGTCCTTGCCTGGGAAAATGGCAGCTCCATTCAATGGAATCTTTCCGAGCTAGTGGCCTTACAGCATATTGAATAGAAGACAAAGACTTCAGCTAAATACCTACAGCATGTGACACTTTAGAGCTTCTAAATTGTGTGACGTTGTGGCTACTAATAAAGTACTCCTACTGTCTGACTGAGATAGATTAAGACACGCCGGTGTTGGTCTTCTGCTGGATCATATGTTTTTGATTGACTTCTGAAAGACATTGGGATGTTATTTATACATTTATGAACATGAAGAAGTTCGACCAAAAAAAAAGAAAAGAAACAAATTGAAAGTCAGCCAGTGTTCATTGAATAGCTCATATATTAGCACCGTTTTCTAACAGTTTTTTGAGACAGTAAAAGTAAAGTCGAAAGGATACTTTTAATGGCTAAGTAACTTAGATTGTGGCACATTTTGCTGTCCAGACAAAGGCCATGAGACCTGCTCACACATTTGAACAACAGACAGGACACCTGCTGTATACCACACACACACACATCAGAAGTATAACATTATAGAATCCTTCACCTGCTTCATCTAATATTGCACAAAATGCCCTAAGCGTGAATTCTATATAGCTGAAACAGGACAAACATAAAGAAAAAGAATAAACATGCATCGCATCAACATTAATTATAAAAAAACCCACCTGTGTTGGAACGTCTGTATCCCCAATAATATTATCAAGGACATGAAAGCAACAATTATCAAGAGGTATTTCCGAACACAGAGATAAAGAAAAACATGGGAGTCTAAACTCATGCAAACTTTTGATACATCAAATACAGGACTCAACTTGGGTATAGGATCCATGTGTAATTATGCTATATAAATAAATGTTTACATTGTACCTTTACTTCAATGCAAATGTACTAAGTAATGAGGTATCCCAATATACAGCCCTGCTTCTCTCTAGCATAGTCCAGACACCTCACAAAACAACATTGTAATTCCCAATCACTTTTCCTTTTTTCATTGCTGTGAGACCAGAGCTAATAGTGGTCCCCTGATTTTTAAGACCCTGCCCCCCACCCCCACCTTTTACTTTCCAATTCTGAAGATATTTGTAGATTTTTTTGTGTGTCGGTTTTGAGACAAAAAAAACTACAAATATGGGGGGGGGGGGGCATTGACGCTGCGGCTTATCTAACCCCTGCTCCCAGGGTTTAAGCTCACTCCTCCCCACTTTTTAAGTAGCAGGTTTTTCATACACCTGTGGAACACTGGTCCACGGAGACATTTCTCCCTCCATTGCAAAGGTAAATGAGAATTTTCACAGTTAATGTTAGGACCTGCAGAGTGGTCGTGGCGTGGCTGCAGGCTTAAAACACTTTGGCCAGAGAGTTTAACTAAATGACCCTTACTTCTGAGAAGACATACAGATAAGTATTTAACTATATATTTTTGTCATATTGCATGTAGCATTCAGAATTTTTGTCTTTTGTTGTAGTAATTTGGTCACACCCAATATCACTCCTTTTGACACAAATATATATATGATATGATGTAGAGCTTGCAGGGATTGTGTAAGTTTGTACATTATAGAGGCAACAGATCTCTGAGCATATTTATGCATATTTATGCTCCTTTTGCAATAAGGTTTGAGTGCATTGATTTGTGGGTGCTTCCGTCAGGATACCATCCTAGGGATCATTTGTGTGTTCGCAATCTCTTTCCCCACTTTGCACATAGCTTCTATATGCATTTTTTATGAACATATATACTGTAGGTTGAGCGATCCTTTTGCTGTTTGTCTTTACAACTGTTTTTAACCATTAATTATCACTTCTAGCTTACTTATTGTTTTGTCTATTCTATGGATTAACATGGTACTAACCTCTATCGTAGAAGTGCGCAAACTGGGGGATGGGAGGGGTGGTGCGGGCGGTTTCAAAGGCCCCGCACTCTTCCCCAAGGCATTTAATTTAATTCCGGGGGATCGCGTGAGGCCCCTGCAACACTCCACTTACCTTGTTTCAGCCGGCTGTGTGACGCGTCGCCATGGCAACATGGGGCCATGTGACCAGACTTCACATGCGTCAAATGACGCTGCGGGGCATGTGACATGATGTCATATGACCCCACAGCATCATTTGACACGGATGAAAGGTAGGGGGGCGGGTGCCTTACCGGGGCCAGCTGGACAGGGGGGTGCAGCAGGAAAAGTTTGCACTCCCCTGCTCTATCGAACCATTTTTATGATGTTGAGATCAGATTTTCTTGTTGCTAAAATGTGCTGCCTATCTATAAATCACACCACCCTGAGGAAGGTCTCACAGTGAGACCGAAACGTGGGATGTTTATGGCTGTTCCAATCAAATCTTTTTGACTACCATCATTGCAGCGCTGGGTCTTCTTTTTCCAATTTGGTTTAGGTGAAGTATCTTTAGATTTTATTGTTATAAATTGTGCACATGCTTTTTTACGACAGTTGCTAAGTTGAGGTGTGCTTACAATCCACTATGTACATTATATATACATGGATCAGATACAGAGAGAAAAAGAAGAAGACTTTGATTAGACCTATTTCTTATGTTCTCATATCTGTTTCAGGTATTTGCATGAATTGACCACAGCCTCACTTAAAGTATTTCTTTTTCAGTTATGCCATACAACAGTGCCCATCATTGTGTGGTGGAAGTGGAGAACTTCTTGTTTGTCCTAGGAGGAGAGGACCAATGGAATCCTAATGGTAAGACAGCATGTACACTGTGACTGTATTTTAGAGCTTCGTATTAAACCTGTGTGTATTACTTATAACAGTAATACTGTTTAAACCTTGTATGCTTAAACCCACACGTTTTATGGTATCTTTGTACATTTACCTATGTTGTAACCTAGGAGAAAGGTAGATGTTTGTTCTAAAACTGTAGCTACAAGCATGGCTATTTTGTCTAAGGTCTGAGAGCTAGTTTTTGTCTAAGGTCTGAGAGCTAGTTTTGAAAGTGGACAAAGATTATTATTATTATTATTATTAATGCAGAACACATTTGAACATAAAACCAAACATCTTTCCTATTTCTCCTTTTGATTAATCCGTTCAATTATAAATCATCCTCCTGCTTTTTACAAACCCTTTATTTATCCCCGCCAGGGTTAAACATATACAGTATTTGCATCAGTCTTAAATTGCAGTAATAGTTTATTCATCTATTTCTCAAGTATCTATCATCTAGAATGATGGCAATACAGGGAAATATCAGCCCAAGATATTTCATTTAAATCTTATTATAACTAAATTAAATCTGACCAAAGACATGAGGAAGTTATCAGACCATGTTAAATTGCAGCGCATCCAAATGCTGGACTGAGTCATTCTGAAAGTACAAAATACATTCATATTTAAAAAAGTTGACTTGAGGGCAAAGCATAAATGTGAGCCCTTAAAACACATATTAAACTGATTTCAAGCACCGCCGTTATGACATGGTTGTATGGTGGATGCCCCATTCTATACACAAAGAGAGTGGACCTGAAGCATGTGAACAAAGGTTATTTAGCAATTAGGATGATGGGGGCAGAATGCATAAAAGTTTACTCTTAATACTCAGCTCATACAAATTGAAACTGTGTGTCTATGAGCCATAATTACATTTTAATGTTCCCATCACTTGGCCAATTCAAGGTTTAAATATCCAATCCTATGGTCCTAGAATTATATTTGCATGCTTTTTTATATACATGTTCACTTCTTAAAATTGACACAACTTTGCAGTACATTTTTTTATTTATACATTATATCGAACAATTTTTGCTGTACAATTGTTGCATAAATCTGTAGCTATGATTCATAAAAATATAGTTTGTGTTATATATTCTTGGGTTATTTTTGTTCTGCTGTCCAGAATAAGGCTGGCAGGTTTTAAATTAAAAAGCCATTACATGTTTAATTGATTATGATACAAAAGTAGTTGAGTAATTTCACTCGGTTGCAACTCCAATACATCTTGTTAAGTTGCCAACCTACATTCTAACATGGCCACAACTGATGAATAGCATTATAAAAACCTTGTGCTTATTGGTATTGGGTGTGCATGATTCACAAATTATAGTGCATTCTCACACCCAACATTTTTAATATAAAAAAAAGTTGCAAGTGTATATAAAGAGCTCAGTGCACTAACTGTTTCTAGGCATAAATATGAACAAAAGAAGAAAAAACATATGAGGGCACATCTTGACCTTTAAAATTAAATAAATGAACAATTTCACCTTAATAAAACAGCGTTTTTTAATTACATAGTTTGGCCAAAAGATTAGTCTACATACCACTTCATGGAACCCAAATAGGGCAGGTCCTGAAATGTGCCTGCACCTGTTGCAGCTCGTAAGTTCAATGACCCTTACGTCATATTACGTAGAGGCAGAATTTCTCACTACAAGCCTGAAGGTCTCAGTCACACTTTCAAGCATTATGTACTTGTAATTCTACCCTGACTTCTTGTACTGTATGTGTATAGCAATGCTGTACAATGTCTGGTTAACATATACCCTTATATTGTATTGAGAGGGACCGTAATTCACTAGTTGAAAGCCTATTTCTCTTTGGCAGGAAAACACAGTACAAACTTTGTAAGTCGTTACGATCCAAGGTTTAACAGCTGGATACAGCTCCCGCCCATGCAGGAAAGGTAGGATAGCTTTACTGCCATGTGTCACCTATTTTATAAATTCTGTACATTATTTGTATTCTGGGGGGGGGGGTGGATGATTGTTTAATGGGGGGATTCGGATGCTTGTTGAATTATGATGTACTCACACAACCTACACTAGCAGGGAGAATATACAGTATGGGAAAAATAGACAAAAACGGATCCTACAGGCTTATCATAGGCTCCCTGCACCAAGCTCAAACTTGCTTTCTAGAAAGGGAACAGTGTGTAACTCTTACTAAATCATCAGGAGGGTCCTTTCTTAAGCGTTCTCATAAAGTTTTTACATTGGTACATTATTTCTCCTTAATGTATTGTGGATTGCTTGCAAAACCTGAATGAGCCAAAGCTTTCTCTCAAGCTAAAAAAGAGCCAATTGTGGATGGTTTGCAACCTTAATGCAAAAAGGTTCACACATCTCTAATTTTGACCAATTCCTGAATCTTTTAAGGAGATGGGTACAACTTCCATGTTCTGTCCAGTCACCTAAAAGTTGTACTATTTGCAGTTTAAAAGGGGGAAAAAAATGACAATTGGAGACATTTTTTGATGATGTGGTTCTTTTAGTAAATTGGAAACAATGACCCTTGAAGGACCATAAGGATGGTGAATGTCAAGATAATTTATTATCATTAAATGATCTGCTTCATCTTTCAGTATGTCATATGGACAGGCAAAATTTCTTCAATGTCCCCAAATTAATGAAAGCCGGTTACGTGGTTAGTATGCCATGACAAACCTTCTGGGGACATAAGGCACCTCACGGCCCATTCAAGTATGAATGCAAACGATTGTAATACCACTATTTTTTAGTACATAAGTGTTTTAGTGTGATGCATATTTGTACTTGAACAAGGAATACAAGCCTGTAATAACCACCCAGGTTAATATAGGTTCCCATATGACTAGTTCACTAAACCAGAAAAAGGAAAGGCCCAATACTAATATCCTTACACGAATAAAATATTTGACTCAATAAAGCCACATGTGACAAGATCAATAAAATTGTACTTAGAGTGACACTGTATAAATATTACTCTTTCCAGGAGTACAGAAGGTGCAAAGCAATAAGTCCAATAGTCTGGAGGTGCTGCTCCTTTGTTCAATAGAGAAGTTCACCCAAATCCACCATAGAAACTATTATAAAAAAAAAGGACAGCAAGAGCGCAAACTCCACAGTGTAGTATTTTTTTACTTAAATGAAAGGAGCACATACAGGTGCACTCACAAGCAATGTAGAAAATCAGCATTAAATGTTGTACTTAGCAGATATGAGCGCCTTTGGTGTGCAGGAAAATCCCCAGTCCTGCTCAGTTGCGTAGCTAGACATGTGCGGGCCTCTGGGCAAAAAAAATTCATGGCCCCCTCATGTGTCTCTCTTTTCTCCCCCTCATGTCTCGCTCTCTCTTTGCTCTCTCGTCTCTCTCTCTCTCTTTGCTCTCACTCTCTCTCTCTCTTTGCTCTTTCTTTTTTCTCTCTCCCTCTTTTTTCTCTCTCTCTCTTTGCTCTCTCTCCTTGCTCTCTCTTTGCTGTCCCTCTCTTTGCTGTCCCTCTCTTTGCTGTCCCTCTCTTTGCTGTCCCTCTCTTTGCGCTCTCTCTCGTGCTTTGCTCTCCCTCTCTTTTTTCTCTCTTTCTGCTCTCTATCTCTCTCTCTCTTCTCACTCTCTCTTTTCTCTTTGCCCTATCTCTCTTTTTCTCTTGATCCCTCTCTCTCCCCTTTCTCTCTCGCTCTCTCTTTGCTCCCTCTCTGCTCTTTCTCTTCTTTCTTTGCTCTCTCTCTTTTGCTCTCTCTCTTTGCTCTCTCTCTCTGCTCTCTCTTTTTTCTCTCTTTGCTCTCTCTATCTCTCTCTCTCTGTCTTTGCTCGCTCTATCTCTCTTTGCTCTCTATCTTTCTCTTTGCTCTCTCTCTCTCTTTGCTCTCTATCTTTGATCTCTCTGCTTTCTCTCTTTGCTCTCACTCTCTCTTTGCTCTCTGCTCTCTGCTCTCTCTTTGCTCTCTCTCTCTCTTTGCTCTCTCTCTCTCTTTGCTCTTTCTCTTTGCTCTCTCTTTTTCTTTCGATCCCTCTCTTCTCTCTCTCTCTCTCTTTGCTCTCTCTCTGCTCTTTCTCTTCTTTCTTTGCTCTCTCTCTTTTTGCTCTCTCTCTGCTCTCTCTCTCTCTTTGCTCTCTCTCTCTCTTTGCTTTCTATCTTTCTCTTTGCTCTCTCTCTCTCTCTCTTTGCTCTCTCTCTCTCTTTGCTCTTTATCTTTGATCTCTCTGCTATCTCTCTCTTTTCCCTTTCTTTGCTCTCTCTGTTCTCTCTCTTTGCTCTTTCTCTCTCTATCTTTGCTCTCTCTCTGCGCTCTCTCTTTGCTCTCTCTCTCTTTGCTCTCTCTCTCTTTGCTCGCTCTCTTTCTCTCTCTGTTCTCTTTCTCTCTCTGCTCTCTTTCTCTCTGTTCTCTTTCTCTCTCTTTGCTCTCTCTCTCTCTGTGCTCTCTCTCTGTTCTCTTTCTCTCTCTTTGCTCTCTCTCTCTCTCTCTGTGCTCTCTCTCTCTCTCTCCCTCATGTCTTTCTTTTCCCTCTCCTGTATCCTTTCCTTTTCATGTCATGTCAGTTTTTACCCCCGTGATTTAACCCTTCCCCTCCTTCTCACCTTTCCCCTTTCCCAGCCTGTCTCTCAAACTGTAGCTCCAGCCCCACGCTGCACTACTTAAGACCCCGCCCCCTGATCTACGCCCCTGACCTAAGCCACCACCTATGGAGGCTCTGCAGAGGAAGACATTTCCCCTCTGTCCTTCTTAGGCCTCGGGCATGGTGCCTCGGGCCGCACTGATCCGCGCTCCTGCTCTGCCTCGCCTGCTCAAACAGGAGTTTTTTTGCGTCCTGGCAGGCGAGGCAGTGAGCGCGCTTTGGGGGCGTGCGGAAGCGGCTGCTAAAGCCGCGCTGATGACAGATGCAGGGGGTAAGTGCATCTGCTCAGCACGACTCAGCACGGCTGGCTGTACTATGTCCCAGGCTTTACTGCATCTCAGGGCCCTGCCCCCTGACCCAGGCCACGTCCACCTGCGGAGGAAGGGATTTCCCTCTGTGCTTCCTTCCTGCATCTCAGGCCCCGCAATGTGCCGCCGACAGAGGGGGAGAGCGGGTCCCCCAAGAGTGCGGGCGCCGGGCTTTGCCCGGGCTATAACTACGCACCTGGTCCTGTTACACCATGTGCTTGCGTCATGACGTCACACCGTCTCCATCTCTTCCTATTGGGCTGCTCTGCTCCTCCAACAAAAGATACCTCACAGCAAAGGCCAAAAGAGTTACGCCTATGCATTTCGAGGAGAATACCTCTTCGTCAGGGAATATAGCTCTCATGTGGCCAACATTAACCTAATATACAAAATAGTTGCCTTGACAACCAGAAACACCCACACTGTTGCCAAGGCAACTAGACACTTTAGCCATCCCCAAATTCCAATATGGATATAAAATCTAAGTATGGCAGCAAAAGACTAATAAAATCAGTATATAAGAAGAAGTTGTTTTGATATTGAATACATTGTAAGTTTTAATATTAATTTTAATATCTTTAAAATGTGAGTGTTAGTATGCACATAGCAATAACAATAAAACGATATAATTTATTATGCAGCCAGCTATATTATATACCTACTAACTGAAACCTAATAGAAATTCATTAGGAAAAATAATAGAAACGCCAGCAAAGATTTATAAAAATGTACACACATATACATTGTGTGTGTGTGTGTGTGTGTGTGTGTGTGTGTGTGTGTGTGTGTGTGTGTGTGTGTGTGTGTGTGTGTGTGTGTGTGTGTGTGTGTGTGTGCAGAGGAAGCACTGTATGCTAACAGATAATGGGGAAAAGCAGGGTTGCAGACCTGTCTTAAACATGCAAAAGTATCCACAAGTGGTATTTGCATTTGCTATACACTGCATGGTGGAGGGTTTTTGTTACTTTTTTACCCACCATATCTTTGTTTGTTTCTGATATTACAAATAGAACTTAAGCAGTACAGTAAAATAGATAAGATGACCAACGTAAATGAGCAAAATCTTGACTTAAAAATCTCAATGAGTAGGACAAACTAAAACATATTTAAGATTTGATTGCTATTTGAATACTATACCACATAAAAAAACAAAAGTATAAAAAAAGACAGACCCATTTACCACTATAGAAAGGATGCAATATCCTCATTTAATCCACATGGGACAGAATACACAATATGTGGATCAAAAACTTTTTTCCTTCCCCCATCCCCCTCTTATCACACATAACATGTTCTATACCAATCAATTTCACCCCCGCCCCTTCCCTCCTCATATCACACATAATAAAAAATAATAATAATAATAATTGTTTGTTCTTGTATAGCGCTGCTAGTTTTAAGTAGCGCTTTACAGAGACATTTTGCAGACACAGGGGATCATGCACTAAGCTCCGATAAGTCGTTTTAAGAACGCAAAGTGCTCTTAGAACGTGATGTTGCGTTGAACGCGATGTACAGAGACACGCAAACAGGCACTTTGCGTTCTAAAACTGACTTTTTTCATGAAATTTTTCAAAGTCCAACTTTGCTCGTTCATTAACCTGTTTGCGTTCAATTCTGCCCTTCTGCGGGATGCACTAAGCTACGCAACCTTAGTGCACCCGAAAGTTGCGTTCAAGAAAACACATCAGCTCAAGGCAGCCGCTAAAAAAAGCTGGACTTAGAAAAATTTATTTGTTTACATTATTGCATGCGCAATACCCATACAACAGGCCGGCGGGTGTCCCCGGCTGACCCCGCGTGGGTCCCCGAGGAAGGGCGGTGGTCGCGCGGGTGTCCCCCGCTGACCCCGCGGGGGTCACCGGCTCACCAAGCGGTGGTCCCCGTGGGAGTCCGGGGGTCCCCGCCGGCTGTCCCGGGGTACCCGCGGGAGTCCCGGGGTACCCGCTGGCCTGTGGTACCAATGTTGTGCCTCCAAAAATAATAAACAATATTTATAACTAAATACACCCCCCTAACACATACAATACAGTAATGGGCAAATTACTATTATCCACATATGGATAATAATGCATTTGCCCATTTTAAATACATATAAATTACAATAAATATATATATTACACTTACCTTTTCCAAGCACCCACGATGAAGGCCGTCTTCATCCTCATCTTCATCCTGCCCATGTCCCTCCGGTGCTGCAAAACATACACAAGAATAAAAATAGCCCCTAACCCCTTAATCACTTTAGCGGTCATTAACCGCTACAGTCACTAAGGGGTTAACCCAACCTCACCCACCACTCGGGAGGCCTAAATACCCTCCCCCACTACCCATCCCGTGAGGCCTAACCACCTTCACCCACTAACCCAGGCGGGAGGCCTACCCACATACCCCTGGGGCCAATACCCCCTTCCCCCACCCCCAGTACCCACAAGAAAAACAATACACAGCCCCACAATAAACATCATTATATTTATTCTATACATAACCCACCCCCTGTGCCCCCCCATAAATACATGATTTATTATTTTACATACAGGGTTAATACCCCAGGCCCACGGGAGTCCCCGGTGGCTCTGATGGGTGTCCGTAGACCTCACAGTAGCCCAGCACCATGTTTCAAACATGGGTCTGGAGGCCTACGGGTGGTCCCCGCCAGGTGGCTTGGTCCACCAGGTGGTCTCCACGGGTCACCGTGGGCCACAATGGGGTCTCAACGGGTAGGCCCGCGGCTGACTGGGGGGCCCCGGGTCTGACCCACAGGTGTCTGAGGGGCCTCGGGTGGTTCCCACGGGGGTCTGGGGGCCCACGGGTGGTCCCTACGGGTCCGCGGTGCCCCCAACAGATGTGGGGCGACCGGTTCTTCCCCCCAGGTATCCCCCGTGGACACCTCCAGCCTGGTAACCGTGGAAAGCCCGAGGAGACCTCAGGTGGTCTCCAGAGGTTTCCCGCAGACCAAAAGGAACCAACCCTGTATGTAAAAAAAATAAACCTGACCTATACATTAAATACATCAATCCCCTCCCCCCCAACACATACAGTACAATAATGTGCAAAATAACTATTATCCAGATATGGATAATAGATTATTTGCCCATTATGAAACACATAAAACATGTATACATAAAAACATGAAATCTTAATCTGAAAATCACCACATTGCATCTTACAATTAAACCAGCAGCTAGACAAATGTCGCCGGCCATCTTTGTTTTAATGACGTCATCTTAAAGGCAATTGAAGCTCAGCCATTCTGATTGGCTGGCGTCATTGCCTTTAAATGACGTCATCATTTTTTTCCCCCCCAAAATCACATGTTTTTCGGCCGTAAGAAACATTTGACCAAAATGTGACGTCATAGGCCTATAAAAGCCTATGTCGTCTCATTTTGAAGCCAGACGCCGAGGAGGGAAGACCTCCCCTCCTAAGAAGATAAGAAGGGCGTGACGTAAGAAGATGGAAGAAGACGGAGAAGACCCCAAAGAAGAAAAGAAGACCCCAAGACTGACGGAAAGGATTACAAATAGAAGAAAGAAGACACCGTTGTGGATTGTAAGGGTTTATTATTTTATGGTTACCTTTGGATTGGTTCCAATGCTTCCGGGTCCCCTGGATTTCGGTGAGTGGGCATCTAATGGTATGTAAACAAAAGAAAAGTTTATTATTTTAACTTTTTCAGGCTTTTTTGATTTTTTATTCGTGTGTTTTATTTTTTAATTTCCATTTAATGCCCCTGAATTGATCTATGTCCCTATGGACATACATACATTCAGGGACACTGATTGGGTGTATTCTATGTGATTTTTGGATGTAAATGCATTGTTTTTTATGCTCTATTATTGCCCCTGTATGTTATGTATATCTATCTATATGGATATACATACAGGAATAATAATTGATTGTTTTGCTAATGTTTATGTTCTTTTCATGTATTACAAATGTATTTAGCAGCTTTATTTATACATTGGTGTGTGTAATGTAATTTTTAATGGTTTATTTCTGCTAGTAAGATTTGAATGATGGTGGTTACTTTGACTTAGAATTTATTTGGCAATGGTTTGGCTTTAGGAATTGAATAGTGAATTGTATAATTGATTTGGATTGTATTGTAATTGGTTTAGGAAATTGATTAATTGATTGATGGTAAATGTATTTATGTTGCTTAGTTTCTATTTGATTTTGTGGATGGCATTGGTGGTTAGGGGACACACTCCTCTTCCTCCGGGTCACGGCCGCCCTCCTCCTCCACCTCGGGCTCCTCCGCGGCGAGGCTGACACGCTCCGGTGAGGAGGTGCTGTGCCTCTCGCGAGGAGAGGCGGAGACAGCCGGAGGAGCGCCCTCGGGGACGGGGAGCGCCCTGTGTGAGGGGAGAGCCGCAGAGAGTGTGCTGAGTGTGTGTGTGGGGGGGGTGAGCGGGAGGGGGGGGGGTTGAGCGGGGGGTGAGCGGGTGAGGGAGAGCGCCGGGTGAGGGAGTGGCCTATGGATGGTGAGAGCCGTGGGGAGCGCTCTCGGGGATGGTCAGTTGGGGGAGCGGTCTATGTGAGGGGAGAGCCGCAGAGAGCAAGGGGGGGTGGTGTGTGTGTGTGTTTTGGGCCGTCACTCCGCCTCAGGCCAATGAGAGGTGTGCGGGGGCGGGCGGCCCAAGGGACCAATGAGATTTCCCCTAGGGACACAGGCCATGCAGACAAACATACAGTGCTTTCACAAATATATAGTAGATATATGTATATATATATATATCCCACTGTATATGTATATATGTATATATATATATATCCCACTGTACAAATGAATGGGGGCAGGGTGGGTGACGGGATGCCCATCATTGCCAGGGGGTAAGTAGAACACAATTTAATTATGCTGATTTATGTGTTTAATAATGGGCAAATAATCTATTATCCATATGTGGATAATAGTTATTTTGCTCATTACTGTGTTGAATGTGTTAGGGGGCGGGGGGATGTGTATTGTATATTGCTATGTTTGTTGGGGTCAATTGTCTCCAATAAACATGCTATTGTGCCTTAGCCCCTTCATTGCAGGTAATGAAGCTGCTTTAATGTATTTTTATTAATAGTGTGCGGGAGCAGGGGGTCCCCTGAGCTGAACCGCATTGATTTCTGCCTCAGAGACCCCCTGCTTCCCGATTTACAGGCCCCTGTTTGGGGCATCGGTGCCAGTGTCGCCGCCATCTTTATAGCGTCCCCGTCGCGTCTTGGACGCTATAAAGATGGCGGCGACACTGGCACCGATGCCCCATACATTGCCCTGTAACTCGGGAAGCAGGGGGTCTCTGAGGCAGAAATCAATGCGGTTCAGCTCAGGGGACCCCCTTCTATTATTAAAATGTACATTAATGCAGCATCATTACCATTGCAGATAGCCGCTACGGTAAGGAATTATTGTTTATTGATATGTGTGTTTTGACAGTAGTGTAGATGTGTAGGGGGTCTCCAGAGCTGAACCGCATTGGTTTCAGCCTCGGGGACCCCCTACTTCAGGAGATACAGGCCCCGTTATGGGGTGCCGGTATCCTCTGCGGAATGTAAATATCCCGGTCACGTGACGCGGGAGCTTGAAAGTGCAGGGGATACCGGCACCCCATAATGGGGCCTGTATCTCCTGAAGTATGGGGCCCCCGGACCTGAAACCAATGCGGTTCAGGTCCGGAGACCCCCTGCTCATGTACACTATTATTAAAATGTATTTATTTAGTGTACGATCGCCTGTAACAGCCTTGCATGGAGATACAGAATCTCCATGCAAATGTTACATGCGGCTTATTTTTTCTATCACTTAGCGTACGTGAAGTTTAAGAATGCTAGCAGGGGAAAAAAAGCAACACGTACGCTGTGGCTGTTTTGAGCACGTACGTTAGAAAATGGGCTCAAGGCCTTAGTGAATCGCGTCTCCGGCCTCACTTTTTAACGGACGTGCTTTTTTATTTCATCCGGACGCAAAAGCATTGAGCTTAGTGCATAGCCCCCACAGTCCCTGCCCCGTGGAGCTTACAATCTATGGGTTTTTTTTTAGGTGCCTGAGGCACGGAGATAAAGTGAGTTGCCCAAAGTCACAAGGAGCCGACACCACCATGTTCCCCTGCTTCAAACTCAGTGCCAGTCAGTGTCTTTACTCACCGAGCCACTCCTTCTCCCCATGTTCTATAACTGTCAATGTCACCTCCCCTCTCCTCATATCACACATAACGTTATATACCAATCAATTTAAGTCTCTCCACATTCATATTATGTTTATGCTTAAAATGTTTGCAGACTCCATGTGTTAACAGGCCTCTAAGGATATTCCCTCTATGTCCTACAAAGCGTTATTTTAGAGTGCGCTTGGTCCTACCTACATATTGTAGACCACAGCAACACCCTAAAAGATAAACAACACATTTAGTACAAAATGTATAAAAGAAAACTCTTCATTGGGAATCTCTCCTTGGAATGATTAGATTTAAAAGCAGTGGTATTGTGATGAATACAATTACAAGTAATACATATCCCTCCGCATTTAAAGCACCCTGCGTCTTTAACCTTATGACCTTTCATTTAAGAGATGCCCCCTGCTGCCTAAAGTACAGTAAGGTTTTTAAGATTTGTAAGTGTTGTGGCTCATCAATAAACTATTTTCAGTCTATCTGGGATACATTTATTATGAACATGATCTCATTGTAATATACCCCAGTGTTTCTGATTCTCTTTTTTTGTTCTTTTCTAGGAGAGCTAGTTTCTATGCATGCCGACTGGAAAAGCACTTATACGTAATTGGTGGAAGGAATGAAACAGGCTACTTGTCAAGTGTGGAGTGCTATAACCTTGAGACTAATGAATGGCGTTACGTATCCTCTTTACCACAGCCTTTGGCAGCTCATGCAGGAGCGGTGCATAATGGGAGACTATACACATCCGGTATGTCATTTGCAATAGCTTATACCATCACAGACAGTACTGCAAGGGATTGTGGGGGATATGTATCAATCCTCACAAGTGGAGCAAATTTGAAGTACTTTTCCAAATATGATGCAAATTGTACCGTGTTGTTGTTTTACTCTTGCGTTAATGCCTCAAAGTGCTTTGCTTTGTCAGTTTTGCTTTACTTGCGTCAGTTAGCGATGTGTGGATTGTTTTTTGACCATCAATAAAATGTGCCAGGTCTCATGTGGTATTAACCTCTTTTTCTTAGCACTGTAATATAACAGGCTTCATACATACGGAGCAGGAACAAGGGGACACTTATGAATAGGATTGCTCCATCAATGGAGCAAATAGCTCCCTTTGATATATACCATTAAAACCATTAACGTTGTACTGACAGTGTATCTATCAAAAACTGGCTTCTACTGTTCACAAACAGGTGGCTGTATTTTATATTCTTGTGTAGCAACTGGTACAGTATATACAATACCATTACCAGTTGGATTCAGTTATGACTTGTATTACTCCTTTTTGTAATGGTACATTAGTGCTCCATTGTTTTGTTGATCTATTTATCGTATAACAATTACAGCCTCACTTGATCCATTTCTAAATCCTCTCTCGCATGTGAGTTAGTTGACAACCAAGGAGCATGGTACAGAAGTTATTCTTCAAATAATGAAGCACTTGAAATATATCTTACATGTGTAAGCACAAAATGTGTTTAACTGGACCCACGATCACAAATGAGTACTGCATCACCAGGCATAATAGTCATTGTATGGATAACCCTGTACTGATCAGTTTTTCCATCTTTGCTTCTGCATATTAGGGAAACAGGTAGAAGCTTTATTTATTTAATTGTATTCTTGTACATATTTTAAAATCGACACAAGATTTTTCATGCCAGCCGCCTGTACGACTTGCATGGAGTGTAACATCCATACAAAAAAAATAAATGAATTAGTGCTATGTATTATTGTTCAGACGCATAGCTGCTAGCATGGAAACGTATGTCCGTACATGTGGTGTTTACATAAAGTTTTAAAATGCGTTGGAAGGCCAGAGTTAGCCTGGTTGACATTTTAACGACTTAACCAGGCTCATTTCAATAAGAGTGGTTACATGTGTAACTGAGCCGATATGAAATAGAGATCTCCTAAGTAGACTTCAATAATGCCACTTGCATTGCTGCTTTTCTAAAAGTTGCCCAATAAAATGGTGTCTTCTTCAATTGTCCCTACATTTTTTAACAGCCCTTTACGTTTCTTTTTTTTAGCACACACCATAAAGTCTTTAATAATGTTTTAATACAGGAGCTTTTAAGTCCACAACATTCTCCTCGTCTCATCTGCACCTTGTGTTGTCTAAGAATAATTAAACTATGAGAATTGTGCAATGGTAATGTATAAAAATGTTGCCATTGCTAAAAATGTGCGTAATCTGCAGGTGGTGTTCACAATGGAGAATACGTCCAGTGGTTATACTGTTATGACCCGGTCATGGATGTTTGGGCCCGAAAGCAAGATATGAACACAAAGAGAGCTATCCATGCTTTAGCTGTAATGAATGATCGTCTATATGCAATTGGTGGAAACCATTTGAAAGGTCAGTTTCAACATCAATAACATATTTAATATTAGATAATACAATACCTGGTTGTCCTAGGACCAAAGTGAGCCAATGGCATTGGCATATTCGAATGGAAAAATGTAAGCGATTGACACAATTGTTATACAAATCAAACAAGTAGGTAGTACAGGATATTCAGCGCTCGTGCTACAGATGATTAATAATGGAAAATCCCCTTGCTGCACGTGTGTGGAGCGTCTCCCTAAGCAGCTCCCAGATCAAGGTGATCCCCCCTAAGAAAGGGGGGATACACCCTGAAAAACAAGAAAAAAAATGCACACAATGCGCACCAGGGATTAAGAAATAGTCATTTATTAGTAAAAAATAATAATAAAAATAATACTGAGGGGATCCAACCCCACCTCAGTAACAGATGTTACACAGCTAGGTTTCAGTGACAATACACATGATCCCTGAGATACATATAATATTAATATATCGCTAAACAGTATAACACATAAAATACAATAAAAAGTAATCAGTTAATATAAAACAATAATCCAAAGTAGTTTGAGGTGAAACCACCATAGAGGACTATCAAAAACTGACAGGGGGAGACGGAAACTCACACTGAAGCAGAGATGTGGGTCCACGGTGACGCCATGTGGGTCAGGACGAAGCACGTAGTGCGAAACGCGTAGAGGTCACGACAGGTCATCCTGCGCGTGTCTGCTGACGGGCTGAGACGGCGCCTGCAAGAAGCACATGCGGTGTTTCCATCTCTGCGGTGCCGTGATCCGGATCTTCATACGGTCACCGTGGACCCGCATCTCTGCTTCAGTGTGAGTTTCCGTCTCCCCCTGTCAGCTTTTGATAGTCCTCTATGGTGGTTTCACCTCAAACTACTTTGGATTATTGTTTTATATTAACTGATTAGTTTTGCTTTTTATTGTATTTTATGTGTTATACTGTTTAGGGATATATTAATATTATATGTATCTCAGGGTTCATGTGTATTGTCACTGAAACCTAGCTGTGTAACATCTGTTACTGAGGTGGGGTTGGATCCCCTCAGTATTATTTTTATTATTATTTTTTACTAATAAATGACTATTTTTTAATCCCTGGTGCGCATTGTGTGCATTTTTTTTTTTCAAATCAAACAAGTATATGTATTTTTAAATATTTGTCAAATGTTGAATGGCTTCATAGTAACCAAATGCTTTGGTGATAATACTGTTTGTCATCTGCTGTACATGCCAGTGATGTTTAATCCAGAGCCTTTCCCCTTTCATGTTTTGTTTGTCAAATGATGGCAGCACGAGTTCTTCAACCCCTTGAGTACTGCCTGACGTAACAATTACTGACCTAACAGTCACGCTCGGGTGCTGCACAATGTAACAGATACATCATAGGAGGGGATGAGGGGGCACACTTCAAGAGCATCTCAAAAATATTGAATTGTTACAGAGGAATGCGTTATTTTTAAATGTAAAAGGGTGAACAGCAGCCTCTAAATACCAGGCCAGGGTGTCCAGCAATTCATGGTTGTCTGTTTTTTTCCCTGCATCTCTATGGCAATTTGGAGCTATGTAACGTTTGTGGAGTAGTAGGGCAAAATCCTGGCCTATGTGCAAATGTCAGGGTTTGCACCTCGTAAAAAGAAGTCAATTATCAATATCAATTTAGAATTGCTCAGAAATAGACGCAAAATGCATTCTGCATGGGGGTTAGAACAATTGTGACTTCATAGGCAGAATAACTAATTTATTTAAATTAGGTCATTATGGGCGTGCACCTATTTAATGGCACCTTTCCTACCTTGGCGTGGAATTTAGAGTACGTTTACTGTCTTTTCTGAGTTTATGAAGGCATGTGAATTGTTGCATCACTCCACACTTTAAGAACACATGAATATCACCATGGACATTGCTGCACTATGGCCGCTTTGTGTGCTGTGTTGTTGCACAGGAACTAACTGGCACAAAATGATTTGCAAGTTAATAGACCAAGGAGCAGAAGAAGAAGCCCCAAAGCACATCCAATATGTCCAATTATTTAGTTCATTTCTATATGTTTTTTTTCTGGGGGGTTTCTTCACATTAGTATGGGTCATTCAGTTCAATCCTTTGACCAAAATATTTCAAGCCTGACACATTTCAACTACAAATGTGCAACTCCAATTGACACAAGTAATTATATACGTATAGAATGCTGTGGGTGTGGATTTTGAGCTTGCTAAGATTGTGTATGTCACATTTCAGAGGAAGCAATGAAAGGATTTCATGTTTTTTGTTGTTGTCTTTTTGATCTCACATTTTATTATAAGAGTTTCACATAATAACAGGAGGGGTAAAAAAAGAGAAATAAGGGGGGGAAACACATGGGGGAAAAAACAGGTAGGCCTTTTTCACATTTTCACAGTTGCATTGAGTCCACTTGAGAGCGAGACAGCGCAGGCGCCCAGGAGCCACCGGTCAGATTTGCAGTAGTATCCTTGGGAAACCTGCTCTCAGTATATGCGCTCCACGGTTTCCAAACTCCCATCAATTTTGTGCAGCGTGTCGGAGTGAATGCTTGTCAGTTTCTCCATCATGAAGACCCATCAAATTCCAGATTTAATTTGGTCAATAGAAGGAGCCAATTGTTTGACTAGGGATTCCGAGGCGGGATTTCATGTAACCCTCCCTGCCCGGGTCCTAGGGAGTTTACATCAGTGTCCACATTGCTGACTACTCAGAAGGCATTACCTTATTCAGGGTGCTGGATTCATACGGCTGGGTGGTGATATAGCAATTAAAAAAACTTTATTCATTCAACAGCAGCTTTATTGTCACATTAACATACACAGTGATATTGGTATGGACATAGCTGCATTCTGCCTTGTGCTGTCTGAACCTTTTCTCCGCCTGCTAGGGAGGTGCTGAGGCTTGATCCCCTATGTTACCTAATGTGGCCATCTTCTGGGTGGCCTGGGAATGGCTTAATCTCTTTAGGGCCTCCGTTGGGCCTTGTGTTGCTCTCTCTCTCTCTGTAAGGGCACGGCATGCCAGCTCATGGTGACCTGCAGTGAGGCTAGCTATGGATCCTCCTGTAGGGCTGGTCCAATTCTACCCCCCGGCTTTGAACTTTGGAGCACCCTCAGGGCATAGGCTGCTTCTATATTAACTCAGAGAGTAGAAATGAACCATTCTTAAGGCCACTATCTAAATGGGACATTTTCCCTAACTGTCAAATATTAAAAAGGGAATCCTATCTATTTACATAAACACTTACTTACTATATACACTGAGATCCCTCCTCTGTGTCTCCTCCAGGGATCTGAGTTCCAGAAGCTTCACCCGTCCTATTTATACCGGCCTGATGTCACTGTCTCCAGGCAGAAAGGGCCGAGGCCTAACTTCTGCTCAGTCACCACAATACCATGTGGTGGGGAAGGGGTGTTGCTCTGTGTTGGCCCACACAGTTAACCACTTAAGGTCATAGTAATCCTAAAGGGGGGTTACACACACATCATTGTTACGCACAGTCATATATGTGATACAGACAGTAAACATGCACATGGAGGACAATTGCACTAATCTAATACCTCATTAACATCATTTTAGACCAGATGCTAGCAACTACGTACTGTAGCACCTAATCTAAATTAAGTCAGACACACAGAAATAAAATTATTATTTTTATGCCATAGCAGGGTCTATTTGAAGGTTCATCAAAGTTTTATTGTTTTTTGTGGAAAACGAATTGCTACAATGCAAAAGAAAAAAATGAGAATGATTAAATACTTGAATTACCTGAATTTAATATTTTTCATATGCACGGGAAGCCAAGATACGGGTCGCTCCATAGAAACATGTATGTCTCAGTCTGATAAAAGACCATTTATACTTTAAAATCTTGAGACCTATTGGGGAAAGCAGGCTCTATTTCGTGTAAGTAATCCAGTCACACAACCAGTGTTTGCAATTGTGCCCTATAGGTTTCTCACATCTGGATGTCATGCTTGTGGAGTGTTACGACCCAAAGGGGGACCAGTGGAATATTCTACAGACCCCTATTTTAGAAGGCCGCAGTGGACCAGGATGTGCAGTGCTAGATGATCGATTTTATCTTGTCGGAGGCTACAGCTGGAGTATGGTAAGTGCCACGTTGTACAATTATAAGTCAACTACCATCTTAAAGAGACATCTTTACCTCTCAGGTTACAAAGTACACAATTTCACTCTTTTTAGTAAGTACCCATGGTACCACTATTTTTTTTTTTTTTTTACATTAAATTTTTTTATTGTTTTCTGACGGGTACATTCACATCACATGGTTGTTTATAGACAGTAAACTTAATTAACATATACATTTAAAAGTGAACAACCCGAAGCATCTCAAGGTTGATTTATCGAGAAGAGGCGATCTGCCCCTAGTATTTTGTAACCTCCTATGCATTTAGATTCTACTATGTAGATCCCGTCCGGGAGAATTAACAGTTTTAGGAGGATCTTAGATCAAACCCCTTATATTAGTACTGTAAAGGATAGGCAGAGAGAGAGAGGGGGAGAAGAGAGAAGAACAGAAGAAGGGGGGAGGGAGGGGATAGGAACGGGGGAAGCTAAGGGAAGGGGTGTAGTTGTCCTCCCCTCCACCTTGTCAAAAGACCCTGAGTAGACATGAACTCCCCCTTAGAGGGGTCAGTGGTCTAATGCAGAGTCCAACTGAAGCATCCATATCTCATTTTTAATCTCTTTAATTATAAGGCCACTGTGCCCAAACTTTCTCATATTGTACTATATTCTGTTTCAGGAGCGCCGATAGGTATTCCATAAGCTTGACCTCGCGTATTTTTTTTTTTTAATGACATTCCTACATTGCTTTTTTAGATAATGGGTTTGTTGTAGAACAGCTCTCTTCTTTTCATACAGGTTTAATAGTTGTGTCAGGGCAAAGCCTAGCACGGCTTAAAGTAGCAGATTTTTTTTTTTTTTTAAATTACAGAATTGAAGAACAGAGTCTCTGGAGCTGACCTGTGTTCATTTCAGCTCCGGAGATCCCCTGCTTCCAGAGATACTTACTCTGTAGCGGTGCCGGTATCTCTGCAGTCAGAGAAACTGTGCGCCTAATATAATGGCGGCTTTAAATGTCCCTCGTCACTTGGGCCAATAGGAATCCATTGTGGCTTCCTATTGGCCAAGGTGACCGGGACATTTAAACTGCACAGGAATACCGACTGCACCTACGGAGTAAGTATCTCTGGAAGCTGGGGGTCCCCGGAGCTGAAATTAACACAGTTCAACTCCAAAGACCCCCTGCTTCAATCCTGTAATTAAAAAAATAAATAATTTAACACACAATGCAGCCTGTTCTGCTGCTTTAACATACATTTAGTTATTCTAATTTGTTTAAAACTACTTATTTGAGAAAAACATACTATTTATTGTGGCTACAAAAGGTAAAAAGTTAATTGCAGAAATAGTACTTTTCTAGTATGAAATTCGGTACATTTATTATAGTTATATTAAATGTATTATAGTTTTTCACAGCTATAGAAATTACTCCAGTTTGTTCCTATCCTTCTCTACTGATAAGCATGATGAGTTTTTGTACTAATGCTAAAGCTGCTAACTTTATAAATTAACTACTTTGTTTAAAACCTTATTCACTTGTTCTTGTTTACATGTCATTGACTACAGAGATGTTATGTTTATTTGTTACATTATAATACAATGTGTAACAAATATTGTGGCTAAAATGAACTCTACAGACTTTTTCTAAATAAAATCAACCTTACAATATTACATCCATTTGAACATTTTTTATATATATATATATATATATATATATATATATATATATATATATATATATATATATATTTTTTTTTTTTTTTTTTAAATGAATAATTAAATGTATTCGTTAAAATTTTAAAAATCAGCATTATATGTTATAATTCCAGTTCGGGATTTTGTGTTTTTTAGGGAGCATACAAATCTTCCACTATTTGCTACAGTCCTGAAAAAGCAAGCTGGACAGAATTAGAGGGGGACGTCGCAGAACCTCTCGCAGGCCCAGCCTGTGCTACCGTCATACTGCCAACCTGTGTCCCCTACAACAAATAATGCCTGGACATTGGAAGGACATTGTAACATTGCAAGGGTGTGGCTTTTTTGTTTGAAAATTACTTCTTACTTTAAAATGCTTTACAAGCAAGACACAAATGAACAATGTTTTAAAGATTTATCAAAAATGAAACTTTAAAAAAAAAAAAAAAAATGAAGCTGTTGAAACTATTTAATGTCCAACACTGGGAACTAATTTGACCTCTTTTTATCCAGTAGAATTCAACAAACAGGTGTACTGTGTGAAACAAAGCTAGGATATGGGCCGTGCATTCAGTTCTGCCCACGCAAACTTGGGACCATGCGGTCATATATTCACCTTGGCTTAAGTATATTGACATTTATCATTCATTGCTCTCTATTGCTACAGTACAGCGTCTTGTAACTAGATTCCTTTCATGAGCCCTTCTGCCCAATATCTGAGCGTGTCTGAGCTGATCCAGCAATTTGCTAAACCACTGGTACCAATATGTAGTTGTTGTACATTCTCTTATATTTGTGTGTATAATAATCAGTTGCCTGGGAGGGAGCTTTGTGCACTGAGTGAATGCAGAAACATTGTAGAAACGATGCACTCGCAGGACTCCTGCAAACAATTATTTTATTCAAAAAGGCGGGGTCGATGTTGCGGTGTGTATATATATAAATACACACACACACACAAGGTCTAAAGACATATTTTACCCTTAAGCAATGATGCACTGTTCATACACTAGTGTATTTACCTTGCAATGCCAACCAACAAATATGTTTTCTTATTCAATGTGTGTGGCCCATGCCTTTATCTGACATTGGTGACTTAAGTGAAGCTCTTGTGGGTGTCATCAAAAGTTTGGGACCTTGCAAGATACTTAATACATCCAAATGTGAGCCAGCACAACACAATCATGTATTGATTCCTTTGCAAAAGTCTGCCATGTGCATTAAATGCCACCATAAACTCCTGATTTATTGCAATGCAAAGGGGTGATAAATATCTGAAGACAAAACACCCCTGTGACACACCTGAACCTAGCACACTGCCTGTTGTACCTAATAAGATATTGACAGGCTACACGGCGTTGTAGAGCCTGGATTGCAAGTACAGTATTTCAAGAGCTATTGCAACATCAGAGACATACTAAGGTGTGAGCATGTTACAGATATGAGCTGGGATAGCATTCAGCTGATAAAATTCCATGTCACTAAGGATTGCTATGAAAACCCCATTGGGCTCTATGTATAAAGTGGTACGTACGTGTGTGCTGACAGTTGCATTAACAAGTGTGCACTTTTTTCTGTCTGAAACATGACATATTTATGAATTGTATTTGTACTGTTATAGAATTTGGTAATAGGTATAGAAATGGTCTTCTGCACAGATTAAAAAAAAAAAAGACACCAACTTTAAGGTGACAGAGAGAAAACCAATGCAGAAAACATCAAGAAACGTTACACAAGCCGCACATTCCTTAACACATAGAGCGGCACCAATATGCAAAAGTAACCGCACCCGAACTCCTCCCACTTGCTCTGCGAAAATGCCACAAGCGAGATTAATACGTAGATCCCGTCTGTTGCACTTATATTTTAGTGCGGGTTGCGACAAAATAACGTTGCACCAGAATTTGATACATAGAGCCCCATGGTCTTTACTACCGTAGCTGATAACAATTGCCCATTTCTCATAAATCAGTACTACACAACAGAATAGAGGATATTTGATCAAATAAGCAGTGAGTCTGGGGTTTTAACGGTGTTCAAGACACTTTTTTACATACTTTATATAATACAATGGATGCTATAGAAATGCATAATGAGCTGTATACACCACATAATCTACTACAACTGCAAAGAGATGTGGAAGTGGAAGTAAGTTATGGTGGGTGAAAAAGGTGACAAAAAACCTCCACCGTTGGCATATAGCCAATAAAGAATATCACTTGTGAGAACATTCACATGTCCTATACAGGTCTACAACCCTGCCTTTCACCATTATCACCTAGCATACAGTGCTCCCACTGCAGCAAGGGATTCTGGGAAATGACATGCAAATCAGCACACAGTGTCACCATTTGCCTCAAATCCATTTTTACATGGAATTATTATAAGCTAATGCTCGCTGTCAACACAGCTTTTAAGCACACCATGGGATTAGATACCAAGCCAGTCAAACCACTCACAGACAGCTGTTCCGACCTTTTGGGTCTCATCAGTGCGAGGGTGGTTGTGCTGGCTTTGCAATTTTCAAGCTTTGTAAATTTACCATACACATTATTTAAGTTATGGTGGGTGAAAAAGGCGACAAGTGATATTCTTTATTGGCTATATGCTAATGGTGGAGTTTTTTTGTTGCCTTTTTCATCCACCATAACTTAAATAATGTGTATGGTAAACCTACCCAGCTTGAAAATTGCAAAGCCAGCACAACCACCCTCGCACTGATGAGACCCAAAAGGTGAAAACAGCTGTCTGTGAGTGGTTTGACTGGCTTTGCATCTAATCCCATGCTGTGCTTAAAATCTGTGTGAACAGCGAGCATTAGCTAATAAGGGTTCCATGTAAAAAATGGATTTGAGGCAAAAGGTGACACTGTGTGCTCATTTGTATGTCATTTCCCAGAATCCCTTGCTGCAGTGGAAGCACTGTATGCTAGGTGGTAATGGTGAAAGGTAGGGTTGGAGACCTGTATAAGACATGTGAATGTGCTCACAAGTGATATTCTTTATTGGCTATTGTGTGTGTGTGTGTGTGTGTGTGTGTGTGTGTGTGTGTGTGTGTGTGTGTGTGTGTGTGTGTGTGTGTGTGTGTGTGTGTGTGTGTGTGTTTGTGCATATATATATATATATATATATATATATATATATATATATATATACAGTGGTTGACAAATCACCAAAAAATCTACTCGCCACACAAAAAAATCTACTCGCCACCTAGTACCAAACGTGTGCTGCTTGGGCCAATATTTACTCGCCCGGGGGTTAAATCCACTCGCCCGGGGCGAGCAAATGTATAGGTTTGTCGAACACTGTATATATATATATATATATATATATATATAAATAATCAGGAGCGCTCTTATTTCTTTATTTTCTTATTGAATATCCTTTGACTTTAATCTAAAACAAGGATCTATTGTTTTATTGCGTCTGTTCTTGATGTATTTTATTATGTGCGTAAGTTCCTTATTTTTACAATTACAAAGCATAATGAGTTCTACCTACAGAATTCTTCAATTTACATGCACCCAGATTTTACAGGTTGAAAGAAAAATATAATTTAATAGGCAGACAACCATGAAGTATTATTTGGTTCAACATCAGGATGTAATGTGAATGTTAGCAGTGCATACGGGGGGGAACAACCTCTATGTTCAACTCAGCATACAGTAAGTATCTATTGTATTGTATGAATTATGTTAACAACACAGGATTTTGCCACAGGTCCAAAAACCAGGACATAATCCCCTATGTATTGCTATCTCCCAAATATCTTTTACTCAAACTTCCCTTCTGCGTTATCATTACATCTGCAGTTGCATTATTAGCATTCTTCTGTGTGTTCTTAGGGGTTGTCGTAGGGTCATTTTCAATTAAAACACAATTTTCTTTTGTACCCATTTTTTTTCTTGAGAGACTGAGATATTTGGGCTTATTCTAAAAAAGGGAATGTCTTGCAGGCCCCTCTGGCAATCAAGGGGTGGCCAAGTGATAATGCTATAGATATTGATGGGCTTATTCTATATCCGGCAAAGCGGCCGATAGGGAAATTTTTAGCACAAATTCCCAATTGACTTTGGCCACTTTGGTGGATATAGAATGAAGCCCTTTAGTAAATAGTCCCAATTGCAACACATGCTTTCGATCAAAGTTTAAAGGTCACTGCTCTAGCCCTTACTGGGAAGTTTATGTCAGGCATTATAATATAAAATGTATTTATAGAACATTCATTTTGCTTGGTGAAATTGAAACTAGTTGTTGAGCCAAGTTGAAATATGTTTTGGATTAACATATTGATATAAACTGTTACAATAATTATAATACTACATGTCAATTTTATGTTGTTGAAGTTTATCTGGAACATACAAGTATGTGTCCTTCCATGTTAATATATCTAAATTAATATTAGTAGTGGAATGGGCCTCAAAAACATTCTGTGAATGCATAGGATAGCTTACGTACACCGTATAAAATCCCCCCTAACTGCAAAAGTAATGACATAACCCTTTGCCTGATTCAGCACAGATTCTGTCGTTTTTCCACAGTTTTGGTGTAAAAAATGTGTTCTAATATCGATCCTGTTCTGACTGGTAGCAAAGGACTTGTAAAATGTCATACCAGAAAAGTGCTAACGCTGTCAGTGGGTGATAGTGCGCCATACAATATCTATAAGATAAAACTTCAATATTAACCCCTTTGCTGCCTGAGGGGCTAGCGATGCATGGCACAGTAATGCATTGCTGGCACTTCTATCAGCAAATGGGTTTAATGCAGGGGTCCTCAACTCCAGTCCCCCCAACAGGTCTGGTTTTAAGGATATCTATGCTTCAGCCAAAGACTGAGCCACTGATTTTGCCACCTACTGTATGCTAAAGCAGGGATATCCTGAAAATCTGACTTATTGGGGGGGTGAGGGGGGTCTTGAGAACTGGCGTTATGAACCCTTAGTTTAATGGGTTCTGGGACAGCAGCACGGAAAAGATTTGGGATGGTGACGTGTTTAGCGTGTTTTAAATGCCCTCCTATTGCTACTGTAAAGTGCAATCTATGTTGTTTTTGTATTAAGTGGTGATAGGGGGAAATTACTTCTTTTCTTATCCCAAGGACTCCAATTTCCTTGTAAAATAAGACATTGGGCAAGATAGATTATTATTATTTTTTCCATTGGAAGAAACATGTAAAAGCAATTTGTTCCAGCACAAAATAAGGCTTCCCTGCTTAATATCAAAACTGGTGGAAGACTTGTCTGAAAGCGATATACGGCAGCTGTCACCTGACTTGTCTAATGAAATGTGCAATCTTCTGAATTCCAACTTTAAATGGCTATTTGTTGTCCTTTGAATGGTTCTTTTTTACCATAGTAATTTAAAGCTTTCTATCTTTCAAGAAGGCATGACGAAGGAAAGCGGTGTTATTGAAGAAATCATAAAAAGAATGTAAATTTTGTACAGTATCAGAATGTATAAATTGAGCTTGCTTGTAGGGAAAAAAACTTTAAATAAAACTTTATGAAAGAATTCAGCTCTTGGTGTTATAACATGATTTACTCTTCAAAGATATATACTTTATTTGTTTGATCTGTTTGAAATATTGTGTACAGTACATCTACATGACTAAGTTACAGGTAAGCAGAAAAAAATAATCCTATATATTTGTAGTAACACATTTTTTTTTTCATACATACAGTCTTTGAAATATCTAGTAATTATTTAATACCAGGATTAAATTATTTGTATGTACAGATTATTGGTGCAATGCAGTGCTGCAAGTATAATATGACGAATACAATTGTAAGAGCGATATTTACTAAGCAGACCATGCTAATTACCACAAATAATGATTTTCTACTTGAGCTGATACATGATAAAGATTCAAGTAACTTTCCTACAATTGCTTATAAATACAGTAACTGGTCTCTAACTTCTTATTCAGATCTGACCCTAATACCAAATGTACTTGATTGGATGAGCGAGCGAAGTGAAGACATCTACTAGAACTTTGTGACCACTTTGGTTGTGTGTCTGTGTTTTTGTTCGCGTGTTCTCTCTGCACAGGCCAAACACCTTAACCGATTCTGGTGACATTTTGAGGGCACCTTTCTGCCATCCTAACTTAGATCCGCCACGAGTTTCAACCAAATCAGTGCACCCCCAATTATTTTTAGTGATTAAAAAAAAATGGCAACGGAACATCTCACCAACCGGATGTTTGATAAAAAAACCTAAAATGTATTATTTTGCAACTTTTACAACATTTTCAGATAATTTGCTTGAACCGTTTCAGAGAATTATTATTTTTTTAATGAAAATAAATTGGTAATCGAGGTAACAAACAACCCTGTACAACAACCACCTGCAGATTTACTGTGACATCTAGGCGACAGTGATAATTATTCACTGCGCAATAGGTTTTCCATGGTATCCACGATGTCAGTATAACTGTTCTTACAACACGGCCTTCTTGAGAATAATGAGTTTTGTGTGTTGTTTTTTGTTTTTCAACTTTCGGACAGTTTGTTGCGCATGAGATTGTCATTGTTACATGGAAGTGTTTTGCAGTTTGCGATAATATATTAAACGTATTTCTTCTCAACTCGCAATAATGTGAGAGTTGAAGTGGTTATTCAGTATTTGTATCTTTGTTGGACTTCAACGTTGTGACAGACAATAGCCGTCCTTTCTGGGCAACTTTCTGGCCGGTGCCTCGACTGCCAGTGGAACCTAAGCTTATTTATAGGCTTCAATAATTCCACACAACAATGCGAGAAGTAAATTGCCTAGACATTGACGTTTTTAACTGAAGTTTGAGAATACTAGGAGAATTTGATGACAAAGTCCACAAATTTACGGTGTTTCAAAATTTCTTTGCCTGGGTTTCATCCTCTGCTATGAATCTAGGTTTACTCGCACATCCCACAAAATGGTATAAAATATAGAGTTTTCCTAGATTATACCATTGTTATGTTAGAGTTTATAATAACTCTCTGCTGAACACTACCATGAATCATCTTCCCTTTCCCTCTTAACACTATATATTGGGATTTGTGTTTCTGTGATCTTAGTGACTCTCCTTTGGTGCACATTATAAGAAATCTAAAAAAGTGTACATAGGTATACATTATAAGGAATCCTGAAAAGGGGCTTATTTTCTCTTTTCTATTAATACAGTACATTTAAAGAAACTATAAGGTTAGGGGCATGTCAAATAGGCTTCCTTAAAAAGGGGAGTTTTCAGGGCGTTTTTAAATGTCAGAGTGATGGTGCGTGGTAGGGAGTTTCAGAGACAGGTTGCAGTAGAGGAGGTCTTGTAGGTGGGAGTGAGAGGAGGTAATAAGGCAGGAGGAAAGTGGGAAAGAGCGTATCTTAGAAATAGTTCAGAGGTGGAGATGGCAGGACTTAGTGAGAGAGTGAACATGAGGAACGAAGGAGAGGGCAGAATCAAAGATGACCCCTAAGCATCAGGTTTGATGCCTTGATGAAATTGTGGTATTATTAACAATAGGGGAGAGTTTGGGTGTAGGGTGACAGTGGGAGGGGTAAGAGTACTATCCAGGAGGTGATGGTGGAGAGACAGTTAGTGACCCGGGACAAGAAAGGTGGAGAGGTAAATTTGGGTGCCATCTCCACAGAGATGATATTGAAAGCCAAAAGATTGTATCATTGGATCATTGTTCTTTATTGCTGTAAAGGTTATTTTTTAATTCGTACTCCTCATGCTGCATCTGCAATCAAAGTTCTGCTAATCTTCAGCATAGATGCTGAGCTATGGATCCGAAACGTATTTCTTGGACCTTGTCAGATATACTCTGTGCATGTCAGTGTTCCACACCAATTACGTGTTTCAGGGGACGCTTTCATGCACAGCGATGGACATTTATGCAAAAGCCATTTCAGATGAAACTAAAATTAAAATCTGACTGACGGAAATCTTAGTAATCCTGTAAACTGAAACTCAAATAGTTTACAGAAATGGGAAGAAAGAAAAAAAAAGAACTTGTTTTAAAATTACTTATGCAGAATTAATCCCTTCCTCCCTGGTTGAATGAATATACCATATTTTTCTTAATAAAGCTGACATGAATTGCAAAGTGAACTCTGCTAACTTCTAGACTTCTTATCTTAGTCTTTCACCACTGCACAAAGCACAGGACACACTTACAAGACGCTGAGACCCCCCCCAAAAAGGCTTTCTTTTGCGAAATATTACACATCACTATCTTATACAATTCTTTCTCTAACCCTTTTGCAGGTGAAGGGACCAGTTATGCACTGCTGTAATGCGCTCCTGGCCCCTCTAGCAGCCAAAGGGGATGCAATTTGAATCTATTGTTTGTTTTTTAAAACAAGAGCTTGCTGTCAACCCGTTTTGTGCTGGAGGAGCCTGGGGTGCAAGGAGGAGCAGGACCCTCTGGCAGTGAATGGGTTAAACACTCTGAATGTCTGATGATTGCAAACACATTCGGCGGTCGCGCTAAGCATGGACGCGGCCTAACTAGGGCATCGAATGTTTTAGCATTAAAGTTAGTCAATGGGAATCCATGTTGAAACATTTCGGAGTAGAAAGGCCACAAGGTTATTACAATGTAAGTTTAGATACATTTAAAGATTTACAAATTACTATATTTAAAAATGTTGCAAACATTTATGACGTGCACTGCATATTTTTAAATTACCTTAACTCAGGGGTGCGCAAACTGGGGGCTGCAAAAAAATTATTGGGGAGGGGGGGCATTGGTGCTTACAGAGGCCCTGTGCTCTTTGCCACAACATTTAAATGAAATGCCTGGGGAGCGCGCAAGGCCTCTGTAAGTTCCCTTACCTGGTCTTCGGCGGCTTCTGGTGACACGTCACCATGGCAAAATGACAGTGTATAAACAATAATAGACAGCACTCTAAATAATGAATTAAAAAATCATGAAGTACAGGGTGCAAACGTAACAAAGTGGGACCAAACAACCCCACTGAAGATCATATAAACCAAAACAAGGGCTCCAGCACACACTGATTAATAGAGAAAACGAAAGAGTCAAGGAATAAGCCAAAATTTTTAAAGCGGTGATAATAGAACAAAAGGTATCACACAAATATGGAAATGCTACACGACTATAAATGCAGAATATATGGATCTTAAAAAGCACAAGTGTAGGGGGGAGAGACACAGGGAAGGGGAGTGGGGGAAAAACACCAAAGGAAAAACTGCAAACAAATAAACACAGAATAAGACAATGGGGGAGGGCAAGAGGGGCAACGTTTCAGGGTAACAACCCTTTCCTCAGGCCCGTTCCCTTGGGTCCAACGGAACCACAAGGTACTTTCCTTAACACTATCCCCCCCTACAAGACACAAAGTAGCCAAGTAAGAATTAGCTCAGAATCAAGCCCTGGTCAAAAGTCCACAGTATATGCAAGAGTGTATACAAACTCAAACCGTCCTTTAAGTGGGATTATCAGGCTTGTGTCCTCTCTCTCTCAGATTCAAAGGTGGCTGGATGATGAAACCCCTGCTTTAACTTACAAGAAAGTTTCAGTGTGAGAAACTGTACTCAGCAACTACAGTAGCATGAAATTAGCTGGAGCAGAGTCCAAAGGCCACTTCAAGGCCCTTCAGCGGGCCACCAGTTGGAGTGGCCTGAAACCCAAAAGTAACAAAACCCAAAGTAACAATGAATGAATTTGAATATCTGAAGCTGCTGGGGAAAGGTACCTTTGGAAAAGTAATTTTAGTTGATGGTACCGTGTTGGCCCATAGAGAGGACAGAAGAAAATACTTTTGTAATAAAAATGAACTAAAGTAAGATAGAAGTGATACCCTTACTGACAAACTCGTGGTTACAATGTATGCTGTGACAGTGGAGCTATTCAGTATTGGAGTTCCATGCTAGAGCTCCTGCTCTCAATAGCAGAGGTTGTGGGTTCTGATCCCGTTGGGCCTCACACCCGCACTCGGCCGCTCTAGACCCTCTGCCTCCGGAACCTCTGCCACCGGCGCTTCTACGATAAGGTATGTTTTTAAGGGTTGGGGTAGGGAGTTAACTTTAGGGTTTTAATGGTTAGGGAAGGGGTTAACTTTAGGAGTTTTAGGGGTTAAGGTAGGGGGTTAACTTTAGAGGTTTTAGCGGCAAGGGGTTTTAGGCTAGCGGGTTAAGGTTTTTATGATAGGCTGTAGCATTTGTATTAGGGTTTTTTAGGGTAAGGGTTAAGGTCAGGTATTTAACTCAGTGGCGAAGCGGCCACCTTAGGAGTGTCCCAGCGGTGGGGTGAGTCACGGCAAAGCGCCGGTGATCATTTGTTCACGGCGAAATGGCCATGACCAAATGTCCTGGACCATAGTGCGCGGTTTGCTTTCTCTTTCAAATAAGCAAGTTGCTTCCTAAATCACTACAGCTAGGTCAATCGATTAATTGTATATTAACTAGAGATATCTTTAAAGCCAGTCCTGGTGGTGGCCCTTGAGGATGGACCACCCTGACTGGAATGTTGCCTTGTGTGTATTCCAATAATTATTCAGGTCTTTATTGTACTGTACGTTCCCTAAACACCTTTGCTTGGCCACTGTTGCACACATCCACATCCCCAGCGAAGAAACACTTTCCCCTTAAGTCTATTCCCCTTTTAAGCTTTGCATGAAACATGCCTTTATATTACAGCTATTAAGTTCTTCGATGCTGAAGGTTTTGGGAATGTGTTTACGGCCCCTCTAGCACTAAAGAGATTAAATTAACTTGATTTGGGGTATTTGGATTTCTGTCACAGTAAGTAAATTAAACAATGGACATGATGTCAGCAACGGGAAGAGAGTTACTCAGTGCATATATCACACATCCCTGCGATTCTAGCAATGATGCCATTCTGCACCTCTGCAGGAGTGCAATAAGTGGTGCGATAAACCAGGAAATTAGAAGAATGTAAATTCTCGCAAAGGAATTGCACGCTGGGGGAAAAATTGCTTCCTCATGCTTATATTTTTTTTCCATGGAAATAATTCACCTACCTCCTAAAATCAAATTGTTAAATGGCTTGGTGGGAGAGCATAACCTGAAAATGATATGCTTCTGGACTCAGAAATATCGGCTGGGTAATCTCTCCCCTATCTGCACGAGTGTACATGCTGCCCTCCTGAGAGATTGATATTCCCTGTCTGGGGGGTTGGGGGGGGACTTGTCTATTCTAACCAGCTCACTGCCAGAGGGTCCTGCAGCAGGTTGCAAAGCAGCAGTGGCAGTGAAATGGTTAATCCACCGCCTCAAAGTAAGAGAAGAGATCTGTTCTCTGAAATGGGAGACTGTGTCTCGGCTTCGTGTGACTTTTACTAACCCATTATTACTAGTTTAGTACGGGTCACTTTATTCTGCAGCGGAGTACTTCGGACATCAAAATTGCTGAAGGGGTTCAAGTAGGACAACCTTTCTGACAGACTGGTACAGATGTAACAGATGTTGCTGCCCACAGTGTCGCGGACAACCAAGCAAAGGTCTGTGGCGCCAGGGACAGTGTCTGCCGCAATGCCGCTGTGAGGGGGTGGAGGGGAATAGGAGGGTGCCCGTGCTTCTGAATGGGACGCACCGCAGCATTAATCCTTCAGTGCCACGGTCGCGTGAACGCACGTGGCAGCAGCACCGAAGACAGTAAGTCTTACTACATCTGCACAAAAGGAGGCGCTTACACATGAAAAAGTTGCTTTCTGTCTGTGTGCCTCCAGTGCTAAAAAAAAACATTAACTTGCTCATAAGCTATTAATGATATCCTTGTGTAATTATTGGCAGCATGGCATACACCAGGGGTGCGCACACTCTTCTCCCTGCGCCCCCCCCCCTGCCTGCTCTCACCCCCTGATCGGCTCCGGTGTCATTTGACGGCGCGTTGCCATAGCGACGCGTCGCTGGAATGTGACGGAAAGTCAAGTTACAGAGGCCTCGCACGGTCCCTAGCATTTAATTTAAATGCCTTTGGGGAAGCGCGGGGTCTCTGTAACCGCCGCGCCCGCCACCCAGAAAATCTCGCGCCCCCCTGTATGCACACCGCTGGCATACACTTCTACAGACAGTGTTACAGAAAATATTTAAGGAACCTCTCTAACGCAGCTGGATAGGGCATCCTTTGCTATTGCTAAGGGGTTAATAACCCCATCACTGTCAGATAGGCCGTGATGCATTTTGAAGAGAAGTATTGGAGGCCAGACAGGCAGGAGTTAATGTCTTGTAGGAATATATATTGTATATTTTCAAGCCGGCTCGCTCTACATGAGATCCTCATTTTTTTTTTCCACTTCACTGAACAACCTTCATTATGATACTTATTCCAGCATTCACAAACCCAGTCAACTAGCTGAGCTACACCTCTAACGTTACAATATTGATGAATTTTTCACTCTTCTAATATTGTACGGTTAAAAATGTCCCCGCATCTTTTCTGCAGAATTAGATGGTGTTAGGAGACCTCACGTCTTAATGTCATTAATAAGCAATGACATAGAATATCTGCAGCTAACCAGTTGCAAGGTTGACGCAGGGGGAAAAAAAAACATATTTACAAAGAAATACTGGCGTGATAAAGTGGTGGCGGCCCAAATACTGCTGGGTGCATTTTAGAGGTTGTTCTGCACTTATAAATCATAGATAATTCTGTAAGCTCTGAATTTGCTTCTGCACATTCTTAAATGGTATCAAATCCACAGAGGCGTCTTTTCAACCTTTCTTTGTTTGCTTCACCCTTCATATGAATAGCGGCTTCACAGCAATAAGAAGATAATAAGGCCCGGATACATCAAGCGCGTGATTGTAAAATTGCGTTAATAGCGCCAGAAATTGTACAATATATTAAGCATGCAATAATACATCAACCACATACCGCAATAAATATCGCGTATTTAGCACCTGCGTTATTAACGAGTTTAAAATGACCAGACACCAGTAATTAACGCCGAAATAGTAAATACACGTGAGATGGGCGTTGTTAACTCCAAATTGGTCTCAAATATCACAATTACTTAACACTGGATTCAGGCAGGTGTTACCTTACCGTGCTATCTTACCTGAAACATCACAATATTTTTCTAATGCTGACTAAAGGGAGTCCTTTGAGATATTTCTGCTGGAGTGGAATCTGAGAGAGTCATGGCTGAACCCAGGGAGAGGGTGGAGGGGGGGGGGGAATTGCTGAGGAGGAGAGAGTCATGGGTGGAGAGGGGGAGAGACAGAATTACTGTATTATTATATATTATTATATCATAGACTATATCCTCAAAAATTGCAAAGTGAAGACTCACGGTTGTGAAAGGGTGCATCAGTCCAAACCTGATCCCGGGGGTTGCGGCAAGGCACCTTTGGTGTGCTGTTCGCTGGGTAGATAGTACAAAAAGTGAAGAATGCGCGACGCACCACCGGAACGAAAAAGAAATGAACTGGAGAGAGGGTAACTACAAAATGAGCTTTTAATAATTCATCTGATCAACAGACCGGCAAGAAAACAGAGCCAACATGTTTCGTGCTCGCGCACTTTATCAAGGCTCCCTTGATAAAGGGGAGCTCCGTCGGCGCCGTTTTTTTGCCGGTCTGTTGATCAGATGAATTATTAAAACCTAATGTTTTAGTTACCCTCAAGTTAATGTCTTTTTCGTTCCGGTGGTGCGTTGCGCATTCTTCACTTTTAATGCCAGTTATAGACTATGGGGACATAGTACAGCTCAACCCCGTTATCGTGTGGTGCTTGCGGTCCAAGGAAGCACATCGCGATCTAAGCAAATTGCGTTAAAAAAAAATTGGGCCCAGAATTGCACCCCTCAGGGGTTCCGCGGCCGCCGTAGGGGGAGAGCTGGGATAACTCTCCCAGCTGTCCCAGACCCGGCGGCACAGCAGCACCCCCACGCAGGACTTACCCGGCAGCAGCAGGAGCTGGCAGCTCTCTCCTCTCTCTGCTTCTGCTGCCAGCTTCTGGCTGACAGGAGAGGAAAATCAGAGCCAGCTCCCTTAAAGAGACAATATGTCACTGTGTGTGTGTCTGTGTGTATCTGTGTGTGTTGCAGTCCATGATGAAATTAATGTAAAAGAATGAATTAATTACTCACTCCGTTCCGCAAATCAAGGTGTGCTCCTGCAGTGGAGAAATCAGTTAAGAAGCTGGAGGTAGGAGAGCGGCAGAGCAACGCGTCACCATGGTAACCGGCTTCAAATGGCAACGTGACATCACATGACCCCGTGACGTCATTTGACGCCGGAGCCGAGGAGGGAGGGGGGGGGGGGTTTCCTGCAGCCAGCAAGCCCTGGGTGAGTAGTGATCTCACCACCTCCTCGTCCGTCGGAGTCTCCGATCGCATCTGCATACGTCACAGCCTCTGTCGTCACTTCCAGTTTCACCAATTCGTCCGTCCGTGCGCGTCATAGGGTGCTTCTCTCTCCTCTCCGGATCACGCAAATGAGCTACACTTTACGCGTTTCTCTGTTCTAAACTGACAGCTTCCTCAGGAGTAGCTCCCACCTACATCTTAAGTGGTATATATACGGACTCGAAAAACATAGAGCCCCCCCTATTGGCTCTAGAATGCAGTAAGCACACCAATGCTGAATTAAACTAAATAAACATATTAAGATACATAGTATATACATTTATGTTTAATACATTACAATATAAAAGACCGAAGTGGTCAAAAAATGAATAAAACACAGATTAAAAAAATCCTATGTATTCCCCTATATATATATGATGAAGTCGCATTTACTCAGTGACGAAACACGTAGGGTCAAGTTCAAGGACATAAGGACTTCGGCACTACTTGTCTGGTATTACTATTATCATTACAAAGCAAGTACGCCGGTTTAAAACCAGCACCGGAACTTTAATTAGCATTGATAGCGGTATCGCGAGTATTCTGAGGCCAGAGTCACGTGTAGTATGAATAGCCCAGATAGCTTTAACTCATTCCTGTTACAAGCACAACAAGTTCTTTGTCTGCCTATTACAATAATGATAAAGTATGCGATGTCATAAGAGCGTGGAGTACCGGGGCGAAGCATTTACAGGAATAGTGTGGTGCATAGGCCGGAGTATGGGTCGGTACAGCCCTATTACATTAAGGTTATAGACCACAATGGGAGGGAAGTTAGGAAACCTGACCCTCGTCATTATTATTAGTTGGGTTCTCCATGTTGGGAGGTACCTCATTATTAATTCGCCATCTGGGTGGGACAGTCTGATGTATATGCAATAATTAACTTGTGTTTGTATCCACAGATTGTTCGCCTGCAGCATGGTACGTAAATTAGGTCCAAGTGGGGACCATTGGATTCCACCTGAGGGAGAGTGTAGCCCTGGTAAGAAATTGGGCTATATGTCTTTCCTCCTGCTGGTATAAGCCCTGATAAGGGCAGGCTGCCAGTAGTTATCATGGGTTTCCCCCACTTCAAGCCCTGCCCTGAGTGGTGGAGGTAGGCCACCTGGCTCTGTGTCTAAGGCAAGAGACACAGGGGAGGGGCCTGCCAAAGTTATATAGGGCAGTGCACAGCCTATTTAATTGTGTCTGCCTGTTCAGTTCTGTTAGAGTGTGTGACTAGTTAGAAGTGCATGGAGTGCACAACTGGAGAAGGAGATTCTGCGGCCTATGATTAGAGTTGCTAGAAATATAGTGAGCTATAGGTGGACCAATACCTCTCACCCTGTTTAGGGGGTGAGGGAAGAGCTAGCCCCACCCTGGGTGCCTGTGGCCTGGGGTGGTGGCAGGGAACAAAGATACCATCCTGAGGGAGAGCAGTTTGGAGGAGAAAGACAATCTGTACCTGACTGTGATCCTGCTGTTATCCCTGCGGCTGCTGTGACAATAAAGAGCTGCTGCTGCTTTTAAGAGACTGTGTGAGACTGGAATCTCTCGTCCCTGAGTGGGGGACTCTCTTGAAGGATTCCACCCCTCATCCTTGGGGCTTACAAGAGATGGAGGTGTTGCACCATTAAATGAGACGGAGGCATTCACCCCTGTAACCTTTACTTCCCTATCTATCGCATTATCAAATAAAATAAACTCTGTGATATGCAAATCGTGATTCCGATCTCGCCACCCTTTAGATTGAGGGAAAAGAATGTGAGTTTTTATCGAGCAATAGGCATCTCGGAGCTTTGTGAATAGCGGTTACTGACAAATAATTAGAGTTTTGGCATATTTTCTGCTACCACGTGGCTTGAGTGTTAAAGGTCATTAAAAAGCCATTTTTGTGCGATATCGCCCTGTTATCAAAGCTTTGTGAATTGCTACACATGCAATAATCGCTTGAAAGGGCACTTAAGCAGCATTAATGCACTTATCGAAGTTTGGTGAATAAGACCCATAGAGAGGTAGGGGAGATATGAAGGGGAGTGAGGCCACACTTGCACATCCTAGGAAGGTAGCGTGATATATTGAAATAGAGAATCCACACAGTAAATACAAAGTACTAAATGATGCAGCAAGGGTTCAAGGAAAGGAAAGTACAATGTTGCTTCTCATGTTCTCATCTATTCTTCTTCTCTAATTGAGGGATATTATTTGAGTTATTTCATATTTTGTATTATGTAAAGAATCCGTAAATTATCGTTTTGTACATAATTTATATTGTTTATAATTTTTTGCTGGAATAATAATTTATAAATGAGAAGATTTGTAGTAACAATTGCTGTAAAAAGAGCAGCAGGCAGGTCCAAAATAATGAGCATGGAGAACTGCCTTTGGGATGTAGCCATGGGGAGATCAATTGTGACTATTGTTAGGTCTGTTTCAGTTGTTCGGTTAGGACGGAATCCGGATTGCAGTGTTACAAGGAAAGATTTTGAAGAGTGAATGTTCAGTATGTGGTTATAAATGAGTTGTTCAAAAAGTCATGATGCAAATGGCAGAAGGGAGATAGAACGGTAGCTGGAAGGTAAGGCAGGATTGAGAGAAGGTTTCTTCAGGATAGGTGTGACAGAAGTATGTTTAAGGGATGACAGAAATTAACCTGTGCTAGCAGAGAGGTTAAATAAATGAGTTATAAGAATAATTATGGCAAAAGAGTGATCTGTGAAGATGTAAGGGGTTAGGATTAAGAGACCACGTTGTAGAGGGGGATGAGGAGAGACGATGGGAGACTTCCTTCTCAGGGACTGGTTGATAGTAACTGAGGGTTGCTTTGGAAGCATCGTCGGAGGTGCTTGAGTAGATGGGGCATGGAAAACTGTAATGTCATGTCGAATAGCATTGATCTTTTCTTTAAAGTGTTTAGCGAGGTATTGAACTGTAAGGGAAGTAATGGACACTGGTGTGGGTGGGCAAAGGAGAGCTGGAAGTTGAAAACAGATGTGGATTGGAGTACAGAATAGATTGCGATAGATAGGGAAGTAAAAGTAGTTTTATTTTTAAATGAATACTGCAGCATTATAGAAAGGTAGAATTATTTTGTTATGTACTGTATACAGCAAAGAAAATATCATGTGAGCACATTCACATCAAAGACAGGTCTGCAACCCTGCTTTTGACCATTATCTCCTACCATACAATGCTTCCTCTGCAGCTAGGGATTCTGGAAAATGACATTGAAATTAGCACACAGTCACATTTGACTTCAAATCCATTTTAACATGGACCCCTATAAGCTTATAAAGGTAAAGATGGCGGATTCCGGCGCAACTGCAGATGACTGACTCAGAGAGGCTGCTGGGATACTTCAACAACTTTATTGTTCCAAAACACACAAGGGCAAAACACACAGGAACAATAAAGTTGTTGAAGTATCCCAGCAGCCTCTCTGAGTCAGTCATCTGCAGTTGCGCCGGAATCCGCCATCTTTACCCGATTTTCCTTCTGACGGTGGCACGCAGGAGCAGCCGAGGAGAGCAGGCCCCAGACCGGAGATGCAGGTGAGGTAAGCAACCAACAACCCCCTGCACCGGTCAATTCAGTGGCCCAGCGGAGCTCCCTCATGCGCTACCCCAGTGACTGACAGCAATACAGTTTGCCACAGTGCACACGGAAGCGCAGGACAGATCCCCACATTCCCTATAAGCTTATGCCTGTTGCATTACATGCCATTTCAGCACAGCTGGAATTAAGACGTGCATAGTGAGCAAACCTACTCACAGACACGTGTTTTGACTTTTTGGGTTTCATCTGTGTGAGGCTGGTTATGCTGGCTTTGCAATTTGAAGCTGGGATTGGTTTCAACCACTGTTCAACCTATGTTATGGTAGGTAAAAATGTGACAGAAACACTCCACTGTATAGCATATATTACAGCAAATATGTATAATGTTATCAAAGTCGTTTGACCATCATATACACATCATATCTGAAAATTCTGCATTCAATTTTGTCACATACATTTTTTTTATTGTCTAAGTATTCCTTACCTATAACAGATATATAGTATTTCACATCAAACATGGCATGTGCTTTTCAAAGATGGTGACTTGTCATCCATGCTTTCAAAGATGTATACCTTCTTTCTCTATGGGGGAAAGCCTCTCTCCTGATGTTATCCTGTTCCTCCTCCTTAGCTAAACTAACCTATAATTCTGTCCAGCTTTAATGCAGAGAAAAACGACATGCGCAGCTATTCCTATTCTAAGTTATCTCTGAATATAGTATTTTACATGTTTTTTTTTTTTACATGTTTGGTCTACATGACATAAAGTTACACCCTTATATTTCAAATAAGGAGCTCAAACTACTATCAAAAGTTCTCGTTATCAGTTTAAGACATTTGGCCGTGACCAAATTGCCACCACGGCCGCCATCTTTAAATCTCCTCCCCAGCCGTAGGGCACCTCGCACATTTCAAGATGGCGGCCACGTGGACATAGGACAAGATGGCGGTATGGTGACCGATGGCAGTAAGTTGTGACAGGAGCAATTTGGTCAATGGTAAATGTGAGAGAATTATGTAGATGGCGGTGAGAGGAGAGAGGACGGTTTGCAGAGAGGTAGGGAGTGGAGAGAGGTCTATGTAATGTAAGTTCAGGTAGTTGCGAGAAGAGGTTGGTGAGGGGAGAAGACGGGAAGTAAAGTGAGGGAGAAGGAAAGGATCAGAGAAAGAATGTGGTGAGAAATTAGAGAGTGAGCAGACAAGAGGACAGAAGGTCATCAAGATGCATAAGAGAACTGGGAAAGAGCAAAGGAGAAGGTTAAAGAGAGATGAGAGGCAGCTGGACCATTAGCATTTAGATATGAATATTAAAGTCCCCTACAATGATAGCGAGAGAGTCAGACTAGAGAAAGGGGGAAGTGAAAATTAAGCCAGGCAAGAAAATTGTCCATAAACTGCGAGGTAAGTCCAGGGGGGCAGTAGATAATGGCAGCATAGAGACAGACAAGTGAGAAAATACAGATTGTGTATGCTTCAAATGAGGAGAATGAGAAGGGAAGGACAAGGTGGCAACACTTAGAACAGGGGTGCGCAAACTTGGGTGGGGTGCACTCCTCTGGGGGGGCACAAGATTTTGTAGTTGGGGCGCAGAGTGAAGCAGGGTGGTGATAGAGGCAGGCGGTGTGGTGATGGCGATGGGAAAAGATTATGCGGTGGCTGTCGGCCGCCAGAGTGATGCAGCCGGCAGAGGAGTTAGCAGTTGCACAACGGCAGAGCAAGATGGCCGGGGGGGGGGTGGGAGGAGGGCCCTTCAGAGGTCCGACCCGGGAGTCTTTCTTACTTCCAGTGTCTATGCTGCTACAGCGTGCTCCTCCCTGGCCGTCCTGCTCTGTCTTCGTGCAACTCCTAACTCCTCTCCTGGCTGCTCCTCTGCTTAACTCTCTATCGCCGCCGTTATGATCTCCCGTCGCCCGCCTCTATCACCACCCTAGGTAGGCATGGTGGAGGGGGAGAGAGCTGGAGGGGTAGGGCTGGAGGAGGGGGAGAGTTAAGGAGGAGGGGAAAGAGCTGAGGGAGGGGGCTGAGGAGGAGGGATGAGGAGAGATGATGAGGAGGAGGAGGAGAGTTGAGGAGAGAGAGATGGGGAAAGATGAATGAGATGAAAAGGAGATGAGATGAGGTGGAGAGAGGATCGGGGGAGGGGGGGGAAATGGCACTCCGTTTATCTAATACTACTATGCTGATTTATTTAAAAACAAGCCTATAACATTTATCATGTTTTACTGTTTTTTAAAAATATTATACCGATTAGTAAAAAAAAGTCATATTTTTTGGATTATGCAGTGGGGCCTGTGTAAACAGTTTGCTCAGACATGACTTGGAAAGTGCATCAAAGAGAGAGCAGCATGCCTACTCAACTACTCACCCACCATGTTTATTTCCTGGTTTGAAGGTATGACTAAAGAGGAATCCACATTGGACAGCGCAGCAGATAACGCGGTATCATAGGTGATGAGCCATGTCTTAGTGATGGCTAGTAGGTTGAAAGAGTTAGAGAAAGGTTGTGAACTGCAGTAAGTTTATTGCATTCCAAAGTGAGTTGGAAAATAGGAGTCAGGGAATGTGAATAAGGTTCGAGTGATTGCAGTGCGGGGTATGGAGGACCTTCTGTGGTAGACAATGGGGGATGTGAGGGCAGGTATAGGTCTGAGACCAGGGTTTGGTGATGTGACACCCTAGAGCAGTAGGAGAAGTAATCAAAGATAGAAATGTAAGCAAAGGCATGTACGGGAGATTGTAGGTTGGTAGGCTTGGCAGGTGAAGTGCATGGCTGCATAAGAGTAACACTGTAGTTGAGAAGCTATGTAAAACTGGGAACTTTGGAGAAGGGGGTGGAGAGCTGGTAGGGGAAGTTAAGGAGATTGCTAGGGAACATAGAAAAGTATGCAGAGCACGGAAGTGAGAGTTCAGAGGTGAACTCTCTGCTCCTATTTGCTATAACTGAGACCTGGCTCACTCAGTCTGACTCTGCTCTGGAAGCTGCCCTCTCCTATGGTGGCCGTTCCTTCTCCCACACTCCGTGCACTGATGGCAGGGGTGGAGGCGTGGGGCTCCTGCTATCCTCTCTCTGCCATTACCGAACCCTTCCTATTCCTCCATCTCTTGCTTTTCCCTCCTTTGAGGCTCACACTGTCCAGATTTTCTCTCCTCTCCCTGTCCATTTGGCGGTCATCTATCGCCCACCTACCGCTACTCATCCCCCTTCTGCCTTTCTCTCTCACTTTGAATCCTGGCTCTCTTTCTCTCCTCAGACTCCCCTGTTCTTCTCCCTAGGGACTTCAATTGCCACATTGATTACCCCTCTCTCCCTTGGGCTTCCCACTTTCTTTCTCTAACCTCTTCTTTTGGCCTTCAACAGTGGACTGCAGCCAGCACCCACAAGGATGGACACTACTTAGACCTGGTTTTCACTAAAAACTTCTCTCTCTCCGATTTCTCCATTTCTCCTTTTCCTCTCACTGACCATCACCTCATCTCATTCTCTCTATCTCACTTCTCCCCTTCTCCACCTCCATCTACCCCCCGGTTCTACAGAAACCTGCTCTCTATTCACTTACCTGACTGAGTCCACTTTACGCTCCCCCCTCTCCTCTCTCAGCTCTGCTACAGAACCTGACAACCTCGTCAGGAACTACAACTCTGCCTTGTCCTACCCTCTTGACCTACATGCCCCGCTTTCTCTCTGCCGCCCTCGCCCTTCTAACCCTAGACCCTGGCTAAATTCCCACACGCGCATGCTGCGTTCCTCCACTCGTTCCTCTGAACGCCTCTTGAGGAAATCTCATACTCTCGCAGACTTCCTTCACTACAAATTTATGCTATCCTGTTTCAACTCTGCCCTCTTGCAAGCTATACAAGCCTACTTTTCTTCACTAATCAACATGCACAAGTCTAACCCACACCGACTGTTCTCTGTCTTTGATACTCTACCCAAACCACCCTCAGCTGCCTCTCCTTCCTCCGTCTTCGCTCAGGACTTTGCTGACTATTTTAAGGAAAAGGTGGAATCCATACGCCAGAACATTCCCTCTGTTTCTTCCTCCCATCCTACACCTCTTCCTAACTCTCCTCCTGCCTTCCTTGACTCGTTTTCCACTGTCTCAGAGGAGGATGTGTCGCTGTTGATCGCCTCTTCTCCCTCTACCACTTGCCCTCGTGACCCCATTCCCCCCCATCTCCTAAAACCTATTGCTCCTACTATAATCCCTACGCTCACACACATTTTTAACTCCTCCCTCTGCTCTGGAACCTTTCCATCCTCCTTCAAACATGCAACAGTCATACCATTACTCAAAAACAGCAAGCTTGACCCTACCTGTCTTTCTAACTATCGACCTGTCTCCCTCCTGCCTTTTGCCTCTAAACTCCTTGAATGTCTTGTATTCTTTCGCTTGCTCCATTTTCTCAACACCTATTCTCTCCTAGACCCTCTACAATCTGGCTTCTGCACTGCTCACTCCACGGAAACAGCCCTCACTAAAATAACTGACGACCTCCATGCTGCCAATGACAGAGGTCATTACACTTTGTTCATATTACTCAACCTCTCTGCAGCATTTGACACCGTGGACCACCCTCTTCTCCTTCACATTCTCCATACTCTTGGTATTCAGAACAAAGCTCTATCCTGGATCTCATCCTACCTCTCCCATCGTACGTTCAGTGTCTCTTCTGCTAACACCTCCTCCTCTATTGATCTCTCTGTGGGGGTACCCCAGGGCTCTGTCCTGGGACCTCTTCTCTTTTCTCTGTATATACTCTCTCTAGGTGACCTAATAACATCTTTTGGGTTTAATTATCACCTCTATTCTGACGACACACAAATATACTTTTCAACACCTGACCTTACACCTGCTGTATAAACCAAAGTTTCTGAATGTCTCTCTGCTATATCATCCTGGATGGCCCTCCGCCGCCTTAAACTCAACATGGCTGAAACAGAGCTTCTCATACTTCCTTCCAAACCTGGCCCTACTACCTCCTTCCACATTACTGTTGGAACTACAATCATTCACCCAGTAGCCCAAGCATGCTGCCTAGGGGTCACACTCGACTTCTCTCTCACATTTGCCCCTCACATTCAAAACATTTCTAAAACCTGTCGCTTTTTCCTCCGCAATATAACAAAGATACGCCCTTTCCCCTGTTGCTCGACTGCTAAAACTCTGACTCAGGCCCTCATTCTCTCCCGTCTTGATTACTGTAACCTCCTGCTGTCCGGCCTTCCTGCCTCTCACCTGTCTCCCCTACAATCTATCCTAAACGCTGCTGCCGGAATCACTCTACTCTTTCCTAGCTCTATCTCAGCATCTCCCCTCATGAAAGCCCTCTCCTGGCTTCCGATCAAATCCCACATCTCACACTCCATTCTTCTCCTCACTTTTAAAGCTTTACACTCTTCTGCCCCTCCTTACATCTCAGCCCTAATTTCTCGTTATGCACAATCCAGACTATTGCGTTCTTCTCAAGGATTGCCTTCTTTCTGCCCTCTCCCACCTTAAACCCTTTTCACTGACTGCCCCACACCTCTGGAATGCCCTTCCCCTCAGTACCTGACTAGCACCCTCTCTATCCACCTTTAAGACCCACCTTAAGACACACTTGCATAAAGAAGCATATGAATAGCACTGTGGATATTCTGAACACATGATACATAAAGCCATCACTTGAATTGTGAACATAGCAGGACAAGGAAAAAGAATAATGAATATTGATAATCTTTATTACAGAAAATGTTGCAATTCCAAGTCAACATTAATGCCATGTGGGACCAAGGTATCTAAAGAAAACATCCAAAACATCTCTCTTTTAATGTTAATCCTGTTCCATAAAGAACATTTAAAATAATTTAATCCTCCCCTTGGTGACAAATAATAAAAATGTATTGTGTAGGATAAAAGTGCCACAAATATATCATGTATTGTGAATAACTACACCTAGTCTGCAGTATGGTCTTGATAAAACATATAAATCATGTCATCTCCGGAGCCATCACTTGAATTGTGAACATAGCAGGAAAAATAGAGGAATAACCCCTAGTGATGCTGACCAGGAAAAGTCCACGAATTAAAGTATTATACTTTTTAAATCTTCATATTCCTCCAAACAAAAACAGCTTTATAAACTCAGGACTCCAATATCCAAAATGTTGATGTCCCTTAAAACACCACTACACATAGACTCCACTAGCCTACGACAGGTATATCTTATGTGGTAGTCAAAGTGCTTTTGGGAACTGGATGATCACATGAATGAAGTAACAAATATAATGAAGTTGCTCACTGCTGACCTTGTGGAAATCCTGGTGCTGTCGGCGTGCTCCTACCAAGGAGTATCGGCATACAAAGGTTGTGGACGGCGGTGCAACTGCTGTTGGAAAAAATGTGACCAATACTTCAAAAAGAACTACTGTAGGTGCAAAAATTTATTGAAGGCACGTTTAAAAACAGTAAGAGAACACTCTTACGCGTTTCGTGTGGTCACCCACGCTTTATCAAAGAGCAGCGTACACACAACCGATCGATCATTTAAATACCCACAATTCCCTCCCTTCACTCGTGACGTAACACTGCTAACGTCCAATAGGGAGCGTCAAGCCCCTTCTCCAACAGAGAGCTAGTGAATTCAACCTGATGCCAGCTGACCAGCATCCTGCATTAGTGCAGTGTAAGGAGGTAAGATGAACCCTCCTTCTTTTATGACGTATCGGCCTGTTTGACCAATAAAAACGATCGTACTCGTTTGCCATAGAAATGTAAACAAAGCAGCTTAAAAACTACACACAAAATACACGAATAAGGAAGGGAATTTGGGCACACTAACAAAACATATAAACTAACTGGGGCAATGCTATGAATTCCTAAACACCATGCGTATGAACCCAAAATGTAATTCAAAAGCATTGTCCCACATAACAAATCAATCTTATTAAAATACTATCAACATTATAGTGAAAAATAATTAAAGAACAGTTACTGTAGTATATATCCTCACAATACCAAGACTTAATACAAAACTGGAAACACATTGTCATAATAAAAAACATAAATCATTCATTAAGTAAATGAACAGGACATTGTATATATCATGTAGGGACATTTGTGGAGGAAAAATGGACTATGTAGTTTGGATATCTTTGAATTATGTTTATCATTGATGTTATCCTATCAAAGATATGTCCAATATTTATATAATTAATATATTAATTCATTAAAGAATATATATATATATATATATATATATATATATATATATATATATATATATAACTTCGAGTCTCTTTTCTAGAGGAATAGTGTTATAATGGTTATGTTATTAATTCTAAAACCATAACTATATCTTTATCCAAGAATTTTAGAATTTTAGAAGCTCTAATTTACAGTGCATGCATGTAAATAACCCTGAAAAATTGAAAAGAAAGAAAAGGAAGGAGGAAAGAGAAGGGTGGGTTGGGAAGGGGTGGGGGGGAAGTAGGGGGGGGGTGTGGGGAGGGGGAGGGGACAAGGAAAATGAATAATGAATATTGATAATCTTTATTACAGAAAATTTTGCAATTCCCAGTCAACATTAATGCCATGTGGGACCAAGGTATCTAAAGAAAACATCCAAAACATCTCTCTTTTGTTTAAGATGTTCATTCTGTCACCACCTCGCTTCAAAATCTCAATGTGCTCAATAGCCATGAATCTGAAATTAACAAGACCACCCTGGGGACATTCCACAAAGTGTCTTGAGACTGGATGTTTCAAATCTTTGGTTCTAATAAACCTGACATGTTCCATCATCCGCTGTTTCAATGGTCTTATTGTTCTCCCCACGTATCCCTTGGAACATTTACACCATATGTAATAAATTACAAATTGTGTATTACAATTTATAAAAGATCTAATCACATAAGGGCATTTCATTTTCTTAACTACAAGATTCTTAGCTGGACAAGCATATCTACAAATTTTGCATGTACCACATCTAAAAAAAACCTTTTGTTTTGTTCAGGGACACCATTGTATCCTTTGAGGAGAAAAGGCTGGGGGATAGATGGTTAGCCAAAGTTTTAGCTTTTGTGAAAACCATTCTAGGACCTTGCTCAATACATGGAAGAAGTTCATTATCAAGACTTAGTACACTCCAATGTTTGTAAATTATATTTTTGACTTGTTGGGCCTGGTTACTGAATCTTGTTATAAAAAACGGAGCTACAGATTCATTGACAGAACTGTTGTTTTTATTTCTCATCTTTGTCTTCTTTTGTAATTTATCACCACAGGAAGAGATAAGACTATCTCTATCCAGATGTAATGCATTTTCAAATGCATTTCTTAAAGTCAAATCATCATACCCCCGGTCCCTAAACCTCTGTATCAAACCGCTGGAATGATGAATATATGTTTCATCTGAGGAGCATAACCTCCTCAACCTAAGAAATTGACCTGTAGGTATCCCTTTTAGTAAAGGCCTTGGGTGACTGCTGTCTGATCTTAAAAAAGTGTTTAGTGAATTGATCTTCCTGAAAACCTCCATTTGGATGGTACAGGATAGATCTATATCTAAATGTATATCCAAGTAATTAATATTTGTTACGTGACTATCAAACGTGAAATTAAAATTATTTGTTTTCAGTATATCGATGAATGTACCCAACGTATCACTATCACCGTCCCAAATTAGGATCAGGTCATCGATATACCTTTTAAAGAAAATTATGTGATTCCGAAATAAATTATTACTACCATAAATGTGAGTGCTCTCCCAAAAACCCATAAATAAATTTGCATACGATGGGGCGAATGACGTCCCCATTGCAGTACCCCGTGATTGAAGAAAAAAGTGAGTGTCAAAAATAAAATAATTGTGTGTTAACAAAAATTTGATAGAGTCAAGTAAAAAAATTTGTTGTGCTCCAGACAAATCTGATTTACGTAAATAGTGTTGGACAGCAGTCATCCCTTGGTCATGGTCAATAATGCTATAAAGGGATGAAACATCCATTGTTACCCAACGGTAAGACTTTGACCATTGGATCTCCTTTAAAGCCTTAATCAAATCTACTGTATCCCTGATGTATGAAGCCAGCAATTTAACCAGAGGCTGTAGGAACGAATCCATGTACCGAGAAAGACCATCTCCCAAAGATCCAATACTGGAGGCGATAGGACGCCCCAGAGGGTTCTCCAGTGATTTATGGATTTTTGGGAGATGGTGAAATATCGGCAGGATGGGACATGGGGTAAGCAAAAATTCATATTCATTCATGTCAATAACCTGTAGAACTCTATGTAGAGGGAGAAAGGGGGTGGCCCGGTATTAAAGGGGTTGCACCCCATATGGCCATCCCCTGACCTCACCAGAGCGACAAGGGGTTAACTGGACTGCGGTCCAGGGATGAGGTTTGCACCTTGTTGTACCTTGAAAATGTATGTTCCCCTGTTCCCATGTTTCATTATAAGCATGTATTTTAATGTTTTAAAGTGCATTTCTGTATCTCCAGTTCTGGAGGTCGCAGAGAGTTCATATTTGGCCAATATGTGGAGTCACTGTAGGCATTAAAAACTGGCAAAGGTCGACCCACTGAGCCCACCAGAATGGAACTTATTAATATGTGTAGATATTAAAGTGTATATGTATTTTATTTTGGATCTGTTCTGAAAATGCAGACGCCATTTGCTAGGCTAATAAGTCATGAAGGGCATGGGTTAGTCTGTTAGTCTGTGTCTCCACATTAGAGAGTGAACACAGATAATTGTTCACCAATAGGCTGTGTTCAATGTTAAGAATAGGGTTGCACAGGTATATAAACTTTGTCAACCCTACAGTTTTTAGTTGTGCTGGAGTTGTGCTTCTGATACCATCTTGAATGTCACTGGATTGCTGGACTTGTGCTTCTGATTCCACCTGGAATGTCACAGGATTGATGGAGAATTGCTAGCTGATACTTCTCCATTCCCCAACCCTGAGTAAGTGTTACCTTCTTGTCTATTAATTGTACTATATTGCTGTGTTCACCTTATTTAAGGAATAAATTATATTTTATTATATCTAAGCCTCGTTCAGTTCAACCCAGATATTTGGTGTTCATTATACCTTGTCATAAGCTACCGTGACACTCTACCCAATTCCAACAAATCAACCAATTCTCTTTTAAATGAAACAGTGGGATTAGAGGGCAATTTATGATATGAAACAGTATCATTGAGTTGGCGTGGGGCTTCCATTTCATAAGATTTAGATGATTGTACAATTATTGCACCCCCTTTGTCTGCGTTTTTGATTATAAGTGATTTATTTTTTTGTAAATCACTCAATTCCTTACGTTCAGATAAAGAAAGATTGGTGGTGCCGGTTCCAAATGAAACACCTTGCGACAAAATGGCTAAATCTCTTTCCACCAATCTTTCAAACGTACACAAACGGGGGCCCTTCACAAAATTAGGACAAGAACAGAGATTTCTTTCTAAACCCTGTATGAATATTGTCAAGAAAAGAGGACAAATCTTCTTCAACAGTGTCATCATATAATTCACCTGGTTCTAAAAGTAAACTTTCTACATCTTGAACAACACTTATTTCTTTAAAGGAAGATAATGAATCTTGGTTGTCAACCACAGAAGTTAAAACATTATCGGGAGTGATATTCATAGATTGATCACTGCTGGTATCATTCTTATTAGCAAAAAAAAAATTCTTTAAAGCTAATTTCCTTGTAAACCTCTGAAGGTCAATTGTTGTATCAAACAACTTAAAGTTTGCATCAGGGGCAAAATTTAAGCCCCTATTTAATAAGCTCAGCTGATTGAAATTTAAATTCACTCCCGAAATGTTAATAACATTATTTGTCTCTGTCTCTAGAATTTCTTTCTTTTCCCTTTCCCTCCATAATTGCTTCCGTTTCTGGGATCTTCTCATCCTTCTGTGCACTTGGCGTTTTTTGACTGTAGAAAAAATGAAGTGTAAGGATTGTCTTGGGCCGTGAATGCACTATGTAACTGATCTTCTCCTCTATGAGAGCTGGTGGATGCTCTAGATTCCTCTGAAAAGGAGACTCCATGACTCCTAAAGTCTGAATCTGAGGCATCAGAGTCCATGCTGGATGCATCACTCTGTTTCTTCAGGATAGATTTTGATGGTATCTGTGCTGAATTCCTAGAATGATCTTTTTTATGATTGTATTTCTTAGGTGTACGTTGGACTCCTTTTGTTGGTGTTGAGGTCGGTTTTTGCCACATATAGATCTGATTTCGTTCATAGTCCATCTTATCTCTTTGAAACTTAGACTGCTTCTTTGCAATGATGATTTTATCCACATTCTTGATATCACCTAGAAGCTTTTCATCATTAGTTGAAAAAGTTTCCATATATTCAAATTCATGGAGTTTGGCCCTCAAAGATGAAATGACTTACTGTTTTTAAACGTGCCTTCAATAAATTTTTGCACCTTGTTCTTTTTGTAGTATTGGTCACATTTTTTCCAACAGCAGTTGCACCGCCGCCGTCCACAACCTTTGTATAGCTGCTTGCAGAGGCAGGCAAATTTGATAATGGCGCTCGCTGGCGCGTCACGTGAGTGGTTCGCCCAATGAGTGCTAACCAGCTCTGGGACATCATGGCCGCACCCCCCAATACGCCCCCCATGTGCGTAACTAGCTGGCCATAAATCGTCCGGCGCAGCAGAGAGCGTGACGTCACTGCACACGAGCGCCAGCGCGCTCGCTCGCTCCCTGCCTGGCCGCAGCCTTAGGCAGGTTCAGGGTGTATTAGGAGAGAGAGGGTTGAGATGCAATAGGCAAAATAGGGAGATATTATATAACTGATAGTTTAAGTGCTACAGTAGCGGCAGGGCTGAGTCTAACACTCACCCGGTTTGTCCCGCAGCTGCTTCCCGGCTGGCGCTGAACTAGGCCACGCGCCAGCCGGAGCTCCTCCTGACGTCCTCTCCCCCTCGCGTCCTCTCCCTCTTCGTCTCCGGGTCCCCCGGGTCCCCCGTGTCCCCCTCTCCCTTCCCACACACCCCCCCTACCCCGCTCCACCTTCGGGGAGCCCTGGGCACGCACGCCATGCGCGCACGCACCCTTTGCAGCGTGACCGCGCATCAGTGACGTGCGGCACGCTGCGTAAAAACAACCCTGCGTCTTCACGCGGTTTGCGGTGGCGGCCAGTGTAGGCTCAGCTGTGTCGCCACTGTAGTTATTGGTGCTGTTTCTGTACTGTATGTATGTATACCTTTATTTATATAGCGCCCACAGCTGTAGTCAGTGCTTTACAAAGACAGTACAGTACAGGCAATTGTAATAAAATAAGTGCAATAAAGTCAGACAATCGGAAAGGAAATCCCAGACCAAGAGAGCTTACAATCTAAGTGCTATGTCACCCCATCACTGTACTGACAATCAATTTCTTGGATTTAAGAAATTCCTCTCTCTTAATCAGTAAAGCACAGACACTCGGTAGACAGCGTGAGTGAAGTTGGAACCTCAGTATTATTACAGGTTACAATTACCGCACTATTACCTACAGCAGCGGTGCGCAAACTGGGGGCGCGAGTTTGTTTTTTGGGGGGGGGCGGGAGGAGGGTGGGCGGCTGCAGAGGTCCCACACTCTTCCCCAAGGCATTTAAATGAAATGCCGGAGGGCCGTGCGAAGCCTCTGCAACCTCTACTTACTGAGATTCCGCCGGCTTCAGGACGCGTGACCATGGCAACGTGGCATCAAATAACGCAGCGGGGTAATGTGATGTCATAGTAATGTGACGTCAAATGATGCCATGGGTCACATGATGCAACGTGTCATGCCGCGTGAGGTAAGGGGGGGAGCGCAACAACGGAGAGCAGGCAGGGGGGGCAGCAAAAAAAGTTTGCGCACCCCTGACCTACAGTACAGTATACTGTGCTAAGAACATTTCTGTATAAGTAAGTAAGAATGATCCACCATATATTAATATGCAAAGTCCTGTATACATTTTGAAAAGAGAAGTGCATGGAAAGTCTAAGGTGAGATAAAGTTATTAGGGAAACATTAAAGTACAACCAAAAACCCACATACTGCAGATAATTGAAAGTCCATAATAGAGGTACATAGCAGAGAAAAATAAAGGATTGCCAACATAATCTGGATTGTTATAACAAAGGTATTGTTTACAAAGCTCCTATTTAATATGCTGCAGAACTCTCTTCCCCTTGTTCGGGAAGATCTCAGCTCTAGTCAAGGGGAAGACAGCTTCACAGCATGAAAAATAGACATTGAAACTCAAAGCTTGCTTGGCAAAGTGATGTATTGTCATGTAAAGAGATGATATTATGTAATATGTACAGCTAAGTATCATCTGCTGCAATCATTACTATAGGCAATAGGTCATTTAGGCTGACATTTCAAACAAGCGATAGGTGGGATATGAAAATATATCATCTTCTATACAACATAAATGACCATTATTGTATGAATGCAACACAAATGGGTATCACAAATACTTAGAAACAAAGACTACACACACAACAACGTCCCATATTTACTAAGGGATGCGACACCCATTCTGGCGCCAACATTTGTAAACTCTTTTCAAAGAGGTTAGGTATGAAAATGTAGACGGTCTCTTCATCTTCTATTGACTTGCATCTAGTGGAGGGATTTTGAGGGAGTCTTCCATATACATTAGGGAGAGTTGTCCAGTATGGCTATGCCACAAGGCACCTTATGACCCACACACATTAGTAGGCCCGAGTGTTCCTTATAGCATAGCTTAGTAAATATGGGCCTGTACATTTGCATGCCCTGTAACATACTCAGAAAATGCTGCATCACAAATACTGCACAAAGTAAAGCAAGGGAGAACTCAACTATATCAATAGTTGTGCACGGAGACCAACCCTTGCTGCAGCTCTGTCATTTATCAAGCGGATATCTTTGCAAACATTGTTTTTCAGACACATTGCGCAACATTTAGGAATGACAAATCAATATGTGCCTGATTGGTCAATAAATATCATATGCCTGTACAATTCTACTATGCATGCTTAATAAACAAGGAGGCAATGAGCAGCGAAGAAGCCGCTGTACCAATGCTAAACAGCCTCACATTGTTGTCATGGACTAACAGTTCAAACGAAATAAGGAAAGGGTTTAAAGCTTGTCTTCTTCCCCCCCTTTGCTGAGAGAGGTGCCTGGCATGAAAGGGGTTAAGCAAATCTTGCTGTAAGGATCCTTTATAACAATGAGACACCCCAGGATGTAGATGAAAGAATCTTGATGCACATAGCAGTTGGTAAAGACACTTCGCCTTTGGCCTCATGCCTTCTAATACATTTAATTCACACCCTGTTGTGTCGGTTTGTTACGTACATGTAGCCTGAAAAGCTCAGCTTCAGTACAAACTGCTGCATATTTGGGTTTATCTCACAAGTTACATTAGCAGCCTGGTTTATACCTCCCTCATCCTTCAAGAACTATATGCCTGACTGCATTTATGTTCTCATTTAGCATCTCAAAATGGGCACTTGCTTTCAAGAAGGGTTACTGCATGATTCACCCGCTTTGTTAATCTGGTTAATTAGCAAACTGTCTTCCATTAACAACATTAAAACAACAATGCCTTTGACTGCTTCGCAAACCCAAAAAGTAGAAATGGTGCGTTTAATCAAAAAAACATAAAATTACCTTTTTAACTACATTTCATGTTTTTGTTGGCACATTTGTTAATATATTTTTTTTCCCCGAATAGGTATCCTGTAGTATAAAAGGACTCATCAGTAGGACGGTGCATGTGCAAAGCTAAATTGCTTTATTTTCGTTAATGGTAGACTGGCAGTGGCATCTGCTAGTGTAAACAAACAGCGTATGTGCATGGTGGGAAAAGTGTGCATTAGTTGGTTCAATTTCCACAAATATCAAGGTAGAACACTACATTTTAATGGCCAGAAGATTCAATGTAATTATTTTAATGAAATGAGGGGAGGTGAATGAATACCAGCATGCGGGGATATATTGTAAGTACTGTATAGACATGGTTAAAATGTGACATTGTGATTAAAATGTGGTATGGCTAAAATGACTTGCATGTCAGGAATTGAAGGGTTGTTGATTTTTTTTTTTAATTCTCATTCTGAATTCTAATTTTCCAAAGAAGAAAGAAGTCAATATGAAATACCGTTCTCTGTGATCTTGTTCATTACAAAGGGCTCTGCTTGCACAGTCAGATATGTAATAAAGTTTATGTTACTGTATGACATGTTTTGTTCTACTCCTTCCAGGGACATAAAAGGTAAACCAATTCTTCAACTAAGAGGCATATCAACACTCAAGAGAGGAAATGTGCCATTTTTGAGGAGTCAATCGCTGGTCAAAGTTCACACAAATAGAAGTCTTGTAAAGAAATGTTTGATTTATTGGGCAGGGTTTGGAATGTAAGCCATGAAGCAGTAGTACACCCATCATTCTATTCTTTTAGTGATGTGACCTGGAACTTGAATGATAAGCAGCGGAAGTGGTTCCTACTTGAAATTAGTGGCCTGAAAAAGCGTTAACATTTAAAACTTGAGTGGTGTTCTTATGTAGGAAACAAAAGCATTGGCGCCTTTTTCATGGCACTATGTCTTGGAATGTTGTAAATTAATTATGCAAGTCATTTGTTACCGGGTAAGATCTGAGGTTTGGTGGAACAGGCTTTATTTTCCAGAATGTAGAAAGCAAAAGAAGGCACGGTGAAAGCTGCCACGTTAGTGGTGCAGAGCACAGGTCTGAAATGTTCACTATGGAATCAATAGACCTTTCTGCATAATATAGTAATGCTGTAGTTAGATACGGTGTGAGAAGAGGATTTGTGAATAGCATGAAGAAGTATCCAGATTAGGGCATTTGACAGAAGGTTAGAACATCGAAGACGACTTCTTGATAAAAAAAATATTGTTAGATGCAGAATAGATACAATATCCATGAATCCTTGCTTCTATTCTCACACACGTTCCTCTTTCATTCAGCCTGAACTGGCTACCACCAATGCAGAAGAAAATATAATCAAATGTGCCTTGCCATGGCACAGCACCCATGATTACAAGCCAGCTTCATAAAGGGATGATAAGAAGTCTGTAACTGACAAGGGCAAAATGGCAAGAGACATAATTTACAATGAGGCTTCAATTTTCCAGAAATTCAATGGGCAAGGAGCTAGAGGTAGACTAGTAAGGCTGAGGACCTGCTGCGGACAGCCGGGCGCGCGGGCCACCAGCCCCATACCTCCTGCCTGTCTGTCCCCGCTGCCTCCTTCCGGCGAGGCTCACTACGCGCTGTGACACGTCAGCCACCAGGGGATGCAAGAGAATTGCAATCCCGAGCGGTGACGCGTCACGTGGTGCGCTGGTGAGCCTATCAGTGCCGAGGGCTGGAGTGTCAGAGCTTCCCCCACCTCCAGCTCCCGCTCCTTACAGACCGCAGGTAGCGGTCAATTGCATCTCAACACGCCGCCTGCATGTAGTGCGGGCGCGCTAACTGAGGCAGCGGGGCCCCGGCTTTAAGGGAGAGAGCAGTTGGTGGATTATTCACTTCCTAGCTTTTTTGTCATGTCAGGGTGATGGCTCAAGCTATGAGGCAAAATGCTGAAAATCTTTCATGCAACACTTTGCTCTTTTCACTACTATATGCATGGAAATCTCCTCCTGAAAATCATGCACATATTATGTTTAGTGAAATAGGTTTAGGGTTAGGGGTTAAGGTTAAAATTAGGGGTTAAAGTTATGGGGTTATGGTTTAAGGTTCTAGGTTGCGGTTATCAGCATTTCCCCAAATGACATGGTATCCCCCAGACTCACTAGGTCATCTGTAGTGCTGAACTGTCCTGGCAGCCAACTTTCCTAGTAAGAAGTTAAAAAAAAGAGAACCGGTGAAAGCTGACAGCAGCCTCCAAGCAGCTCCTGCCTTTCTGTTAACCTCCATTTTTGAGTTTGTAGTCTAAAATATGATTGAAATAGAAGTGGTCGTGTTAGTCCAGTTCAAACAGTGCAAAAAAAATAAATACTAAAAATGAGTACTTCAGTATTAGGTGATACCTATTTATAGTAAGACACGTTTTCAAGAGTTCTACTCTCTTGCTTAAGTCAAGCAATATTGCTTTCCACCGTTTCTCTGACTTTAACAGAGATGTAAAAACCAAGATAACCATCTAAGACAGAATGGCAGAATCAGAAAGAATGGCCCCATGTTGCTTATACACAGAGGTTCCCAAATTTGGTATGGGGTACTTATCTCTCAGTATTGTCTCCTCAGGGAAGGTTTCCAGTTCCCCAGAAACACTGTTGACTATTACTCTTGCAACATGTGCACTTAATTACCCTCTCTATTGTTCACTAGAATTACTAACACACTCGTATTTAATCCTACCGTCTCTGCATATTCCCAGCAATTCAATTCGATTTGTAGATTGTGAAGTTATGTATTCCTTTCTCCTGGTGGATAAAGGTAAATATTGATTATAATGCTGCATGGTTGTAATTTAACAGCGGAAAAGCTACATATATAATTAGATTCACATGCTCAGACTGCACCCCGTTATATAATAAAAATATATTTTGAATAACTGTTTCCAATATTATCTTTCCATAGAATCCGGTATCTATAAGAAATGTCCTCTAAGAAGGATTGATGCAGCATAACTGATAGCACAGCCCAATATCCTGGCATTCTCTATTCAGACATTATTGATAAAAGTCCCATTGGTGGATTAAGACATTGGCTGCGCTGCATTAAACTTTACAGGCATGTAGTGACCATAGTATAGTTAAACATTTACACCTTGTAATTCTAAGGTCGCTGCTTCTTTCTGCTTGTTAAGAGGGATTTTAATCCTTACTGCTTGCACCATTTCTTGACATTTAATGCAAAACAGAGAATGATCAGTTTTACTTGTGTTACAGCAATTCCTTGTTGAGAGTTTCCAACAGGAAAGAAAAGATAATATCTTGGAATAAAATACAATGGAGATGTGTATTAGGTTCTGATCATGTGTTAAATAGATATATTTTGAGTATAAACATGTGTTCATACTGTGTTATAATTTTGTTGCCCTTTAATGCCCATGAGATTTGGTGATATGAAAATGTAAGAAAGTAATTACTTGACACATTGTAACGGGTTATATACTGTATACTATAATCATTCTATATTCTATTGCCATCATTTAAAAAAATATATATTTTCCTCTATTTTGTAATGCTCTAAATAAAGTCCTTGGATTATCCGGATGTAAAACTTTAACTTTTAATGCATTTTTAAAAGGTTAATGGGGATAATTGGCAGAGAACGGCCTGCTTCAGACAGTATATCATTACCCCCAGATTTTGATATTTCTCTACGTAACACTGCACAAAAGCCTTCAGCTCAGGTATCATTATTCGTGCATCTCCTCATTCTATTCAACAGGCGCAATAAAAACTGTAATTTATCATCACTAACTCTTGTATATGTCTTTAGTTACATATTATGGCAAAACTACAGCAAACTTACGCTCCTCACAAAGACAATCCCCCGAAGGGCAGGTCCTACACTAAAAATAGATATTTACCTTGTTGCACATAATTAACAGTTTATTACAAAATAAACTTACCTTGCTTTTCTGTTTTATTTTAATAATAATACTCTGACTTTCCTCAGTTTTAAAACGCTTGCTGCCTACCAGTTAGTGGATCACCTGTGGGTAGGTGCTGGGGGAGCTTAAACCAAAAAGATATAGAGGCCTATTCAGTAAACTTCTATAAGAGACTTATCAACAGTTTTGATCACTTTTTTTTAGCTAGTTTGCAAGTGTAGCTAATCAGAAAGCTGCGATAACATGCCAAACTCGTTAGAAAACTGCTTTTTCATGATGAAACCGTGCGGTAGCTCAAAAAATGCTCAAACGCACATTTTTTTTAAATATTGAGCGCTTCGATATGCACATCGTGGCTACAACTCGCAAGTTCAGATCTCACCACCTGAAGGATGGCGAGATGGGATCCGCGATGTGACTCTGAAGAACAAAATGTATTCTTACTGCATCGGATTGAAGCAGGGTGTCTCCGGAGCTGCCTCTCATTAATATCATCTCCGGAGACACCCTGATTCAATCCTAAGTAATAAAAATACATTTACAGGCACCTTTATTACCTTAGGAACTAACCGCTAAGATAATGAAGGGGTTCAAATGCATTGTTAAAATCTCCCACGTCACATGACCAGGTCATTTAAACTTTGCAAGGCTACCGGCACCCGATACTGGGTCCTGTATCTCGGGAAGCAGGGAGTCCCCGAGGCTGAAATGAATGTGGTTCAGCTCCGGAGACCCCCTGTTCAATACTGTGTTATTAAAATAAAATAAAAACAGCGTCATTACCTTAGCGAATAGCTGCTAAGGCAATGAAGGGGTTAAACTAGAGTACCTGGCTTGTCGGGGGTAGAGAGTGTGGGCGACGGTGGTATTTGGCCTGTGGTGTGTGTTTAGGCCTACCGGGAAGGTTGCGGGAGGAGTTAACCCCTTCATTACCTTAGCGGTAGTAACCACTAAGGCAATGAATGGGTTAACTCCTCCTGTAACCCTCCTGGTAGGCCTACACACTCACCACAGGTCAAATACCACCTTCACCCAGCCAAGAAACCGGGCACTGATATTTAACCTCTTCATTACCTTAGTGGTTTGCCACTATGGTAATGAAGCAGCCTGTAAATGTATTTTTATTACATAGCATTGAAGCAGGGGGTCTCCGGAGCTGATATTAATGAGGGGCAGCTCTGGAGACACCCAGCTTCAATCCGATGTAGTAAGAATGTATTTTGTTCTTTATTAAAATAAAATAAAAACAGTGTGATCGCCTGTAAGAGCTGTGCCGGGAGATGCAGCTCTCTCTGTGCAGCTCTTACAGACTGCAGGCAGATCGCACGGGCAGAACTTAGCAAAAGACACAGATAAAGGCACTGCTATCCCGAGCGGTTTGGCTCGTTCCTACCAAACGGTTTCTGACTTGTGATACAGTAACTCTTTCTGAATACCGTGATAACACAAATATCAGACCATGAGGCAGATCCATGCCAAACCGTTCAATTTGGCAGTGATAACATCGAAGCTAACTGAATAGGCCCCATAGGGTAATGTGTATCAAGGCAAAAGTCTTGCAATTCTGGCACATAAAACTGCACCATATATATTGAAATAACCCTATTGAAATCAACACTATGTTTGAATACATCTGGAGCCATGTTTCTGCCCCAGCATTTCACAATTTTTGACTTGATACAAACAGATGTTGATTATATTTGCATCGCAGGCTTTTTTGCAGCATTCAGTGAAAGGAACATGGGATCTAGAGAGATGTGCGTTAGTATTTTTTTTTACTTTTTCTCTTGCATATAAAGTGAGAGTCCAGCAGTACTCCCAGTGATTCGGCCTCATACAGCCACCGTCGGGAGGTAGTACTGTAACATTATTACCTTCTTCAATGCTAGAGGGGCCAGAAAAAGTATAGCAGAGCATTGCTGATGCTTTCAGCCCTGGAGGTTAAGGAGAAGAAAACAACAAGTATTATGCAAAAAAATATATAAATGTGCATTCAGAGAACAATACACCCACAGTACTAGAAAACGGACACATCTAACTTTCTATTGCTGTTTTCCTAGGTTTAACATCGATGAGAAAAATTCCCATTGTCTAACAATTTCTTGGAATGTTGGAATATGTCTTCCACTGTTTTAAGAGAATAAACTAAGCAATTGTGATAGGGATGAAATTAAATGTATGGCCACAAGGTGGCGCCTCCAATGAAAACATACAGTAGTAACATGTCACAGAAATTGGCATTACTATACTGACATTCTCATTATCTGTGACGGTGTACTTTTTGTCGGCTGTCGTGACTATTTTGCTCTGTTCCGTGATACTTTTATTGGCCAGTAAAATCTGCTTTTTATTGTGTATGTCAAAAACAGGGGGGTTTGATGGTGATAATCTCTAAAAATTAAATGTCCTTAGCTATTTAATAAAAAAAGTGCAGAAAATGTGCGCTGATAATGTAACAAATGTCAGACATTCACATATACAGCTTGTTTATATCAGCATCTTAGTGTATTGTCATTTTCTTGACTAATGACAATACACAAACACAATCACACAAAACGGTCTGTATGGGCAGGGACATGCAGCGAAGGTAGTATTCCTCCATACACAGCAACACGCTGCTTTGGTTATGCGGTAGCAGTCTGGACACTTAGAGATAAGTTATAGCCGATTCTAAGCTATTCTGTCCAGTAGAGTTACATCACTGTTACTGGTGTCCTTATGTTTGGTTTTCTGTTGTTGGGCAGTACCCCCGTTTATTACGCTACACACTGTATTTACATCTTCACACGGGGTAGTAACAGTTATATCTCCAATAAGGATTCATGCTATGTTGTATACTTATAGTATGAATTTCAGTTTACCACCAGCATATACATAAAACAGTGCTATTGCGACTTTACCAAGCTATATACCTACCTTCAGCAGTATGGTGTATTTATCTGATACAAATGTGTATTAACACATAAACCTGTCCCATTTACTAGCCCATCACCATTCGGTCCGTGAGGATTTTAAATCCTGTGTGTGTTTATATTTGTTCCCCATAATTGTTAAGTTGCGTCGGTCATTTACTTAATAAAACTTTATTATTTTTGGTTTTAATTGGTGTTTGTACTCCGTTGGCTGGAGGTTATATACCTCCTTTTTGGTCCTAGTGATTTCACTGTATATCCATCTCCACCATACAGATCAATGTATGGTGACTCTGAGTGCTATTATTAGGGCTTTTAGTGACTTCTCTTAGTCACCTGTCCAAGTGTTTAATTACTAATGACAATACACCAATACTGTATGCTGGTGGGGCCCAGGACAAATGAAAGGAGCAGGCGCCCCCCCCCCCCAACCTATAGCGCACCGACCACGGAAATATTTTTTTTAGCGCGCAGCTTTTACTTAACCACCCAATATATATGAAAATATACCCCCACCCATCCCCCCAATACATATAAAAAATACACCCCCAATACAAATAAAAATCAGACTTACCTTGTGGATGGGGGGCCGGTGCTGCTACTTGGGACGGCGCCGGTGGCTGCAATTGGGGGGGGTGGGGGTGCCGGTGGCTGCAGGATGGCTGAGGGGGGGCGGAGGGGGGTGGGGGGAACGGCGGCTAGGGTGGCTTGTCCAAAAATACTGGACACAATACTAAAATATGCGAGACCCTCGCAATACATATAAAAAGTACTCGACACCCCCAATACATATAAAAAAATACCCCAACCCCCCAATACGTATAAAAAAAATACCCCAACCCCCCAAACATATAAAAAAATACCCCAACTCCCCCAATACGTATATAAAAATACCCCAACCCCCCAATACGTATAAAAAAATACCCCAACCCCCGCAATACATATATAAAATACCCCAACCCCCGCAATACATATATAAAATACCCCAACCCCCTCAATACATATATAAAATGCCCCAACCCCCCCAATACATATGGAAAATACCTCAACCCCCCCAATGCATATATAAAATACTCCCCCCCCCCCCCAAATATATAAAAATCAGACTTACCTGGGGGATAATCTCAGGTCAGGCTTGGTGGCTGGGGGGGGGGGGTGGTGTCCCGGTGGCTGCAGAGGGCTGGTTGTTGGGGGGGAGGGGCAGTGACTGGCGGTACTTCGAAGGGCGGGGGGGCGGCAGAGCCCGTTGCTGCACGGGGGGGCGGTTCTGCGGGGGGCAGGGCCGGTGGCTGGTGGTACTGCGGGAGGGGGGCCGGCCACGGGGAATGGTGGTGCTGGGGGGGGCCCAGTAGCAGCATGGCGGCACTGCGGGGCCCCAGCAGCACCTGGCGGTGCTGGGGGGGGCGCCATGGTGGTGACAGTGCTGCGGGGGCGGGAACAGCCTGGCGGCACTGCGGGGGCCCGGCGGCGCCTGCGGTGCTGGGGGGGGGTGCCACAGTGGTGACAGTGCGCCACGGTGGTGACAGTGCGCCACGGTGGTGACAGTGCTGTGGGGGCGGGAGCAGCCTCGTGGCACTGCGGGGGGGGGTGTGTGGAGGCCACGGGGGGGGGGGGGGGTGACGGTGCTGCGGGGGGAGGGCGCGATGCTGCGGGGCTCCGGTGGCAGGCACCTGTTCCACGAGGCTGCTCCTGCATGCGCCAGGCCTCCCTCTCACGTGGGCTCACCCGAAGCTTAGCACAGCTGCTGACTTCCGGCGCTGCCAATGGGGAGACCCGGCACAGAGTGGTTTTTTTTGTTTTTTTTATTAATTAACTGGCACCCGGCCGGGGCCCCCTGACACACGGGGCCCGGGACGCCAGTACCCTTTGTTCCCCCCTCTTGGCGGGCCTGTGCTGATTTAAACAAGACTAAGGAGCCTATAATATTAGCTTTGATAAGTAACTCATCAAGCATTTTGAGCACTTCTCGAACGAGTTTGCAAGTGTAGCTATTCAGAAAGCTTCGATATCATGCAAAAGTCGCTCGAGAAGCGCTTCTTCCTGACCGGTAGTGCTCCCGCACAGACAAACCGTTCGGGAGCGCAATAAAATGCTCAAACTCGCATTTCTTGAAATATCAAGATATTCGATAAGCTCCGATAAGCACATCGCGGGTGCAACTTGTAAGCAACTCGCAGGTTCTCATCTCGCCACCTTATGCGTGGCGAGATGGGATCCGCGATGTGATTTAGAAGAAAAATATTATTTTTACTGCATCGGATTGAAGCCGGGAGTCTCCGGAGCTGCCCCACATTAATACCAGCTCCAGAGACCCCATCCTATGTAATAAAACGGCTAACTGCTAAGGTAATGAAGGGGTTAAATACCAGAGCCCGGTTTATTGGGGTAGAGGGGGTGGGTGAAGGTGGTATTTGGCCCGTGGTAGGTGTTTCTGCCTACTGGGAGGGTTGCGGGAGGAGTTAACCCCTTAATTACGTTAGCTGTTAGTGTCAAATGATACAGCCCAATCTGATTGGTTGGTGTACCATGTGACAGCTTCCTTCTTTTTTTTTTTTTTTTTTTTTTACAGCTGCGACATTATGAAAAGGGAGGGAAGCCAGCCAATCGTGTAGTATATGCTTCCCTCCCTTTAAGATGACAGCAAAAAAAAAAGGAAGCCATCACATGGAAACGCCTTCCAGGAAGGACACAGAGGAATTACAATACAACATCAATACGCTCATCATCAAAAAACGAAGAAGAAACAGACGGAGGACAAAGACCAAGTCATGGGTACTGACCATTGAAAATACTAATGTAATTAATATCTCAAAATACACTTTGACTCAAGCGGAACTTACAGTCCTGAATTTTGGTCTAACTTTTGCACCCCACAAAGACTTTAATCTCTATTCCACTATAGTAGATCGATACAAATTTACTCGAAAACTTACACTCAAGAAATTTTTTAAACACAAAAAAGATAATAACATTTCTATACAAGACAAATCAGAAACAAGTACCGGAAGAGATAGGAATATGATGCCAATATATGATGTCATCACACATTTAACTTTTGAAGATCAATGTTACATTCAGGACTTGACTGAGCTACTTGCTGATCAGATAGACCAACAACATCCACTTACCTCTTTTCTTGGAAGAGAGGAATCCGGCTTGATGAGCACCTCGTAGTTTTGTCCAACCTTCTTGAGAGGCAGTGCTATTGATGTTTTTCAGAGGGCTGTGGAAAGAGTTTTACTACTTCTTTCAAGCGGCATCTACTGTATACAATAATGAATATGAAACATCAAAGCAATTTAAACTTGGAACAATACAAAGCTATTATTGCATTAAAAACAATGAATTAATTATGGAAAGAATGCCAATAAAGGAGGAGCAGTGATTGTTTTGGATTGTACATATTAAACTCATGGAGCTCACAGACAGTTAAGTGACCATCTTTCCTACGTTTTATTAAAATCCAATCCTACTAATTTATTCCTTATGGAATTATATGACTTGCTTGATATGGATCTTAAAGTTATCTCTATTAATGAATATGAATACCTTTACTGTCGTCTCCCCATTGTTCCTATATTCCATCATTTACCAAAAATACGTGAATCTCTGGAATCTCCACTAGGAGAGCTATAGTTTCTAGCATTGGGTCACTGGGTGAGCATCTTTCTATTATATTGATTACTTTTTTCAACATTTAGGGGGCTATGCACTAAGCTCCGAGCTTTCGCGCTGGCCTGAAAAAAAATTGCACGTCCGATAAAAATTGAAGTCGTAGGCGCAATTCACTAAAGCCTTGAGCCCATTTTCTATCGGACGTGCCAAAAACTGGCTTATCGTGCGTGCAATGTTTTTTCCCTCTGCTAGCGCGCTGAAACTTCACGTACGATAGCTGATAGAAAAAAAAAAGCCGCCTGTAACATTTGCATGGAGATTCTGCATCTCCATGCACGGCTGTTAAAGGCAATCGTACACAAAAATAAATACATTTTAATAATAGTATACATGAGCAGGGGGTCTCCGGAGCTGAACGCATTGGTTTCAGGTCCAGGGACCCCCTACTTCAGGAGATACAGGCCCCGTTATGGGGTGCCGGTATCCCCTGCACTTTTAAAGCTTCCGCGTCACGTGACCGGGACATTTAAATTCTCCAGGGGATACCGGCACCCCATAACGGGACCTGTATCTCCTGAAGTAGGGGGTCCCCGAGGCTGAAACCAATGGGGTTCAGCTCTGGAGACCCCCTGCACATCTACACTACTGTCAAAACACACATATCAATAAACAATAATTCCTTACCGTAGCGGCTATCTGCAATGGTAATGAAGCTGCATTAATGTACATTTTAATAATAGCAAGGGGTCCCCTGAGCTGAACCGCATTGTTTTCTGCCTCAGAGACCCCCTGCTTCCCGAGTTACAGGGCAATGTATGGGGCATCGGTGCTAGTGTCGCCGCCATCTTTATAGCGTCCAAGACGCGACGGGGACGCTATAAAGATGGCGGCGACACTGGCACCGATGCCCCAAACAGGGGCCTGTAAATCGGGAAGAAGGGTGTCTCTGAGGCAGAAATCAATGCGGTTCAGCTCAGGGAACCCCCTGCTCCCGCACACTATTAATAAAAATACATTAAAGTAGCTTCATTACCTTAGCGGCTATCCGCGAAGGCAATGAAGGGGTTAAGGCACAATAGCATGTATATTGGGGACAATTGCCCCAATAAACATTGCAATATACAACACATCCCCCCCGCCCCCTAACACATACAATACAGTAATTGGCAAAATTACTATTATTCACATATGGATAATAATGCATTTACCCATTTTAAATACATTAATCACAATAAATACAGTAAATACATATTACACTTACCTTTTCCAGGCACCCACGATGAAGGCCGTCTTCATCCTCATCTTCATCCTGCCCATGTCCCCTCCGATGCTGCAAAACATACAGTACAAAAGAATAAAAATAGCCAATGTAATGTCCCCTAACCCCTTCATCACCTTAGCGGTCATTAACCGCTATAGTCATTAAGGGGTTAATTCAACCACCACTCGGGAGGCATAAACAACCTCCCCCACTACCCACCCCGTGAGGCCTAACCACTCTGGCTTGGGGACAATACCCACTTCCCCCACCCCCGTTAACAACAATAAACAGCACTATATTTAATAAACACTACGTAACCCACCCCCTCTGCCCCCCCAAAATACCTGATTTATGCTTTTACAGACAGGGTTAATACCCCAGGCCCACGGGAGTCCCCGGTGGCCCTGACGGGTGTCCGTAAGCCTCACAGTGGCCCAGCAAAAAGTTTCAAACAGGGTCTGGAGGCCTACAGGTGGTCCCCGCCAGGCGCCGTGGTCCACCAGGTGGTCTCCGTGGGTCACCGTGTGCCCCAAATGAGGTCTCCATGGGTAGGCCCGCGGGTGTCTGGGGGGCCCCGGGTCAGACCCACAGGTGTCTGAGGGGCCTTGGGTGGTTCCCCCGGGGGGTCTGGGGGCCCTCGGGTGGTCCCTATGGGTCCACGGTGCTCCCACAGATGTGGGGCCACCGGTTTTTCCTGCAGGTGTCCCCCGTGAGTCCGCAGCCTTGTACCCATGAGAGTCCGAGTAGACCTCAGGTGGTCTCCAGAGGTCCCCGCAACCCTGTATGTAAAAAAAAATAAACCTGTCCTATACATTTAAATACATAAATAACCCCGGCCCCCCCCACACCCACACATACAGTACAGTAATGTGCAAAATAACTATTATCCAGATATGGATAATAGATTATTTGCCCATTATTAAACACATAAATCAGCATAAATAAATTGAGTTCTACTTATCCCCTGGCAATGATGGGCATCCGGTCATCAAACGGCCTCCGTTGGCAAAAAAAAAACATAGTTAATATTTTTAAATGCCAGTTAACCCCTTAATCACCTTAGCGGATAATAAAGGCGACAGTAATTAAGGGGTTAACCCACCCTACCCCCATTCATTTGTACAGTGGGTAATTGTCACGGTAGCTTATGACAAGATATAATGAACACCAAATATCTGGGTTGAACTGAACGAGGCTTAGATATAATAAAATATAATTTATTCCTTAAATAAGGTGAACACAGCAATATAGTACAATTAACAGGCAAGAAGATAACACTTACTTAGGGTTGGGGAATGGAGAAGTATCCAATAGCAATTCTCCATCAATCCAGTGACATTCCAGGTGGAATCAGAAGCACAACTCCAGCAATCCAGTGACATTCAAGATGGTATCAGAAGCACAACTCAAAACTGTAGGGTTGACACAGTTTATATACCTGTGCAACCCTATTCTTAACATTGAACACAGCCTATTGATGAACAATTATCTGTATTTACTCTCTAATGTGGAGACACAGACTAACAGACTAACCCATGCCCTCAGGTAACAATTAGACTGGCAGAGTGTGTTGATTGACTAATACTTAATCCCTAGACATTGGGTAACAATCAAGGCAGTTACTTTTTGATCACCGTGCTTAGGCTACTCAGCCGTCTGCCCTTCATGACTTATTAGCCTAGCAAATGGCGTCTGCATTTTCAGAACAGATCCAAAATAAAATACATATACACTTTAATATCTACACATATTAATAAGTTCCATTCTGGTGGGCTCAGTGGGTCGACCTTTGCCAGTTTTTAATGCCTACAGTGACTCCACATATTGGCCAAATATGAACTCTCTGCGACCTCCAGAACTGGAGATACAGAAATGCACTTTAAAACATTAAAATACATGCTTATAATGAAACATGGGAACAGGGGAACATACACTTTCAAGGTACAACAAGGTGCAAACCTCATCCCTGGACCGCAGTCCAGTTAACCTCTTGTCTCTCTGGTGAGGTCAGGGGATGGCCATTAGGGTGCAACCCCTTTAATGCCGGGCCACCCCCTTTCTCCCTCTACAGTAATATATATATATATATATATATATATATATATATATATATATATATATATAAAAGAAAAGGGAGTGAAGTAGCGCCAAATAAGAAGTGTTGAAATAGTGTAAAAATATTATTAATGATAATTTAAATGAATATTTCTAAATAAGCAAAATCACTAAAAATTATAGATGTGCATACTACAATTTAAAATAAATATATATAACATATATTATGTGCTCCTATTTCATGAAAAACAATTTAAGACAACACTCCAAAAACATGTGTTAACATAAAATACAAGCAAAAAGAAAAATTGATATAAAAACCAGTCCTTGAGTGAAAATCCTTAAATAGGAAAAAATAGTCCTGGTATGAGGGGATCTCCGGCAGCTCTCAAATAGGATGAACCACATCCAGATGATACCTATTAGAAAACAAAAAAGAGAGAGAGCGCACGCCCCATAGCGTAATACAGTACATTTATTGGAAAAGGGGAGGGGGGGGATAGAAAATCCACTCACAAGGGTAGGTTAAAATCAAGCAGTGTGTGAAATATATCACCGCCAACTCTGGTCACTCAGCCTCCAGACCCTGCAGTCCAAATCTCACTTGAAGATTCTGGTAGATGTTCTCTGGTGCATGAGTAGAAAGGCTCCTTAAAATCAATGATGCAGTCTTTGAGTTTTAGGAAAATCTCCAATCTCTGCTGGCCGCAATGTGTATCAGCGCTCGATACGGCCTGTCATGTGCTTGCGTGATGATGCAGTTCCGTTCCCTTTTTTCTTTTCTAATATATATATATATATACAGTGTTCGACAAATCACCCAAAAATCTACTCGCCCAACCAAAAAATCTACTCGCCACCTAGTCCCGCCCCCAACCCCACCCCTAGTCCCGCCCCCAACCCCACCCCTAGTCCCGCCCCCAACCCCCCTTTAAAATAAAATATATAAATAGAATACATTTAATAAATTCCTAGTCAGAACAACATTCGTTTTTGACATAAATGTATTTATTGTATTACATTATACTACAATTAGTCCTGGTTACGTGTGTGTGTGTGTGTGTGTGTGTGTGTGTGTGTGTGTGTGTGTGTGTGTGTGTGTGTGTGTGTGTGTGTGTGTGTGTGTGTGTGTGTGTGTGTGTGTGTGTGTGTGTGTGTGTAAATGTCGGATCTAGAAAGAAAAGCCAGATGTGAATGACTAGTTTCCTGAACCCCTTAACCAGTGTCTGGACGTCCCCGCTTCACAATATCTAAAGCAGCAATCCCGCCTGGGATCTTATCTGATCCGCAGTCCCTCAATGTCCAGGTACCCTCATTCCCGCAATGTTATACATTGGAAGGGATGTGTTCCCTACCTGTCTTCTGGGTTAGGGGGGGTTCCGATGTCTTCCGTGTGAAGCTTGAGTCAGATCTGGAAGAAAGCAGTATAGGTTATTTTGGTGTACAGTAGTATAGGACAGTTAAGATATATAGGGTAAATAAGATATCCAGATACAGAGAGGAGAGAGAGGGAGAGAGAGGGAGAGAGAGGGAGACAGAGGGAGAGAGAGGGAGAGAGAGAGTGGGTGAGTGAGAGAGTGAGTGAGAGAGTGAGTGAGAGACACACAGAGACAGAGAGAGGTAGAGCGGGAGAGCTAGACAGAAACAGGGAGAGACAGACAGAGACAGGGAGAGGGAGACAGGGAGGGACAGGGAGAGACAGAGAGACAGACAGGGAGACAGACAGGGAGACAGACAGATACAGACAGAGGGCGACAGACAGAGGGCGACTGACAGAGGGCGACAGGGAGAGGGCGACGGAGAGGGCGACAGGGAGAGGGCGACGGAGACAGGGAGACAGACACACACACAGAGACACACACACAGAGACACACACACAGAGACACACTCACACACACAGAGACACACTCACACACACAGAGACACACTCACACACACAGAGACACACTCACACACACAGAGACACACACACAGACAGACACACTCACACACTGTAAGGGTCTGGGAGTCACGCCACCCTCGGCGTGCTCATCACTCACCGGCAGCTCCGACGGGTCCTCTCGCGGCACGCAGACAGCTTCTCTCCGGAACGCCGATCACTGCTCCACGTGGGCTTGCGCGCGCACGCCAAAACTCCCCTTCTACTCTCGGTCCGGCGGCTACGCTCGGTCATGCGGCCGCAAGCACAGCTACACAGAAGCGCGGCCACACGGAGCCGCACCAACCCCTTAAAGGCACAGCACCTCAAACCATTGCTGCAATCAAATGCAGTCTGACTACTGGGCTTTATGGCTCCTCCCCTGGGACATTATGCTCAGCCCTACAAACATGGACCCCGCTGAGGTGGAGCGCACTATAAATGCCCATACAAATCTCTTCACCAGGCTAGAGACTTATCTGGAACAAGCTGATAGGCGAATGGATACGTTACCGCAAAACCTTCATTCGCTTACTGTTCAAGTCCGAGCTCTCAGTCGGCAACCTTCACCCGTGGCTTCCATAGCTTCCGCAACCACCTTTCCAGCACCTCAGTTTGCTTTGGAACCTCGTATTCCGGCTCCCAAACACTATGCCGGGGATCCCCAAGGATGTAGGGGCTTCCTTAACCAATGCCTCATCCAATTTCGACTCTCGCCCTCTCGTTTTGTCTCTTCTGTCTCCAGGGTCGGCTATATCGTGGCTCTTCTCATCGACGAGGCGCTGGCATGGGCTTCTCCCATCTGGGAACAACAAGGCCCTCTCACACAGGACATCGATCTCTTCATCGAGGAATTCCGAAGAGTCTTCGATACTCCTGCACGGCAATTAACGGCAGCATCTTCTCTTCATCACATAACCCAGGGAGATCGACCCGTCGCCCGGTATGCTGTGGAGTTCCGCACACTTGCTGCTGAGACGGGATGGAATAACGAAGCACTATCTTCAGCGTTTTGGCAAGGTCTGTCTGAATCCCTAAAGAATGAGCTCGCAGCGCGGGAACGTCCCACTGACCTAGAGGATTTGATCAGTCTGTGTGTTCGAGTGGACCAACGTCTACAGGAGCGGAGAAATGAACGTTCTCGTTACCGTTAACGGGTTTCAAGGCATCTTGCTCCATCGTTCATGGCTCCTACACCCCCTTCCTTGGACGTCCCGGAACCTATGCAGTTGGGAGGTAACAAGCTGTCTGCTGCTGAAAAAAAACGTCGGCGCAATGCCGGTCTCTGCATGTACTGTGGCAATTCTGGTCACATATTACCCCAGTGTCCCCACAAGCCAGGAAACGCCAACTCCCAATGAAATCCCGGAGAGTTTCATTGGGAATACTGACACTTTCTCCCATCGTCAAAGACGTACTTCCCACCAGGATAATGTTGCCTATAACACTGACTGGAGAGGGATTTTACACTCAAGCACGGGCGTTCATTGATTCCGGTTCCGCAGGCAATTTCATCGATGAGACTTTTGCTAGACGGAACAATATTCCATTTATCAGTAAGAAGACGCCAGTAGGTCGACCTCTGCAGCCGGCTTTCATCACGCTACAGAAGGTGCCTCTCCTACTGCAGTTCGTCGACGTCCATACGGAGATCATTACTCTCGATGTTATCCACACTCCTTCTGTTGAGCTGATTTTGGGTCTTCCTTGGCTTCAACTCCATAATCCTCGCATCGACTGGACGGATCGGGAACCTATCCAGTGGAGTTCTCCTTGTGCCAAGACATGTACCAGGATTTTCCAGAAGATTGGTGGGTTGACTACCCTGCCAGAGAAGGTCAATTCCCTACCTTCTGTGTACTGGGAATTCCGTGATGTGTTCGACAAAGCACGTTCCGAGGTTCTACCTCCGCACCGTTCGTTCGACTGTCCTATTGACCTACTACCCGGGGCACCTCTTCCCAGAGGACGATCCTATCCTTTCTCTCTCCCAGAGACTAAAGCCATGAACACTTACATTGTAGAGAACTTAGAGAGGGGTTTCATCCGAAAGTCTTCCTCTCCAGTCGGGGCAGGCTTCTTTTTTGTCAAAAAGAAGGACGGTTCTCTTCGTCCATGCATAGACTACCGGGGTTTGAATAACATCACACGCAAGAACCGCTACCCACTGCCCTTGATACCGGAACTCTTCGACCGTCTCCAGGGAGCAACTATCTTTTCTAAATTGGATTTAAGAGGTGCCTACAATTTAGTAAGGATACGTGAGGGGGACGAGTGGAAGACCCATGACGGCCACTACGAATACCTGGTCATGCCGTTCGGTCTGTGCAACGCACCAGCAGTTTTCCAGGATTTCGTCAATGAGATTTTTCGTGACATTCTGAACACATTTCTTATCGTTTACTTAGATGACATCCTAATCTTTTCTAAATCTCCTCAAGAACACATCAAACACGTTCAACAAGTGCTGTTACGCCTCTGGGAGAACCATCTCTTTGCGAAATTGGAGAAATGTCAGTTCCATCTCAAGTCGGTGTTTTTTTTGGGATACGTTATCTCTGACTCCGGATTCAATATGGATCCAGAGAAACTTAAGGCTATCTTGGACTGGCCTCGTCCGACCACTTTCAAAGCCGTGCAACGCTTTCTAGGTTTTGCAAATTATTATCGACGCTTCATTCGCAATTTTTCTTCTACGGTATCTCCCATAACTGAGCTCACTAAGAAGGGTGCGGATCCTTCATCATGGTCTGAGACCGCCATACGGGCATTTAATCTGCTGAAAAAGGCTTTTGTGTCTGCCCCTATCCTCACCCACCCAGATCCTAAACTTCCATTTACCTTGGAGGTAGATGCCTCGGACATCGGGGCTGGGGCTGTATTATCCCAAAGGACCTCTCCTTTAGCCAGACTACACCCATGTGCCTTCTTCTCGTAGAAATGTTCGTCCGCAGAACGGAATCACGATGTCGGGAACCGGGAGCTTTTGGCAATCAAGTTGGCATTAGAAGAGTGGAGACATTTCTTAGAGGGTACGGAGACACCTATAACCAGTGTTCGACAAATCACCCAAAAATCTACTCGCCCAAACAAAAAATCTACTCGCCACCTAGTCCCGCCCCCAACTCCGCCCCTAGTCCCGCCCCCAACTCCGCCCCCAACCCCGCTTTAAAATAAAATATATAAATAAAATACATTTAATTAAATTCCTAGTCAGAACAACATTCGTTTTTGACATAAATGTATTTATTGTATTACATTATACTACAATTAGTCGTGTGTGTGTGTGTGTGTGTGTCAATGTCAGATCTAGAAATAAAAGCCAGACCAGTGTCTGGACGTCGGCGCTTCACAGAGAGAGACAGAGAGAGACAGACAGACAGACAGACACACACACACACACACACAGAAAGAGAGACACACAGAGAAAGAGAGACACACAGAGAAAGCGAGAGAATGAGAGACACACACTGAGAGAATGAGAGGCAAAGAGAGAGTGCGACAGAGAGCGAAGAAGAGAGTGCGACAGAGAGAGCGAAGAAGAGTGCGACAGAGAGGGAGAGGGTGACAGAGAGAGGGAGAGGGTGACAGAGAGAGGGCGACACAGGGAGAGGGCGACACAGGGAGAGGGCGACACAGGGAGAGGGTGACAGGGAGACGGAGAGGGTGGGTCACACAGGGAGAGGGTGACACGGAGAGGGAGGGTGACACAGGGAGCGGGACAGGGTAACACAGGGAGAGGGTGAGAGGGAGAGGATGACACAGGGAGAGAGGGAGAGGGTGACACAGGGAGAGGGAGAGAGAGGGAGAGAGAGGGAGAGGGTGACACAGGGAGAGGGAAAGGGTGACACAGGGAGAGGGAGAGAGGGAGAGGGTGACACAGGGAGAGGGAGAGAGGGAGAGGGTGACACAGGGAGAGGGAGAGAGGGAAAGAGTGACACAGGGAGAGGGAGAGAGGGTGACACAGGGAGAGGGAGAGGGTGACACAGGGAGAGGGAGAGGGTGACACAGGGAGAGGGTGACACAGGGAGAGGGTGACACAGGGAGAGGGTGACACAGGGAGAGGGAGACACAGGGAGAGGGTGACACAGGGAAAGGGAGAGGGTGACACAGGGAGAGGGTGAGAGGGTGACACAGGGAGAGAGGGAGAGGTTGACACAGGGAGAGAGGGAGAGAGTGACATAGGGAGAGGGAGGATGACACAGGGAGAGGGAGGGTGACACAGGGAGAGGGAGGGTGACACAGGGAGAGGGAGGGTGACACAGGGAGAGGGAGGGTGACACGCAGAGGGTGACACAGGGAGAGGGTGGGTGACACAGGGAGAGGGAGATTGAAACAGGGAGAGGGAGGGTGACAGGGAGAGGGGGAGGGTGACACAGGGAGAGGGAGAGGGTGACACAGGGAGAGGGAGAGGGTGACACAGGGACAGGGTGACACAGGGAGAGGGAGAGGGTGACAGAGGGAGAGGGTGACACAGGGAGAGGGAGAGAGAGGGAGAGGGTGACACAGGGAGAGGGAGAGTGTGACACAGGGAGAGGGAGGGTGACACAGGGAGAGGGAGGGTGACACAGGGAGAGGGAGGGTGACACAGGGAGAAGGAGAGGGTGACACAGGGAGAGGGAGAGAGAGGGTGACACAGGGAGAGGGAGAGAGAGGGAGAGGGTGACACAGGAAGAGGGTGACACAGGGAGAGGGTGACACAGGGAGAGGGAGAGGGTGACACAGGGAGAGGGAGAGAGGGAGAGGGTGACACAGGGAGAGGGAGAGGGTGACACAGGGAGAGGGAGAGGGTGACACAGGGAGAGGGAGGGTGACACAGGGAGAGGGAGGGTGACACAGGGAGAGGGTGACACAGGGAGAGGGAGAGGGTGACACAGGGAGAGGGTGACACAGGGAGAGGGTGACACAGGGAGAGGGTGACACAGGGAGAGGATGACACACTCACAGACACACAGACACCCAGTCTCACTCAGACAAACTCACACTCACAAACACACACAGTCTGTCACTCACACACACAAACACTCACCCGCAAGGCAGGGGGTCGCACATGGCAGTGGGGGCCTCTGCACGGCAGGAGGGCCTCTGGAAGGCATGGGGGGTCGCACATGGCAGCGGGGGCCTCAGCACGGCAGGAGGGCCTCTGTAAGGGGCCGCATCCCCTCCAGAGGCGGACGCCGACGCCGCAGTATTCCCTGATAGAATGGAGAAGGGCCGGTAGGGGATTTCCCCTGCTTAGACCGAGAAGGGAGTAGCACCGGGTTAGGGGATTCCCCTGCTTAGAGCCGGGAGAGGCACCAGTTAGGGGATTTCCCCTGCTTAGAGCAGGGAGAGGCACGCGTGGGGTGAGGGGGGGTCACGAAGGCTGGGAGAGATTGGTGTGAGGGGGGGAGGTGGTGGTGGATGGCCCGATGGGAGGGGGTGGTGGATGGCCCGATGGGAGGTGGGGGTGGATGGCCCGATGGGAGGGGGTGGTGGATGGCCCGATGGGAGGGGGTGGTGGATGGCCCGATGGGAGGGGGGGTGGATGGCCCAATGCGAGGGGGTGGTGGATGGCCCCATGGGAGGGGGGGTGGATGGCCCGATGGGAGAGGGGGGGTTGATGGCCCGATGCGAGGGGGGGCGGATGGCCCGATGGGAGGGAGGGGGGGTGACAGATGGCCCTGCAGGGGCCTGAGGCGTGGAAGGGGCTGGCTGCCGGAAGGGGGAGGAGTGGAAGCGCTGAGGAGGGAAAGTTGCTGAGAGAGCCGGAGGCGGGGTAATCTCCCCCAACAACATGAACCCGCCTCCGGCTTTTTTTTTCTTTTCTCCAGCGCGGGAAAAACAGCAGCGCGAGCGCGGGAAATTTAAAAAATACACGTGTGCTGCTTGGGCCAATATTTACTCGCCCGGGGGTTAAATCCACACGCCCCGGGCGTGTAAATGTATATAATTGTCGAACACTGCCTATAACCATACTCACAGACCATAAGAACCTTCTCTACTTAGAAGGGGCACGTCGTTTGTCTCTCGACAAGCCCGCTGGGCACTTTTTTTTTCACGATTCAATTTTCTTATCTCCTTTATTCCTGGCTCCAAAAATCTAAAGGCGGACACCCTGTCTCGACAGTTCCTGGGAGAGGACAAGTCTGAAGAACAGCTAGAGACGATTATTCCCTCTAGATGTATCCTGTCTGCCAACTCCTTTGATATTTTGGACAAAATTCGATCCGAACAATCACAAGTTCCGAGGGGGCTCAAGGTTCCGGAGGGAAGACTCTACACGGCACCCCAATACCGCAAAAGGGTTCTTGAGTGGTGCCATTCCTCTAAATCAGCAGGACATCCAGGGATACGGAAAACCAACGACCTTGTTCAACGTACCTTCTGGTGGCCAGAGAGGGCTAAGGATGTGGAGGAGTTTGTTAAAGCATGTGGCACGTGCGCCCGCAACAAAGTACCTCGGGTCAAACCAGCAGGCCTTCTTCTTCCCTTACCCATTCCAGATCGACCCTGGAACCATATTTCTATGGACTTCATTGTAGAGCTCCCAGACTCCAAAGGAAAGAATACGATTGTTGTGGTCATTGATCGTTTTTCCAAACAGACTCACCTTGTTCCCTTGAGGGGTCTTCCAAATTCCTCCAGGCTTGCGGATGTTTTCATCCAGGAGATTTTTCGTCTTCACGGAGTGCCTTCAACCATCGTCTCTGATCGTGGGTCCCAATTTGTGTCAAGATTTTGGCGAGCCTTTTCCCGTAAGATGGGTATTTCACTTCAATTCTCCTCGGGATACCACCCACAGACCAATGGGCAGACGGAGAGGGCCAACCAAAACCTGGAACAATACCTTCGGTGTTTCATAACCGATACACAGGATGATTGGGTGGATCTGCTTCCTTGGGCTGAGTTTGCTCTTAAGTCCCTTCGCAATGACTCCACTCAAGAATCTCCCTTCTTCATAAATTGTGGTTTTCATCCTTCCCGCCTACCCTTCTCCCCTCTATCCTCAGGAGTACCAGCGGTTGACAAGCGCATCTCCCAGCTGAAAGACTTATGGACGAGGATTCAGGAGAACTTAAAGGTGGCTACAGGTAGACAGAAACTCCAGGCAGACCGCCTTCGACGCCCGGTTCCGGAATTCGTCCCAGGAGACAGGGTTTGGATTTCTTCCAGGAATATCCGACTAAAGGTTCCTACCATGAAGTTAGCACCTAAGTTCCTCGGTCCCTTTCCTGTGGCCAGGAGGATTAATCCTGTGGCTTATCGCCTACGCCTTCCACCCTCGATGAAGATTCCGTCAGTCTTTCATATATCGTTGCTTAAACCAGCACTCCAGAGTCCTCGCTTTTCTAAGTCCACGTCTCCTCCACTTCCTCTTCTGATCCAAGGTCAACAGGAGTACGAGGTTCAGGCTATCCTGGATTCTAGGATTTCCAGAGGTGGAGTACAATACCTGGTCCACTGGAGGGGGTTTGGACCAGAGGAACGTTCCTGGATTCCCCACCGGGATCTCCACGCGCCTCGACTCGTCCAGGCTTTCCATCGTATGAATCCCTCCAAGCCATCTCATGGACACCTGGAGGTCGCCCCTGAAGAGGGGGGGTACTGTAAGGGTCTGGGAGTCACGCCGCCCTCGGCGTGATCCTCACTCACCGGCAGCTCCGACGGGTCCTCTCGCGGCACGCAGACAGCCTCCCTCCGGTACGCCAATCACTGCTCCACGTGGGCGCGCGCACGCACGCCAAAACTTCCCTTCTACTCTCGGGCCGGTGGCTATGCTCGGTCACGCGGCCGCAAGCACAGCTACACAGAGGCGCGGCCACAATGAGCCGCACCAACCCCTTAAAGGCACAGCACCTCAAACCATTGCTGCAATCAAATGCAGTCTGACTACTGGGCTTTATGACTCCTCCCCTGGGACTCATGCTGGACCTATCCATGCCGTAGCCTGGCCCTTCCACACACCCCCACCTTGCTGCGCTGCCATTGGTCCCGCTCTCCTATATATACCTAGCAGTATCACTGACTCGTTGGCTGAGCATAGAACCAGTTGTTCTCATCACTCTCTGCCTCCCTAGTTCTGTCTTGTCCTGTTTTGTTTTTGCAGTCCTCCTCGTCTACCGAACCGGCTTCCGCTACGTCTACCCGCACCTCTGGCATCCCGAACTCGGCATACGGCATACGACTCTCCGCACCTCTGGAATCCCGATCCTGGCAAACGGTAAACGATTACGTCCTTATCTCTAACCCCGGACTTTGCATACAGCACCCTCTACCATCCGTACCTCTCCTGCCCCGATCCGGACTCCCAGACTACTCTACTCTCAAGACGTGCCCTCGTGGCTGTGGGTGGTGTTATATCCTATCCCACCTCAGCACCGCGGTCCCGTCTCGTTTGTGGTGAGCACGCCCTGACACACACACAGACAGACACACTCACACACACACACACACACACACACAGACACACTCACACAAACACACACACACACACACACAGACACACACACACACACACACACACACACAGACACACACACAGACACACTCACACACAGAGACACACTCACACACAGAGACACACTCACACACAGTGACACACTCACACACAGAGACACACTCACACACAGAGACACACTCACACAGACACACACACAGAGACACACACACACAGAGACACATACACACACACAGACACACACACACACACAGACACACACACACACACACAGAGACACACTCACACACACAGACACACACTCACACACACAGACACACACTCACACACACAGACAGACACACTCACAGACAGGCAGACACACTCACACACTCACACACAGAGACACACTCACACATAGAGAGACACTCACACACAGAGACACACACACAGAGACACACACAGAGACACACAAACATACACACACACACACACACACACACACACACACAGAGACACACTCACACACAGAGACACACTCACACACAGAGACACACTCACACAGAGACACAGACACACACACACACACACACACACTGACACACACAAAGACACACACACACACACAGACACACACACACACACACACAGAGACACACACACACAGAGACACACTCACCCACACAGACACACACACAGACAGACACACTAACAGACAGGCAGACACACTCACACACTCACACACAGAGACACACTCACACACTCACACACAGAGAGACACACACACAGAGACACACACACACACACAGACACACTCACACACAGAGACACACTCACACACAGAGACACACACACAGAGACACACACACACACACACACACACTCACAGACAGGGTATTCATTGAAAGGAGGGGCCCACCTATGCAGCAGTTCATCCAGCCAGGCGGGAGGTGCTGTTGGTTGGTCAGCCGGTGCGGTAGGTCGGACGGGAGGTGCGTGAGGCCGGGAAGCCGGGTGTGAGGTGAGTGAGGTCGGGCAGGAGATGCGGGCGGTGCTGGAGCTCGGGCGGGAGATGCAGGCGGTGCTGGAGCTTAGGCGGGAGATGCGGGTGGTGCTGGAGCTCGGGCGGGAGATGCGGCCAGCCGGGTGGGAGATGCGGGCAGGAGAAGGGAGATGCGGGCGGGAGAAGGGAGATGTGGGTGGGAGATGAAAAATGCGGCCAGCCAGGCGGGAGATGGGACACGCTGGGGCGGCAGATGGGACATGCCGGCGCCAGGCTCCAATGGTGTCTCGGCTCGTGCGCCTAAGCTCCTTGACACCGCGTGACGCCATGACGTCACGAGCATCATGTTGGCATGGCAACACGGCGTCTGATGCCGCGCGGCCATTGCAGGTACAGAAGGAGCCAAATAATGGTCTCACATAGTGCGAGCAGGGAAAATTGCATGGGGAATTCCTAGAGCCGCAGCACGGCTCGCCAGCGGCCTAAATCCACTCGCCATGGGCGTGTAGTTATAATTAATTGTCGAACACTGTATATATATATACATATATAACACCAATATACAAATAAATGGTAAAGGATTACATAAACATGTATAAATAAAAACATGAAATCTGAATCTCATAAAAGATGGGTAATTTACTTTTAAAACAACAACTTTATTAACAAAATTGAAAAATACATATTAAATTAAAACCTACACATAAACAAAACCTAGCATAAATAATTAAAAACATGCTGGAATAAAAGAAACACAATATTAGTAACTTAAAATAGACACCATCGACACCGTTAATAAAGTTGTTGTTTTAAAAGTAAATTACCCATCTTCCCTATCACACTGACCATTACCTATTTTAGATGATTGGTTTACTTTTAATTGGTCAACGAATAAGGTATCTTTGTGAGGTATATAAGACCTCTGTGTAATGGCCTAATTATTCCCTGAAGAAGTAGTTTATTCTACGAAACGCGTTGGATGACATATTTCTTTTGCCTTATATCTGCTATTTGCCTATTTATTGGCTTTGCCCTGCTATTATCATTCTTGTGTGCTGATTTGGGCCTTTTTGAGAGACTTTGCAAGACTTTATTTACCTCCCTGCCGATTCCATCACTGCTGCGGAGACAGTGACGTCATCACGCAGCGTCCCGCGACGGAGCGGCATCGTGGCACGCCGAGTGTGCCCCTGCAAGCTGTGGTTTAACCTCCGTGCAGAGGATTCATCTGTTGAGCTACATGAGCTGCTCCAGACGGCTTGGAAGCTTGAGTGGTCCTGCAGCGGAGCCTGGTTGCTTAAAGGGAAACTCCCTTGGGAGCAAAGTACCGACGGATGAGAAGTCCAGACAAGAACCCTGCCCCAGAACCAACGGAGTGGCACTAGCTGAGAGAAGCAAGCACCAGACTCTCCTGACAACAGCTGCTGAGTGGTAATCAGTGTGAAACACACTAAATGCACTTTACCAACCTTTATTATGTACGCAGATTTATTACCCGTTTAATTGATAATATATTGTAAAATTTGCTTCACTATTTGGCGTTGTGCGCTGTATTCTTTTGTTTTCATACCATCTAAGCTGGGGTCAGCTTTCACCGCATCCCCAAATTCTGTCACTAACACTAACCACCCACCCATAGTCTCTAAGTCAGGGGAAACAAGAGCAGGTAAAGGGAAAAGTAAGTCAGTCACTGGTCGCGATTCAGTAGTCTGGCTTACCCGTCTGGTCTCCGCAGAGACCACTGGAACTGTTGGTCCCAAAGCAGGGGGACAGTGGTTAATTCTGTGGTGATCCCTGATGGCTGGTTCCTAGGGATCGCTGCAACAGGAGCCAGCTCTGCTGTAAACACACAGGTTACATTCCCCAGGTCATTGCCGAGCAAAACTGCAGCATCTAACCCAAACAATACCCCCACCTCCCTCATGCCACGACAGGCACCCCAATCCAAAAAGACCCGGGCAACCTGGAGCGACTGCTGTCCTCCATCTGGCATGGTCACACGCATCCCGGTGCCTGGGAGCAACCCCTCTGGCCGCACCATATCACGGCAGACCAGGGTAATGGTGGCCCCAGAGTCCAGCAATCCGTCTGCTTGCCGGTCTCCGATGGTCACCCTCCACAGATGCTTCTGCCGGATATCACTGGGATGCATCCTCACTGATGCAATCTGAAGTACCTCTGTCTACGCTGCTGGTTCCTGGGGGTCAAGCGCAGATCTCTCCGTCGATGTCCCTCTGTGGGTTGATTCCACGTCTGGATTTGACTTCTCTGCGACTAGCCGCGCAGCTTGGGAGCGTTGCCCCTAATGGGGTTCCCTGGACCTGGCACGGTCCGGGCAATCTGGTCTGATATGACCAACCTTGTTACACAGGTAACACTTTTTCTCATGTTATACATGAAAAAGGTGGATGGTGCTCAAGTGCTAGGTCTGTGTATGGTTATAATGTCCCTTATGCAGTATAAACAGAAAATAATTTGTGGTGTCCATAAATAATCATCCTGTTGTCCAGAGAAACCAATGCTGTTGCTGGGGGCACAAAAACCCTGAAGGCAAGGGGTAGGATACAGATAACCCTCCTCCTCTCCTCATTGGGATAGCCCCTCCATAGAAGCAATAATAAAGCAATAGGTACTCACACCGCTTCACCACGAAGATCTTCCAGCGTGCAGCCATCTCAATGTACAGAGAATTCCAAAAGAAGAAAGGGATCAGCGCACAGCACTAGAGTCACAGGTCTTGGGTAATAAAAAATGTTTATTTAGCTACATAAAAAACGGAAGGTGTAACCACTCCTATGCATTTCGTGCAATGCACTTTGTCAAAGAGGACTCCTTGACAAAGTGCGTTGCATGAAACGCGTAGGAGTGGTTACACCCTCCGTTTTTTATGTAGCTAAATAAACATTTTTTGTTGCCCAAGACCTGTCTCTCTAGTGCTGTGCGCTGACCCCTTTCTTCTTTTGGAACACCTTTTATCATGCCTGAATTCTGCAGGCTGAGAACTGCTAGGTGCTGCTGCAGGCTGCTGTACCCACTGAGAAGTTTGCTTGGATCCCCTGACTGGCACAGCCGGTCTTTTGGGAGAACTTTCCTCCTCCATCAGGGCACGGCTGCATATATACTCATCAGCCAGCCAGGCAGCATCTTCATGAGTACTAGGTTTTTTATTAAAGACCCATGCCCTCGCATCCGAGGGGCACTGCTGCAGTAGCTGCTCCTGACACAGTAAGTCCAGCAGCTTGTGGTATGTTGTAGCCCCACAACCCTCCACCCACTTAGTACATTGGCGTGCCATGCTGGCACTGTAGTTTACGAAGGACTCCTGAGGATGGCGTTACTCTGTCCTGAACTTTCCTCTGTACGCTTCTGGGGTGAGGGCATATCGCAACAGCAGTAACGCCTTGACGTGCTCATAGTCATCCTAGTCTGCTCATGGGGTGGACTGCAGGGTGTCCTTCGCCTTGCCCGACAGCAAGGGCTTTAACCGCAGATTGAGATTGAACCAAAAAAAAACTCTCCATCTTTTCCATCGCTCAGCAGACTACTGACAGCCCCTGAGATCAGGTAAATTGTTGCAGAAACCTTCTACACCACTACACTGATGCAGTGGAACCTCCTTAGGGAGCTGGGCAGGGAGGGTAACATTTCCTTAGAGCCCGACAAAAAGAATATCAGTAATATCCTAGTGGTCACGGATCATTTCACCCGGTATGCGCAAGCATTTCCGACAAAGGATCAGCGAGTTCACACCCCACCCGGGAGATCGAGGCAGGTGATAGAGAGGATGGAGACGTGGAAAGAACACCACCTGGGAAGGTCATCGCATTCGTAGAACACATCGGTAGAAAGGGGGTACGAACAAGTCAAGATGAGTAGAGAAATCAGGTGCCTATCACACAATGTCAAAGGCTTCAATAGCCCAGTTAAACGTAAGTTGGCCCTTAAAGATTACAAACGACACAACATAGACATTATTTTTCTCCAGGAGACCCACTTCTCCACGGTCAGTTTCCTTAAATTTTTAGGTAAGGACTTTAAAACAATATACATGGCATCAGCTAATGAGAAGAAGAGAGGAGTAGCTATAGCAATACACAATAGAATCGTGTTCCAGGTGGATAAGAAACTCTCAGACAAAGAAGGAAGATTCCTAATCCTCGTAAGGTCCATACAGGGCCAGCCACTCACGTTGGCATCAACTGGCACCAGAGTTCTTTTCCCTCTTTTTCCGGAAGTTACATAGTGAAGCAAAGGGAAACACGATAGTAGCTGGGGGTCTAAACAGGATGTTAAACCCAGACTTAGATAGGTGTACAGTATCTAACCTTCCCCTCAGACAGGACATACTAAACATTACCCAAGGACTATGTGACTGCCAACTGGTAGATATATGGAGAGAGCAACACCAAAAGGTTAAAGACTTTACTTTTTTCTCCCATCCACACAACCGTAACAGCTGGATAGATTACTTTCTTGTATCCAATAGATTGGTCCCAGTGGTCTCCCATACGGGGATACACGATATTTCGTGGTCAGACCACGCACCAATAGAGCTGCGGTGCACTTTAAATTTACTAGACAAACCAGGAGCAAACTGGAGGCTCAATGAGCTTTTACTAAAAATCCCGGCCATTGAGAGGGAGATAGGAGAGAAGATCAGGGAGTATTTCACGGAGAACGAGGGGAGTGTGTCGTCACACTCCACGTTGTGGGAGGCCCATAAGGCTACCCTCAGGGGAACTCTGATGTGTCTAGCTGCAAGACGCAAAAGAGAGCAAGAGCGCCAGATTAAGGTGCTGCAGGAGAAATTGACATCCCTCATTGCGCTCCATAAAACCCTCAAACAGGATGATACCCTGAAAGAACTATTAGACACCAAACATCAGCTAAATCTACTATTATCCTCCCAAGCCGAAAAGGAGATGAGCTGGACTAAACGTAGGTTTTTCGAAAAGGCATACAAGCCGGATACCCTCTTGGCCAACAAACTTAGAAATAAGACACCAAACTACCATATCCAATCTATTCGCATGCAGGGGGGGGATCTTACCTCGAATCCTAAGCGGATTGTGGAGGAATTCAAGTCCTACTATGAATCGCTCTACGATGGAGGTAAGGTCATACACAATCAAAAAACGAGGGACAATTTACGGGAATTCTTAAAAGGGGCGAAACTGCCGACATTGAGCAAGGCGGAAAGGGAGGCGTTACAAAAAGACTTCTCTTTAGAAGAGTTAGCGGAAGTTATAAAGTCCCTCAAGCCAGCCAAGGCACCAGGCCCAGATGGCTTCTCGAACCTATATTACAAAAAATATCTGAAAATATTAGCCCCATATTTGTTAAAACTTTTCAATTCGGTCTTGTTAGGGGCCTCATTCCCTGCACAGATGCTTCAGGCGTCTATCTCCCTGATTCACAAACCTGGAAAGGACACGGCAGACTGTAAGAGCTACCGGCCCATGCCGATCAATACCGACATAAAATTTTTCTCCAAACTCATTACTAACAGAGTGGATAACGTCCTCCCCAGGTTAATTCATCCAGATCAGGTTGGGTTCATCGGAGGAAGGCAAGCAGCAGATAATACCAGACGAATAATAGATTTGATTGATCTGGCACAAAAACAAACTATACCGTCAATGGTACTAAGTCTGGATGCGGAAAAAGCCTTTGATAGGATCGAATGTCCCTACTTAAGAGAGACGCTGAAAGTGTTTGGCTTTGAAGGACACCTCTTGGGAGCCATTGTGGCACTGTACGAGGGGCCGACGGCAAGGGTGCGACAGGGCTTCCCATCTGAGCAATTTCAAATCTGTAGTGGCACGAGACAGGGTTGCCCGCTGTCCCCGTTGCTGTTCGTCCTTTGTGTTGAACCCCTGGTGGCACATATGAGAATATGCCCAGATGTATCGGGAATATCATTAAAAGCGCAGACCCACAAAGTGGCGCTGTACGCGGATGATGTGATCCTGACATTATCCAACCCTCTTACCTCCTTGCCCAATGTTTTTGCAATCTTGGTGAGATTCAATCAAATTTCGCGGTTCAAAATTCATCAGGCCAAATCAGAAGCCCTCAACATAAATTTACCAAAAACAGTAGAAAACTAATTGGACTAAATTTTAACTTTAAGTGGCAACCCTCCATGATCAAATACCTAGGGGTGTATATAACAAAAGATTACAAAGCATTATATAAGGCAAACTATCCCAGGTTGTTCAAGACTCTGAGAGAGGATCTCAGGAGATGGGTGGAGTATGGCATCTCTTGGATTGGGAGGATTCACAGTGTGAAAATGAATCTTCTTCCAAAGGTGTTATACCTTTTCCAAGCCCTCCCGATCCCCCTGCTGAAAGAAGATATCCTCTCTCTGCAGTCAAGGATAACGAAGTTTATCTGGAATAAAAAAGTCCCAAGGATAAAAAAAGATATCTTGAGGAGGCTGACCTCGAGAGGAGGGTTGGGGGTGCCTTGCTTGTTCGCCTATTACGAAGCAGCCCAATTGAGCCAAATCATACAATGGCACTCAGATCCGTATCTCTGGTGGCATTGGAAAAAGAATGCTGCGCACCGGTAGAGCTGCAGAATCTAATTTGGTTACCCAAAAAAAGTTGGTCTAGGGTTGGGATACCGCTGCAGGCCATATCAAGCTCCTTGAGGACATGGGAGGCAACCAAATTCAGATGTTCTCTCACAACACTAAACTCCTTGATGACACCTTTATGGGGTAACCCAGACTTTGCTCCAGGCCTGAATAGTTCTCATTTCTCAAGGTGGATTCAGTCATGGTATTTACGACTAAAAGATCTGGAGGGTAGAAAACACATCAAAACTTTCGATCATATCAAAGAGAAAAAAAATATGCCAAACGCAGAATTCTTTAGATACCTCCAGATCAAAGCATTTTATAATAAAACTTAAATTCGGCCTATCAGAACAAATTTCAAGCAGCTGTGTTCTAGAGGAATGGACACAAGGGGACTAACTTCTAGAATGTGGAAGTGATCTGTCCCGAGACAGGAGACGAACCCAGACTTAGCTATATGAGACAGTGGGAAGCGGACCTGGGGGAGACATTAGAGGATGAAGACTGGGACAGGATCCTGCAGGCAGCAGCTAAAAGCTCTATCTGTACCACGTTAATGGAGAACGCTTACAAAGTCCTGATGCGCTGGTACCATACCCCAACCAAATTGTCTAAATTTGTCAGAGGCTATTCCCCGCTATGTCCCAAGCAGTGTGGGGAAAGGGCTGACTTACGTCACATGCTGTGGTCGTGCACGAATGTGGCCCCGATTTGGACTAGACCCCCATGAGACTGACCTATGATTCTCGAGGGGTGTCTACATAGGTTCCTGTGGTTAGTATGACTAGATGGATAGTACCTATGATTCTAGAGATAGGTGACCCTGGGAGCTGTGGGACCATGTTGTGTAAAAGTAACGCAATCTGTAAGAATTGTATGTGTGTTGGTTCCACTCTACCTATGATTCTATGTACCTAGCGAGGAAGATATGTATTAGGTAACTATGTCATGTGCCACAAGGACTCTAACCCGATTGATGGTGACATCAACATTTTTAGTAGGGAAAGGATGTAACCCCCTGTGTGATGAGCTCCACACACTCATACTGCCCCCTGGCAGGTTTCTCTCCAATGTGCTCTGGACATGTGACTGTAATGGACATGAGAGTAGCCAATAATAACAGCTGTGGAAGAGAAGCCTTTGAGGGAGAGGAGCCTTTAAAAAGGGGGGGCAGCCATGTTGAGTCAGATCGGTGCGGACCTGAGGACTATCAGGTTCGGTCGAGGGTTTAAGAGAGTGTACGTGTACACATTCCAGCAGGAGCAGAGAGATACAGGGTCAGCCGTGGATGAGAGTCAAGCGCCGTCGGAGGTTACCTTCAACGGCTATAAAGCACAGCGGTACTGAAGCACCCTTTTCAAAGGACAGGCCTGCAACAGTTAGTACACAATGAGCCCCCACGGTGTGCCGGCACCATCACAATCCAACATATCCAGGATTGGGGTGTCTAATACCCTACTGACACTGATACACATGCGCAGCGTTATTGTAGCTTGTGTAGTAACTTGTATACTGGCTGTAGTGATGTGCGGTTGAGGATCATGAGGTACCCAAATTAGTAAGGTATAAGTAAACTAGTTTCATCACCCATATTGTGTCTGTATTCATCCGGCCATCTGACTGTAGGCCAGGTGTGGCCCAGTAATTTATTGACAGGGACTCACGCCCCCGCCTCAGCGATAGTCATAAATCTGAGAGCTAAAAAGTAGAGGGGTACATTCAATTCATATTTATTACTTAATTTCTTGTTCACATGAAATGCAATCCACCTGAAACAGCTACTAATTAAAACCTCAATCTGTGCAGAAAAAAACCAATACATCGTTTTCATTCATACTAAACTAATGTATACCAAATGTTACAAAAATAGTTTGCCCTAACAATTTCAAAAACCCTTGGCAATGAAAATTGTTTAGATTTGTGCATATATTTCTATTCGTTACATCAATTTCTACTGAATTACTGTAGTTCTGCAATAGGATACTTCTTTAAAGACCATTGGTCTACAACAGTAATCCTTTAAAAAAAAAAAAAAAAGTAATTTCATGTTATCAGATTCATTGCAGTTTGTGTTACTTTTTCAGGGGTCAAATATTATTGTTCTTCATAGGTGAAATTAAAAGTTTTCTTCTGCAGGTGTACAGTCAAGGACTTTATTTTGGTGTTTCGTCATGTACTTCTGTTGAACGAGCTGTATACTGTAGCACAATCACAGTGCAAGTAACTTCCAACGTATCTGATTCTTTGGTCAATGAGGGATCCCATACTAACCTGGACCCATGCAGTATTTTTCTGGAATTGATTAATTGGTTTGAGATCAATCAGTTACCAGAACATTTTAAGGAGGAACGACGCACCAGCATTGTTAGCTTTAACACAAAAGGAATGCAAATGTAACTAATCCTCCTTACACTAACAAAGCAGACTGTTTGCATCTTTTCATCTTTTTGTAAAAATTATACAAATTAGACAACTTTTTGCTCAACTTTTGTTTTTACATAGGGGAATAACATAATTTAATAGAAAGGCTATAATTATTTCACAAATGGCTCAGATATCCAGTAGCCACAAAGCAGCAATGGATCGTCTATTCTTCAAAGACCTTCTACAAATAACCTCTCAGATTATGGGTCATAATTACTACGCCGTGCATGTCGCGAGACACCTTCTGATGCCGGAGTGTCCCCTGGGGTGGCCGGTGGGGGGATACTGGCACCGCCTTTCCTACACCCAACCCCCCTATACCCAACCCCCACCTACACCCAACCCCCCTCCTCTCCCCACCGGCACTAACCTCCAAACTTGCGGGCGGGGTGACCATCGCGCAGGGGGGCGTCCAACATCCAGCCCATGCGGCTGCCCAAGAAGAGCTCCTGTGTGTGTGTGTGTCTCTCACTGTGTCTGTGACACTGTGTTTGTGTGTCTCTCCCTGTGTGTGTGTGACAGCGTGTGTGTGTGTGTGACAGCGTGTGTGTGTGTGTGACAGCGTGTGTGTGTGTGTGTGTGTGTGTGTGTGTGTGTGTGTGTGTGTGTGTGTGTGTGTGTGTGTGTCAGGCAGTCTGTTTGCTGGGGGGACACTAATGTGAGGTGCAAAGGAGGGTACAGTGATGTCACGTGCAAGGGGGGGAGACTCATGTGAGGTGCAAGGGGGGGAGTGATGTTAGGTGCAAGGGGGGAAGAGTCACGTGACATGCAAGGGGGGGTAGAGTTATGTGACGTGCAAGGGGGAAGAGTGATGTGAGTGCAAGGTGGGGAGAATCAGGTGACGTGCAATGGCGGGGGGAGAGATGTGATGTGCAAGGGGAGGGGGGAGACTTAGGTGATGTGCAAGGCGGAGGACAGTGATGTGGGGGCCAGGGCGGGGGAGAGTAATGTGGGGGGCAGGGAGGGGAGACCGCAGCTATGAAGGAGGAGGTGGGGCCGAGCTGTGAAGAGGGGGGGGGGAGCAGGGAAGGGGAACGGAGTTGTGAACGTGGGGGCCAGACAGCTGTAAAGGGGGGTACATGCCGGGCAACGCCAGGTCTCTCAGCTAGTGCATGCTAAATGTTAAATGGAAATTCTGACGTACAGAGCTCTCTCATTATGAAGTTAAGGTAAATATACACACATCAGCAAAATCAGAATGACATTAACAGCTATTGTGAAGTGCAAGTAATCATGAATAGATCAGCATCTGAAAAATAAACTAACATTCACATTCAGAAAATATTTTCAGTCATCTGTAACATGCAATACAGTTACAAAACGCCGTCCTGAAATGGCTAAAAGCAGTCAGATACTAATGCTTTCATTGCAGCATGATGAGTTCTTCATGATTCATGTTGTTTAAAACATACACAAGTGCTTTTTTCAATTGAAAATGTCTCTTAGATTGAATGCATCATCAGATTGATTGTCCACGCATGGAGGAACAACAGGCAAAACAATGTGAACCATTTTTAAGCCCTGCACTTCAGTAAAGAAAAATAGTGGTAATACAAACTATTAAAATATAGTTTTCAGTCTCAAAACGTCTCCTATGGAAAAATCAGGACAGAATAGAGAGCATTATTCACTAATTTTCTCAGTTGATATAGTTTTTGTCTGTTCATTTTTCTAATCATATCGAGCCGAGCGTGTGGTATGTTGCATGCATTGTTGTTGGTATGCAATATTAATAATGAGATATCCTACAGCTCATGGTAAACTTAAAATGCACCTGACCAGACACAATTATATTGTAATTGAATACAAATGTTTTGCAGACACTAACAAAATAGGAGCGCTTGTTCAATTTTTTTCTGCGGTGCTTTTTAAAGAACAGAATTTAAAAGGATTTCAGAATTGTATTCATTTACTGATCTTATAACCATGTTTTAGGAAAAAGCATACTATACAGTGTCCCATTTAATCCACTGATAATGATAGCAATGTATTTGTAATGACATTTGTAACCAAGTCTTACTAGGCTACTAATTCTCTGGCCCTCTGTCCTTCCTCCCCCGAATAATGTGTCAGCATTTCTCTTCGTTGTGATTGGCGGGTGAAGCTTTGCTGAAAAACGATATAAATAATAAGTTAAAAACGCAAAAGATTTAGCTGAAAAAGTAACTGATACGACTAAAAAAAAAGGGAGAGTCAAATGTCAGAGAAAAAGCCTGAAATTGTAACCAAAAAAAATATACTGAAAAAAAGTAACGAGTCAAAATTGCGTTTAAAAAATATATCAAAGACCATCTTGCACAACAACTTCACTAAAACTGTCATGGAGGACTCCAAATCTCATGGGATTTTGATACAAATTTCCGTATAAGAAGCCTAAATAATTTTATATAAATGTAGCACCCTGCTATATTTCCATAGCCTGGCATATACATCCTGGTAATAGCAGGCAGTGCTAGGGTTAATAGTAGCAACCTGGTGAAGTCACATCCCCTCATGTTGCAACTATTGTAGCAACTTACAAGCACATGTCTGGGCCTGTGAGCTGCTGGGACCACATGACATGATGAGGGCCTCGCTATAGTTTTTGGTTCTGCCCAGTACTGGGACAGAATAGCCTGGCCCCTCCTCCTGTATAAAGATGTGGGTTCATCCAAATGAGCTCAGTTCAGTGCTGACTCAGCTGGAGTTCTGCCTTACCCCTTAGGGGGTGAGGGGAGGTCGTACTAAGGGGAAAGAGGAGACAGGAATGTCCTCGTAACAGCTAAACTAAATGTGATGGTGCTACGATCTAGGGTAGGTGTGTGGGACAACGGACTAGCTGGATCAATGTAAAATATAAAACAAATTTATTAGGAGCTGTGCTCAATAACTAGATTAATGGGTTAGGCTGCGGTCCCAGTCATGTCTGTGACACACGCGCCCTGCGTGGGGGGGGGGGCGGTGCGTGCACAGCGCTAACCGCGATCTGCGGTCTCCAGGAGAGAGGGAAGCTTGCGACGGGAGGGGGCGTGATCGGAGATTTGCGGGGGCATGGCCATTACGTCACGCGGCTGGTTCGCCCTCCTTGGGTGAACCCTCCGTCGCAAGGTTTAAACTCAATTTCATTGAGTTTAAAAAATCTTGCAGTACGGCGCGGCTGCACCTTCAGCGTGAAGGTGCGTACTGGGCCCTTCCCCATTGAGGGGCGGTGCTTACACGCACAGCGCACGCCGCGCCGTGTGCTGTGGCAGTTACTGGGACCGCAGCCTTTGTGTCCCAGACTGGGGTGAAAATGTGAGAGTATAAACCCCCGCGGACTACAAGGGAAAAATCCCCAATGGTGAGAGTACTCTATTCACGTTAGACTTCGGAGACAGGCTAATGGTCATATTGAAAGCCCCCTTGAAGGGCTAGATGTAATCCTAACAGGATTGACTTGTAATATGAACAATTTAAAACTATTTTATTGGGAGCTATGCTCAAAGACTAAAAAAAAAGGGTGTGTGCACATAACCGGGGATAACTATAGGGTTAGGTCCCCAACGCACGGTGATGAAGCCTATTTGTTGCATGCGGGGTGAGGGGAGGGCCAGTCTTCCCTAATGGAGGGAAGATACAAGCGTGTCCAGTCCACATGAAGGCCTCTGGCTTTCAGGCAAAGCATCCATAACTATCAAGGAAGAGTGGGATCCCAGAGGAGGTCCATGCGTGGATCCTTCTATGATAGACGAAACCCAGGAAATATCACATGCAGCTTAATGTAAGAGCTGAGCAGACCAGGCTGACTAGAATCAAAGATGCAGGGTCCTATAAGCTAGGTGACCAACAGCAGGCTACCCTTGCAGGGAGTAGGTGGAACCTAAAGTGATTGTTCTAGTGCAGCTATGTCTGAGGAGATAAGGAGGTCTGGGGTAACAGAGGAACGGAGGAGGTATGACTGAGGAACGGAGGAGGTCTGGGGTAACAGAGGAACAGAGGAGTGTGGTTCAGAAGCTTTAGCAGGTAGATCCCAACATGTGTCTATCTCAGGCTCTAACTCCAACCCCCTGGATATCAACTGTGGTGTCCCGCAAAGCTCTGTTCTGTGGCCCCTACTCTTCTCAGTGTTCATCAATGATCTTCCTACAGCTTGTAAGGGAGCTTCAATACACATGAATGCAGATGACACAATCGTATATGCACACAGCCCTATCATCTCTGACCTTGAACATATACTTCAGTCTGACTTTTTGAGACTTGTAAATTGGATTTCACAAAACCAACTGTTTTTAAACACTGACAAGACTGTAACAATGGTATTTGGTACTAAGGCTAAATTTTTAAAACTTCCAATGACTAAGCTCCAGATCAGAACCAACGGCTAATACCACCATAACTCCTGTTACTAGTTTTAAATACTTGCGCATATGTTTGACTCCCATTTAACATTTGGGATGCACATTGATACCCTGACATCCAAAACCTATGCCAAAGTAGGTGTAACGCTCTGCCTGCCCACAAGCCAGATGAGACCCCGGGACTGAGGTGGAAAGTAATACCACACACCTAGCAGTAAACGGGGGCGCGGCCGGAGTGTGGAAGTAGCGTAGGTGGTCCAGGTAACAAAAATAGAAAGGGTACCGTACTTGACAACTCCAGCGTAGAAAGGTAAGTCCGTAAGCCAATGATCGTGGGATGGAGAGAGCAGCATAGTAGAGTGTCCGTAAGCCAATGATCGTGGGACGGAGAGAGCAGCGTAGTAGAGTGTCCGGAAGCCGTGTCCAGGGGATATAGAAGTCTGCAGGGTAGAAAGTCCAAAGCCAAATCCAAGGGGTTCCAGAGAGCAGCGTAATAGAAGTCCAAAGCCAAAGGTCAAGATCCAGGGAGGTCAGCAGAATATCCAGGGACAGGAACAGGAACTAAAAGACAAAAGGGGCCAGGCAACAGCAGACAGCACCAAGGTACAGAAGCTATGCAAAGCAAGGTGGTAATGGTGAGGGGAGACTAAATAGGGGGCTGGGACCTATCAGAGGAAGGGGAGGAACGGAGGAGCGGCCCGAGAGAGGACCCGATAGGGGAGAAGTGCCTGGGAAGCTGGGGCCTCTCAGAGCAAGGGGAGGAGCGGAGGAGCGGCCCAGGGAAGGATATGATAGGGGAGAAGGGCCTGGGAGGCGGGCCTGATGGAGCAGGGGCAGGGAAGCATGTGATGCGCGCGCAGCACCTGAGGAGGCGGAGTCAGATGCACGGCGCCAGTAAATGGAAGCCTGGGTCTGCGCGCGCCCGTAAGGTGATGTGCGCGACCCAGACGTGCGGGAGCAGCCTTGAAGGGGGCCGCGAGGAGTGAGGCACGCTGCCGTGGAGCCTGGGCTGCACGGAGACAAGGTAAGGAAGCGGGTATACCCGCAGCGCGGATCCTTACAGTAGGTGTACTTTATAGGAGCAAATCCTCCCTAAGTCTGCTGGTCAGAAAGCAGGTGCTAATGCCAATTATTGACTATGGGGACATAGTATATGGCTCGGCACCCCAAACCCACCGTTGCAAACTTTATATCCTCTACAATTCAATATGCTATTTTGTTCTCCAATGCAACTACAACACACATAACTGCGAAATGCTCAAAGAATTAGATTGGTCATCACTTGAGTCTAGGCGCAAAGTTCATCTCTCCTGTCTCGCCTTCAAATACTTTCTGGGCAAGCTACCCATCTATCTGAACGAGCTCCTCACCCCTACCACATGCAGCACTTACCTGAGATCTGACTCCAAAAAACTGTTCATGGTCCCAAGGCTCAACAAAGTATCTGGCCGCTCCTCCTTCTCTTACCGTGCACCCCAAAACTGGAACAATCTACCAGAGACTCTCACATCCGCCACCAGTTTAAGTTCTTTCAAAACTAAAGCTGTCTCACATTTTAATCTGGTCTGTAACTGTTACATACGCCTATAATATATATTATCTTTAACTGTGCATGCAATGTCTTGTATATAATGTATACCCTGTTCACTTATGTAACTATGTATTTGTAACCATGTATTATTTGTCATCATAACTCTATGCCCAGGACATACTTGAAAACGAGAGGTAACTCTCAATGTATTACTTCCTGGTAAAACATTTTATAAATAAATAAATTAGCTCCTTGGTAGTTCAGCTACTTTAGAAAGCACACAAAGTTTATGTCAGGAGGACAACTAGGCATGGGATAAGACAACACTCAGCTAGGAGGAGGCAACAGCCACTCACACAGGAGTCTGGGACCATGGAAGAATATGGCGAGCGAACAAGTGGCACTGCCATAAGAGCTAGTGATAGCATGAGATGCGTTAAATGTACAGAAGATGAAAATAAGTAATTGGGACATAAGTCCTTCATCCGTGTGATTAGTTATTCGGCTGTGGTTCAGTGCACACTTCCAGTTATCAGAAAAGGCAGCCCTGGTGGGAAATTGTTGATACAGTCAACAGCATTAGAGTCTCCCTGAGAAATATAGACGTCTGTAAAAAGAGATTTGGAGACTAAGGGCCTCATGCAGTAAGCGTTCATAAGTCACTTATCGCCCAAAATGTCTACTCCAGTTCAGTAAGTGTTGATAAGTGGGCGATAAATGCCTGAATCGCCAAAAAAACTTTTGAACAAAATCAAATCGGCGACTGAGCAGCGATAAACCACTTATCGACGCTTTTCAAACTGTTCATAAACACGCACGATTCTAGTAGCTGTGAGTAGGTTATCACCGCCTATCGTGGCCCTAGAATAGCGATTTTCTCTCCAAATCCAAACGCCAGAAAAAGTTGGCGGGAGAGTGGGGAGAAGCATCGATAAAGGTAACGATACGGCACTTAGAATTTTTTTTTGCCATTTTTCCTGCCTCGGATTGATGCCGGGGGTCTCCGGAGCTGATACCCATTAATACCAGCACCGGAGACCCCTGTCATGAATCCGATGCAGAAAAAATGCATTTACAGCCCACTTAATTACCTTAGCTGCTAACCACTAAGGCAATGAAGGGGATAACCACCCTTGCCAGACTTATTGTGGGTAGCGGGGGTGGTGAAGGGGGTATTTGGCCCTTGGTGGGTGTTTCGGCCTTGCGCGGAGGTGGGTGGGGGTTACGGGTGGACGTAACCCCTTCATTACCTTAGCGGTTTATACCGCTACGGTAATGGAAGGGTTAACCCTCCCACTACCCACCCGCAAGGCCTAAACACCCATTCTTGGGGCTAATACTCCCTTCACCCACCCCAGCTACCCACAATAAAAACAATACACACACAACAGCCCCAATACCCACCTCCTAGTCCACAATAAACATAGCAATATTTAGCAAACACCAATACACAACTCGCCCCCCGTGCCCCCATAATGTAAAACCATGATTTATTTTTTAACATACAGGATTCATACCCCAGACCGACGGGGGTCCCTGGTGGTCCCTACGGGTGTCCGCAGGCCCCACAGTGCTCCAGAGGGGGGTGCCCACAGGTGTCTGGGTGCCTCCGGGTGGTCCCTACTAGGCGCCGTGGGCCTCCAGGTGGTCCCCGCGGGCCACAGTGGGGTCCACGATGGGACCACGGGTGTCTGTAGCAGAAATGAATCGCCGGGTTAGGCCTTTTCAGAGGGTCGATCCAATCGCTGGCGGCAACTCGCTCGTTTTGGGAATTTTGCTGTGACAGGTAATGAAGGCTTTATGAATACCGTGATAGCAACGCTCCAAAAAACAGCGCTCTAAATGGGCCGGCAATTTTTTATTTGAACCTTTACTGCATAGGCCCCTAAGTGGTTTGTGAAAAACAAAATGTGGAAAGAAAGGCGACATGCACTTGGGATAAGAGGAGGGCCTCCGTTGCATCTACACTACTCACCATGGGAGAAGAAAATGAAACAGGCAATATCTCCCCTGCTGGTGTCAATTATTTTTGAATTTATGACTATGATAAAAGCATTGAGATATAAACATACTTACTTGGGTTAGGGATGAGGTTTCTGCGCTCGTGCTGTTCCCTAAAAAATCTGTTATCCACTTGCAGCTATCAGCTCCAGGAGCCACTTCTCAACTTCTCCTAATAAGGAGAGCCCCCGAAAGAGCCCTCCCCACAATAGAAAAAACACAAGGCACACAAGCGCACCACGGATTAGCATAAAACTTAATATTTAATAAGTAATAATTGGTCACACTGGCCACACAAGATAAAAATAATAATAATAATGATAATTAGCACAGTGCTAAACACAGTGAAGAAGAAGAATCAGGCACACGGTCTTAATCATCAATGAAAAGGGGGGTTTATTGTGCCAAGAAAACCAACGTTTCGGCACTAATACTGCTTTTCTCAAGGTGTAGCCTACACCTTGAGAAGGGCAGTATTACTGCCGAAACATTGGATTTCTTGGTACAATAAACACCCCTTTTCATTGATGATTAAGACCGTGTGCCTGATTCTTCTTCTTCACTTGATCTATTTGGGACACCAGGAGCTCCCCAGAACCAGCGCACCGGCGGTTAAGTACCCCACTATCACCTGTTTGTTTGAGTGCGTGCACTACCATCATTCCGCACAGTGCTAAACACCACACAATAATAAAAATAATAATGACGAAGCGCGTGGTTGCGAAACGCGTAGAGGTCACGTAGGGGAGCTCTGCACATTCACTGATTGGCTGGAGGAGGGAAACCAGGAAGCAACAGCAGTGTGATTCATCTGCCAGCGTGTTCGCGTTGTCCGGACTTATCCGCGGTCCCGTTTGGCATCCGCTGTTGCTTGTGGTCAGTACCTACTTCCCCCCTTTACGGTTCATACAGCCTTCGCTAGTTTTGACTTTATTAGTGTAATTTTTAGTGGGGTGGACGTTTTAATAATATTGGTTGTTTATCTTTTTTCTTTTTGGGTGTGCTTCAATTGAAGCTAGTACATAGGGGTTAGCATTCCATCGGGAGTTCCCCCTTTTTTATTTCATTATTATTTTTATTATTGTGTGGTGTTTAACACTAATAATTATCATTATTATTATTTTTGTCTTGTGTGGTAAGTGTGACCAATTATTACTTATTAAATATTAAGTTTTATGCTAAACTTTTCTGAGGTGGGATGTATAGTAACACGCACCCGCAGCAGAGGAAGCGTGTCTGGAGTGTGGTAGTTTGCGTAGACAGGCCAGGAGACTTAGTAAGGGTATCAGTGGTACCTGCCAGATACGGAGTAGAGGGCTCGTAGTCGGTGCCGAAGCCGAGGGTCGAGGAAGAGAGAGGTCCGGGAGGTCGAAGGTCAAGCCGAGATCGAGGGACGAGAGAAGCAGCGTAGTGATGAGGAAGCCGGGGGTCGAGAGCAAGGAGTAGAGTCGTAAGCCAAGCCGGGTCAACCTGAGAAGCACAATATCAAGCAAGAGGATATCCACACCAGGTAAGCTGAGGCTTTGCAGAGCAATGATTCCAGGGAAGGACTGGGGTAATAAAGGTGGGAGAACAAATCAGAGAGGTAGGTGGAGCAGAGGTGTGCCGTGGAGCATAAGCTGATAGGTGCACGCTGTGATCCTGAAGTGGCATCAGCTGGGAAGCAGGGGGGAATGAGTATGGCTGCAGCAAGTGCTGGGGGAATGATGGAGCTGCTTGTGCAGTGAATAAATTATAGCCGGGAGCGCGTGCAGTATAAGACTGTACCGCGCGCGTCCCGGCCAACATGGCGGCCGCATGTGTCAGCGTCGGCTGACACAGAGCCTGGCTGCGGAGAGGATACCGCTGGGGAGAGGAAGAGAGAGCAGGAGCAGTCCCATGCAGAAGTAAGGAGGGGTGTTCGCGTTGTCCGGACTTATCCGCGTTCCCTTATTATATATTAATTTTTATGCTAATCCACGATACGTACTTGAGGTTTATGAATAAAGACAAAATCAGTGCTACTAAAGTAAGGTAACTAAATCTGCACTATATGTATCAACATTAATTAATAATCAATTGTTTAATTGTTGCCTGATAGCTATTGTGCATTTTATGTGGGTTACAGTTGCCCCTATTTCACCTGCATACATGAGCCATGTGCCAGGACAGCCTCACAGTGGGGTCAGGAAGAGTCCCAAACACTGGGTAAGGGTTTAACTTCAGTGGTTTATTTTCCACAATCAGACAATTAATAGGCACTCCGTCCCTTTAAGGAAAACAAATCATAAAACAAAAAACTCTATTCCCCTTAATAAGTCACTGGGATTTGTAAACAAATCGCATGTATGCATGTTCAAGAAGGGTAAATTGTAATGCCCTAGAGGAGGCATTGGCATTGCAAATAAATAAATCCTGGTCAGGTACAGTATATGAGAAAAAGACAGTTAAGTACATATTTGTTCATTTAAGGAAATATGCGAATGAACTGTTGTCTGGAATATTTATTCATTTGTTTTTCTTAATTTACATATGTATTTAATGAGCGCAAATAGTCCCAGTGTGTACAGTACAGGAGGTCCTCGGTATCCGACTGTCTGCTTTTCGTCGAACAGATTTTCCGACGCCCCATAATACAGTCCTCTGGATGCATTATTCAACTTCAGAAGAGCCTATCAGAGGTCTACTTATGTTTTTAGAAAGTATAACGGATAAAACAGGAGTAAAATAATAAGAATAATATCTTATAGAAATGCAAACTAAAAATTATCAATAAAGTAATATTGCATTGGTCTAATGCAGTGGTTTGCAAGCTTTTTTTTAGTTAAGGAACCCTATAATTATATTGTGAAATTCTTGTGAACCCCAGCACTCTCTAATAGTGTGTCTGAGATCAGATTAATATAAGGAACACCAACCCTTTCTAATAGCATCTAAGATCAGATGCATTGGAAGGAACCTCAACCCTAATAGTGCGTCTGAGATCAGATGCATTGGAAGGAACCCCAACCCTCTCTAATAGCACGTCTGGGATCAGATGCATTGTAAATTATTCTGTATTTGGTACAATTTTCATGTAGCCCTGGGTAGTTTTGGGGCTATAGTTCTGTCCTCCTGGCAGTAATACCTGGTAAGGGCAGGTTTGCCAGGAGTCATCATGGGTTTTCCCCACACATGCCATGCAGTGAGTCAGTGAAGGCAGTGTCATCAGGCTCTGTGTCCAATTAGAGGCACAGGGGTGGTGCCTGCTGGATCTTGCTTAATGTACTGCAACTTCCTGATTTAGTCAGTTGGTCTCTACCCTTGAGAGAGACAGGATACCCGTGCCAAGCTGCCAGGGCTCTGGTAAGTTTGAGGCCCTCCCTTAGGGGAGCTTGGGGTAGACCCATACATCCTACCCTAAAAGAGGGTAGGGGAAGAGCAAGAACCACTCTTGGTGCCCTTGGCCAGGAGTGAGTTCAGGGACATCCTGAAGGTGAGGAGCCTTCTGTCTGCTGTTATTGAGACTGCTGCTAAAGGGAAGATCAAATAAAGACATCTGCATTTTACCTATACCTCCTGCCTGAGAGTGAAGTATATTGGGAGGAGAGGGACAAGTTCTTTTGCAGATACTTCACCCCATACCACTGGGGGCTGCAAAGATCGAGGCGCTGCACCTGTAAGTAGAATTCGGGCACAACCCCAGAAGCCTGTACTGGTATTCCCCTACAACATCATGTGGGAGACCCAGGGCCCCCTGTTACCAGCAGGTATGCACCAACCAGGCCGATGTAACAAGTGCAGTATTTTCCTTAGGAGACCCTATGTGAGATTGGGTTGGGGAAATAGGGTTACATTCAAATGACTTGAAAATTGCAGGGAACCCTTTAGGGATGTTCGGGGAACCAAAGGCTTCCTAGGAACCCCTGTTGAAAAACACTGATGTACTGTAATGTCTAGTAGACAAACCAGCTGAAAATATAATGAAGATGCAGTATGCTGTATGTATAATCGCTGCAGTTCAGTAATGGTCACACATATCCCATGAACTCTCATTATAAGGTGGTATAACACAGCGACTGTGGAAGATTGTCTTCTATCTACACATACTGTATACATAAAGCCATGATATCATTTCAAACCTATGCTACAATGAACAGAGAATACCAGACTATTTTTCAGATCTACAGATACAGCAGGCGTTACTAATCCTGTTACCACGTGAAATAACGTGAAAAATAATGCACGCATTATGGAGACAACAGGTGTTACCATTGTTTCCAAGAGCTCTGGGTGAAATCTCGCAATAAATAATGCTGTAGCATTAACCCAACAATTCACTTAAAGGAACAGTCCAAGGGATGTATTTTTTTAAAAATAGATTTGAAGCAGGGGGTCTACGGAGCTGAACCGCATTGATTTCAGCTCCAGGAACCCCCTGCTTCTCGACATAATATCTCCGTAGGGAATACACAGCTCTGGCTGGGTTGAATGGGGATATCGAAATGGCGGCTTAAATGTCCCGCGTCACATGGGCCAACAGGAAGCCGAGGCGTCATCGCTTGCATCTTCCTTTTGGCCAGCGTGATCCGTGGGCTTTAAACTGCAGAGAGCTACCGGCACTCCCTATGGAGGTAAGTATGGAGGGAAGCAGGGGGTCCCTGAAGCGGAAATCAACCCAGTTCAGCTCCGGAGACCCCCTGCCTCAAACCTACAGTATTAAAATAAAATTAAAAAACATGATTATTAACGCTCACTACAGTACTGTACATCTGTATGTGTTGAATGTGTATCTGTATTTGGACTATTGCCAGTGGCACTATATATTGCAATGCCACTACATGAGCTTTCACTGTCTCACGCACACCAATGCCAGCCATCATAACTGTACCAGCTAAAACGAAATAATTTACAACTTGAACAAAGTACAATTTTAACTTCAGCATTGCTTGAAGGGACCGGCAGAGTGCAGATTGTTCTTCGTTCTCTAGTAATGATCATAGATTATGCAAAGGGTTAGGCAAAAGTTGGAGCTTTGTGGGTGTCAGCTGGTTGGGGCTGGTCAATTATGTCAGGTAATGTATTGGGGTAATGGGCAGATGTTAGGGGATTGGTTAAAGGGCTATCACTGTTCAAGTCAGAGGGGAATGATTGGGCAATCCAGGATCAGTGAGACTTTAGGTGAGAAGTTCAGAGTATATACAGTATAGAAATAGCAGAGCAGGTTTGAACACCTTTTTTAGGTGAGGTTAGGTAGGCATCACACACCCCCTCTCTCCATCCCTCCCTATATTTCAAATTTTGATTCTTTGTTATAATTGTTTACTGTGTATGTTTATTTATATTAATCATTTAAGAAAACGACATCTTTATATACAGATAAGGTGTGTATTATACTGTTGCAGCACGGCGGAAGTCTGGCTAAGAGTTAAGCGCTGTTTTGTGTTATTCATCCAGTAATTGGTGTTTTGATAATGTTACTGCAGTGTAGGTTCCTGGCTGGGGGAAGGAGTCACTGTTATTTATGCTATTGTTTATGGGTTTAGCTCATGGTTTGGAGGTGAGAAGTTTATGTTAAAATTGAAATAAAACAAATAAAGAAATGTCGGTTGTTAATTTACACTGGTTGCTTTAATAACATCATGCGGTGCTGTTACCCCCATCTTCATTTGTGTGTGTGGTGTTTATATTCTTTAACTTAGCTGCACTCCGTTTATTATGGGTGGGGGTGGGGTGCATTCTACAGTTCCCATGTACAGTAAGTATTGTGAAGTTGCAAAGTAGTACATTTGTTAGGTCATCTTGCCAACAAGCGATGGGTTTATGAGAGTCAGGAATCCAAAACCCCAGCTAGAAGGCTGTCTTGGGGCGTACAGAGGTTGTTGTTGTTTCAATGTCCGCATCAGGTAGTACCAACTGAATTGAACACGAGCTGTGGAAATGTAGCATGACACCCAAATCCTTGCTGCAAGAAAGGTGGGGATCATGGTAAAAGTGAACAAGATATTCTGTCCTAAATAGATTTTCCATACCTTACTGATTTGGATAGTAATCTTGCTCATGAATTGAAAGAAACACTTCTCACTTACTTCAAAGATGTTGCTTTAAAATGTACTGTAGCTCTTTGGTCCTCACTGTTTACGCTACTGGACTCGGACAGCTAGAAGTGTAGCATGACTGCACCCTTTATCAAGCATTAACAAGTTAACGCTGGGGCGCGTTTTAACGCGTTATCGTATGATTTGCAATTCAATGGAGGTTGTGATAGCAGGGACAATAACATCTGCTGCACCTGTATGTTAACATGGAAAATGACATGCACGCTCTCCAAATACAGTACTCAAGAAAACTGTTTCTTAGTGAAGTTGGCTTTTACTGGGGGATCCAACATTGATAAAACCTCTATCCTCGCCAAACTCAGGGGAAAAACTCCTCCCCTAGTTTACTATTTATGTGTTGGCTGTAATGAAGAACTCACATGAGCATTAGTTCTGGGAAGGAAAGTATTTTACAGTGAGTAACTCCAAATGAATGACTCACTGTAGGAAGGGACAGGCTAGAGCTTGCAAACTCATACACTAGCTGCATGTATAAACATCATGCATTGCATTTTCCATTCCTAGTAAACTGAGCACTGGGACAGTAACCAAGAATTAAATTAAAATGACTAGCCAGAAAGCAGGGATAGCTGAATTAAAAAAAAATATACATATTTACTGTAGAACATATAGAAACATATTATTTTTGGCGATCAGACCTCTATTTCAAAGTGTACTTAAACGTGACCTTGGGAAAGTCGCTTTATCTCACTGTGCCTTGGGCACCACAATTTAGATTGTAAACTCTATGGGACAGGGGCTAATTTGTGCCTGCAAACATTTAAAAGAAAATTGGTAATTCATTAAATTTAAAAAAATGGTATTATTAATATATAGTGCACTTTTACCAGTCATTATCAGTGTCTGAAAGAGGGTGAGTGCACCTGGCCAAGTTGGTCAGTTCAGGCTGGACAGCAGCCTGGTCCCCTGTCTGCACAGAGCTGCCAGCTGAGAGCATTGCACAACCCAATACTTCTCAATGCGGAAGCAAAGCACAAAAGCCAGCCAGCCTTTTCCGCTCTGCTGCTTTGCATGGACACCCACCACATATCCTTTACTTTACAGCATAGCATTCGTTGGTTTCGCCGGGTTCGTACAGTAGCTATGTTTGCTGCTGGGTTTATGACTCCGGTCAGCACATGAGACAGCCAGCAGACAGATCAGAGCTGTAGTAATAACCAGGCTCCCCTCCTCCCGCGAGCAGAGGGCATGGCAGGGACTCTCCCTGCCTTTGGCCGTAACTTGGTGGCGAAGTTGGTGATGACCGGGGACTCCAACGTTGGCAAAACTTGTATTCTCACCAGATTCACGGATAACACCGATCCCTCTTACATCTCCACTGTGGGTGAGTGAGAAAACACGTGGGGAAGAGCCACTGCCAGCTGGGGCAAAGAGCTGAAGTTCACCATCTTCTTCTTCAGTCTTCTGCCCAGTGTCCTTCTTCACATCCCTTTGAATGATGTGTCCCAATTCCTTTGCCTGTCTCTCATGCCATATCCATACTTTAATTTACCGATGTTTTCCTAACATCGCGACCGATATGGTTTTCTTCTGTCTCCTGTCATGAGCCAATAATCTCAGTGATATTATGAGCCCTCCTCTTAACACCGAGTCGTCTTCTTTTAGTCTGCGATCCTGTTCCCTCTGATTGTTATTAGCTCTTGTCTCTTGACATCTACTTAATCGTGTGTCCGTCTCCATGCGGTATCCCCCTAAGCCTTCTTTACAATCCTTGGTCTGCTGCTTTGTCCAACAAGTGCTTACTGAACTTTGATTTAAAAGCCTTTAGTTCTGTATCTCCCCTCAACGTTTTGTTGCTAAATGACTTATTTTTGTATTCCCACATTACTTGTTCTTTTTTTGAGTACTGTACATCCTCTGTGTTCTCCTTGATCTCTCCTGTCACTTCCTATACATAGCCTGCTGGAAGATCTCATATACTGTACTTATCTTGATCTCTGTATTCTTCATTCACTTTTTGTACAGTGTCTTATCTATAACATCTTACCACATAACTGCACTGATCTTTCCTGTGTCACCTTAGAGTGTTGTTCCTCTGTCTTATTTGTGTTTTGTGCACTTAAAAAATGTTTAATGTGTAAAAAAAAAAGTAAAATGATAATAATTATTTGGAGGCCTCTGGAAATAAACCAGGAAGTAGGAAATAAAACATGTAAGAGGAGAGTAATAGATGTCTAAAAATGTCAAAGGCAAGTCAAATTCAGGGAGCACGAATACAGCACACAGTACTTCAATGTATATACATTTGCTCCAGTGGTAGTACTGTATTACCTGAACAGTATTGCGTTGAAGTTGACTTTACATATTTCTCATGATGTATAACTGGGATTTGCTGCCACTTTGGCAGTGATACGTTTGTATATTTTATTGGATCTCACATGACGATATATTGTTTTAGGTAGCTTTGACCTGAAGTCAGATAAATAAGGGACTTCAGCCTTAATTAACTGTTAGCAGAATAAATAAAAGACTTGCCCGCCTAACCCTTTCCCTAACCAGCACTCTGACCCCCAATAATCTGGGAGAAAATCATTGCCAACTAAATCTGGGAAAGGGAAGAGGTTATAGAGCCGGCAGCCGCATAACTAGACACTTGCATTGTTTTATCATGTACTGTACTATGAAGCTGGGAGAGTGATGTTGTTGGAACACAGGCAGGCATTAACCTGATATCTAATTTAACTGGTTGTCAACCTGTTAACAGTGGTTTAACACACAGTCCTTGCACCCGATGCAATAGCTGTATCAGTGACATCCTGCATTGCTGGACCTGTGCTAATACGCAGTAAAGAATATAGATTTTTACTAAGATCATGAAGAAGCATTCATTTCTTTACATGAGGGTGAAAATTGGGGTGCAAAATGTATCTGGACATGTAATTTCCCTTGAGACACAAGGGAAAAAGAAGGTAAAACACAATAGTGTGATACTGTGTGAAACATATACTGATTATGAATAAATGGGAACTCACAAACGGATGTTCTTTGACAGCGGTATAGTATATAACCTATGGAGGATATGGCATGAGGACCCTCCTGATTTTAGGTACAATCTTCAACCGAATGTCTGTGAAAACAGTCCTGAGGAAGCCCCAGATCGAGCGAATAATGTTGGATGAGTACCAATAGTTCCGGTGTCTTACCGAGGTGTTCAGCGTCTGCACAGCTTCTGTCTCCTCTACTGAAAGCGATCATCCGAGTCCCAAAGATGCGTCACTAGTGATGTCACATCGGACAACGACCGTATTGACCAGAGTGGACTAGAGCGAAGAAGCAGGAAGAAATACAAAGACACCGGACTTACCAGCCGAACAGGACTGTTTTCACGGACATTCGGTTGAAGATTGTACCTAAGACCAGGAGCGTCCTCACGCCAGATCCTCCATAGGTTACCGCTGTCAAAGAACATCCGTTTGTGAGTTCCCATTTAGTCACAAACAATATACTGTATGTTTCATACAGTATCACACTATTGTGTTTTTCCTTCTTTTCCCTTGTTTCTCAAGGGAAATTACATTTCCAGATACGCTGTTAGAGGGGCCATATCCCCCCATATCTCCCCTGCCTACCTAAGCCATGCATATTCACATTTTCACTACAGTATTTAGTTTGTTTGTGTTTGTGCCCCAGTTTTCTATTTTTGTGTTGCTAACCTAGATAAAGGTACTTTGTAGTTTTTTTTGGGACATGCACCACAAACTTTTGGGACCTGCATCACAACCTTAATATCACATTACATGTTTGATAATTAATTTGCGCTTATTTTTCTCTTCACATGTGGGTGATGTAGGAGGAGTAATGGGTGCATTTAAACTAGTAGTCTGTATTACTTATAAGAAATATCATATAATAACCTACTTATCATCATAAAATTATTTAAAATTATATAATGATCTATTGTCCATATCATGGAACAGGAATTTTGTTAATATCGAATGGGGGTTATTCATTAAACTGCCGTAGTGCCCCGATCAGTACTATCTCAGTGGATCGGATAACTGCCACATAGTATCATGAGGCCCAGCCATACAATAGTAATTATATCTTCTAAAAAAATTTTTTTTCTATATATATATATATGTATATATGGAAAGCAAATTATAGAGCTCCTCATACTTCCTTCCAAACCTGGCCTTACTACCTCCTTCCACATTACTGTTGGAAGTACTATCTTTCACCCAGTAGCCCAAGCACACTGCTTAGGGGTAACACTTGACTCCTCTCTCACATTCTCCTTTCACATTCAAAACGTTTCTAAAACCTGTCACTTTTTCCTCTGCAATATTACAAAGATTCACCCTTTCCTCTGTTGCTCGACTGCTAAAATTCTGACTCAGGCCTTCATTCTTTCCTGTCTCGACTATTGTAACCTCCTGCTGTCCAGCCTTCCTGCCTCTCACATGTCTCCCCTACAATCTATCCTAAACACAGCTGCCAGAATCACTCTACTCTTTCCTATGTCTTAGCGTCTCACCTGCTGAAATCGCTCTCCTGGCTTCCTATCAAATCCCGTATCACACATGCAATTCTCCTCCTCACGTTTAAAGCTTTACACTCTTCTGCCCCTCCTTACATCTCATCCCTAATATCTCGCTATGCACCATCCAGACTCTTGTGTTCTGCTCAAGGATGTCTTCTCTCTACCCCCTTTGTATCTAAAGCCCTCTCCCGCCTTAAACCTTTCTCAATGACTGCCCCACACCTCTGGAATGCCCTTCACCTCAATACGCGACTAGAACCCTCTCTATCCACCTTTAAGACCCACCTTAAGACACACCTGTTAAAGAAGCATATGAGTAGCACCGTAGATATTACTAGACATATGATACATAAAGCTTGGCCCCCTGCAGAAGCACTTACCAAAATGCCCTCCTACTGTCTCTGTACGTTCCTCCTACATACCAATTAGATTGTAAGCTCCTCGGAGCAGGGACCCCTCTTCCTAAATGTTACGTTAGTCTGAAACACTTATTCCCATGACCTGTTATTTATATTATATTAATTGTTATTTATATGATTACCATGTGTATTACTACTGTGAAGCGCTATGTACATTAATGGCGCTATACAAATAAAAACATACAATACAATATATACATGTATATAAATACAATGTTTGAATGTTTCAATGTTTAGCTGCAGTCATCACTATTTCATAAAAATTGAGAGTATTCTTTAGTAAAGATCCATAAACAACTTTATTATTATTTATGTATCAAAGTTTCCCAGATGTTGATCTGGGGCAAACATGCTGCACCAGATTTATAAAGGAAAAGCTTTCCTATTGAAACAATGAGATTTTCTACCTCGGTAAATTTGGTGCAATATTTTTGCAACCTTTTTTTGCCCCAAAATTGCATCCATGAACCATTGACCTTCATTCACTTGCATAGCTGTGCTGGCTCATCTCAATATACTGTACTAACCACTGCATAAAAGTACAGTATGAGCACTTTTAAAACAAAGCTGTTTATTTACACACCATCACGGTACGGTGCCTGTGAAGGCAGCTGAACAATGTGCTGTATTTGAGTGTCTGTTATTACTCTTAACATTTTGACTAGCTTTTTACAGTATATCTGAGTTTAAAAAAATCCAAATGACCCAAATGACCCAAACAAAAGTCATGACATGTACACTATTGGTATTTCTCCAAGTATCTGTAACAATTACTAAGCTACTGTACTGTTCATCTGAATTACAGGTAATAAAACCCTGACGAGGTTCTCTAACTCTCATTGTCTAGGCTGTAATGCACAGCGACAACTTATCCCATAAGATATACTAAAAAGAGGGTGCTAAGAAAGCCTCCAATATGTAGATTTGTGTGTCACTAAATGGCAGTAATTTGGGTCAATAGTATGATTTAGCAAACACAGACTATGCCGAATTGTCCCCAAAACAACCAGCACTCAGAACCTTTGTAAATTACTCCCTAAAGAACACTTTCTACAAATGTAATTAATATTGCGAAGCACTTGCTTCCTGTGAAAGGAAACAGCAAGTAGAAATCATTGAAGTGCCAAAATATAATAAACAGAAATCAATGGTACACAGTATTACATATAGTTTATTTGTAATTATACAAAATATTTTCTATCAATATGCATGCTTAGACAATTGCAAAATTACCACAGAGTATACAGTATGCTCCATACAAACTAATATACTGTGCAGACAAGGTAAAAAGGGTTGAGGAATTGTGTGGTAATTTCAACATCTATTAAAGGTCTGTAGTTTCTCAGATCTATGGCAAGCACCAAAGTTCGAGTACACAGGAGCATTTCCGTAAATGTTTTTTTTTAATGTATGTATGGAGCAGGGAGTCTCCCGAGCTGAACCCTGCTAATTTCAGCCCGGGGTCCCCCTGCATCCCGACATACATACCTGAGAAGCTCATGCCAGTTACTTCCTGGTTGTTAAATGTCCCGCCGCACACGAACCAATAGGAAGATGCGATGCATGTGGTCACGGCTTCCTATTGGCTCCTGCGCAGCATAAGCACCATATTGCGTGCCCAACCAGAGCTACTGCTGTACCAGCATGAGCTGCGGAGGTAAGGAGCAGGAGTTCCTTAATGGGTTTGGTTCCAGAGACCCCCTGCTTCACACCCATATTAAAAAACAAGACAATGAAGGGACCTAGGAGGAAACACAATTTTAAAGCAGCAGTCCATGACGATTGCCATTTTTTTTTACATTTTATTTTTCATTTACTGTAATAGATCGCATCTTGACCTTATCAACAATTTATTTTTCATTTCTAAAATGTGATGCTTCATTCAGGAGATACTGTATATTGGTTTGCAATATTAAGTAGCCGGAAGGTTAAAATGTAGCTCTTCCCAGATCCCAATGCAGTCTAAAGGTTATCATGGTAGCCTCAACAGCTAGAGATTAATATTTTTAACACTAGAAAAACTAAATAAAAACGAAATAATAGCAGGACATGCATATTAGCATATAGGCTTCAAGGGGGATTGCTGCTTTAACACTGGAAAAAAATGATTACAACTGCCCAGAGGGTGATCGTCTCCAGCCTCCAGTGCGCATATGCAACTATACATGATGAAGATCAATAAAACAAGCTACTTACAAAAAGCTGCAGTACGTGAAATATATTTGAATAAATTAAACCAATACATTGAATGTGACAATCTCTGTCATATTATCAGATTAAATGATATTCTGATAGTGGAACTAAATAACTGTTCTATAACAGCCAGGAAATCGGGAAATTATTTTTATGTACTGTACACTAAAGTGTAATTCTATCAGCTTTTCTTAGTGTTAGAGGAAAGGCTAAAATACAGTAAATGGCACTCAAGAGAAACAAACATGTCCGTGGAAAAGAAATGTATCCATTTTGCAGCCAAAGTAAGAATGCAGGATGTATTTGGAAAAGTATCAAGTTTGTGGGAACTAGTTAATGATTATTTGAATGTTTGTATTGGGATGCACGGTCAAATATACTCCCCTCACATGTTGTAATACAGTATGTAATGTATTTTTGTGTACATACAGTATTGCATGAAGGATTGTAACCAAAGTTCCAAAAGGGCAATCAGATTAACAAAAAATGAAAATGAAAAAAACGAATTAACGGATTGCAATGGAATGTAAGATCTACCCTAAAAAGTTAAAGTACATTAATAACAAAAATATTATAAAATAGAACATAGGAGGACCCTTTCAGTGGGTGATGGGCAGAGAAATAATTGGTAACAAGGAGAAGGTAGAGGTTTTAAACACATTCTTTGCCTGTGTATACCAAGGAGAGGTCATTGCAAAAATTTTACAAGAGGAAACTTCAACATGAACTAATATTTGGTTAACACAGGAAGAAGTGCACAGGTGACAAGATACAATTAAGGTAAATAAAGCTTCTTAGAACCAGATATACAAAGATCCGTTAACTTAGGGCTAATAACGTAATTGTTGCAGGGACAACACAACGACACGTGCGTTTGTCTGAATACAGGCTTTTTAGTTAGTCTCAAAAGATTTGGAACAGAACAGAGCTTATCTTCAGCATATAAACGGTTATCAAAAACATAAGCTCTTGATAAGAGTTTTGCCCTTTCCCCAGTGAGGGCAGTTCAAGGACACAAAGACATTTTTGTTCACAGCTGCATTTTAAATCAATCACCCCAGTGTACATCTGTGTTGTCCCAAAGGCGGACAGCCTTTGGCGCAACCGAAGGGCAGCCAAAGGATGTGGGCCGTTTGTGGCTGTTTGGTGATTTTAAAGCTGCTCTATTTCAACCGGAAAATCATAAGCCCTTTATCCCCTGTACCCAATTTTCGAACTCTATCTGTCCATGAAATGTCTGGGAATAGACTGTATAACCCTGTTCTTTTAATGTATTTTTATAACTCTGTGCCCAGGACATACTTGAAAACGAGAGGTAAGTCTCAATGTATTACTTCCTGGTAAAACATTTTATTAATAAATAAATAATTCACTGATCATGGAGAGACAGAGAAACAGTTCCCTTTACTGCATTTAAAACCCATTGCCAGACATAGCTGGGCTCGTTAGTAATCCTGCCTTCCTCCAGGCAGGGATTAAACATTACCAAGGCCGACACCCAACAGCTCTAGTTGTTGTAAACTGGCTTGCCCCTGTTACACTCCTCCTCTCTCTCACACCTCCCTTTCTCTTTCTCACACTTCTCTCCCGGGCCCTACCTTTGGAGCAGGGAGAGTACGTTCCAGCGGCGTAGGGAAGCCCAACCAAATGGCTGATACCGGAAACTGTGCCTGCGCCCACTATCAGGCTGCTGCTCCGAGGGCACCCTAATTCCACCACTGTGTGCGCGCGCGCGTGTGTGCGCGTGTTTGTGTGTGCGCGTGTTTGTGTGTGCATGCGTGTGTGATCGCGCGCGTGTGTGTGCGCGCGCGCGTGTGTGCGCGCGTGTGCGTGCGCGTGTTTGTGTGTGCATGCGTGTGTGTGTGTAAAGAAAAGTGAACCAGTGCTCAATTAAATATATAGAAATAATAAAACCGTGATAGTGTCCAATCAAATAAGTAAAATAAAAAAGTATGTACAGGCATACCCCGCATTAACGTACGCAATGGGACCGGAGCATGTATGTAAAGCGAAAATGTACTTAAAGTGAAGCACTACCTTTTCCCCACTTATCGATGCATGTACTGTACTGCAATCGTCATATACGTGCGTAACTGATGTAAATAACGCATTTGTAACAAGCTCTATAGTCTCCCTGCTTGCGCACAGCTTCGGTACAGGTAGGGAGACGGTATTGCTGTTCAGGACGTGCTGACAGGCGCATGCGTGAGCTGCCGTTTGCCTATTGGGCGATATGTACTTACTCGCGAGTGTACTTAAAGTGAGTGTACTTAAAGCGGGGTATGCCTGTAGTGATCAAGGGGGAGGCATGTACTAAAGAGGGATGCTGCTCAGATGAGGATAAACCTAATCCATATATGAACAAAAAAGAAAAAAGAGCGCAAATCTCTGATAGTAAACGTCAATAAGGGCAAGTTTACTAAAGAAAAAACGGAAACAAAGTTCCTATAACATTGAAATGACAAATATGACATAGGAGGCAATGAACATACTGTAATAAAATACATATAAAGAAAACACGAAATGTCCGATCAATTGCGGAAAAACATCCAATGAAGGAGGATAAGTGATATCAAAGTGAAGAATCACTGGAAATAAATGGCTGGAAAAAAATGCAATAGGCTGGTGGAGGTTAATGGATAATATGTAGCACAATGCTAGCTGTATCCTGACTGAGAGTATTGATAGAAACGTGTCAGTATGTAACCAGTCCCATGGTAGTGAAAGAAAGCACTCCCTGCTGTGCATCTGAGGGGCTTAGCTGACGGGTTAGGCTGCGTCCCCACTATCACTGAGCTCGCTGAGCGGGCGGCACTTGGCGAGGTGACTTGCATATACATATATATATATATGCAAGTCTCCGATCACGCGATGCGCGTATGCGCGGGCACACACGCTCACCGGCGCTCGGCGCTTAGATAAACAAATTTGTTAAACTTTCTAGCGCTCAACTTCCCCTGCAGCGCCCCCCTCTCCCACCCCCGCGAGCGCTTGCGAAAATTTTAAGGACACCCGGGGCTCATGCTTGGAGAGCTCTCCAAGCATGAGCGCGCTCAACGCCAGCGGGGGCAAAGCCTTAATGTGTACACCTTCCAGGATCATCTACCTTTGCTGAGGTTGGTGAGATTGCTCCTATACCCATTTCTCCCTGCAAGTGATTTCTTTCACTACCATGGGACCGGTTACATACTGACACGTTTCTATCAATACTCTCAGTCAGGATACAGCTAGCATTGTGCTACATATTATTCATTAACCTCCACCAGCCTAATGCATTTTTTTCCAGCCATTTATTTCCAGTGATTCTTCACTTTGATATCACTTATCCTCCTTCATTGGATGTTTTTCCGCAATTGATCGGACATTTCGTGTTTTCTTTATATGCATTTGAATACGTTGTATTTTATTATATGTTCATTGCCTCCTACAGTATGTCATATTTGTCCTTTCAATGTTCCCCTGTTTTTGCTTTCCCTGTTTTTTTTTATTAAACTTGCCCATATTGACATTTACCTTCAGAAGATTGCGCTCCTTATATATATATAGAGCACTCAGACAAATTATGCAAAATAATGATAATAATTTATTAAATCAAACAATAATGAAAAACAAAAATAAACCTTTAAAGAAAATACATAGAATATGGTAAAAAATAATTAATAGGCATGCTATACCAGTGTGCGGGGCACTAAATAAAGAAGACCTATAGGGTTTACCCTTGGAAGTTATTCTTGGACCATGGCTTTGTTTACCAGAGACTGCAGTGTCATACTATCATAGGAGCTGAGTATCTTCCTATTAATCCATCTTTTTGACATCTGTGTTTGGGTCACTGAAGTACCTTTCAAATCATGTTTCTTTTATGTCATGTACTATATGTATAGTTTCATGCCTATAGCTCTTCTTTATTTAGTGCCCCGCACACTGGTATAGCATGCCTGTTAATTATTTTTTACCATATTCTATGTATTTTCTTTAAAGGTTTATTGTTTATTTTCCTTTATTGTTTTTCTGTTTAGTATCTGTAATATACGACCGGCCGGATGTATATCGTTATGGGTACTTTGTCCCCATGGTGGTCATATCATCTTAGGTACTGATCATATTATGTTTGGGTTTTATATGGTAATTTAGTTTTCCTCGGGTCTGTCCAAATTCAATTTATTCTTTGTTTAGTCAGGCAGGTGTTTTTGTTTTTCATTATTGTTTGATTTAATAAATATTATCATTATTTTGCATAATTTGTCTGAGTGCTCTTTAGAGGTTTATTTTTCTGTGTTTTTCTATATATATATACATATATATATATATATATACTGTACATGTGTGTGTATACACATGCATACAGTGTATAACAATAGGTAATGAGCCTCTTTGCAGCTACATCTACAGACTGCAATGGGCGATCCGGCCAGTTGCCCTATCACTGTGGGATACCTGGCCAGCCTGGACTTTAAGGGCCCACTTGATGCAAGGTAACCAACGGGCCAGTCTGAGCCTAACCGAGGTGTCAATACACTTTGCTGAAGAAAAAATTGCTAAATATATCAACTTTCAATAGTTTTATCTGCAGTAATTTTAGATATATTTTAGCCTTTTTGTATCTTTCCTAGTACAAAATAAAAGTACCAGGTCTTTCTATCACACGTTAATGCTGAAACATATATATATATTTTTAAATATCAATGCCTTTACCTCAATTTAATTATTTCTATTATAAGTAAATTGTAAATGTAACCTCTCGTCTTGATATTTCCAACTACAGAGCAGTAAGTGATTTTGTAAATCTAATGATGATGTATTAGGACAAAGCCTGAGGACATCGAACAGTCTGGAACTGTCAGGATGCTAACATTGATTACTTAATAGATGTGTTCCCAGTGATATGAGTTCTCAAGATTTGTAGAACCAAAACCACAATACCAAACAATTATTTAAAAGAAAAACCAGAACACCAAGCTAGTGCCTACACGCAGGCCTGCACAAATCCAGTCCTCGAGGGTCGCAAACAGGCCAGGTTTTCAGGATATCCCTACTTCAGCACAGCTGGCTCAATTAGTGGCTCAGTATGACTGAACCACTAATTGAGCCAGCTGTGCTGAAGTAGGGATATCATGAAAACCTGGCCTGTTTGCGGCCCTCAAGGACTGGAGTTGTGCAGGCCTGGCCTACAGTATCTCCAGGTGTTTCTTACCACATCATTTTTTAATTATTCTGGAGGTTTTTTTTGTAATTGGTTTAATGAGTTTATACTTATTTTAAGCATTTATTCATGCTTTACTATGCTATTTTAACATGTTCTTGATTATTTTGAGTGTTATGCTTAATTAAGGTTAAAAAAAAAAAGTTTTGGAAAAATCATAACCAAAGGCAAAATATGAAAAAAATAATTAGATCCAAAACCAAACACCAAATTATTTTCTAAAACATGAGTTCAAGTTTTACCCATAACTTACAGTTCTGTTTTTATAAGATTATTGTTCAGAATCCTAGGAATCTGTGCTGTACTTTATTTGCAGGGTATATTTTCAATTAAATGTTTTGATTATTTATAAACAGACAAAGGTGTAACTTGTATAAACGTCTGCGCTGGCCGCCTCTAAGGTAAGTTTTAGTGGTTAGGGTAGGGGGTTAATTTAAAGGGATTTAGTGGTTAGGGTGGTGGGCTAACTGTCATGGGTTTAGTGGTTAGGCTAAGAGCTTAGGCTAGTCGGTTTTAGGGTTAGGGTTTAGGGTTGGGGTTTTAGGCTAAGGGCCAGTGGTGGATTTCTCATTAGGCCCGGGCGGAAAAAATGCCGTGCTCTCGGGCCTATTGGGCCTGATGGGGCCTGTGGCGGCCGCCTTCTTGCTGCCGCCCTCCTTGTTCTTCCAAATCGCAGCGTCACATTACGCCACGGATGTCACCAACGTGATGTCACACAGTGTCACGTTGCCATGGCAACGAGGCGTTGGTGACGTCCGCATCATCATTTGACGGCTGCAATTCAGAAGGAGAAGGAGGGCGGCAGCAAGAATGCGGCCGACACAGGCATGCCTATGGGTGACGGATCCGCCACTGCTAAGGACTTATGGTAGGGGGTTTTAGGGTAAGGCTTAGGGTAGAGGGTTTTAGGCGAACGTGTTAAGGTTATTAGGGTAGGAGTAGCGTTAATATTGGGGTTACGATTACGGGTTTTTAAGGTAAAGGTTACATTTAGGTGGCGGCACCTTGGTGGCGAAGCGGCCGGCAGCTGTGTCCGGGCGGCAGGGTGAGTCATGGCGGAACGGCCGCGCCCAAAAGTTCTAGACAGCCTCGGGTCTACTTCTAAGTATATAGAATTTACCCCTAAATCTGATAAAAATGCAGTAATGTGAGCAGAAAATAATGTTTTTCAAAATAATGTAGCAAAGGCGGTACTGTGTGTCACACTTTATCGTGCTTTTAGCGCTTGATCTGAGGAAGAGAGCATTGCTGTCAAGAGCCTGTCTCCACATATATTCTGCTAGTCCTAACAAAATGATATCACATACAAAGAATATGGAACATTTTCAAACAAATACGTCTGAGGCATTGAGTTGGGTCATATAACCTCACATGAAATGAGTATTTTACCACATTTGCTATACTATTTTCAAACTCACACAATCACTGTTTCTCAATTAACCATTAATCATCCCCAGAGCTCTACTAATAAATGGATTTGGATTTTGGATGGAATGGATTTTCTTACTTCCATGTTCATGACATGTGCTTTGGTTTTATCTCATGCTCAGATGCCTTGCCTCCCTAATTCCCCCCTTTCTTCTTTCTGTATTTTGTTCCTCCTACTCTACTGGCAAATGTGAAAAACATTAAATAGACATTTGAAAAAAGTGTGTAAACTTATGTTCAAAAATGTGTTAAAAATTAAAGCAAAAATGCACCTGAGAACACGTTGCCTTGTGCACTTGCTTCGAGTTTGACTATATCTTCTTTCATAAAATGTTGATATTACCTCAGAATAACAGATAACAAAATGATGCATTTGTGTTTATTATTTCTTCTAGGCATTGATTTTAAAGTGAAAACAATACACATAGCGGAGACAGCATTAAAACTCCAAATATGGTAAGAATTATACTTAGAAATCTGATTCTGTGATTTATGTTCATCCTGAAACTTTTCTTTTGTTCAGTGCATACAGGATGTGATAAAACAGCTTTTTACATCGTTTTTATTGTAGCCAATGAGCAATACTGTAGTTCTGGCTGAGGACACTTATACAGTTAGAATTATTAAATAATGCACTAAACCCATCAATTGGGTTTGATTCGTACAGTATGGCATTAAATATAATGTATTTGCCATTTCGCCTGCATCTGAAGAGTTTAGGGGCTTGTGTCTATAGGAATCAGATTTTTTTTTTCTGTAAAATGTCTCTTTGTATTTTATTTTGTAACTTTTATAACATCAACCACTTTACAGAGAGATTGTATAAGACATAAAATGGGGAAGAATAACACGAATGATGATAAGTGCATCATACATAGAAGTAAACAGGAGATAAACTGCACCGAGAGGTATTTTCCACCTGTATGTAAGCGTCGGTGTATCAAGTCATTTTCTTTGCCACAAGTGTGTCAGCTTGCAATTTGGGGAGAGGATTTAAGAAGGGTTATTGGTGCGTTATTTGGCACACGGGCTATTATGGGATGTATCAAAATATGTACCTGGGTCTTTTTTGGGGTCAAAAATCTCTGCCAGATATGATGATCTAGTGTATGTCAAATATCAGATATTTGATGAACACATTTCTTGCAGTTGGTACATACTGTATGCAGGCAAAAAAAATGTTACTTAACTTTAAGCCCATTCACCTTTACTGAGCTAGATACACTAAAGGGAATATCATGAAAGTGACCTAATTTCAAAAATTCGGAGGTAGGGCTGATCACAGCAAGAGATAGGGCTGGAGGCAGGTGTCCAATAAAAAGTATTTATTAATTAAATAAGCATGAAAGCAGACAGATCCAAGGTCCTCTGACGCGTTTCTCTCTCTCTCTCTCTCTCTCTCTCTCTCTCTCTCTCTCTCTCTCTCTCTCTCTCTCTCTCTCTAGAGAGAGAGAGAGAGAGAGAGAGAGAGAGAGAGAGAGAGAGAGAGAGAGAGAGATACTGTATTTTAATAATATTGTGCGGGAGCAGGGGGTCCCCTGAGCTGAACCGCATTGATTTGTGGCTCAGGGACTCCCTGCTTCCTGAGTTACAGGCCCCGGTATGGGGCATCGGAGGCCAATGTCGCCGCCATCTTTATAGCGTCCAATACGCGACGTGGGCTCTATAAAGATGGCGGTGACACTGGCACCCGATGCCCCATACCGGGGCCTGTAGCTCGGGAAGCAGGGGGTCCCTGAGCCACAAATCAATGCGGTTCAGCTCAGGGGACCCCCTGCTCCTGCACACTATTATTAAAAATACATTAATACTGCTTAATTACCATAGCGGATAGCCGCTAAGGTAAGGAATGATTGTTTATTTATATGTGTGTTTTACTCATAGTGTAGATGTGCAGAGGGTCTCCGGAGCTGAACCGCTTTGATTTTAGGTCCAGGAACCCCCTGCTTCCCGAGATACAGGCCCCTTTATGGGGTGCCGGTATCCCTCTGCTTTGTTTACATTCCGCGGTCACGTGATCGGAACATTTAAATGCAGAGGGATACCGGCACCTCATAAAGGGGCCTGTATCTCGGGAAGCAGGGGGTCCCCGGACCTGAAACCAATGCGGTTCAGGTCCGGAGACCCCCTGCACATGTACACTATGAGTAAAAATTGTTTTGATATATTTTTATTTTGCCGATGTTTGCGCAGAGAGAGTGGCGGATCTCTCTCTGCTGCAAATATATATCGGCAGGGGACGGCGTATCGCCAGGTTATCAGGAGACATTATGTTTTATCACCGGCTCATCGGCGTTTTGCTTTCACAGTGATTCGCCAGGGATTCGGCCCTTCCTGAATACTGCGAGGGCAAATCGCCAAAATCATGCCGATAGGGAACACTTGGCGAGAGCACTTTTTCGGCGCTTACTGCATAGAGCCCATAGTCTTTACAAAAATGACATTTATCTTGGTTCTATGCGGAACACATTAGAGAGAATTCTTGAAGACGTATTGTTATTCCTCTACATGTTATCATAACAATGGCTTCAAATAAAGTTGTGGTTTTACATTGTAAAAGGGATTTCACACCTTAGCTTTAAAAAAGGAAAGTTGGATCAACGTACAGATAAAAATGTTAACAACATTTTTACACAGTGGTCAAAGTGTACACAGTTCTGTACATAGAATTGTTCCTTGGGATGCAGTATGGAGGAATAAATAGATTAACCCAAATTCAAGTTGTTGACACTAATACTCCAACTGGGTTTACATGCATTAAATGCATTAATGTTATCAGTGGCCAACCATTTTTTTTAAGCATCAGGCACTAAAATACAACTGGAAACAATATATATTTTACTGTCCTTCTGTATAACCAATGTAAATGTAAATACAGATGTAACCCCTCTTTATTTTACCTCAGATTATATGGCCTATCACTGAGGTTGGAGCCCTATGAGTCTATGGGTTTACTGTTTCATTCTCATAGTGTGTGGTACATGTTGTGTGAGACTGTATTTAACAGACACAACACAATGGTAAGGAATTATAACAAGCAGTATATTCTCATATAGCTATAATTTGTGGTGTTACATATCTTATATGAATTAGTATGGTGACTCTTAATCTCAGAATTACTCCATACACATATACTTAAAATACTATACCAACAGTGCGAACGCTGCACAAACAAATAATAACTTGTATCTCTGCTCGGCCTCCCAATCATGGGGTACTGGCCTGTAGATCCTGGTGTGCTAGCACAATCGTTGGAGCTCATAAACTTTGTGTGTGTATTGCAGGCCTGGTGCTTTATAAAGATCAAACTGTGATGGCAATATAACTGCATTTTATATCCTTGGTGGGTTAGCTCATCCACTACAACCTGGTGTAATTCCTGCACAGCTGGTCTCCCTAATCTCTCTCTGTAGTAGCCTCTGTCTGCCTGCATCCCTCTGCACTGTCAGGTCTTGGTCTCTGCTGGCCCTGCTGCATGCACTGGTCCAGAGGGGCAACTCTCTTTCTGCAGCTACCTCTCTCTTAGGGGTCCTGCATGGACTCTCTGTGCAGGATGGGCCTGCACACCTCCACTCACCAACTGTAATTCGACTGGCTAAGCACAGTCACATGGTCCAATGAAATGTAATTCTTAAAGGGGCCAGTACTGTGCTGATAGCAGACACTGGGGTTACACAGATAATTGTGACATGTGTTCTGCCATTAAATTCAGAAGGGTAATGAGCAAACAACACATGGTTTCCAAATATAAGATCCTGAAAATTCCTGTTTGAAGAAGCTACTTCCCCTTTTATCTCCTCTTTGATTTTGGACCACCCATTCAGTCCTTGCAAAATTCAATATATCTGAATCACAATGCACTAAAGACTCACTACAATCCCTGACTAATATCACTCAATTCCTTGGCTCAATTTCCTCTCTGAATGGGAAGTGTGAGCTGTTAGTACTTGGGGATTCAACCACAATTGGCGTGACCCTAAAATCAACAACTCAAGTCACTAAACCTAACCCAACTAATTTCCCAACCCACAAGGACAAACGTAAAATCTCATAACCATTCCTTTCTTGACCGGATTATATCCTCTATTCCCAACAGAATCCAATCCTCTGGTATCCTATATGACATTTTCAGTAACTATGCATCAGTCTACTGTGTGAGGAAAATCAGACCACTAAAATCTAGCCCTAAAGTTCGTCTGAATAGAACATTTAGAAACTTTAACCCACAACAGTTTTAGTCTGATTTTACCAACTACCTTTGGTACAGAATCAACTTGATACCTGACCACAATTCTGCGCTTGATTATTTCCAAACAGTTCTTAAAATTCTGTGACATCCATGCTCAGTAGAGGGGGTCCACCTTCCCTCGGTTACAATCGAACTTATTGCACTTTACCATTTTAGGGATGCTTGTGGAAAATATACAAAGTAACTGGCACTACCAAGAATCTTAATCACTACAGATGCCTGCAGAATACATGCACAAGGCAAACAAGACATGCAAAAGCCCAATAGTACTCTGACAATCTTCACCAAAATACATCAAAACAGACAACTTTTAGAAGACCATCAACAATCTGGCCATCAACAACCATCTCATATCAAAAAGGATTATATTACTCTGACAAATTCTGACCTTGTAAATGCATTCAATGAATACTTTGTGGGGTGTGCTACTTCCCTTATCAAAGCGTAACCAGAACTACAAACATGAAGAATCAATCTGGGAGAACCCCTATAGCTCCACCCTCTCCCAAAAGTGCCCACAATGTTCAATTGTCCCAGTATCTAAAGATTACACAAGTGCTACTAAAATGAAAACTAAGCAGTCAATGTGGACCTGACATTTTCAGTAACTATGCATCAGTCTACTGTGTGAGGAAAATCAGAACACTAAAATCTAGCCCTAAAGTTCTACTGAATAGAACATTTAGAAACTTTAACCCACAACAGTTTTAGTCTGATTTTACCAGTTCCTACGACTTGGTTCCCCAGCCATTCCCATACCACTTGCTTTCCTAATCAACTCTATGTTGTCTACAGGCCTTATCACAAAGACATAGAAAACTGCCAGAATTGTCACATTCTTCAAAAGTGGGGACAAAAAACAGTGTCAAACTACAGGCCAAACTCTCTTCTCCCAATACTTTCCAAAGTCATGGAAAAATGTGTCCACTCCCAATTAAGCGATTACTATACCACGACAAACTTCCTTAGCCAACACCAATCTGGCTTTCACCCAAAACACTCCATGGTAACTACCCTCCAAAAAGTTTGCAATGAGATCCAGTGTGGAATGGAACTGGGAAAACTTACTGGTGCAATATTCCTAGATTTTGAAAAGGCTTTTGATACGGTTGATCATGTTATCTTGTTAAACAAGCCCCAATGCTCTGGAATAGGTGAACATGCTTTAAAATGGTTTCACTCCTAGCTATCAGGTAGATCCCAACATGTGTCTATTTTGGGCTCTAACTCCAACCCCTTATATGCCCCCTGCAGTGTCCCGCAAGGCTCTGTTCTGCGGCCTCTACTCTTTTCAGTCTTCATTAATGATCTACCTACAGCTTGTAAGGGAGCTTTAATTGCACATGTACTGTATGTGGATGGCACAATCTTACTTTTTACTTGAACACTGCATTGCAGATTTATATCTAGAACCCAGTAGCTATGTGTTCTTCTCTGTGTTTCAGGGATACAGCAGGACAAGAACGATTTCACACTTTAAGTGTAAGTTATTTTCGTGGAGCTCAAGGATTTATTCTTGTTTATGACATCACAAATCCGGACTCGTTTAAAAATATAGCAGTCTGGATGAAAGACATCAAAATGGTAAGAAACCTGTACGGGACTTTTTATCCAGATTGGTTAGTTGTACATGTACAGTAGGTGCGCATACAGTATTGATATCGTGAAATGAAAAACAGGTGAACAAATGACAGTATATTTGTTACCACACCATATAAACCTTATCTAGCAAGAGATGCTATACATGTGTAAATGTCTCCAAAGGTGAAAAATACTATTTATTTTGCTATTTAGCTGACTTCTTTATATCCCATTTCCGCTTCCTGCTTGGTTAACTGCATTGTCAAAAAGTAAAGTTTATCAGGTTAAAAATGCAAAAATAGAAAATAGAAGAAAAGATCATTTAAAAACTTTAAAATGGCACAAAGTAATTACTGCAGATTTCAAAAGTAACCGTATGAATATCTGAATAATAATGATGTGGTTATTTGTAATAATCTGTGCTGACTTTTTGTACTGTGTATCTTTTCCTCGATAAAAATATATTTTAAAAAAATCAGTGATTGCCCACTAAAATTAAATGTGTATATTTTGGAAGTCTGGTGATAGTACCCAGACTTGCCAGAGGTCCTGGGTGTTAGCCTCAAAGGGGACCTCACATCCTTGAATTTGCCCCTGTGCAGAGAAAGGTGACATGAAGTTGTATTTTTCTTATACATTTACTAAATATGAGATATATGGCAAATGATACAGTTCACAAGACGGTAACGTATATACTTTTAACCTGTTTAAGCTGAGACAAAAAATTACAGGTTAGTCTATGTTATACAGTATCTCTGATATCTTTTTTCTCATACAAAACTAGAAAGTTGTACTGGCAAAAGTGGTTTCTACACTTGTAATTTAAATATACAAACGCAACAGTGAAGATGACATTCTTCTAAGTATTATAGAGCTAAAGTTATGAGCATGTTTTGATAATGAGGCATGTTTTCATTCAAAAGAAGACCGTTTCTCTCCCCAAGCACTAAAAATGTCATTAGAGAGCAATAAGGAAGGGAGGGGATTAAAAACACGCCCAGGAAGTGTGCTTTTGCTGTGCTCAAGGCAAAAGGGGTTTAGGATAAAAACCATGCAATTGGGATATGAAATTAGAATTCTATAGAGCAGTGTCTGATGTCAACAAGACATATGAGAATGCATATTTCAATCTCCATTACCTCTTGGTGTAAGTTGATATTGTTATGTGGTAACGTGTGTTAGAGTTTTGGCTTGTTTATCCCATTATTTGTATGAAACTGTCAACATACTGTACTGTACTGTATGTTTCTTGTAGCATTCATTTTTGTATAAACTACTGGAAACACTGTAGTATTTTTGTATATAGGACACATCCTCCGAAAACAAGAAGGCACTGGCACTTCAGAGTTCTTCATACAAAATAGAAGAAATGTTCATCTTTTTTGTATGAAGACCTCTGGAGTGCCGGTTCCGTCTTGTTTTAGGAGGATGTGTCCCATATTACAGGTCTCCCCAGTGGGGATGGTCTTTGTGCACCTGATGCAGCTACATAAATCCAGTGAGTGCACCTAATTATTTCTTCTATTTTTGTATATTAAATCTAAAATGCAATAAGTATTACGTTTCGCTGTAATGGAACTTTGCACGCTTTAAAGAGTAATTGCATTTTCAGACACATTTTGCTACAATAGATTTGTCTGTGCAAATTACTGTACATATTTTTCTTAGTAAACAAAGACCAGCGACTCTTCAAGTAGATCTTGATATATCTTTGTTGGTGGCAGTGTTTTAAGGGGATATTGTGATGGATTGAGGGGAGATAGTACTTAATATAGGGATAATGTGTCAGCTGGACCCTCGCGGCTGTGGGTTGGTGTTATATCAAATCCCCACCTCAGCCTCGCGGTCCCGTCTAGTTTGTGGTGAGCACATCGTGACAGTGTATTAATCCTTCTCACATATACAAATCACGTGCTCACAGGTGTGTCGCGCATGACAATAAGCTTGTGCAATTTCATAAAAAAAGAAACAGGTAGGTTTATAGGTAATGTTTGGAAGAACTAGCGTAGTTTCAGAAGAACACTCCTTTTAGTGGAGTTTATTCTGCCGTACCAAGGAATAGTTTATTTATTACATGTATTAAGCTCTTTTTGTACAGATGTAGCCTACCTACCTACTTACCTACCTACCTACCTACTTACTTAAGTTATGGTGAGTAAAAAAAGTGACAAAAACCCTCCACAGCAAATCAAATATGCAAATGTAAATACAACTGTATGCTCATCTGCATGTCTTAGGCAGGTCTTCAACCCCGCCTTTCACCATTATCACCCAGCACACAGCACTTCCACTGCAGCAAGTGATTCTGGGGAATGACATGCAAATGAGCACACAGTGTCACATGGTTCCCTATAGGCTTAAGCTTGCTGCATGGTCAGAGCTTTGAGCACAGCCAGGGTTAAGGTGCATACCCAGAAAACCCACACACAGACAGCTTTTTTTTTTTTTTGTAGCCCGGGTGGTGAAAAAGTGATTCCACCTCAAAAACCGTGCTCATGGTCCAGTGAGACCAGGTGCTCAAAACTTGTGACAAAGTCCACTCCGGAGAGTAGGCCAGTCCATGCCATAGACAGTCCTCTTCAGCCGAAGCCTGGAAGTCCTGCTGTTACATGACGTCTTCCTCCGAAGAGTCCAACGTCCTTCTCGTTCCCTCCCCGTGCAGTAGGCGCAGCAGGAGGGTCCAAGTCTTTAGGGTGTTCGGCTGACGCCTACTAACCCACCGCAATCTTCCCCCCGAAGGGATGGCGACTACTAGCCAGCACTCAGTCTTTGCTCTCTGGAGAGAGGGGTGACAATAACCCAACACGAAACCGAAACAAAATCCATGGTGCGAGTGCTCCAGTGCTCTGTGTGATGCAGTGCAGGAGGTGCTCAGACGTACAAACACAAAAAGGTGTGCATGAGTGCACGAGTGCACGCCCGGCCCCGTGCAAGGCCAGGCGGTGACAAAAATAATGGCTTGTCCCCTCAGCGGAAGGCAATAAGGGGGGCCAAGTGCGGGAAAAATAGGGGTGCAAATAATCAGTGCTCGTGCCAAGTGCTCTTGAAGTGGAGGTTGCAAATCCACAACCTCCACAACCCGAAGGTGCAGCAAGTGATACCCACAGACAGCTTTTTTTTTTCCTCCCGAGAGGGTTGCACCCTCTCGCTCATCGGGTCCCAAACCACTTCAGTGGTTCGGGAGCATGCCTTTGGACTGTCCAACCGAAGTCAGACCCACCCTCAGAACACAGTTTCCCTGAAGGTTTCAGCCCGAAAGCTTAGGTCTCCAGGGACATTGATGCCTTCCTCCGTTAGGATTCAGGACATCCGTCTCTTCCTCCCTCTGGCCCGAGGCCCGCAAGGGAGTTCACATCATCTCCCCTCTTTCGAGGGTTGTTCGAATGCCATCCCCCCTTAGCCCGAAGGCTCAGGGGTTCTGTGGTCCGGGGCCTGGACACCACCTCTCAATGACCAAATGCAGTACCATCCTATTTGGGGCTTCAGTAGGAAAGGTCTGTGGCAAGCATTTGGCCCTCTAGCTAGTAACGGAGGAAGGCATCAATGTCCCTGGAGACCTAGGCTTTCGGGCTGAAATCTTCAGGGAACTCGTTCCGAGGGCGACTCTGACTTTGGTTGGACAGCCCAAGGGCATGCACCCAAACCACTGAAGTGGATTGGGATCTGATGAACGAGAGGGGAGGGTAAAAAAAAAAAAAAAAGCTGTCTGTGGGTGGGTTTTCTGGGTATGCACCTTAACCCTGGCTGTGCTCAAAGCTGTGACCATGCAGCAAGCTTAAGCCTATAGGGAACCATGTTAAAATGGTTTTTGAAGCAAAAAGTGACACTGTGTGCTCATTTGCATGTCATTCCCCAGAATCCCTTGCTGCAGTGGAAGTGCTGGGTGATAATGGTGAATGGCAGGGTTGCAGACCTGCCCAAGACATGCAGATGAACACACACACACACACACTCTGTCTCTAAGTGCTGTAATGGGACTTTCCAGCATACAGAGAGTTAATTTCCTAGAGAAGCCAGCAGGGAGAGAGACTGCTGTTCCCAGAGTAGGGGTGTGACAGGGTAAATAAAAACCACCAGCTATATGCCTGGCAGAGATATGTTTAGTCTGCAGTGCAGCAGTGATGAGGTTAACTTCAGCTGGGAAGCTTATGGCAATTAGTTGAAATCCCAGCTGCCTAATCAAGGTGTGTTAAAAACCCCAAGATGTGCATACATGCCTGGCTGGTGAGGAGATAGGACTGAAAGTGCTGAAGAGATTACTGCTGTAAGGTCTGTGTTGTAAAATACTTATGTGATGAACTGTCTGTCTCCTGCATACAAAAGAGTAGCGGCCTTATTTTTGTTTGTCTGCTAAAGAGAACCTATTTTACTCTGTCTACTAAAGAGAAGATATTATGTTTTTCTGCTGAAGAAAAACCTGTTTTTCTTTATGTTTACTGATGAGAAGCTATTTGTTTTTGGTGTGCTGTATGTTTTAAGGCTCAAATAAATAAGCCTTATACAAAGTACCCGCGTGTGTAGTTGCATGTACCCTGCAACAAGGGGGACATAGAAGAGTTCTCCCCAGCTGATGAAGCTGGCACCGTCCCCTAGGCTTGTTGGTTGGTGGTCACGGATCCTGCTGGGACTGCCTGGGTTATTAAACCCAGGAAGAGGAAGGAAGGACGTGAGACCGTGTTGAAGCGGGGATGTCTTGTTCTTAACATTGGATTTACAGAGGAGAGATTCTCTGAGCTCTCGTGGGGCTGAGCTCCCCTAGGAAGGAACGACATGAGACCGTGCAGAAGCAGGGACATCTGCTCCATAACCCTGGAGTAACAGATAAGAGAGATACTATATTGCTGTGTGCTGAGACTGTATATGTTTAGCTATGATAGTACCTGTTTTGGGGTGGTAACCAGCTTAGATGTCCATCCAGTTAGTAAGGACTGAAGCTGCATGTATAGTTAGTCTCCTAAGAGGAGTAGGCATTTATTTTATGATTTTGTTTTACCTTACAGGGCTGGTGGGCCTGTTAGTGTATTATTTAGCCCTGTAAATAAACCCCATATAGAGAAATACTACAGTTCCTGCCTTAATCTGGGACATAAGATCCTACGCTATGACAGAGACATCACAATATATATATATTTACATTATCTTAACTTACAAGTGAGTTTCAGGGTGAAAAACTAAACATTGCTGCCTAAGCAACCAGTAGGAAATTAGCTGGAGCAGAGTGTAGGGACCACATCAAGGCTCTTCGCAGGACGCATTTGGCCCACGGCCCGCCAGTTTTTGAACCCTGCTGTAAATCCAAATGCTCTAGATGTAGCCTTCTTTTGTTTCTTTGAGTTCTGAAACTCTGTGCTACAGCCCCTACTTAACTGCTCCTCTTGAGTGATTACGTGATTACAACATCAATGAAGAAGGAGGCGCTGTTTGACAACCAGCCACATCGCGATCTTCCATAGAACATGAGCAAATAGTATATGATGTAGCTAGTACATCATGGAATCCCTGGAGTGCCAGACCCCATGATGTCTTAGCTACATCGTGGGGCATGTTAGAGATGTGTGCAGAGGTACATTTAATGGAGACCGGTTGGGTGAAATTATATCTTGGCTTTATTGAGCTTATCCAGGCAAAACATACAAAAACAACAAAATAACAAACCTCTATCCCTTTGTAAGGGCTAACTTGCTTCCCCAGACCCAATCTGCAGGACTGGAGGGATATTTCCATTACCAGCCTATCACCCCAAAGTCTTAGGAGGTACCTAAAGAAGGTGGCCCTCCATGTCAGTCTCTGTCAGGTTCCTGGGACCTCTGTGTCCAGGAAATATAGGTTTTTAGGTGTGTGAGTGTCTTGATCTCAGCACAGCTCTTGTGCTCAAGACAGGGTTTGTGTGCAGGCTTCTCTGCTCTCCTTCTGTCAACCCAAATGTGAGCTAAGGAATCTCCCTCCTGCGTCTCACATGAGACTTTTTACAGAGCTCTCCTTAGTCCTGGTGAAGACTAGCTAATTGAGTGGCTGCAATTAACTATCTGTTTGCTGGATTCTCTCGGCTGGAGCTGTTGGAGGTTAGTGGCCCCTCCCTCCCAGGTTTTAAGCCCACCCCTCCCCACTTCCCAAGTCAGCAAGTCCTTTTCATTTTACTGGATATAGATATCCAATGTTGGCCTTTCTCCCTCCTAATAGAAGTAAATGAGAATTGTAATCCTAATAGAGGTATATTAGTATTTTATCTGGTAGTGTTAGGACCTGTGAACTGGATCTCCCTTGTCGTGGCTCACAGGCTTACAATGCTTTGGCCAAAGGGTTAAACTAAATGACCCTTTTCCAAGAGATATATAAGTATTTTACTGTGTATTTTCGTCATATTGGTTGTAGCATTGGGCTTCTCTGTTGCTTGTTGTATACATTTGCCACGCTCAATAGCTCTCCTTTTTGACACTTATATACATAAATATTCTGTGCGGGCTCAGGGGTTCCCAAAAAGAGCTTGCTGGGGTTCTGTGTATTGTTTATCTTAGTTAACTAATAAACTACTTAGGGTTTCCTGTGTTTATTTAATTAATTGCTGATGGTGGTACCCAAACCTGCCCACGTTATGCTTACCACTCCCTCTCTTTCCAGTTACATTTTTATTTCACTCTATGCTATTTCACCCGGCTTTCGTCCTGCCTTATCACCTCATACTCCCGCCTGCAAGACTTCTCCTGTGCTGCCCTCTCTCTCTGGAATTCCCTACCATGTAGCATGAGACTCTCCGCCAGCTTTCAGACATTTAAAAACTCCCTGAAAACTCACCTTTTCAACTAAGCCTATCTGGCAGACCCCTAACATCCAACTTCTTTCTCCCAGCCTCCAACCCCATTGGGACCAGCTATGCAACTGGGCCAATCTCCATGCTTTGTAACACCCTGTAACAGGGGAGTTATCCCTGTTCAGGAAATGTGCCTCTAATCCAGCAGTGTGGTGGTTAACTGCTGGTAGTCAATTAACCAACACCACCTGCCTGATTAGGTTCTTAGAAAAGCCTGTCTTTGAGACAGGATGTGAGATTGTTCCTGAGTCTCACAAGTTGTGAGACTGGCTATGGGGACAGATGTCTTGAGCCTGCCAGAAGAAATAGCAGAGCTGCTTGCAAGACACAGGGGAAAACACCTCTAAATCTGAATGCTGACAAAACCTGAGGAAAAAGCAGCAACCCAGGAACAGAGAAGACTTTCCCACCACCACAAGAAACAGATAAGACTTTCTTTTATAAGACTTTTGGTATATCTGCTCATATCAAGATATATGTTTGGGGCTGGGAGACATGCTTATCTAAAGGGAGTTGTGGACTGCATAGGTTTCGCTAGAAATACTCCCAAGTGAATAGAAGCTTTGTTTGACCCCTTGTTTGGATGGTTTTCTGATGTTAAGGAAACAGGCGCAATAAAAGCCTTATTTAATTTCACCATAATAAGTCTCCCTTTCATACCTCTGTGCGCGTTCCTCCTACACACCTTAACACCCCCATCTTCAAACATTGCCAGGCTGGACCATACTTCAACCTGAGGTACAGTATTCTCCATCCCACAATGAGCAGACACTTTACCTTTTTGTTTCAACATTGTCCCTCATTCCATCTAGATTGTAGCTCTCATGAGCAGGGCCCCCCGTTACCTCTCTGTATCTGTTTGTGCATGTTTGTCCTCACTTGTATTTGTATGTTACTCTTTTTATGTAAGTATCAAATCCCCCATTGAACCTAGCTGCAGAATGTTGGCGCTTTAAAAATAAACAATAACAATATTACCCCATGTAACTCTTAATGCAGCTTCAAACATTACATCCATTATTGAAATTCCTCCTCAACTCCTGTTAAATAATTTACCATAATGCATATACTACAGACTTACACATTAACTCCTTGAAAGCCGGGATAGTTTGCACATCCATCACACACCTCAGAGCTTCCCCCACCCTCGTCAGGTCAAGAACATAAAATGAAGTCTTTATTTTCTGTTTTGATCAGCCACCATACTACAATTGGCTGTTTCTTACAGGGAAAGACGCAAAGCCATGTGGGTACCTGTTCTTGTTCCATATTAATAATGGCACACGTGCACTTAAAGGGTTAGGCCCCTCATCAGGTCTGGTAAATGATTTACCGTTCATGGGAGTTTCTCTTATTTACTGTAATACAGCACTTCCAAAACTTTGTTCACCATACAGCCAGGGCGTTTTAAGACCTTCGTAGGCCCTAGACACTTTTATTTCTAGAGGCCTTAGTGTCCGATATTTTTACTCATTTTTATTCTAATTTCATCGTTTTCTTGTTTCTTTCGATGCTAGCGATATTTGGCATCGATACTTTTGTTTCGATATTTAAAGGTATCGATACTTCGAAGGCATTTTAAATGAAAATTTGCTGTTTTCTCTTATTTTGGGATTTTTTTTGTTTAGGTATTTTTTCAAGTGAAATATTGTAGGCCCTAAAAGGTTTGTAGGCCCCAGGCACGGTGCCTAGTTGGCCTAATGTATAAAGCGGCCCTGCATACAGTACCCAACTATCCGTCTTCCACACTCTGTTCCGTTGGCCATTCACAAAAGCATGGTATGACAAGGTTTCAATCTCTGTATGAGGTTGAATATTGTTGTCCTAATTATTATTGCCAGTTTTCACATAAATGAAATTGCAAAAAGTGTCAGAACTCATATAACTGAAGTGTAACGCTTAAGTGCTTTTTGGTGTAAGATTTGATGTAATCTAGGATGGACTTAAATGCCTTCCTAAGCAATCTGTTTCAATGGTTTCTGTCTTATTGCATTTTCCATTTTTGTTTCAGAAAGCTGGCGAAGAAGTGGAGGTAGTTCTCCTGGGAAATAAGTGTGACAAGGAAGACAAACGTGAGGTTTCAAAAGAAAAAGGGGAAAAGGTAAGCATTGATTATCTCAGCATCTAAGAGTATTTCAGTTAGCTGGGTACACTGCATCTGACCACACATCTGTAACATTAGAAACTAATGTTGCTTAGAATGCAATACTCATTCTGCATTATTGATTACACCTTTTTTGGTGTGCTGCAGGTCTGAAAAATCGTATTTAATTTGAGTGTTAAAGTTTTCTTCATAATTTCAAACTTTAGAAACTTTGTTTTTCACAGCACTATAACCTTTTTGTAATGCTTTATCCAATGTATCTTACAAAAGCCATTAAACTGAGTTTAAAAATGAACATCAACCGTTCTGCTTTTCAAATCATAACAAGGTTCTTGTAGATGCATTCACTCTTATTTTGTACCAAGAATATTCATACAAGTATAAAATACATGCAATAGTTCTGTCACTGCACATTTGACTAATAGTAGTAAACTCGCTCTAAGAAAAGTGTTGGATTTTCTGGGTAAACGTCACTAAATACGGAATCCTGGTGTTGTTTTGAAGCTTAATTAACACTGAAAGAGTAATGTGGAGCATTTGTCTTCTAGTAACAAGTGTACATTGCTCTGATATTTCCCAAATACATCAGTCATTAGTATCAAGTGGTTACATAAAACAATGATACGTTACATAAGGAGGTACTCAATGCACACATTTGTATGATATGTATCATAATTTGTGTATCTTATATCTATTCTCCTTTATTTGTGAACCTACAGTATCAGTGTTATCTTGTATATAAACTTTTGAGACCACAAGCTTTGAGAGATCATCTGAAGTCTTGTTACCTTATGCACAAGATAAGCTTATATGATTAATATGTTGCCCCATTGAAAGGTACCACAGCCCATAAAGACCCTTCTAACCCCAGAACCTGGCTAAATTCCCACACGCGCATGCTGCGTTCCTGCACTTGTTCCTCTGAACGCCTCTGGAGGAAATCTCATACTCTCGCAGACTTCCTTCACTACAGACTTCCTTCACTACAAATGTAACCTAATTTTCTTCACTTATCAACACGCACAAGTCTAACCCACTCTTCTCTGTCTTTGACTCTACTCAAACCAGCCTCAGCTGCCTCTTCTTCTTCCTCCAACTCACCTCAGGACTTTGCTGACTATTTTAAGGAAAAGGTGGAATCCATACGTCAGAACATCCCCTCTGTTTCCTCCTCCCATCGTACACCGCTTCCTAACTCTTCTCCTGCCTTCTTTGACTCTTTTTCCGCTGTCTCAGAGGAGGTGTCATCACTGCTGATCTCCTCTTCTCCCTCTACCACTTGCTCTCCTGACCCCCATTCCCTCCCATCTCCTAAAACCTCTTGCTCCTACTATAATCCCTACACTCACACACATTCTAAGTCCTCCCTCTAGTTGGGTACCTTTCCCTCCTCCTTCAAAACATGCAACAGTCATACCATAACTCAAAAACAGCGAGCTTGACCCTACCTATATTTCTAACTATCGACCTGTCTCCCTCCTGCCTTTTGCCTCCAAACTCCTTGAACGTCTTCTATTCTCTCGCTTGCTTCATTTTCTACAAACCTATTCTCTCCTAGACCCTCTACAATCTGGCTTCCATACTGCTCACTCCACCGAAACAGCCCTCACTAAAATAACTAATGACCTCCATGCTGCCATAGACAGAGGTCATTACACTCGGTTCATACTACACGACCTCTCTGCAACATTTGATATGGTGGACAACCCTCTTCTTCAACAATAGCGGTGCCCTGCTGCATATGTATTTCAGCACCAGAATGAAAACAACAGCAACATGTGTTGCCGGTTTATAGCTAAAACCTTGCACACTGCCTCATAGCAATAGCTGTGTATTGCTGTGCTTCCTATCTCAGCAATAAAATAATGCCTAAAAGACAACTCTAGATCTATGTTGGTATATAGGCTCTACATGTACAATATGTTATAGAGAGTACCCCCTTTGCCATCATCAAATCATACATATTGCATTATAATATTAATATCTTAACAGCTATGGTTGATTGTATATGTTTATTTAGCTAACTAATTAGGTGGTCTATATGCATGATACCTGGAGGAAATACTATAGTGGCTTCCATATGATTACTACTATAGTATATATCCATAAAGAGACATACCTCGTTTAGATATAAACGTGTTTTTTCTTCTGTTTAATACTATAGACCCCTAATATATGTGTTGTACCTTTTAACTACTGTAGGTGTACCTTGGACGCGAATATCAATAGTCCTAAACAATACATAAATAGCTGGTTCCGGATAATACTAGTAATATAATAAACACTTGAGCAAAATGTTGCAAAAGGTGAATTAAATATAATATGTGTGAATATGGGCACACACATTTAGAATATAGCACTAAAAAACATATGCAAATTGATCCAAGTATATACTATAACAAACCATTAAATCAATAGTAAATACTTCATCATAGCACATGTAGATAGTGCTAACAGATAATACAAAGGAGAATGATTTTCAATGGAGTCAGAGCAGCTTCTGCAGGATCAACCAGATCCAGAAATTATGAAAAAGAAACAGAGAAGCGCATGCTCCATACAAAATGCACAATTTAATTACAGCAATTGGCTGTTTAGAGAGGTAAAAATAATAAAACAACTCAGTTACAATACGGGCAACAATAAGTCACCATTAACCCAGATGCATCTATTGGCTGGATAGGAGGGGGTTACTGTGGGAATGTACGAATAACATCCCTCAGAGAAGTCCAGAAACACACAAAGTTTCTCTAGGTGTTTCTGGAGTTTCTAGAAGAAAAACCCCACTCCCGTTTCTATCCAGCAAGGAAGGAAGCTGTGCCATACAGGGGCTGAAATCCTGCAAAAGCAGTTTGATCACAGACTCATCAGCTCTTGTGGAGTTCTGCTTCTTGCAGCAAAATACCCAAGCGTCCCACATATCTGAGTACAACTGATTGGACCCTGCAGGCAAAGCCTATCAGGATGCAGTGTTTAGCCCCTCCACCATCTGCAACCTGTGATTTGCTATACCGCTAATAAGCTGAAATTGCTTTTAGTATTGACAACTGGGATACAAGTGGTTAAAACAAGGAGAGTTATATGCCTACAACCAATATGCTAAACGCTAATTAGCAAGACTAGTTCATTGACTTCACTGGAGTTCCGCCCTAAAGGCATTTACACAATTGTCCTTTACTGTGTTAAGATCTAGTGGCCTCTTGGGAGAGAGGCCACATTGGATTTTGTATGTTTCTGGACTTCTCTGAGGAATATTATTCGTACATTCCCGCACAAACCCCCTCCTATCCAGCCAATAGGTGCATCTGGGTTAATAGTGACTTATTGTTGTCAGTATTGTAACTGAGTTGTTTTATTATTTTTACCTCTCTAAATTGCTGTAATTAAATTGTGTATTTTCTGCAGAGTTTGCGCTTCTCTGTTTTATATATTTTATATATAGACACACAAAGAACAAAGAATCCCAAAAGGAAGTACTCTGATATTTCAGATGAAAATAAACAGATTGTCATAAAGATTACAAAATAATTTTAATTAAACACATCTACATAAAAACACAATAAAAATACATGGCACCAAAAGCCTGAACACCTCCCGCTCCTACACACATCAAAAAGGGACTATACGTAGAGATACCGACATGCAAGGTATGGGTAAGACTAACTGTAATATGGAGAGTATTGGGGACAAAGTACCCAATACAACCACGACCCGCCGGTTGTAAAAGCTAGTACTAAATCCCAGCTCAGCTGTTCAGTGTATGTTCAGCACTCCAGGAAGAAGTTCAGTGGGACGAAACACATCAAGAGGACCAACCTGGGACCCTCCTTTTCTTACCATGGACTCTGCGTTACTTTTTTTGAACTTACCGCTCAGCTATTTGCTGATTTTGCTTGGACTCATTTTCCAGCGTTTTGATCTTCCATTTGGTCATTCAGCTGAGTATAGTCTTTTGTCACTAGATTTCTCTGGCTATATATAGGACTGTTGTTTCCAAGGCCGCCAACAGAAATCATGGGGCCCAGGACAAATTAAAGGATCAGGCCCCCCTCCCCCAACCCATAGCGCACCTACCACGGAAAAAAAAGTGTGCGCACAACTTTTACTTAACTCCCCAATACATATAAAAATATATCCCCACCACCCCAATACATATAAAAAGTACTCGACCCCCACAATACATATAAAAAAATATACCCCAACTCCCCAATACATATATAAAATACCCCAACCCCAAGGCCCCAATACATATAAAAATCAGACTTACCTTGGGAATGATCTCAGGTCAGGTCGGTGGCTGCAGGGGGGGGGGGGGTGGTGTGCCAGTGGCTGCAGAGGGCCGGTTGTTACGTGGGGGGGGCATTGCGGGGGGCTGGTGGCTGCGGGGGGTGGCGGTGCTATAAGGGGGTTGGGTGGTGGATGCTACGGGTGCGGTGGCTATAGCGGTGCTGCGGGGGCTGGCAGTGCTACTGGGAGGTGGCGGTGCTGCAGGGGCTGGCGGTGCTACAGGGGGGATGGCGGAGCTACAAGGGGGTGGCGGTGCTATGGGGTGGCGGTGGCTGTGGCAGTGCTGCAGGGGGGCAGTGACTGTGGGGAGCTGGCTGTGCTGCGGGGGGGGGGTGTGGCCGGCAGTGCTATGGGGGGGCAGTGACTGTGGGGGGCCCGGAGGCAGGTCACAGCAGTTGCCACCGGCCCTGCTGCAGGCACCTGTCTGTTCCACGCTGCTGCTCAGGTGCGCGACGGGCCTCCCTCTCACGCCGGCGCGCCGGAAGCTTAACCCAGCTGATTTCCGCGCTGACTTCAGAGAGACCCGGCACCGGGTGCAGCCACACTGCATTTTGTTTTAACGGCACGCAGGGGGCCCGGGCAGCTGGGCCCCCTGACTCACAGGGCCCAGGACGCCAACACCGGTATTCCCCCCCTGTTGGCGGCCCTGGTTGTTTCTAATGTCCTTTCCAGGTTACTCTCATCATGTGTACATTTTGTACTATTACAAAGCAGGGACTGTTTTTTCTTTCACTTACTAGGTGTAGTATATACTGTTTATAGCCTTTAAGATTGCAATGTGTTATTCAGTATATCTGATAATATCAGTCTGATAATGTGGACCATGTCTGCAGCACTCACTTTGGTAGTATTGTCACGGTAGTGCTGCCCACCTACCAGACCCGTCCCTTTACTGAGGTGGGACGTATAGTAACACACACCCACAGCAGAGGAAGCGTGCCGGAGTGTGGTAGTTTGCGTAGACAGGCCAGGAGACTTAGTAAGGGTAAGAGAGGTACCTGCCGGATCCGGAGACAGAAGGCTCGTAGTAGGTGCCGAAGCCGAGGGTCGAGGAAGAGAGACGTCCGGGTAGTCGAAGGTCAAACCGAGATCGAGGGACAAGAGAAGCAGCGTAGTGATGAGTAAGCCGGGGGTCGAGAGCCAGGAGTGGAGTCGAAGCCAAGCCGGGTCAACCTGAGAAGCACAAAAACAAGCAAGAGGAGATCCACACCAGGTAAGCAGAAGCTATGCAGAGCAATGATTCCAGGGAAGAACTGGAGTAATAAAGGTGTTAGAACCAATCAGAGAGGTAGGTGGAGGAGAGGTGTGCCGTGGAGCATAAGCAGATAGGTGCGCGCTGTGATCCTGAAGCGGCTTCAGTTGTGAAGCCGGGTGGGCGTGAGTACGGCTGGAGCGAGTGCTGGGGGCATGACGGAGCTGCTAGTGAAGTGAATAAATTATACCCGGGAGCTCGCGCGTTTTAAGACCGTCCCGCGCGCGTCCCGGCCAACATGGTGGCCGTGTGTGTCAGCGTCGGCTGACACGGAGCCTGTCTGCAGAGGGGATACCGCTGGGGAGAGGAAGGGGGAGCAGAGGCAGTCCCAGGCAGAGGTAAGGAGGGGCTGTGAGAGCCCTGCTTCCTTACACGTATATACAGTAAATGTAGAAAAATGTATTGCATCAGTACATAAAAAGGACTAACAAATAGAAGGAACGAGCAACGTTTCTGACCTCCTGGTCTTTTATCAAGGAGAAGAGCTTGATAAAAGACCGGGATGTCTGAAACGTCGATCATTCCTTCTATTTGTAAGTCCTTTTTATATACTGATGCAATACATTTTTCTACATTTATATACTACCGAAGTGAGTGCTGCAGATTTTTCTACTTTGTGGTTCTACTTTATTTGGAGCCGGGTGGTGGTCCTGGTGTCCCTGCACACACCCTAGCGCAAGATAAGTATCTGTTCGATTTTCTCAGTGTATCCTATGTTATTGAGTGCCCTGAAAATTCATTGTTTATATATATATAAAAGGAACTTTATATATATATATATCTATATAGATATATATATATAGACGTGTGGTAACCAGGGGATCCTGATGACCAAAGAAGACAGCACACTGCAAAGTTGATGTCAAAAATGTGTATTATGAAACACAGGGCCGCCAACATTTCTGTCCTCACAACGGGACCTTCCTCAGGGCAATCTGTGAGGACCGAAACGTTGGCGGCCCTGTGTTTCATAATACACATTTTTGATATCAACTTTGCAGTGTGCTGTCTTCTTTGGTCATCAGGATCCCCTGGTTACCACACGTCTATATGCTACATATGGGACAAGCATCTGCCTCCTAACCAAACCGTGAGTGCAAATCTCCATACCATGACTATATATATATATATATAGTGCAGAATAAATGAGTTCTTCAGTATTAGGTGATACCTTTTTTATTGGACTAACAATTTATGTCACAGGACAAGCTTTCGAGAGTTATCCTCTCTTCTTCAGGATAATTTCGAAAGCTTGTCCTGTGACATAAATTGTTAGTCCAATAAAAAAGGTATCACCTAATACTAAAGAACTCATTTATTCTGCACTATCGCAACTGGACTAACACGGCTATTTTCTGCTATATATATATATATATATATATATAAATATATATATATATATATTTTTATATATATATATATATATATATATATATATAACGTTCCTATATAGTTATATATATATATATATATATAAGGAACAAAAAGCACTCCGTAATAATAGTCACTGGTGTGGGTGCAGATCCTATAATGAAGAATAAGCAATACGATACCGTTTGGAAACGAAATCAGCAGGCAGCACTCCAGAATTGAACAAACAAGTGTATTGAAAAAATAAACACAAAACCAACGTTTCGGTCAACGAATGGGACCTTTGTGAAGGTGGTGCCACCTAGGTTTTTTTTATGCCTTCACCCACATAACTTAAAATATATATATATTATAATATAATGAATATGCAGCAACCAAAAGCCAAACCATTGTGTCGTCAGGAGATGATGTTGTGGCTTTCTATTGTTGACCCCTTTGCAATATATGCCGTTTGTGAGAGAGGAACTACAACAAATGCCAAATACCTTTTCCCAGAAACTGGGTAGTCCCCGGAGCTGGGAAAAGCACAGTTGGGCTCTGCGTGACCCCAGGGTATTATCGTGAAGTTTCATGCTGCAAGATACAGATGCAGCAGACGTTATTGCTCCCACTGGCTCCCACACACAACGCGGTAGCGGCAGCAGACACCATTGTCTTTCAATTGAGCGCTTGAAAAGGGAGCGGGGCTAACAGGTTATTGTGTGCGCCAAGTGCAATAACATCTGTTACATCCGCACATTATATAGGAGGAGGTATTGAGCGCAAATTAATACAATCAATGTGAAATAGAGTGAATAAATGTGAGGCAATGGTACAGCACCCAAATAGACACAGTCCCCGTGTCTAAGAGATAGAGTGAGAACAAATAAGGGGCGCAAACAACACAAAACCAATAGTGAAAACAGTGTTAGGGATAGGGTTGCCAGGTACCCGGTTTTGAACCAGACAGCCCGGTATTTTGCCCCTGCGTCCGGTAAAAAATGAAAGGTAATACCGGGCATGTATGTGTCCGGTATTACCTCTCTCTGAATGCAGGGTGGATGAGGAGGGGGCGACGGCTTGTCAGAGCAGTTGCCGCCATGCCCTGCTCTCCCCCGCTGCAGGCTCCTCTCTTCCTGTCTGTCCCACGCCGAGGTGTCTGACGCATGCCGGGTTCTCTGACGTCAGTGCCGGAAGTCAGCGGGACTTCCGGTGTGCGCTGGCGTGAGAGGGAGGCCTGGTGCACGTCAGCCTCAGACACCTCGGCGTGGGACAGACAGGAAGAGAGAAGCCTGCAGCTGAGGAAGAGCTGGGCATGGTGGCAACTGCTCTGACAAGCCGCCGCCCCCTCTGCATCCACTATCCCCCTCTCTGCATCCACTGTCCCCCCCTACGCAGCCACCCCCCCCTCCGCAGCCACCGCCCCCCCCCTCCGCAGCCACCGCCCCCCCCCCCTCTGCAGCCACTGCCCCCCCCTCCGCAGCCACTGCCTCCCCTCCGCAGCCATTGCCCCCCTCCTCTATGTGGCCACCGCCCCCTCCGCCCTTCTGCAGCCACTGGCCCCCCCACAGGCACCGGGCCCGACCTGACACCACCCCCAAGGTAAGTCTGAATTTGTATACTGTATGTATTTTTGGAGGTGGGGGTATTTTGTATATGTATTGGGGAGGTGGGGGTATTTTGTATATGTATGGGGGAGGTGTTTTTTTTTTTATATATGTATTTGGGGGTGTGGGGGTATTTTTTTAATGTATTCGGTGGTGTGGGGGATTTTTTAATGTATTCGGTGGTGTGGGGGATTTTTTAATGTATTCGGTGGTGTGGGGGATTTTTTTAATGTTTTTGGGGGTGTGGGGGATTTTTTACATTTTTACACCTCTGCCTCCGATTTACACCTCCCCTCTTCCCGCTGTTTTACACATCCCCCCTTACCTTGGATAGTAGTGTATGGGAACAGCATGTAGCTGCAGCAGAATCACAGCGATGGCAAACCAGGCCTTACTAATGGCTCGGCCAGCCTCGCGTTAGTTCCTGCTGTAGTGGAGCATGTGTGGGAAAGCAGCCTGCTCTGGTGACAAAGGCCATAGTGCGCGTGTGCCGCAAGTAGGCGTGCGTGCCTGCCGCTTGTGCAATTGTGCATTCAGTTCACTCACGCGACAGGGAGGCATGGCCGTGGTGTCACCACGCTGGTTCGCCCTCATTGGTGGAAACACGGCCGTGATGGGGCCATCGTGCGAAAAATCTAATTTTTTTGTCTGCTCAAAATCCTGCCGCACACGTCGCATAGCGCGCAGCATGGCCAGACTGGTGCACTTACATGCATTTGTTTGTGCCACGCATCCGTAGCGACTGTGCCACTATGTCCGCAGCCTTGAACATCTCATCTGTACAGGTTTTGACATCGCTTGGAGCGGCAATTTCAAAACCGGTACGAACGAGACGTTTTACTCAGCCTCTCGGGACATTGGGAAAAGGGCTCTAAAACCGGTACTGTCCAGGTCACCTTATGCAAGGGCCAGCTATCTTCTGATAAAACAGTAATCTGTAGGTGTAACTGCCTCTGCATTTGTTTATCATCATTATATCCCTCTTGCACACCTCATGCATTTGCATGTCTGACTACATTTGGGCATATGCCAGTGCGATAACATGTCTAGACCACAGAAACTTTGACAGTGAAGCCAAGAAATAATAATACAGTAGCCAGAAGTGGGAAACCATCCATGCGCATTAGATTATTATTCAACAGCTCTCCTAACTGGAAGAACACTAGCATAGAAAAATGGTAAGTGCCTTCTCATGTAGAACTTATAGACAGCCAGGAAGCAGAGCAAACAGAGTGACAGGCTGTCTTATTACCATAAGATTTGTCCTGTAGGACATTCACTAAAACTGTACCATATTTAACCTGTCTTAAAATAACTGCAGCTACACTACACAGTTGGGTGCATGTCTCTTTTAGTCACTTACAACTAAACTACTGCATGTTATATTCATAACTACAGAAAATTGCTGGCAGCTTTCTACAGTGAAGGAGCCTGCTGCTTTTCAAGTCACACTGTGTACAATTGTTCTTTTGCTTCTTGGCTTTGTTTGATGTGGAAGAATGCTATGTGACAGAATGATCAATTTCATCTACTGTACATGTACACGTTGGTGTTTGACTTGAGTTTTACTGCGGTTTCCCTACTGGTTAGAACTGACTGAGTTTAGCATGTGTGTGTTTACACAGAAAATAAAGTTATATATTTTTTATTGATGAAGTAGTAAGTGTGGCATGTTGCAAAACTGTATCAACTGTTTGCTAAGTCCTACACATAACAAAGTGCAATAAACAATTGTGTTCAAGTTCAATTACAAGTTCATTCTAGTTAATGGACTGTTAAAGTGTCTACCAGTGCCAGAATGGCTAATATGTTGTGACTGAACATTTTTTTTAAATAGAAATTATGTTTCTTTACCTGTTTTATTGAAATAATAACAAACTGTTAAATAAATCAGTTATATTTGTATCTGAGAAAGGTGCTTTTGTTTCAGAAGCTTGAAAAATCATTTTAATTATCCAATAAAAAGTACCAGGTATTGAGACATTTTCTTCATTATATTTGAAGAACTTCAGTATTACATTCTATACTTAACTATACTTAACTAGAGTAAATGTTTAATAGGCCCCTGTTTAAATAAAGCAGCCTCAGAGCTCTGAGAATCCAGCAGAGAGATAGTTAATTGCAGCCACTCAATTAACTAGTCTCCACCTGAACTAATGAGAGCTCTGTAAAAAGCCTCATGTGAGACGCAGGAGAGAGATTCCTTAGCTCACATTTTGGCTGACAGAAGGAGAAAGAGGAAAGACACTGATAAAGATAAAGACACTGTCTTGAGCACAAAGGCTATGCTGCGATCAAGACATCCAGACACCCAGAGACCTATATTTTTTATATTATTATTATTATTCAACTCCTTAATGCCATTTTTAATACGTTTTAATATACGGAGCTTCTTTTTGATTTCTACAGCAGGTTTGAACACACTTCCCCAGCAGTCCAGATTGCCTCTTTTAATATACTGTATGGATATTTTCTGTGCATTTTTATACACACGCTTACAGTATTTGAAGGCTGCACTGAAAATGAATATGCTACAGCACCTAGATCTGAATACTGGTACATACTATTGAAGCATCACATTTTGTTTTGTATTACTAACAGAAACCAAATAGAAAATGAATGCTCAGAAGTATTTCTGCCTGACGAGCCCCAATATCCACCATGCCCACTCATTCTGCCTTGTAGACTCTACTGTTGATTTTTTCAGGTGGCAGGACTGGAAATGCAGGTCTGTCAGCGTGAGCAAAGACTTGTGAGCGCATGGTACTAAGTTGTCCTTTCTTTTTGAGAAAAGGCATAGTGGGTGTGACTGTGTACAGCAGTGTGTGTGTGTGTTTTACTGTGAGTGGAGAACATGTTACCCTCTCAAGAATGAATTTCTGCTTTAATGGGTCTGTTTCTCCTTTAATAGGCTTTTTTTTCCCGAATACAGCAGTTGTTAGAGCTGTATTATCAAATGAAGCAAGTGAGACAGGTTACACCAGCGGTGGCCAACTCCAGTCCTCAGTAGTTTTCAGCAGTTTTCAGGATATCCCTGCTTCAGCACAGGTGGCTCAGTCTAAGACTGAAGCAGGGATCCTGAATATTCAGATATCCTGAATATCCAGTGTCCTACAAAAATGATAGATCCAGGTGTGAGGTTCAGTGTTGCTCAGATTATTCTATTCACTGCTCAAAGCAAAAAGTATCTTGGCTAACAATTTATACTACAAATATTCAGATACTGTAGTATATTTATAATACAAATAGCCCTTGGATGTAAGGTAAGATTGTCAAAAAATGTACAAATTTAATCCATTCAGTATGTAGCCTCTGAATCACGCGGGTTTCTATAATAAATTTCATTCAAGCAATGGACGTATTTCAGCTTCAATGTTATGAAATGCTTACCTTCTGGACACGGGGAAACGTAACTGCTGTAGTAATGTCTTTGATGTGGTACAAGGTTCTTATACGTGTGACTCTACTATACTTTGTGTCATTTAATAAAACGTATTTCTTTGTTCCTTAGCTTGCTTGGGAGTTTGGCATACCATTTTTTGAGACAAGCGCTAAAGAAAATATAAATATTGAAAACGCATTTTTAATGTTGGCTGAGTCTATATACGCAAAGGTAGGTATTTTTTTAAGCTACTCACTTTACGAAACAAAAATACAATCAGTGAATGCCTACTCGGAAACAGTATAGTAACATGATTTTATTTTTGTTTATTTATTTATAAAAGGTTTTACAAGGAAGTGATACATTGAGAGTTACCTCTCGTTTTCAAGTATGTCCTGGGCATAGAGTTACTGTATGAAGACAAATACATGGTTACAAATACATGTTTACATTAAGTGAACAGGGTTATACATTATACTGTATACACGTGTGTTACACGTGTGTTACCGGGTCCATTTTTTAAAATAAAATACCGGGTAACGGTACCCGGCAAAATGAAAAGTTTTACCCGGTCGGGTACCCGGTTACCTGGACGGCACTTACCTGCAGGGACGGAAGGTGGTGAGGAAGACCGCAGCGACCGGTGGCAGCAGCTGAAAGTCTTGTTCATCTGGCGGGAGCGGCCGGAACAGAGCACACAGATGATGCCTGTGTGAGCCAGGGAAGCATGTGCCAGCCTGTAGGAGCCGGTTGTCCAACAGGAACGCTCCTGCTCCGGTCACATGCTTCCCCAGCTCACAGAGCCATCCGCTGTGTGCTCTGTTCCGGCTGCTCCCGCCGGATGAACAAGGACTTCGGCTGCTGCCACCGCCGCCACCAGGACTTCTGCTGCTGGTCTCAGATGTCGCTGCTGTCTTCCTCACCGGTCTTCTGTTGCTGGCTGCAGGTAAGTAAGGCCTCGGCCATGGTGGCGTTGAGCGGGCGGGCGCGCTCACGCTAGCCGCTCTGAAAGACATTCAGGCAATGTGTGTGGCAAGCGTGAGCAAGTGCCTGCGCCTGCTCGGCGCTTAGATGCTTGCAGAGCAAGCAAATTTGATTTTGCCGCTCGCAAGCGCGTCACGTGAGCGCTTCGCTCAATGAGGGCGAACCAGCTCCGTGACTTCGTGGCCGCGCCCCCAGACGAGCGCGCACCTATTCAGCCACAAATCGCCCGGCCGAGCAGGGCGTAGAGCACGAGCGCCAGCGCACTCTCTCAGCCTGGCCGCAGCCTTAGTGTTTAACTATTTTCAGCTGCCCTGAAATTACCTTGTGCCGTTCCCAGCCCCCTGCTGCCGGGTTCGATTAATTTCCGGGTAGCTGAAAAAGCGCTGGGTACCGGGTATTTTTCAGGTTCCCGGTACATCACTACTGTATACAAGACATTGCATGCACAGTTAAACATAATACATGTTATAGGCGATTGTAAGTGGAAACAGAAGATATCTGGTTTCAAACAATGCCCATATATCCATGTACTCAGTCAAAACAATTCCGTCTCTAACTCATTTGTGCTTGTCAAAAATGGCATACTGTAGTTATTTTCACCTGAAATTCTAAAATATCTTTTATGCACAAATAGGTTTTACATCTGCAGACCAAGCAATATCCTACTGTGTTTTTTTTTTTTAATCACTGTACTATGAGAAAATGCTTAAAAACAACACTGAATTACATTTTTAATGTATTATAGCATTTTTTTGTTTCTATAGCAACCATTTACAAAGTCACATCCCCTTCCTCTTCTGAAACAGGCGCTGACGCACCCCTTTTTGAGCCCTGCCCTCTCTCTAGCAGTGCACCAATTGTATCTAGTGACTGCCTGGTCACATGATCGTCCCCACAGATCTTTGCATTTTTGATCTTCTTCTGCTGCACTGACAGCCATTTAGTGAACCCTGGAGCCGAATCTTCACCGATCGATCACAAGAGAACAGATCGATTGGCAATTTAGCAATGATATATTATTTGGATTGTATTGGTATACATATTAAAGGGGAAAAAAAATAAAAAAACGGCAGCTTGGACTGCTGCTTTTACTTCTTTTCACGGTGACGCAAAGAGGAAAGGCTGTTTATCTACACGCCTCTTACGATTTTATGCAGACTTTTCTTCCGCAAATAAATTGTAGCAAAAGGGAGCACATATACTGTAGATACACCACACATAAGCATACATAATGTAAAAGGAGAATTAAAAAGTTTCAAAATCATTTGCACTAATATACAGATTTAGCAAGCATTATTAACCTCGTTAATGTGGAATAATGCAAGAAATAACGCAGAAAAGGAGCTAGCACGCGGGTTACTAGTGCTTTCAATAGCGCTAGCGATAAATCTTGCTGTAACGCATCTAGTTACCTTGAGTAATAACGACTGGTATATATGTAGCAATGTCAACAAATCTGTTAGTTAATAGCTAACTAAAGTGGGTGCACAAAGCAAAAAAGGTGCATTTCATCCCCGCCTCCTGCACCCTGCAGAGGAAATGAACTGAGCTGAAATGTACGCGGTTCAGCTCCAGGGATCCCGACTTCCCATGTAAGAAAATATTTGTGTATGGGCGAGACTGAGGGAATCTACCCATTACTTTTTTTTTTTTTGCCATTTCTACATGTAAGCCGTGAAAACATGGTAATAATCCTAATAATGCATTATTCATCTATTTTTCAGAGAGCATCTTTATTACTTCATCGGAGTATGGTGAATTTGAAGGCACCTAAGAAAAAGGCTACTTGTATGACTTGCAGGTGATTGAACTGCTGTTCTGGACATTTTAAAAGGAAATGCACATCAAGACTAATTATGATGTGAACAACGGAACACAGTATCTTCTCTATACACCGTAACAATGGACAATATGCCAAAAGGATTGAAGCATTGTTCTGCCTTAGATCCACATCTTTTTTTTATGGAATATGCACTCTACTTGTGTAGTCTCAATTTTGGGTTCTTGTTCTTCTGTTTTATTTGGAATGCTGAAAACAATGACAAGTTGAAATACTGAAAAATCGCAACCGTCAAGACATGATTCCAACTAAACAAGGCTCAAAAAGAGGACTACTGGTTTTGGATGGTCGTGGTCAGTGGAGACTAATTATAAATATTGTTGGGGGTGTCAATCTATATAATCCAATATTATTCGCATTTATGTGTAAGGTGCCAATGTATGCGGCAGCACGGTACAATGGAGATTATATATATATAGTGTTTTTGAACGATCAGGCCATGGCACGTTTGGTTGTTTCATCATGTAATACTCAATGAGATGTTCAGTTGAAACATTGTGGCACAGTGGTCATCTCATGTGAGGTGGATTTGCCTTTGGAATTAAATGGTAGATGTAATTGCCGAGGAGTGCCAAGTCTTCCTTCTGCCTGGGAAAGGGTAGGGGTGTGTTACTTGAATAGGCTGAATTTTGAACGGTTGAGGGACATTACGATATGTGCCATTACAATCAGGGGTTCACTGCGAGAGGTGACTGAGGAGCACAACGGCATGTGAATGGTATAATAACCATGTACGGTCTGAGATCACTGAGATCCCAACATTTAGCTGTACTCCTTTGGCGCAAATAAAAAAAAAATGGGCTGTTCCTTGAGTGGGGCAAATGACTTGTAGAGTTCGTTACCTAAATGATGACTAGAGGATGGTAACAAGGCTGTTTTATAGAAAATATACCTTCTTAACTATCTAAAAACTTATCAAAAATATATATATATTTCAAAATATTTATTCTTATCTATCCTTTTGACAGGACCTATATTTTTGAATGGATACTACATATACGTTTTTCGTAGTTGAGCTCAAATATATGTATATATAGTTTGATGGGGCTCCTTACATTTTTTTTCGTGATTTGTGCACTTGCTTAGGTTTTTAACTCTATTGTCTAAAATAATTCCCAAATACACAAACTATTATTTTATATCTTTCTGTTTTGAAAACGGCTAATCTACTGCACATCCTTCATCTGTTGCAGTTATTACTAGCTGCATAATGAATTCTGATAAGATCAACACAGATGTTCACCTCCCTTAAGTATTAACTGATTTATATCCGTATTTACTCCTCATATACGTTTCATACGAGTGTGACTCGTCATGACTTGGGGTGCAAGAAGGGTTTGAAAGAAAATCATGATAAAGAAAAATACCCATAGAAATTGTTTATTGAACCATAATTAAACAGCTTTATCAGGGAGCAAAGATCTTAAATCGTGACCTGTTGCACTTATGGATATAAAATAAGTGACAAATTTTGGGATACTAGTGCCCGGCATTTATCCTATTACAATTTACTAATGGATCATGGCCCATAATTACTAAGCGGTGCTATGACAAAAGACACTTGCTGGTGCTGGAAGACACTTTCTAGACCTTTAAGTACATAGGCTGTAAGGTGCCTCCTGGCGCTGGATGTTGCCTTATGGCTTAGTGCTGCTTACTGTAGTATCCCGTACTACAGATGCAGCCAGCAGTATCCGATGACTTGCCTGGGAAAGTACTGTGGCAATCTCACAATGCTGCAACATTTCTGTGAGATTCTGCAGCCAGACTAATGGCCCATAGGATTAACACAGCGGGACCTCCACTGTGTTAAACCGATGGGCCATTAGTCTGGCTACAAAAATCTCACAGAAATGTTGCGGTTTACTGGGAGATTGCCCCAGATTTTCCAAGGCAAGTCATCGGATACTGGTGACTGCATCTGTATGCCCGTATCATAGTAGATGGGGTTGAAAAAAGACATGTCCATCAAGTTCCACCTATGTTAAATTTAGACGACAGATACTTTATCCTATATTTGTATTTACATTATTTTGACCTAGAACAAGGGAAGCATAACCCCCAATTGAAACATTATCCAATGCTGTCTCAGAAAGGGAGAAAATAAATTCCTTTCCATATATCAAACTATTGCATTGCCAGTTAAGCACCTATATTACAGTATATCGCTGGATACATTGCCCTCTGTATCAGGGTCGCCAACAGGGGGGGAGAGCCGGGAGAAGTGTCCCAGGCCCAGTGGCTGTGGGGGTTCTGGCCAGCCGGAGCTGGAAGTTGGGCCCGGCCACAGGTCTGGACCAACTTCTCTGCCCGGCTGCCGGTCCTTTCGTTGCTGCCGTTACCCCACTCCCCAGCCTGCTCTCCCTCACTCTCTCTGCCTCCGGTGCGCGCCGGGCCTCTCTGACGTTGATGCGCGCCGGATGCTGGGCCCAGGATGCGGTGCGGGACAGTGAGGGAGGCCCGCAACTTGGGAGACTGGGGGTGGGGAGTTGTATGTATTTGGGGGTTGGGAGGGGTTTGTATGTATTTGGGGGGTGGAGGTTTTTTTTGTATTGGGGGGTGGTTTTTTTTGTATGTATTTTGTGTGTGGGGGGTAATTATTGTGGGGGGATTGTGTATGTGTGCCCGTGGGGGGAGGGAATATGAGTGTGAGGAGGTGGGATTGAGGGAGCGGGATTGAGTGAGGGGGGTAATTGATGGAGGGGGGGGGGTGAGGAGAGAGGGGGTGTAACAGAGGGAGTGATGAGGAGAGATGGGTAAGAGTGAGACATGTGGGGAGAGAAATACATGGGAAGAGGGGGGGGGAATAGAGGAGGTGGCTCCTGAGGTGTGAAATAGGGGGGGGGGGGGGTCGCAAGACCGCTAACACAGGGATTGGGGGGCTATGTCAAAACTCTTGTCCTGGGTACCCAGGGAAATCTGTCGGCGGTCTGCTCCGTATATTTATTTCTCTTTGATGTATCTGCAATTTTCTCTTTGCACAGCTTGAATAAATATGTTTTGCAAACTAAAATACTCATGTTTACTGCCCCATCTTTGAGCTTGAGCACTACATCCTGGCTTCCTTGTCCTGACTTCCTTATCGGGCTCCCTCACATTCCAGAACAATTATTTTGTGTCTGTATGACAAGTCGTGCTAACTCTGCTTGTCAGGAATGCAAGAACATAAGTACCAAAAAACAATTCTATCTAAAGCTAGCCAAACATTTTTTTTAGAATCTGGTTCATAATTTGTCAGCTTTGAAAAATGTAGGCCTCACAATTGTAACTCCTGAATGCACAACAGCTCCAAAAATAATATTCAATATATAGATTTCTCAAAGACCTGTGGTCGAAGTGTAATAGTACTTGGAGGCTTGGAACTCCACCACTCCTATATATTACAATCCAGGAGCACAACACATTCTTATTTACAAATGTACAGGTCTGCTTCCTTTTTTTTAAATTATATATATATATTTTTTTTTTTATGGTTTATTTCACGTTCTATTTTCAGAGTAAAAACATTGTTTACACCTTTCTAATCTTTGTGTACAATGTTTATCAGGTTGAGAATATTTAGAAATGTTGCTCATTGGCCCATATTCACCAAGCAGTGCTATGCTGTAAAAAAAACTTAAAGACTACAAGGTGTCTTTCGGTGCCAGGAGGTGTTTTTTGGAGTTAAAGTGCTTAGTCAATAGGGCCCATTATCACAGTTTATCAGACTCTGCCACCACTGGTACAAGTTTAGATGTATCATTCTAATTCTGACATCGCTAGAGATGTGCTACTGTCTTGCAGTTTGTTTTTCCGTTTCGTCAGGTGTCTTCTGATGCCAGGATTGTTTTATGGAGTACCTTTGAGTAAATAAGGTCCAATATCAGCTACCTTTCTCCTAATATTTAGTTTCCCGTCACATATTATATAATTATCTTCTGTGGTTTAATACTAATTCAATAATATGTCACAGATCATATTTGTTTTTTTCTACCCTAATTAAATCAGCAAAACATTCAATATCATACATGTGTTTTTTTATTTAAATAAATCAGTTTTGTATTAGATAATACTTACTGCATTTAAAAAAATGCCATTTTAATGAGTTTTAACTGAGCGTCCTTTGGTTGCTATAGAAGATTTTAGCCCACCACCCCACCAGTGCTGGCAACAAATTATTACAAACAAGAAACCACTTGTTGCCCGTCCCACAAGTGGGAGAAAGTGACTTTGAAACAGAGACCCCAGTAACTGTCCCTGAGCTAGAAGAGTCCACGAGACTCCCGCTTCAATAACTACATCCAACCAAGATCCTTTGGAAGGCACATCCACCAACTTCAAAGGAGCCTGGTGGGCTCCCGAAGGAGCACCGGGTAAAGGGCCTGCGCCTCATGTACCCTCACATGTGGCTTCTACAAGTCGTCCACTGGACCCACTAAGTCCGAACTTTGTACCACTCAGAGACTTTGTAGAGACTGGTTCACCCCTTAGCAATGGGCCAAGGCCCCAGGACTATGATAGACTCTCCCAAGTGGGAAGCAATGAAGAAGTGTCTCGCCAGAGCCAGCGAATAAGACACCCTCCCACTAGAGTGGCATACGATTAATTAGAGGCACCCCATTATGAGTCTCAGCAGCTAGCTAAGAGCAAGCTAGTCTCAGTTATCAACATGTTCGTTGAAATGTATAATATTGTTTAAAGTTATACATGGGCTAAGTTGTATATATATTACCCTGCATTTTTCATTATATAATCATATGTGCTGCATTGTTCCCAAGCACGGCCGTTGGTTTCTTCCCCAGGGTGCACCTGGCGAGTGCCGGGGGTTGTGGTCAGTTGGAGAGGGGACCGGGTCACCGGAGCTCCTCAGTGGGACGCCGGTAAGGGCGCCACCATTTTGGAATTAGCCGCACATGTGCAGAAGCACTCTCGTATGTTCAGTGAGCTCACAAGTTGCGGCGCCCATGTTGGAACACCCCACGCATGCACATTGAAGCAGGAGTGCGGGGGCCATCTTCTAATATGCCCCGCTGGGGAAATACAGTTCCCAGCAGCCTCTAGGGCTGCTCCTCATGTGGGCGGAGACAGCGAATAGGGCTATAAAGAGACCACGCCAGTCGGAGAAGGGACACAGAGGGGTAAGATAGTGTCTGGGTACAGGTGGCATCCCAGACTAGGCCAGATACACCCCTTTTGGCCCCAGATAGGCCCAGACTCATAGCAAGTTGTGGCTGCTACAGGGAAAGTCCATAGCTATGGACATTTCCCCAGTAGCTGCTGATAGTCAGAGTATAGCTCCGGTGAGACGCCACGCAGTGATTGCGGCCTGTGGTTTGGGACCAGACCACCGTCGCAGTAATAGGCTTTCAAAGGTTAGACCCTCCAACCGGAGTTCACCCCATGCAGAGGGGGATGCCTTCGCGGACAATGACATTGCTGGATCAGCGGATCTCAGATTGTTATTCGGCAGCACCCGGGTACTGGAGTACCACGGCAGGTAGCTCACCTAAGGGCACCAACAGTTCACAGGGTAGCGCTACTCCACACACTTTTGGGTGGGCCCGGACATTGGGAAAGGACATCAGGCTATTGGTGCAGAGCACCCTTTGTACTTTGGGGACAGTCACTCGGTGTATTGGGGGCTGTATATGTTATTTATTTATAAAATGTTTTACCAGGAAGTAATACATTGAGAGTTACCTCTCGTTTTCACGTATGTCCTGGACATAGTTAATATGAGAAATACGTGGTTACAAATACAGTTACATAAATGAACAGGGTATACATTATATACAATACATTGCATGCACAGTTAGAGAATATATATATTATAGGCGTATGTAACAGTTACAGACCAGATTAAAATGTGAGACAGTCTTAGTTTTGAAAGAACTTAAACTGGTGGTGGATGTGAAAGTCTCTGGTAGGTTGTTCCAGTTTTGGGGTGCTCGGTAAGAGAAGGAGGAGCAGCCGGATACTTTGTTGAGCCTTGGGACCATGAACAGTCTTTTGGAGTCTGATCTCAGATGATAGGTGCTGCATGTGGTAGGGGTGAGGAGCTTGTTCAGGTAGCTGGGTAGCTTGCCCAGAAAGTATTTGAAGGTAAAATAGGAAAGGTGAACTTTGCGCCTAGACTCGAGTGATGACCAATCTGTAGTGATTGAGATCCTTGGTAGTGCCAGTTACTTTGTAGCTTTTCCATAAGGCATCCCTGAACTGGTAGAGTGCTATAAAGTCAGGTGTAACCTATGGAAGGTGGGCACCCCGTACCATTATTCTGCGTAGTGGAGCATGGGTATCACAGAGTTTTAAGAACTCGGACTGGAAATAGTCGAGCGCAGAGTCAGGGTCGGGAATTAAATCGATTCTGTGCCAATGGCAGTTGGTAAGGTCAGCCAGAAACTGTTGTGGGTTAAAGTTTCTAAATGTTCTAGTGAGGAGCACTTTGGGGCTTGATTGGGGTGGTTTAATTTTCCTTACACAGTACACAAGTGCATGGTCACTGAAAATATCAGGAAGGATGCCAGAGGATTGGATTCTGCTGGGATTTGAGGAGAGAATCCAGTCTAGCAAGGAATGGTTGTGCGATTTCAGGTTTGTCCGTGTGGGTTGGGAAATGATTTGCGATAGGTTAAGCGATTTGATTTGTGTCTGGATTTTGTGGTTTTTAGGGTCAAGCCAATTGAAGTTGAAATCCCCTAGAACTAGCAGCTCACTCTTCTCATTCAGAGAGGAAATGGAGCCAAGAAACTGGGTGATATGAGCCAGGGATTGTAGAGGGGCTTTAAGGGAGGGGGTGGGGTAGATGCCAGCAAGCAAGATGGGCTTAGAAAAGGGGAGGCAGATTCTGCCAATTAGGATTTCAAAAGAGGGTGGACTTGGGGGGCAATTTAGCAGTGTAAATTGTAAGGTGTCTGCAATATAAAATAACACCCTTCCTCCTCTCTTTGACCTATCTCTCCTAGAAATGGAGTATCCCTGAATGGCAATATGTGCATCAGGGTTTTTAGGGATTAGCCATGTTTCTGTAAGAACGATGGCTTTTGGTTTATGCATCAGGCACCATTCTCTTAGTTCATCTAGTTTGGGCAGCAGGCTGTGTGGTACAGGCTGCCGATATATATATATGTTCAGTAAAACCAGTTATTATATACCTGAGTGTGTGTTTACTGCTAGTATTGGTTCCTGTGAGAGGATCATGCTACTGCATTGGGATCCCTCACAAGTGGAGGCACTGCACCAAGGCGACCAAGCGACACCCCAGGCTCCCAGAGGCGGAGGCTCAGGCCTTCTGGTAGTCAAACAGGTAACAGTAGCACTGATGGTTCCTTTAGTACGGGGAAAAGGGGATACATATGCCTAAAAAAGGGGAGCTTAGCTCTCGAAACCCATGCAAAACATGTTTAAACTTATTCAATTAAATTGAACATGTTTTCTCTTTATCCATATCAAATGCAATTACACACTGACCACCAGATGGCATGTTCCTGTAATGTGACCATGAAAAAGAAATAGATTAATAATTTCAAAATACTATCATGGTGGGACTATTTAACTAGTGACTGCCATATTATTATTATTATTATGATCCTTTATTTATGAAGCACCAACATATTTAGCAGTGGGGTACAATAGGGGAACAGAATGATACTATACATCTCATATGCACTTACCAGAACACCCTCCTACTGTCTCTGTAAGGTCTCCCCACTTACCAATTAGATTGTAAGATCTTCAGGGCAGGGACTCCTTTTCCTATTGGTTTAGGACTGAAGCACTTATTCCTAGTATGTGTTATAATACTGTGTCACGTGCATTAATGCTTTGAAGGGCTATGTACCTGGATGGTGCTATATAAAGATATACATACATACATATAAACTACATGAACAGACTGACATACCAAACAAGTACCGAACAGATATAATGAGGATAATGAGGCTCTGCTCCTGAGGGTTTGCAATTTAGAACCATAGGGGCCGGCTGTACGCTGCTTTGAAATTTGTTGCTGGCTTATTATGGCAGCAAAGAAACAAAACTTTTTGGGAAAAGCTTACAAGAAAAACAAAGTAGCGAAACTGTATGACTAACGCGATAGACATTATGGGCTAGATCCACAAAGCTGCGTTAAATCAGGGCGGGACGTGACCTAAAACAGGAATGGATGTTATTTTTTCCTGAGGTTAACGTATATCTCATTAGCATAGGACTAACTTCACGTCAGCTTTAAATAACGTGATGCGTATGTCACTCTCCTATCCAGACTCTGAAAAGGGTGGTATGGTGTGGTGGTGTGGTGGTGGTGGTGGTGTGGTGGGGGTGGTGGTGGTGTGGTGTGGGTGGTGTGGTAGTGGTGTGGTGGTGGTGGTGGTGGTGTGGTGGTGGTGGTGGTGTGGTGGTGGTGGTGGTGTGGTGGGGGTGGTGGTGGTATGGTGGGGGTGGTGGTGGTGTGGTGGGGGTGGTGTGGTGGGGGTGGTGGTGGTGTGGTGGGGGTGGTGGTGGTGTGGTGGGGGTGTTGTGGTGGTGTGGTGGGGGTGGGGTGGTGGGGTGGTGGTGGTGTGGTGGGGGTGGTGTGGGTGGTGGTGGTGTGGTGGGGGTGGTGGTGGTGTGGTGGGGGTGTTGTGGTGGTGTGGTGGGGGTGGGGTGGTGGTGGTGTGGTTGTCTGCCCTTTTTCAGTGTCTGGGTGGGAGTAATGCCAAGTTTAGCTATGACTTACGCAACATAACGCTGAGTGTCTGTGTTAACTTTAATGGACTTGCGACTTGTGTGATATTTGGGGGTACGCCTCTTTTGCCTCTTTAACGAAGTGCTCTTTATGGAAGAAAACATAACTTACAGATACGGTATTGGCCTTTGAAGATAGGCATTAAGTCACTTAATGGAGCTTTGTGGATTGAACCGAAATGAGTAAAGATGATCACTTTACACACTAAATATATTTAGGCTGGTTATATGAAATACTAATGTTGGTATTTCTTCCAAAAGAATAACAGCAACAATCTTCTTTCTGTGACCAGAGCTGCCAGCTTTAGGTAAGAGCTCACATTATATGTTTATAAATTGCATTGTAACTTGTTGCATGTGCTGAAGGAGCGGCTCAGTGAGACACAGACTCTGGAAACAGCGACATCGCGTTTGAGGCACAGGAGCCCGGTTCAAATCCCGGCGTCAGATTCTTGTGACCTCGGGCATGTCTCTTTCCCTGTGTCTCAGGCACCAAAAACATAGATTGTAAGATCTACAGCACAGTGTCACAGGCCTGCACAATTCTATGTACAGCACTGTGTACACTCTCAGCCCTATATAACAAAGGAAAAAACACAATTATTCATTTATAAACTGTGGATTCTCATTTACATATTAGTCTAGGATTCTTATCTCTGAAGGATCTTTTTGCAGTAGCATTGATATGCTTTTTGTAATCTTTCAAGTGATTTCTTACAACAGAATAGAGGCATATATATCACAGTTAGCATAGTCATTAAAGTTGCACTAAACACGCCAATTTATATATAGCATCCTTTTATTTCAGTGTATAAAGGTGTCAACTTTTCTCTGATGATATAACTGTGCATATAGGGGAGTGGTTCTGGAAACAAATAGGAGAAGAGTTTTACAATGCAATGTTAAATTAGTATGACACAGTTCAATTTGTTTGACTTTTTTTGCATTATCTGAACCGGGGAGTCTCTTAGACCTAAAGCACAATTCATTAATCTCTCTGTCAAGATGGAATGAGACATTTGGTTGCCACGAAACCGCCGACGTTCGGCCGCAGAGAGACCCTCCGTCGCAGCTGATCCGCTGCCGGAACCTCTGCCGCCGGCAGCTTTTACAAAAAGGTAAGTTTTTAGTGCTTAGAGTGTTAACTTTAGGGGTTTTAGCGGTTAGGGTAGGGGGTTAAATGAAGGGGTAAGGGGTTAAGGTTCTTAGAGTAGGGGATAGCGTTAGCATTAGGAGTTGTTTTAGGGTTACGGTTGTTAGGGACTTACCGTAGTGGTGAAGTGAGTTGCAGCTAAGTGCCAGAGGTCATTTGGCCGCGGTGAAACAGCCATGACCAAATGTCCTAGACCGCTGTCAAGAAAGCTTGTCTGGGAGCACAATATAATCACGGAGATCCTATTAGTGACAAAAGAGGCCTTTTCACATCATTTTTTATTATTATCAAATTCCAAGCACAATATCTCATGAAGAGGAGCAGTTCTGGAGCAGTAAGTAGCAAAGATCAGCCCCAAGGGATCTCCCAGTTCAGATAATGTAACCAAAAATCTATGCAGTGGGTCACTGTAGAGAGGTGGGTGGGTGGGGTAATGATTTAAAATGAGATCTGTTTATATTTGACTTTTAGTGGTTTCACTGTTCTTCGTGTGTTTTAAGTTCTCCCGGTGGCAAGCCTAAAAGAAATCAGCTTCAGATGTAGGATACTCAAATAGCAAGCGCCAAACATTTGATGCCAGCACAAATTGATCAAAATTATTGCAGTGTCAAGTAGCAAAATATGTAATCTTTATATCCTCCATAAATGTTTAAATGTTGGAACAACTCAAGCACAGTAAATATGACAAGCTGACTAATTACTGAATGCATGATTCTGGTACGCAGGGCAGCATGAACGGAAATGACATTCCACAGTCCTGGCCCTGAATCAAAGGGTCTATGTCTGAAACAGAAGTGTGGCCCAATGACACAAAACAATCTGCTTGCGTCTGCATTAAATGGGATATGAAATATCGTGGATGTGGACAGCACTTCCTGAGGATTCAATAGTAGGAATGGTTTAAAGTGATAGAGGGTGCTGATTGCACCTTCACAGCGATATCGAGCGGACAGGAATGGAGGGCCTTCCGTACAGCGCATGTCTTCCTGACAAAATAAACTCTTCTTTATTATCTTACTAAGGCAACATGCTGAGCCTCTGCGGCCCTTCTTCCTGTCATTCTTCAAACCGGTATCAAATGAAATAAACTGGTTAAAACGGCAATCTACGATGCTCATTTATTGCTACTTTAAGCGTTTGATGAAGATTTATGCCAGTGACGTTTTTCTAATGCTGATAGAGACAAATTACAGAAGTTGTTATATTATAATTTTGGTCTTGTCAGTAAAAATGCCACTGGTGAGCACAATCACGTCACAGGCAGGTCTGCAACCCTGTCTTTCCCCATTATCTCTTAGTGCTTCCACTGCAGCCGGGGATTCTGGGTATTGACACGCAACTGAGAACAGTGTCACCTTTTGCTCTTTATCCATTTTAATATGGACCCCTATAGGGTCATTCGTGCCGCATTACACAACTTTTCAGCACATTTGTGTCTTGAAACTCTTCCCTAAAACTGTAGGCACACAATGCCTCACTTTGGATTAATTTAATAAATTCTCTGGTGGATTTGCCTTAAAATATAGACCACAAGGTCTCCAAATCTGTGACAGAGCCCTGTGTTTAATATACTGTGAAGCCCTTCTTGTCGCGAAGGGGTTAAGAAAAATATCACAAAGAAAAGCGGTGTTGATACATTACTAATCTATGTTGTCTTTTAGCATAGTGTAAACATAACAAGAACTTCTAAAAGGGATGCCCTCGGTATCTCCCCTTGTGCATGAGGGTCAATCTCCCCTAAATCACCAGTCAATCCCTTTCTTCATGGTACTTCTCCCAGTTTCAGGATGATTTGCCCTGATAATAATAATCCCTCTGGTACTGTACAATGTCTCCAGAGCTCACAGCGGCGGCCGTGCAGTGCCGCCTGCGGCCGCGGGGTGGCACTGGAGGGCTGGGCATGTCCCTGGGCTCCCACGTCAGTGCACAAGCCGCTGCTGCAGCTCAGGAAGTCCTTTCCTCCTGCAGCCCGGTTTGGGGTTTGGGAGGCGGTCTCCCGGAGCTGCGCAGGCGTCTCCTACACCCTGTTGATTAGTCAGTGTTGCCAGCGCTGGTATGGCGTTTCCTACTACCCGTAGGGTAGCAGCAACTGAGGGACAAGTGGAGGGGAGAGAGACGGAGGGCAGGACAAGCAGCGCTGTGGGGTGTGGAGGAGCCGCGGCTGCAGTCCCAGCTGCTGCTGTTTAGGGAGACATCAGATCAGCAGCATGTGCCCGGGGAACTGCAGCGAGGAGCAGAGCAGGAGCTGAAGAAAGTGCATTACCTCCCAGCTCAGCCGCCTGCTCAGACCCCTGCACAGCTCCCTGCACAGCTCCCCGGATCTCCTATCCCTGCTGTATTCCTGCAAGACATTCTTCTCCTCCTGAGAGGGGGCAGGGGAAGAACATGGACCCCTCAGTCCTCTCGCTGAAGGATGTGAAGTGGAGCTCGGCCTCTTTCCCCTTGGATTTGCTGGTGAGCTCATACCGTTTGCCCCAGCTGGTCAGGCTGGATTGTGGTAAGTGTAAGGGGAGGGCTGAGTAGTTGTCATGTTGGTGTTTGTTTGTATTGACAACCCAAGGGGGATCATGCATAGGGGAACAAGCTGTCAGGTGTGCAGGCAAATTAGTGGTCCACTAATAGTGGTAACACTAACGCCATTACTCATGCATAAACATCTCGTAACTTCTTGGGATCGCAGTTGTCTCCTAATTACTGACGTGCCTGATCTGACCCGGATTGTATTTAGCCGCATGCATTATGCAACATATACACTGCAAACATGCACAAGCAGCCTGTACACTGCATTCTGCTGATAATGAAGATATGGGGGCGTTATAAGGAGTAACTTCACGCAGCTGTGCTAGGCTTTTACTACTCAGAATGGATGTGTTCCCGTGGGGACATTGCAGTGCATCAAGTGACTATTCGTACCATTACAATAGGTTGCAGCAGGAAGCTTGCTGTTGCTGCAGTGTGAGTTGAATTAGTTTTTCTGTTACATCTGCTCATGCTAATGTATAGTCCATGAACACACAGATACCCAGTAAGCTCATATAAACCCCAAAAATCGATATATATATATATATATATGTATATATATATATATATGTATATATATATATATATATGTATATGTATTTCACTGTGAATTTTTGTCATATTGTTTGTAGCTCTGGGCTGTGTGTGTGTGTGTGTGTGTGTGTGTGTGTGTGTGTGTGTGTGTGTGTGTGTGCGCGCGCAGCTTGGTCATGCTGCCTGTGTATATGGCCATGCCAATGGGTTTCAGTAGATCCAGTGCTATTCAGATTTTCCATGGCAGCAGAGGCTGTAATCAATGACACCACAAATCAAACGTGATTGGTCGGCTCTGTATGGGACGTCACACAGACGTGTACTGTGCATTAACAGCAATGGACCAGAGAGGAGAAGGGTTGGATGCTGGTCCTTTTATCTGCATAACCTTTTCCTTATGGGGAGGGAAGAAATAATACTCAAGGCACGTCAGTTACTAAAAGGAAAAAGAAGACAACATGTAATGTTATAAAAGAGACCAAACACAAGGAAAGATACAATACAGGATGGGACGGTACTGTAGCTATTAAATGCGGACATGACACAATGACATGAGGTTAATTACAGAACTTGGATGCAAAAGGTTTGAGAGTAGTATTTAGTGACACAGTATAACATATGTTTGTTAAATACATTGTTTAAATTGTTGCCCATAATAATTTGTTTGGTGCAGGATACGGAGCGCAAATACTCCCAGGTATATGCAAAAATAAAAAGGGGTAAAAAATAGTGCAACACAGCAAAAAGCTTCCAAATATAGAGGTAGAAAAAGCCAAAATCATCACACTATATGTATTAAAATGAGACATTGAAGAGAGAATACATAATTTATGTTGCAACTGGAATATTTGTATGTTTTGTAACTGCATATTTAAACAGAACAAATCACCCAGTGGTTTAGGAGAAGAACACTATTCCAGCATGGTCCTGTCATATATGGTTCTGCGTTTTGTCACCACTTGACCTATCCTGGTTTGTCAAGACCCCAAAAGTGGGTGCTCTATAATTAAAGTGCTGTGATAAAATGTAATATCTCAGATCTTTAAGTTTCAAAAAAACTCTCTTTTCTTTACAAAGTTAAAAAAATTTAACACAATTTTTACTTTTTGAGAACTGAAATACAGGTGACTTGTGTGTTAATGCTAATCCAAAGGGTTTTAAGCTTTTGATCTGTGCCTTAGAGGCAATCCAAGGGGCACTTAAAAGATTTGATTTTTTTTGTTGTTGATAATTTTATTCTAACTATCGGTAGATCGAATCATTCTCCCGTGATCGATCAGAAAAATCCTGCTTCCGGGGTTCACTACATGTGTTCTTATATTACTAAGGCCGTGCATATAGTGTTGGCGACGCGACCGATGACGTCATCCGTCGCCATTGCAAAAGTTGTAATCGGGTTTGGAGACGTCCCTTGCTACAAAGGGAGTGAAGGCAGAGGGGCTATGTGATTGGCTTATAGGCAGTCACATGGGGGCACAGTCTCTGCAAAATCAAATTCTAGTGACTACAAGGATTTTGGTGTCGCCGTCGAACACGACGGCATCAATAAAATTGTTTTGAAGCGATGTCGCGTCACCGACTATAAGCACAGCCTAAGGTAACATTATTTATTGTTAGTTTGCCGCTCAAACTGCTGGGAACATTGGCAACAAATTATCACAAACAGCAATGGGTTGCAAAGATCGTGCACTGCACGTGCTAAAACCTGCTATAGAAATCAAAGGATACTCTGTAAATTAAAACTCATTCAAAATGGCATTGAGTTGAATTTTTTTTTTTTAGTAAGTATTATCTAATACTATAATTTTTTTTTCTATAAACGCGTAGGATATTGCATGGATTGCTCCTGTAAACTGCACTTTGTGTCAGATAAAATGTTCGTTCGGCGTATGGAAAGTATGGCGGGTTTAAATGCATGCACACATTCATCTAAGCTCAGGCCGGTTTGCAATAGCATCTTTCATTTCCCAAAATCTAATATAAGCATCAATGTCGAGCTTCAGCTACTCGGGATCAAGCTGCATATAATCGCTCTTTAATTGTCTATGGATCTGAATTCGAAACCTATAGGTCAGCACATCTTAGATTACACACAGTACAAATAATATTATTATTATTAAGCGATTAATTGTGGAAGTAATTTGTGATGTAATAGGACAAAATGAGCCTGGGCTATGGCTATAAATATGGGCAAGGGTAGTAGTGTATGATTTGGTGAATGTTACGCGTACTTCCATAAATAACCCCCTTTCTCCTGCTGATATGATCACATGTTATAAAACGATACACTGTGTTACTGCACTAAATTATAGATGTATTATAGATGTATTATAGATGCATTAAGTTCTATTCAGTGGACAAGTATCAGTCAATGACACCTTTTGGTCATTTTGTTAATGTCGGCCATGCCTTGAATCGTAGTAGCCAATGTCATGTTGGACCAGAAGAAATTTCTTGCGAGTTCTGATATCCTTCAAAGGCTCAGTCCTACATACTGTAATATAGGCATCATGTAGCACTTTAAGAGCCTTTAGGCCTATGAAACCACTACCATATTTAGCAGTTATTTCTTTGTGAAAGATAAGTTTGAGCTTTGACGGTGTTGGCAGAGAAGCCTATATCGCAGAATATTAAGCGTATAACTTCTAAGATAAGGATGCTGCACAAATTCATACTCCGCAGTGATCAGTGGTAAGTTATCAAGGTTTTCTAGCAGGTCAGAATGGTGGTCATTTTTAATTGGTTTTTCGATTAAATGTGTTATAAAATATTTTTAGATCAAATATTTTATGCTTTGGAGAAATATTGAAGTAATTTTGCAATAAGGCATGAAAAGGAGATGGTACATGCATCTTGAATATGTGTTTGTGTTTTTGGCCTGCTTCATGTGACTTCCCCTCCAGCAGACCACCATGGGACTTTGTCTTATCTTTAAATGTACCAGAAACTCCTCTCCGGTATAATTTAAGAAGAGACTTGCGAGGTCACAAAATTCATGTACAACTATGAAGAGTTTTCTATTTAAAGCTGTCAAAACGTACGCTTGCATATCTGCAAACCATACAGTTTGTGATGAAATTCCTTTTATTCTGAAATAGGTCAACTTAGAGTACATTTGTAAATCCAACTGAATGTGCTTCAGAGCTTATAACTGAGGGCTCCTGTTTTGGGCTATAACCGATCAAACCCCACGACCAATCATTGGGGGTTTCCAAGTAAAACTGATACAATTCTGAAATGTAATATATCAATCAATTATTTTGGTTGGGGGAGTGTCCCTGCATGGGGCTTTTCCCCTATAATTATGACTGCACGGGAATGTGAGAGGAAGCAGCAGCATACAGTACTGTATGATGCACTAGACATCGTAGAACACCTAAAAAAGGCACACCAGAGGACTTGTACAAAAATCAAAAGTGGGATTTTATTTTTCGATTGACTTTTCGGCCCTATCTTGGACCTTTTTGTCGACGTCCAAGATACGACCGAAACGTTGATCCTATAATAAAACCCCACTTTAGATTTTTGTGCAAGCCTGCCGGAGTGCCTTTTTTCAGTTGACTTTTTTAGGCGGTCTACAATGCTGCTCCATTTACCAGTGGAACACGGAGCACCTTATATCGGAACTGTGATGCACCAGACATCCAAGGGAAGGAGCAGGAGTGAGGCAATCCTTGCCCCCAGGCCCATATTTATGCGATAGGCCTACTAGGCCTGGCCCCAGAGCGGCTTATTTCAGGGGAGTGGTAAAAAAAAAATTGGGGGGCGCGTGCTTCGGTTACACCTCTCCCCACAGCAATTAAACTGATTGCTGGGAGAAATCAAGGGGCCTCTGTAAAGGTCTCTTGCCTCCTCCTGCAGCGTGGCCTCCATCTGTAACATTGTGGTGTCAAATGGCGACGCGTTAACATGACGTGTCATGGTAACGCGTCGGGACGCTGCAAGAGGAGGCGGCCAGGATGGCAGAAAGGTAAGTGGCTAAGTTGTAAAACTAGCCCTGCTTGCCCCAGCACACTGACTCCCACTGTACTTAACCTCTTGCCCGAGTACACCAAGCACCCCTGTTCTTGAACCCCTGCTCTCAATACACGAATCTCCCCCTCGTGTGTGTGTGTGGTGTGGTGTGGTGTGGTGTGTGGTGTGTGTACGCGTGTGCGTTGAAAAAAAGCTAAACGGGATTATACTCTGTTGCTATTTTTCATTTTTATATCTTTTTTTAAAAGCTGAAACTTTTTTTGCACATCAGATCATATTAAAATAAACACAAATATAAAAATAATAATCACCGAAAATAGGAATCCCCATGTATAATCCATACTCGCAGCAAAGATGTCCAACATGTGCAGCAGAGTACAGTACTTAAAGTTAAATAATAGCAGGAACGCTGATGGGTGTGACTGATAAATACAAAAGGTAACATCACAACGCCAGCACATCTCATGACTCAATTCTATATTCAACACTGCAGTTAATTACAGCTATTAACTCTCTCTGTTTCATTTTCTGATTATAGAAGAACCTGAAAATCGTAATTTCCTGATCACCCTGGCAGTGGGCACCTTTGGGTTAATCCCTTCTCACTCTAGGTAGGACAGGAAATAGACTTTTGCAGGTAGGCCATATAAGGCCCCTCCCTCTACCTGCACCTTAGTCTTTTTCCTGTCCTCACAGCTAGGAGTAGGATTTTTTATTTTGTAAAGGGACTCGCCTACTGCACCTTGTGCAGATATCCAGGGACCTCAGCCTCTCTGCCCTGAAGCTCCGGTCGACGCGCCCATGCGGTGGCAAGACGGAGACCCCTAAGAGTCGGGGGAACCCCAGGAACCCAGTGCATCCGTGGGGTGGGGAGCAGCAGCAGCCACGGGCCGTGGAAGCTTACATGCAAGGAAGCCCCAGTACCAAACGAAAGGAGGGGGAGCATAGCAGCTGCAGCTGAGAGCCCGTGGAGGCCCAGACTCACCGCATTAGCGTCTGGTACGCTGCGGTAAAAGGAACCCCAGGAGCCCGCTACATCGCGGAGGGGGGAGCAGCCACAGCTGAGAGCCGGAAAAAAGGCTCAAATTGACCGCGCTAGCGTCGGGAACGCTGCGGTAGAGGGAACAGTGCACGGGAGCGCGCACGTCACGTTCCGGCCGGCAGATGCGTGCACAGACACGCGGGCCGTGCACGAGCACTGTGATGACGTCAGAGAAGCGACGGACACACTGTGTGCATGTGTGAGTGAGAAACTGCAGCATGGAACGCTCAGCAGGGAGAAGCCAAGTGCTGGAAATGGATTCGAAAATGGAGACACCTAAAAGTTCAGTTCCCAAGACTAGGTGAGTCCTTAGTTTTAGTTCTACAGGGGAAAGAGAGATGGTCTATATACATTAGGGTGTATGTTTAGTATTTATTTTGTTTTTATAAAATAGTTCGGCGGTTACCCTCCCAGGAAGCAGAATCTTCAAAGGGTACGGGGGAATCCCTGCAACATAAAAGAAAGGTTGCTAAGAAAACTAAATGGTGCGTAGCTTGTGAGAAACCAGCCCTAATAGGGAAGAAATTATGTGAAGATTGTCTTAAGGCAGCTGCAGGGGATTCCAACGAACAAATGAGCACTTTCTTGTATTGATGAAGGAGGCAGTTAAACAGTGTTGATGAGGCAGTCCAGCAAGCAGTTAACCCGGCGCAGAAAAGATCTAGATCCCAAACCAGTCTGGATAAAGGGAAAGGTTTTTCATCAGATGAGTCTGACATTGATTGTTTTCAAGTATCAGATCAAGATATTCAGGAAGAGGAATCTGAATTTGATGTAGAAATGGTGGATCCACTCATCAAAGCCATGAGACAGGCATTGGAACTAGAAGATACTGAGGAGTTAACCCACAAGAAGGATAAACTTTTTGGGGCGAGACAAAGAAAAGGTAGAGTCTTTCCTATCCATCAGGTAATTAAAGACCTCATTCATGTGGAATTGGCGCGACCAGACGCCAGAGTATTAACGCCTAAAAGGTTTGGGAAGATGTATCCATTCCCACAAGAGGAGGTAAAATTTTGGGATGTCAGCCCAAAGGTGGATACTGCTATATTCAGAATAGTAAAAAAGACCACAATCCCAATAGAGGAAGCTGCGTCATTAAAGGACGCTATGGATAGGAAGATGGATTACGTACTGAAGAAAGCATACGTTACAGCAGGAACATCCTACAAACCAGCCATAGCAACTACGTCAGCAGCAAGGGCTATGCGAGTGTGGATTGCCAACATAGAAGAGGCAATAGACAAGGGTGTAAAAAGCAGTGCTATTCTTAAGGCACTGTCTGAAGTAAAGTGGGCAACAGACTACCTAGAGGAGGCCTCATTGGATGCGGTAAAATTAGCAGCTAAATCTATGGCGCTAGCAGTATCAGCAAGAAGGGCTTTATGGCTCAGACAGTGGATGGCTGACACAGCATCAAAGAACAGCTTATGTGGACTACCATTTGAAGGTGAATTCCTCTTCGGCAACAAACTGGATGCCATAATAACAAAAGCATCAGGAGGTAAGAGCACTTTTTTACCTCAGGAAAACAGAGCCAGAAGATTCGGTTTCCAACAGGCTAATTGAAACCAGTATAAAGAAGCAAAGGCATATAGACCTGGCAGGTCATTCCCAAGACAAACAACATGGAGGGGTGGCCAGAACCGGCATTTTCGTGGAGGAAGAGGATCATTTGCAAAGAACAAGTCCACATGAAGGTCAGAGGGCCCAGCAGTTGCCAGTAGGAGGGCGACTGAAGCAGTTTTCTGCAACATGGGCCCAAACAATACAGGACAATTGGGTATTAGAAACCATTCATCAGGGGTACAGTATAGAATTCAGAGAGATACCAAGAAGAAATATGGGCCTAATAACATGCAAAGAGGCAAGACATAGCCATGTAAACAAAGAAGCTCAGGAAAGCTGCCAGGACTTCAGCAGAAGAATGCATGAAGCACCTGGGAAAATTCGCTTCAACATTAAGCGTCTCAAAATGGGCAGCACTACATATGAGACCATTACAAAACAATTTTTTGCAACAGTGGAACGGGAATCACAAAAAAACAAGAGAATCTTGTTACACCCACACACAAAACAGGAATTAAAGTGGTGGGAAGATACCTGAAACCTGGGAAAAGGACAAACACTACACCCAGTACAGTGGGTAAGAATTACAACAGATGCGAGCAACGCAGGTTGGGGTGCCCAAATGGAAGAAACATTGGTGCAAGGAATCTGGACAAACCAGGAAAAGCATCTTCCATCAAATCTGCTGGAACTAAAAGCAGTACAAAGGGCCCTAGAAGCTTTCCAAGACCAAATAAATGGTGGCAATATAAAGATAGAATCAGACAACAGGTCAGTTGTCAAGTATATAGCCAAGCAAGGAGGAACCAGGAGCAGAAAGCTGATGAACCTCACAGCAGAAATCCTCTTTTGGGCAGAGCGCCACTTGTCGGAAATTACAGCCATACATATCCCAGGACTGGAAAATGTCACAGCAGACTTTCTAAGTCAGAACATCATACACCCAGGAGAATGGGCATTAGACCCACAGGTGTTTCAAGAACTGGTAGAGCGATGGGGTCAGCCAGACATAGATCTCATGGCGACACATCAGAACCGCAAGGTAAGGAACTACTGTGCCAGACAGTTTCATCCAAGCGCACAAGGTACAGATGCTCTCAGTTTCATATGGGACTTCAAGTTGGCATACCTGTTACCTCCTATTCCCCTAATTCCGAAAGCAATCAGGAAAATCAGGGAAGACCAAGCAGAGGTGATATTCGTAGCACCATACTGGCCAAGAAGGCTTTTGTTCACACACTTGGTAAATATGGCAGTAGATACACCATGGCACATACCAGATCGCAAAGGACTGATGCGACAGGGGCCAATATGTCACCCGAACGCCAAACAATGGGCCTTGACGGCATGGCGATTGAGCGGGAAACATTGAGACTGAAGGGTTGTTCAGACAAAACAATCCAGGCCCTTTTACAAGCAAGGAAAGGTCCCACATCAAAAGTATACCATAGAATCTGGCTTTGCTTTCGCGAGTGGTGTGAAAAAGAAAAACAAAATTTCCTTTCACCTAGAATTGTATCAATAGTAGAGTTCCTGCAAAAAGGGATTTGAGAAAGGTCTCAGTCTTAGTGCAGAAACCTGTACTTTAAATGAGCTATCAGCCTTATTGGAAAGAAATCTGGCAATGGAAAGATTAATCATCAGGTTCTTGCAGGCAGTTAAAAGATTAAGGCCTCAAATCAAGAACAGGGTACCTACAAGGGACTTGTCCCTAGTATTGGATGTACTAACAGCAGCTCCGTTTGAACCTATACAGGAGATAGGCTTAAAATGGTTGTCATGGAAAATGGCGTTTCTGATAGCAATCACCTCAGCAAGGAGAGTGGGAGAACTACAGGCTCTATCAGCCAAGGAACCATTCCTAGTCATACATCAAGACAAGGCAGTTCTCAGACCAGTGCATCAATTCCTGCCAAAGGTTGTATCACAGTTCCATATGAATCAAGAAATTGTGATTCCGTCATTCTGTCCAGAACCAAAGAATAAGAAAGAAGAAAGACTACACAAATTAGACGTGGTAAGATGTCTAAAAGTGTACATGGAAAGGATGCGAGATATCAGAAAGTCAGACAGACTATTCATCATACCAGAGGGACCGAAGAAAGGTCAAGCAGCATCAAAGACAACAATTTCCCAGTGGATAGTGTCTTGTATTAAAAAAGCTTATGAAAGCAAAGGACAAGGTAAACCTTTGAACATTAAAGCTCATTCTACAAGGGCCATGTCTACTTCATGGGCATTTAAAGCATGGGCATGGGCATTTATCAGGACAGATATGCAAAGCAGCGGTCTGGTCCTCATTCAATACATTCTTGAAATACTACAGACTAGACGTACAATCGTCAGCTGACGCAAGCTTTGGTCGTAAAGTGTTAGAATCTGTAGTGAAGTAAAGTGTAAAGTGTATTAATAAAGGTCAAACTGATAAAGGCATTAACTGGTGGTGTTTATTCTGATGTATCCCTCCCTAAAATTGTCACTGCTTGGGTATGTCCCAAAGGTGCCCACTGCCAGGGTGATCAGGAAAGGAGAAAATTTAAAACAACTTACCGTAATTTTCTTTTCCTGGAACCATGGCAGTGGGCACCTTTGGGTTAATCCCTTCTTACTCTAGGTAGGACAGGAAATAGACTTTTGCAGATATGCCACATAAGGCCCCTCCCTCTACCTGCACCTTAGTCTTACGATTCTTCCATAGCTGAAAAATATAACTGATTGGCATTAGACATAAACAGGGAGGGTAACTATCAGTTATATTTTGCAGCTATGGAAGAATCGTAAGACTAAGGTGCAGGTAGAGGGAGGGGCCTTATATGGCCTACCTGCAAAAGTCTATTTCCTGTCCTACCTAGAGTAAGAAGGGATTAACCCAAAGGTGCCCACTGCCATGGTTCCAGGAAAAGAAAATTACGGTAAGTTGTTTTAAATTTTCTCCTTTCTTGCTGTTGGTGCATCATTACAGATCACGATTAGTGTTGGTGTTATGTCGCTGCATTGAAGCAGCAATCCCCCTCATATCTACAGTATCTCTCCTATCATGTATGTCGTATCTCTAATCTCCTCTATCTCTTTGCCAGGGGGTCAGATGGAGCTAAACTATGATACTCACTACAGGGACCCCTGGTTGCCAGTAAAAATGTTCTTCCAAAAAACTCCAAATATGGTAGCCGGGGTCACTGATAGAAAGCCACCATCATGGAGAGATGACATTGTGGCCTTCTGTTGCTGACCATGGTGACATACTGTATGTGTAGCTTTTAGCCAAGGCCGACCCGGCAGTCATATTGTTGTTGTTAGAGATTTAAGGTTTAGTGTCCCCCCCCTCCCCCCCCTGGACCTACAAGCTGAGCACTGCTGAAAAAGGGATTTTGGTATCCGCATTACTTTGGACAACAGGCCACCTTTATACGTTTCTTATTGAGCCGCCCTAATGTCAGGCTGTACCTCAATGTATTGGACAGTGTGTATACACACCCAGGTTAATCCACGCCGGGGCACTACCTTCATACGCCACACAGAGACAAAATGCCTGGTGGCATTGGAGATCACATCATTTGTTATGTAATAGTGGAGGGAAACATTTTGTTATTAAATTGCGTTTAACAGTAAACAAAGACGTCCCAATGCACATCCAATCTGACAAGAAGAAAAAACATCTAGAAGTAAATCAAATAATGTAAGTATTGGTCATTTACTGTACAGTACTTCAATTTTTTGCCCAAAACATGCTAAGCCTGCGACCACGTGCAGGTAAATCCCCTCAGCAGGGCCTATACTACCAATGTTCTTCTGTCATTTGTATTTCCTCCACTGCATAGAGAAAAGGAAACAAAACAATGATAGTCAATAGCAGGGGATGTGTGACGTGTGCAATGATTTCTCCCCCCAGGAGAGAGGTGGTGATAACCTTTGCTGCAGGAATAAGCTTGGGAAGAATAAATATATATTTTTCTCGCACTTTTTTTAAAATGTGTTCACTATTTAGTAGGGCACTTCTGTTTTTTGGTTTTAACTACATTGTAACTCATACATAGCACATACAGTGCTTCTACATTTGAACCCCTTAGGCACTGCACGCACATACATCAGGGGGGCGCAAACTTTTTTCCCTGCGCCCTCCTGCCGGCTGTCCCCTCACTCCCGCGCCCCCCTCCCAACCCCAACTTACCCGCGCTCCGGCGTAATGACGTCACGTTGCCATAGCAACGTGATGTCACATGACCTCGCAGCGTCATTTTGACGCCGCGTTGCCATGGCGACACAGGGAGGAAGCCGCCGGAGCCACGGTAAGTTAGGTTTACAGAGGCCCTGCAGCTCCCCCGGCACTTAATTTAAGTGCCTTCGGGAAGCGCACGGGGCCTCTGTAAACCCCGCGCCCCCCGTCGGCAGTGTCGCGCCCCCCCTGGGGGTCGCGTCCCACAGTTTGCGCACCGCTGACATACATCATGCTTTCAATGCTATTGGCTATATTCTTGTTATGTTTCCTCTTCTCTCTATGCAGTGGAACAAATACAAAATGCACAGTATTAATTTGGTAGTACAGGTACCTGCTGTGAGGGTTTATCTTGACGTGGTGGCAGGCTTGAAATGATTCGGCCAAAGGAGTGAACTTAATGACCCATACTGCTGAGAAGAACAAACATATAGAAATGAATCAATTTGTCATATTGGACGTGCATCGGGGCTTGTTTACTGCTGTATATTTGAGGTCACTCTCCCACTAGCACTCCAATTGGCACAATTAAATATATTAAAATATCATTCCATGGGACTTGATTTTGAGCTTGCTCTGATTGTGCATGTCTGCTCATGTTGAGTTTGGATGTGTGTAATGGTCTTGGGAAGTGCTTTGCAAACTGTTTTGCAAATGTTCAGTTAAAATTGTTATATATATATTAAAATGGCAGTATATAAATTGCCAGGTTACCTTGCACAGTGATCATTAATGCTTGCTATTTTTTAGGGCCAATTAATGCAAACATTCTTTTTGAGGGCACATTTCGCAAGGTATGTGAATTTTGCTGACAATTTCTCTCGTCTCTAATTGAGTTATACAGGATCTGTTACACATTGGGATTCCTTTTATCAGAGCAAAGGTTGTGCGTGCACATGATACCTTTACATGAAGAACTTCTATGATGTATAGCAGCGGTGCACAAACGAGGGGGGTGCGCGCAAGATTGTTTTGGGGGGGATGTGGGCGGTTGCAGAGGTCCCGCACTCTTCCCCAAGGCATTTAAATTAAATGCTGGGGGACCGCACACGGCCACTGCAACCTCTACTTACCGGGATTCAGGACACGTAACCATGGCAACGCAGCATCAAATGATGCAGTGGGGTCATGTAATGTCACGGTTGCCTTGGTACCGTGATGTCAGATGACGCCGCGAGTCACGTGACATCACACGACCCCACGTCGCATCACAAGGAGGGGAGGGGAGGCACAAAGCGCTGGGGGGGACGGCAAAAAAAGTTTGCGCACCCCTGATGTGCAAATCTGTTAGAAATGCATATCTTAAAGCAGCATTCCAAGCTGCCGTTTTTTTTCTTTCCCCCCCCACCCCCCTGTTAATCTATGTATTAATGCAATCTACATATTGATAAGTAATGGGTGAGTAAGGGGATTAACCCTAATTGGGTGCTCTAAAAAAACCTTGCTGGTAAGTCTGAAAGTCTTAAGATATTTCTTAATATTTAACAAGCGGAGTACTCTGTCACCTGAGGTACATATTGATAAGTAAGTAGCCAAGTTGTTGATCGATCCGTTCTCTTGTGATTGATCGGCAAAGATTCGGCTTAGGGGTTCACTAAATGGCAGTGCAGCAGAAGAGGACCAATGATGCAAAGTTTTGTGGGGAAGATCATGTGACCAGGCAGTCACTAGATACAATTGATGCAATGCTAGAGAGAGGGCAGGGCTCAAAAAGGGGTGTGCCAGAGCCTGGTCAGAAGAGGAAGGAAGATGTGATTTTGTAAATGGTTAGCTATAGAAACAAAACATGCTTAATACATTATAATACATTAAAAGTGTCATTCAGAGTTTTTTTTTTTTTAAATTTAAATGCTAAAAATATTTTTTCTAGTACAGAAATGATTTATGAGAGGAAAAAAAACAAATGTAGGATATTGCTTGGTCTGCAGCTTTAAGATATCACCCAATATCTACCTTTCAAGACCAAAGATGTTGCTGTAGTGTAATGGGTGATGACAAATAATTACCATTAATTGGCTTCCACATTTAGGTCACTTGCTTAACTTTGCCTCTTTTTTTATACTGTTATGCAAGAGATTAGAGCAGAGTTGAGGGAAAGTGGCTCATCTTTGAATCATTGAATAATGAACCATGATTGCACATTTCCCAATTTTCATGCTGCTATATATTTGTTTTCTTGTATAGTGCTGACTGCGTATGCTGAATTTTGCACCCACAGTGAGTCCTTACAATCATATTTGGTGCCTGAGGCACATGGAAATAAAGTGACTTGCCCAAGGTCACAAGGAGCTGACACTGGGCGTGGAACTGGGTTAACTTGCTTCAAAGGCAGTGACATTACCACGTCGCTACTCCTTCAGCCGAATATTACAACATGGCGGAGTGATCCAGTGGCAACTACCTTTTGTAGTGGCAATGCCTGGTTTGAACAATAAGTAACAAAGCTGCACACCAATAGCATATAGTAAAAGATACTTGCAACGACTGGTGCTCCTGTTTCAGGGAAATCTGCCTGAGAATCCCGTGTTAAAGGTAATACGTGATGATCCAGGGCACAAACGGATTTCCAAAAGATTTTAATGTATCATAACAGCACAAAAGTACAACGTTTCGTCCTTCTAAGCGGACTTTTTCAAGTGACTTTTCTCCTCTAGATTTGGATGCTCTGTCATCCCACTTGACTCTCCTGTTGTCCCCAAAGGGACGTTATTACAGTCATTATCACTTTGAGTTTGTGTGATTTTCACTTGGTTTATAAGTATATATATATATATATATATATATATATATATATATATATATATATATATATATATATATATATATATATATATATATATATATATATACTTTTTGCACTCCTGTATTTTATATCTACTATATTTAACACATTTTGTACAATTTATTTTCAATATAGTTCACGGCACTGTATTGTTTTTACACAATTTAGTGCACTTTCTGGTTTGGGTTTTCGTTCATACTGTAGCATCCCTATGCAAGTTACCTCACCACCTTGTATCAGAAAAGCATTGTATTGTAAGCTCTCAATGGCAAAGATTAATTGTGCCTTCACAGTTCTACATACATTGCTGGTTACACTATTAGTGTTATATACATAGAAACTATAATATATACATTTTATTAGAGTACATGGGGAAGGCATATTAACTCTACATCTCTTGTCAACTTGGGATTTTAAGTAATTAGCATATTGTAGGGCGTGTAATATTCAGTGACTGTCCATCATGCTTTCATTTTTTTAATTTTATTTACATATGAAGAAACTTTAATATCTGAGATGATGGAAACCTTTTTAGCCTAGGGATATATGTATAATAATGCCAGCACAAACACGAAATTAAGAAAATCTTCATGTGTCAAAAGCAGATTTTTAATAGTGTTAATAGACCAGGATTCACTGAGCCCCGATCAGAGGTATTACAATGAGAGACTGCCATTGGTCCATATCCCTTTCCAGGGCTTAGTAGATCTTTTCCATAGACCCCATAGTATTTTTGTACAGCCTATTTAAAATCAGGTTGCATTACTTGCTTTATTTGTATTTTTTATTATATTATTGAAGCAGTGGGTCTCGTGAGATACTTACCTCCCATGGAGGTGCCGGTATCTCTGCAGCCAGGGATCTTGTGTACAGTACCTAACAAAAGTGCAGCATTTAAATGTCACACGGACCAATAAGAAGCAGTGATGTCATCCCTTGTGGCTATTGGCCTGCATGACCTTGGACATTTAAACTCCATGAGATCCTGGCACCCCCGTACGGAGAGAAGTATCTCTGGAATTGAGGGGTCCCTGGAGCTGAAATTAATGGGGTTCAGCTCGGGAGATCCCCTGCTTCAAACCTAGAACGTAAAAAAAATAAAGCAAGCAGTGCAACCTGTAATGCTGCTTTAGGCCGGGGCCATGGTAAAAAATACAGCGCTGAGCCAGGAAACTTACCTCCTGCATCCGGCATGTGTGGGGCTTTGGTAGACGCTTCTGCACGCTTGCGGAGGCGTGTGAAATTGCAGCCGACCAGATTCATTTCATTTTTGACGCTGAGGAAAGCAGAGGGCCGGTCACATGCCCGGCAAAAGCCAATGTCCCTCTGTGACGTCGGCACCGTGATGTGGCATGCTATCCCCGCCTCCCACCCGCCTCACAAGCGCGCTCGCTGACGCTCATGCCAGGACACAAAAAAGCTCCTGCTTGAGCAGGCGGGCATGAGCGTCAGCGCGGCTCAGCGCTGTATTTTTTTCCATAGCCCCGGCCTTAGGCATCTGGATATCTTGTACGCATTATGACTTTTCTCACTGCACACAATTTGATTAATTTGTTCTGAAATAAGTCTTCAGGTCTTATAAATGCTCACGACACCAATCATTAAAAATACATGGCAGCACTTTATTTTTTTTTTTTTAATACAAAAACTACTATAAAGCTACATACTGTACATGCATGACACACGCACAGCACCTCAGTACTGTGCTTCTCAAACCTCTCCTCTGTGCCAGACAAGGTTTCTGACGGAACCACCCAACAATATATTAATATGCAGATTAGGTGCATTCACCTGTGCTATTCCGAAAACTTGGCGTGGCTGGTGGGTCTCCTGAAGAAGAGAGGTTTGAGATCCACTAAGTTAGACTGTAAGCACTTTGATGCAGGGGCTCCTATTTCCCAAGGTTTTCTGTTACTGTAGGCACTTATCCCCATTTGTATCATTCCTCCCTGTATTATTTATTCTGTGCTCTATCTGTAAGATATTTCATAGGTTGTGATACCAACATATCAACCGTAGAAGGCTTTCTTGTGAGTAAGGGTTTCAGACTGCTACCGTCTCTTTATTAAATATCTCTGGCCCGTACGGCTACCAGCACCCTTTTAATGAATAATATATCTGTAAAACACCACAAACGAAAGTATAATATAGTATCTAAGCAAGATTGGTTACTTTTCACTGTGAAAATGAGAAGAATTCTTTTGAATAAATGGAAGAGCACAGATACAGTACAGTACAGTATGTATAAAATCTGGTGTGCAGTGTATTCAACTATTTATAATGCAGAGATTTTTAAAAAAACTAAAGGTACACAAACATCTGAAATGTATACAACGACATGACATTTTGGTAACTGATGCCAACTTTACCATGCATTAAAAATTACTACTTTAAGTGATTTTATCATGCAAATTATCTATTTTATTGTATGTTCACAGTGAAATGTAATTTTATGAAATAGTAGTTATTTTAATTTTACTGTTTGTTGTAATTTCTCATTTTACTCTGTAAACAGTACATACTGTATGGTAGAAAAAATTGGTATTTTTGGTGAATTGGTCCAACTATCTTGTATTAGGACAACAGTTTGAATAAGTACACCTTTTACATATGGAACAAAACTTACTGTGCTATTTACTGCTCTTCATTAAAACATGTTTATCTTTCTACGGGTGTTTACTGAGTAATACGTGCTGTTTAACTTCGATTCTATGCTAGCAAAGATTTCCCGGGGACTGATATTTTACCCTTTTATATAGAGCAATATATAGAGTAAGAGTTGGTGTAAGTGTTAGTGATGATACATTAAAAAGATTGGGTCTGAAGATAATCTATTATAGATCTGTAATTCAGCCAATTATTAAGTACTTAATAACTTTACAATCCAAAGCAAAGTACAAAATCTCTCTTCGTATTGCAATGTGTGCTGAACAAATATAGCCAAGAGTTAAAAATAGCAAATAAAGATCTTTGGGAGCCAGCGTTACATTGATTTTTGGTTCTTCTTGACAGAACCAAGAAAAGGTCTTGTAATTAGACCCATAATGCACTTGCAACTCTAGTTGAAACAGTTTTTTTTTTTAATAAATTAGCTTTGGGGCATATGTGCTGTATTGGCACTTTAGATAAAGCTTGAGCTTGATTGAATGTGCCGTAAAACACAGGAATTACCTGTATTTGCCAGGTAGTAGTAATACATTGCAACTGTGTATTGTATGATAAAGCTTGAGGCGATCTGATTATTGGTCCGTTGTACTGAAGCAGCTTTTTGACAAACCAGTGCCAATGTATTCGCCCAGGATTGAAATGCAGAAGAACCCAGTGAATTGCTGTATGGTAGTCCTCAAAAATGTATTGTTTATTTGGCAGATCGAATACAGAAAAAAAAAAGGGGAGGACATAACATAAAAACAAATGGGGACCCAGACTACAACAGCTAATAAATACATGAATGTTAGTATATATCTGGGAGGGACAAAGGAAGAGTGGGTAGGAGGAAAAAAATAAACATAGTCACCAACTGTGGACCTGCTGGAAAAATCCCGTGTTAAGTATCCCTGACCGGCCACATTGTGAGTACAAAACCCAAGATGTTGACCAGATTATAGAAGAGCTGTGTCCTGAATAGAAACAATGGCCTCCAGAATGGAGCTATAATGGGACAGGACTGCCAGATATGTGATGGTGATCTACTTTAGCAACAACCTCGAAAGCAACCCGACTGATTAAGGCTACTTATGGCATGCAGCCGAATGGGTCAGATACCAGCGGAACAATAATTTGTATGCATTTTCCTTTGTGACTGTGCAGATTGAGCTTTTGGCTGTGGCCATTGTCAGATTTAAAGGGTACTTTCAAAATAAGGGATTGCTGGATCACTATTTATGAGTGGATCATGAGTCAACAACCCATTCTTAAAGGGGAATGGCTTGGATATAGTTAGCCCTTGTAACGTTACTGAGCTTCCTGGCCAGGATGGTGTTAGCCTTATTTCCTCTTTCGTGAAATGTTTGTGATGTCAATTTCATGACTTTTCAGCTGGATTGGATAGAGATACATTTAGTTCTCTTCTTACTTTGATTAATTTCAGTTAGTGAAAAGTTCAGTCCGCGCTCTGGCTCTTTAAGCTTGGATTGTTGATCCCTCTCAGTTCTCTTGCTGCTTCTGTGTTTATGAGGTGTCTCCCCCACCTCCAAATGTGGTCTCCACCGGAACCCCGATGGTGATACCAATATCAGCAAAACAAGAAAAAACACAAAAGCGCACCAAGATGAGAGATAGATATTGTATTAGCAACAAATAATAAAATTAGTAACTTACATATAAAATTTCTTTAATAATCCCCGATCTGGTGTCTATCACAGGAGTAGGGCATCACATAGGAAGTATGAAGGGTAATCTCAGTTCTGAGAGATCAGACCCGCGCGCTGGGGCTGTCTCTGTTCACTCTCCTGTCCTCCACGTGTGGTAGCGTGGTGCAGAGTGTAGCACACATGTGCAGGAACCGGGGCCTTCAATAGGTGTCCTTAGGATGCCTGTCCGTTTTTGATAGCATAGAAACGATCGGAAATAAGCAGGAACGGTACACTTGAGTGTGTACTGGTGGAGGGTAGTAAAACCGCCAGCCACAACAGACTTCCTATGTGATGCCCTACTCCTGTGATAGACACCAGATCGGGGATTATTAAAGAAATTTTATATGTAAGTTACTAATTTTATTATTTGTTGCTAATACAATATCTATCTCTCATCTTGGTGCGCTTTTGTGTTTTTTCTTGTTTTGCTAATTTCAGTTAGAGTAGCATTTGAGCGGCATTTCTTATGAGCTGCTCCTAGACGACCAACTCATCTGAGAACCCTTGAATTCTCCCTTTTATCTTTCTATAAGATGCTGTTCTGATTAATTGCCCTCTAATGTATCCTTTGCATGCCTCCCATAGTTTAGCTTGTGAGATATGAGAGCTATACAGTAGGTATTTAAAAACAACATAAACTCATCCTTGAACTAGTCTAGGATCTCCGGCATTCATAGCATGGATTAATTTAATCTCCACTGCCGGGTCATGGTCGGTGGGACCAAATTCTGAATCAAGATACTAATCATCGCCTGGTCCGACCATGTGATATTATATATATCCGAACAAAACGCTAACAGGGGAGCACTACAAAACCCTGTGTGTGATAATGTAACTTGGTGTTGAGACAAAGATCTATGAGAATACACAATGTTGTGGCAAGATGCAAACAGTCAAATTACGCATTAAAAACGGGTAGATAAAAATTGGGACTGTGACAGAGGATCCTGGAAAGGGATTCCTTCATAAGGTCACAGGGAATCAGCTGGAATTTTTAATCTTCCTCCTCAAACAGCATAGAAAGGAGAAGAGAGAAAAGGACACACCACACGGTGCAAATAAATTGGTCTTTATGAAGAAAAAAGGGGAACACTGTTCTCTACAAACTCACAATCTCCCAGTTCTTCAATGCAGTGTGGTTAATAAAGGATCTCCAGGAGGCTTGAGGGATGACATCCGTACCGCCAGGATACAGTCTTGGGCTGCTCTCTGACCTCTCAAGGCGACGCCGTCTGCTGATTTGCTCGCATCAGCCTTGGAAGTATTGCAATGTTTTGCAGCTTGTCCCAGCCTCTTTCTCCACGATCAGCTCAGCAGGGCAGGACTCGGGAATTCCGTGCAGCTCCAACTCAACGCGTTTCGCACGTTTGCTTCCTCAGGCGTGTATGAGTAAATGATTGTCCCTGTTTCTTTATACTCTCTTTCCCTGATTGATTGGTCAATAGAAATCTCTTGACCAATACAACACAGGAGGTTGATTAGAACGGAACATCTTCAAAAACCAATAAATATTGGGATGTGCCCCCCGCCCCCCCACTTACTAAATATAATTAAAATTACTGTGCAGTCTAAGGCAGAGCTTATACTCTCTGCTTGCTTCCGAAAGTGCGAGCTTTCCGTGCCGCGCGGCTGTAGCACAAGCGATCTCTGCTCATAGTTTTTCAGGCGATGGGGGGGGGGGACGTGGCGGAGGCGTGGCTATGACGTCCCAGAGCTGACTTGCTGTGATTGGCTGAACCGCTCACGTGACGCGCCATTGCACACAATATAAGCTCAGCCTAAGTGTCAAATCACTACTTTGCACATTACCTATTAATTTCACAAAACATTTAGATCTGTGCATTTATAACATCACATGGAGAACTGGGCAAAATAAAGTAGTGATACTGACTTTAAAGAGAATACAGCAAATATATCCCTGTATGAATAAATCAGTTCAATCCACCAGAGAGACAATCGAAAACGAATAATAAAACACAATAAATTAACTAAAATAAGAGCCCGAGAATGTAGTGAAAGGGGCAGAAAAAAACACATGAAATCAAGACAATAACATTTAAAATTACACACACAGTCTGAGAACTAAAAATATAGAAAAATTCATAAATAAGCTACAGTATACATTCCAATCCGGATCTATATTGAATTACAAACAGTCGGATTCTAATCTAAAAAGATATTTAAACATTGAACTCTCCTATATCAATTTCTATATTTAGACAGTCTGGATGCAAGATTTTCAAGTTAAATATGCAATACCTCTTGTTGAGCAAGTTTTAGGCTTGTATTATAGCAAGCACTTGCGCGCATGACTTTGCGCGTGCACGAGACGCGTGTGTTTTGAGCCTATAGGCCAAACGATGACGCGTGCGGCTAGGAGGCGTAGACATGATGTCACAAGGGCAGGCCTCACTGTGATTGGCTCACAATGTCACACGGCACTGCAGCTGTTCGAAAATACAAATGTACTCGTATTTCCACCAAGCTGCTGCGCCAACGCTGTCTGCTGTCTGCCGTGCGCGCGTGCGTCGGCAGTGGATACACTGTCGTAGGAAGACGGGTATTTTCCCATGGCCGTGCACACGCTTAGTATAATACAAGCCTTAGAATGCGGTCTTCTCCCCTCCAATTCGCCTCTACAAGCTCTAGCAGTGTATATATTATTCCTGTGAGGTTTCCCTGGTGAGCAACATGGAATCTTTGGAAACACTGTGTCATGTTTTGAAACATAATTTGTTTTTTGTTTTTTAATGTTTGCAGTGTGTTCTAAAATGTGTATGTTCACCTGTCTGGAGGTTCTGCCTACATATTTGAAGCCACAAGGGCACTCCAATAGATAAACGACATAGCTATTCTTGTAATAAGTCTCTTCACTTTTAAAAGATTTAAAACTAAGTTTGTCTTTTGAGCCAAATTTGCAGGTTTTACAAGTATTACATTTAAAAAAAAAATATTTATTTTTTTGTGGCCAATTATCCCTTTTTTCTTTCTTAATCTTAAAGGTACTTGGAGCTTGTTTGTATTTCAAACTGGATGCTTTTTTGAAAATCACTCTAGGATGGTCTGGGATATGATTTCCGATTTTTTTTCTATTTTTTAGGATGTGCCAATTCTTATTTATGGTACGTTTAATTTGTGAAGCCTCTCTGTCGAATTGTGTATTTCATGCCAGACGAAAATTCTCTTTCGCCTCCAATTATTTTCTTTCCAAATTGGTGAGAACCAACAAAGCCTTTTGTGAGGCAAGCGTTGTGTTCGCTGATCCCCTGGGCACAGACGTCCGTTTCCACTGCAGTCCCAGGGGTGATGCCAGAGGGAGAAGCCGGTATCCGATACGTAGCGGGTCGGAAATGGGGAGTCTCTGGTCTACCTCATCGAGCGGAAGATGACGTCTCTCCTCCGGTCATCCACATTCATTGCAAACCAGTTGGTTACTCCACACCCAGGAGGGTTACCACCAAGATGAGGTAGTAGTATAGTAGTTAAGAACCGGTCCCAGTCCCAACTTCTTTAGTACTGCAAAGTACTTCTTAGTTTTGGGTGCAGTTGCTTACTCGCACGTGCTGTCACTTGCAACTGCTTGCTCCTCGCCTCAGTGGAACCGATAGGGCGAAGCAGTCCAAAAAAGTCTACGACTTTCACGCCACTCCAACACTTGTTCTGCAAATTTCTTGTGCATGGCCTGCTCGTTGCAACCCCGTTTTGGTGGGAACTTTCCTGGGCAGCATACAGTCTTTGCAGCAGTATAATTCGAAATGTGGAATCCGTGTTTCCACAGTGGGGTAACTCACCCTGGCATGCATAGTCTTAAACCTGCAGATCTCCATTTTTGTTCAGTCCTGCATTACATTGGCAAAACTACTTTTGGGTTCCAAACACGAGCCAGATGCATAAAATCTCCTTTGCTCACCAACCCCCACTTTGGGTGTCAATGTAACACGCCTACCCCCGGACAACAGAAGAGGGCCACACCAAAGCGTCCTAATGTCTCTATGTTGGTGTAGGTGATGCTCAGCAGTTCTTTTACCTTGCTCAGGGTGCTGGAATTCGTACAGAGTTGGTATTATGGTGAGCAATAATAGAGGGCGCCAGGAACTTTTCAGTTACTTTATTTGCAGGAACACAAATCTTCTTCAGGGATGCTGATGGGGCCGTCTCCACAGAGATACAATCTTGCACTTTGTAGTGTGGTAAAGTTGCACTTGAATGATGGCTGTTCCCACCTCACTGGAATCCCTAGGCAGGGTACACTCTAGCATGAAAGCTTTACACCCTGTCACCTCTGAGAGAAAAAAGGAGTCTCTTACCCCCTAGTAAATCTAAGGTGATACTCCCAGACCCTTGCTTACAAAACCTTCTTGGGAGTACCTGTCCATTCCCTTTTGTGGGTGGAACATGCCCAGAGCCATATAGACGGGACCTATCTTTAGGACTGGCACTTTCCTAGCTGGATAACAGCAAAGTGATCCGAACACAGGACACATACAGTATAGGTACAGACTGACATGACTTACTTTGATGAGATCCCTCTCACTCTGGGTCCACTAAAATCTGACTAGAATATTCCACCCCAATTTATATACCCCATAGTGACATCACTAGTCTACAAACTATCCTCTAGTGACATACTAGGCACCTTCTATAAGGTGGGACTAAACAACTGCCTTAATCACTTTGCAACATATACATAGACTAACTGCAACATTCGTCTTAAGGGCCAGGATTAACCCCTTAACTCCCTGTAGGAACGATGGACCTAATTAATTAACATGGCATACCCCAAAGGGTGCAACACTTATATAGGCGGATAATCTTTTATGAATCAGAGAGCAAGACCTTGGAATTATTATACATATATACATTTCTGTTGCACTTTCTTTTCTTAGTTTTTTTTTTTTTTTTCCCCTTTCTTCCCGCTTCCCCCCCCCCTTCCCTGTTGCATCCTACCCCTAATAATAATCAGACTTTGGGTGTCCTTGCCTAGTGCACAATCGCATCTTATGCAGACGCATGAATTTAGAGGCAAGGGAACTTAGGGAACCATTTGAGGCCAATGAAGTGAACACCGCACCGGCGCAGGCCCAAATCACTGGCTTGAACAAATACTCGACTCGGGTCCTTTAAGTTTTATCCTTTTGTTCCCAGAGGAAGTGGCGACAGCAAATTCAATATGGGAATTCAGTTTAATTATACATATTTCCTGTGCGAAATCTGCTTAAACACTTCAATATTATCTGCTCACATGTATTTTTTGGTTTTTTTGACAACATATAAGCCCATTTTTACATTCGGGACAAAAAAACCCGCAAAAGCTTGATCGTTTTTAATAGTATCTGAACAAAAAGCTCTGCTTGCAGTCATTTAAAAAAAAAAAAAAAAGTTTGATTTATTTTAGGAACAAGGGAGAAACACAACGTTTCAGGTCCAACACAGACCTTTCTTCAGGACCAGAAACATTCCCTTACAACCCATGCCTGTCCAGATGCTTTTCATTTCTGTTCTCTGAAGCACTTTGATTCAAACACCTTTTACAATTCCATTTGGAAAAAATGCTCCTCATTGAGCAGTATGCACATTTTATTAAGATCGTCAAACCGTTGCATCACACAGTAAGTCACTGCTAATATTGTCAAGCTCTGTTTTGCATCTCATAAATACTTTGTTTTGCCCATGTGCAATAATAAACAGAATCTGCAGAGGGCAGGGATTGCAATAAGAACAGTAAGAACAACCCTAAAAAGTTATTTAAGTACCTTAACAAAAAATGAGGAAAGAAAATATAGGACCTTTTCAGTGTGAGATGGGCAGGCAGATTATTAAAAGCAGAGGTATTAAACACATTCTTTGCCCCTGTTTTTACCAAGGAAGAATCAATTTCAATAGTAGTGCCGCAGAAGGAAGCCTCAACCTCCATGTAAATGAACAATTGGTTAATTGAGGAAGAAGTTCATAGGCGGCTTGAAAAATTAAAGTAAATAAGGCACCTGGCCCCGATGGCATACATCCAAGAGTTCTCAAGGAGTTAAGTTCAGTAATGGCCATACCATTATATTTAATATTCAAGGACTCCATTTCCACAGGCTCAGTACCACAAGATTGGCGTTAAGCAGAAGTGGTGCCTATATTTAAAAAGAGAGCTAGATCACAACCTGGGGAATTACAAACCGGTAAGTCTGACTTCAATAGTTGGGAAACTACTTGAAGGGAGATGTAAGAAATACGGGATAATATTCAGGAATACCTAATGGAAAACAAAATTATTAGTAATAGCATGGATTTATGAAGGATAGATCATGCCAAACTAACCTTATTTGTTTCTTTGAGGAGGCAAGTAGGAATTTAGACCAGGGTTATGCAGTTGATGTGGTCTACTTACATTTTGCAAAGGCTTTTGATACGGTTCCACACAAGAGGTTGGTGTACAAAATAAGGCAAATTGGACTCGGTAATAATATATGCACCTGGATTGAAAACTGGTTGAAGGATAGACAACAGAGGGTTGTCATAAATTGAACTTTTTCAGGTTGGGCTAGCGTCGTGAGTGGAGTACCTCAAGGATCGGTACTGGGACCACTGCTTTTTAACTTGTTAATTAATGACCTTGAGGTTGGCATCGAGAGCAAAGTCTCCAGCTTTGCTGATGATACTACATTGTGTAAGGTAGTAGAATCAGAGCAGGGTGTAATTTCTCTGCAGAAGGACTTGGAGAGACTGGAAACTTGGGCAGGTAAATGGCAGATGAGTAGCTGCAAAGGCAAACAAGATCTTATCTTGCATCAAACGGGCAATGGATCGAAGGGAAGTAAACATAATTATGCCCCTTTACAAAGCATTAGTGAGACCACACCTTGAATATGGAGTACAATTTTGGGCACCAATCCTAAGAAAATACATTATGGAACTAGAGAGAGTGCAGAGAAGAGCCACCAAATTAATAAAGGGGATGAGGCGAGGCTAGCTAAATTAGATTTATTTACGTTCGAAAAGAGTTGTCTGAGGGGATATGATAACTATATACAAATATATTCGGGGACAATAAAAGGAGCTTTCAAAAGAACTATTCATCCCACGGGCGGTACAAAGGACTCTGGGTTCTTTACAGTAAGGGCAGTTAAAATGTGGAATTCATTACCCATGGAGACTGTGATGGCAGATACAATAGATTTGTTCAAAAAAAGGTTGGACATCTTTTTAGATGGGAAAGGTATACAGGGCTATACCAAATGAGTGGGAAGAATGTTGATCCAGAGATTAATCCGATTTGCCAATTCTTGGAGTCGGGAAGGAATTTATTTTTCCCCTTATGAGATATTATTGGATGATACACTGGAGACACATCCTATTCTAATATTTCCGTGCGGGCCGCGTGGTGACGCGGCATGTCCGCGCGTCACTGTGACGTCACTGTCACGTGGCGCGCCCGGCTTCCCCGACACCCCTAAAGTTTGAAGTGAGGTAAGCGGGGGTACGGGGAAGCAGAAGGGGCACAGCAGGAGCAGCCAGAGGGTCGGGAAGGGGCAGCAAAATGTCATGCGAGTGGAGGGGGTGCACGGAGGAGATGCGGCTGGCGCGCGGTCTAGTTTCAGCGCCAGCCGGAGTAAAGCCCCGGCCAATTAGGGGCAAAAGTTAGAATAAGATGTGTTGCAGCAGTATGACACTGGGGGTTTTTGTTTGCCTTCCTCTGGATCAATAAGCAAGTATAGATATAGGATAACGTATCTGTTGTCTAAATTTAGCAAAGGTTGAACTTGATGGAATTATGTCTTTTTTTTTTTCAACTTAATCTACTACGTAACTATGTAACATGATATACAACCTGTTGTAGACCCATTCACTTCACGTACCAAAGCAGAACGCTCTTCCACATAAAAAACAAAATAAAAAACAAATCTGAAACTTCAACAAGGCTTGAATGAGCCAAAAGATAAAGTCCTTTTTAAATTAAGGTTTGGATTTAGTGTTCAGCATAACACCAATGTGTTTCATTGCCTGTCCTGATCGGTTTCTTCAACTGATCTAGAATACTCCCCTAAATACATTATGTTAAAATCTATAATAAATGTTATTTTAAATAGGGATTTCTTTCCATCTTCAGTGACCTGCATTAAGAAACTTGCACTAGCAATCTTAAAGTAGCAAAACGCGAAATCTTATGGGTTTTTTTTTTTTTTAATCAATTCTGTATTATTAGATAATAGAGCATGTTTTTTTATTTTTGTCTGTATTTATTTATTTTTTATTCAACGCTTAGTTATTTTAATACGTTTTGTTTTTTTAAAGCGGCAATGCAAAATCTTCATATTTTTTGTTTTTTTTCTTTACACAGGTTTGAATTGAAGCAGGGGCTCTCCGGAGCTGATCCCCATTAATTTCAGCCCAGAGGAAGCCCCTGTTTCAGGAGATAACTCCAGAGTAGGTGCTCCGGCTTGCATCCAGGTTTCACATTATGGTGGATTTTTAAAGCTCCCGGGCCTGCAGGCCAATAGGAGGCTGTGATATGACCCAGTGCGCTTCCTATTGGCCCATGTGACGTGGGAGCTTTAAACTGCAGGGAGATACCTGCACCCCCTTCTGAGGTAAGGATCTCTGGAAGAAGGGGATCCCCTGAGATGACATGTATGGTGTTCAGTGCTAGAGACCCATGCTACAATACCATATTAAAAAAAAAATGAATAAAAATAAATAATGGTAACATTTGCTCCTTTTTAGAGCATCTTTTGATTTCTATAGCAGGTTTAGCACACTTCCCCAGCGGTGCAAGATCTTTGTAGCACTTTCCTGTTAGTGACAATTTGTTGCCAATATTACCAGCACTTTGAGCTATAAACTGTAACAATAGATTACCGTAGTAATCAAACAATTACCGTACTAACATAAGGATACATTGTAGCTGCTGCGTTACGCTGACGGATTGATTGATTGAAACATTATGTTAGGCACACAATCAGGATTTTTACAGTATAACAGGATCACCAAACGATGGCCAGCTTAAGTAGGAATGTAGAATTATACATATGAAAAATAAGAACAAAAGACAAAAAAAAAGGGGAATGTAGTGTTGCTTCTTTTATTTACAGTGTGATTCTCCACAAGTAAATGGTAAATGTGGACCCACAATTCAGTTGTTGGTATTACAGAGTTGAGAGAAATATGCAGTATGGCTATTTTATTTTTTTCTCTTAGTTCATTGCTGTTCAGTTCTTTCATGCAAACTGAAAGCGATTTGAGATAAATCGGAACAGGACGTATTGATTGTCCATTATAAAGGGAAAGGAGATATTAGTAGGGGCTATGGAGAAGACTGGAGGATTGATTTTTCCCTTGTACAATGTGAATTCTACCAAATGCAGTTCCAGGAAATATACCATTTCATTTTGGTTTCCTGTTCTTCAAACATGAGGATCCTATTCATCGAATTAATATAATTTCCCAGTCCCACTTATAGCAAGATACGTGATCTCTATGAACCTTTTCAATCATTGTTTTATAAATTAAAGGCATGTTCAATAGTTTTGCAAAAAGGCCTGCTTGTAATAAGTGTGTGTGTGTGTGTGTGTGTGTGTGTCGAGCACTTTATATTCTAAATCCAGCAGCTAGCTCCAACGCATTACTTTACATGGCCTCTGCCTCGCCATATCTCGTCACTGATCTTTTTCAGCACCTCCATCTATATTTCCGTTCATTCATTAAACAGCGTTAACTGTTAGCGTTCCAACGGCCATTTACTAAAATATCTGTTGGCAAGCTTCAGTGCCGTTCCCTGAATAATCCCGGTTTGTGTGATAGCACTAGTTATATTTTAAAACCTGTATCTAATCACATATGGTTTTAATGCATTTTCAAGATTCCATGAATATGGGGAGATGAGGGGATTACAGCACGCAATTGCTTATGTTATCCGTTAAGCCAGTGTTGGTTTTTCTTTTTATGGATTTTGATACATTCTTTCTTTGGCATATTACAGAAGCAATCGTGTCTATTTTGTCCATTCCAAAAATGCATTCCCTTTCTTTAACAAAATTACTATTTGAGGACACACATTCTGTTCCCTTGGAAATGAATCCAACTGCCTACAAACAGACATGCAGTATCAAGCTTAGATATGTTTGGCATGCATACTTTTGTATGAAATAAATAATGCAGTATTGTTTTTCTTCACATCCGTATGTTAAGTAATTGGGTAGCTCAATGATCCTAATGCATGAATGTATGTCAGTTAATTAAAAATAGAAGTGATCAGATGCCAGCACCAATCTATAAGTGATGGTAATTTAACATGCCATGAAGCCATCTTGCCCCACGCCGTAGAAGACTTTAGTCCTATTTAGTTCAACAGAGCTGAACTCTGACATTTCTTAAGTGTGTATGTATAGACAAAAATCAATCCAATACAGGCAGTTTTAGCAACTCGTATAAACTCTGTTGTTGGGGAAAAAAAGAAGCCATTTTTCTTTTACAAGTCCAATATGCTCTGCCTGCAGAATCAATGCAGAATGAACCTAGCACTTTCGTTGTCTGAAGTGGTTACAAAGTATTGAAGTATTTTACTTGGCTCTTAGGATTCAAAACGGCCATGAAAAGTCTCTTTTTTTTTTTTTTTTTTGCAATAAACGAGTTTAAATGTGCTCAAAGGAAAAGAAAGCAGCGCTAACCACTAAACCTAATAAATATGAAGTGTTATATATGAATTTAAAGTGACTAAAGTGTTAACTCGTATAAGAGATAAACACATCAATAGCGCTCAATGTACTTAAATATCCCATATACTGTATAAGGGAAATACTCAAGTCCAGCTGCCATAGTCCAAAGAGAGAGTTTCACGTCCCTCTGAAAACAAGTTGCAGAAAAGGAAGATGTGCTCCGGCGTGTAGACTCAGGTGATGATTCCAGACATGGAAAATACAGAAGGAACAGTGGTGTATTATGGGTAGTAAATGACCAAGTGTCCACTATGTAAGACACTGACACGTTTTATAGTTGGTAATGTCTCAGATCGATGTATAAGTTATGCTCCTAGATTCTTCATGATAGCAATATCTTGATAAAACAGAAGAGAAAAAGGCATGGCATAATAAAGTTTAATAAAAAAATGACTGGCATAAAACAATCTTGCACACACAAACGGCTCTTTCACATAAGCACTGTGACTAGCTTTCCAGCATAGGGACGGTTCAATCCTCCCCAGCTTGGTCCACGAATAGTTGGAGTCCACGGGGTCCCCGTCACCAAATCTCGTTCTCCTCCTACAGCCCACAATAGTCGCCATCTCTGGATGGGCCTACTGAGGCTCAGCTGTCTCTCGGCTCGTGCAACGTTTAAGTGTCTTAAATTCATCTAGCGCAAACTATTTGAGCTGTGCCCCCCCCCCCTGCTTGCTGCCCTCTATGCTCGCGCCCCCCTTTCCTCTCTTGCCGGCGTCAAATGACGTCACGTCACATGACCACACAGCGTCATTTGACGCTGCGTTGCTATGGCGATGCATCACGCCAAGCCTCTGAATCCCGGTAAGTGAAGTTGCAGGGGCCTCACTCGATCCCCCGACATTTAATTTAAATGCCTTCGGGAAGAGCGCGGGGCCTCTGCAACCGCTCGCTCCCCCCCAGAAAAATCTCAGGGGGCATGCCCCCCAGTTTGCACACCCCTGATCTTGTGGACATTTGGTTATTTACTACCCATAATACATCACTGTCTTCTGTTTGTTCCGTGTCTGGAATCATCACCCGAGTGTACGCGCCGGAGGATCTCTTCCGGTTCTGCAACGAGTTTACATGTGCGTTCTCACTTTTCTGTGTGTTTTCAGGTACATGTTAAATGTGGGTTGGCAGTGAATTAAAGCTTTGATTTAAGTCTATAGGGGCTAAAATAATATTCCATTATAACAGGGTTGTTTTCTGTCACGAAGTATGTTGAGACTTCATTTGCTATTATCTAGTCACTACTTTCAATTACCTTTTAGAAACATTATTTTCTTGCAATTGATTAAATTAATCAATTGCAAGAAAAAAATGTTTCTAAAAGGTAATTGAAAGAAAGTAGTGACTAGAGTATAGCTCTTATTTAAAAAGAGGAATTACTATTGGTAAAAACACCATAATGTTTGTATTGTTAATCTTTGTGCAGATACACTGTGATGTCCCTCTTTGCAAAATATAGTCTGTGTAAGGGAACGGTATGATAATTAATACTAGTACATTAGTATCTTTTACACAAGGAGTCAAATGTATTAGGTCTCAGATATAGTAGGCGCGCGCGTGCGATCCGTGGCATGTAGGATTCTTATGACGTGCTTGATGGGGAGGTGTGGCAGAGGCGGGGCTGTGACATCACGTGAGCGGTTCACCCTCATTGGGTGAACCGCCCACATGACCCAGCCGTCACGCAACCAAATCCAAAAACTTTTGTCAGCTGAAAAATCTGCCGCTTCCTCGCATGCACGCTCGTGCATTATGGCCGGCCCCATAGATCCTCTGCATTTTATTCCCGCGTGGAGTATGTTCGTGGCCTTAGAATGATATCCAAAAGCTGCTAATAAATAGGACACTGTTATCTTTTTAAGAGCCTTAAACACAACAATGACCCTGTTGATTCCTTTAATTCTCTGCTTCCTTCCTGCATGACCGTGGGTACACTGGAGCAGGAGTGTCACTGGCTTTTTAGAGAACAAAATTGGCCTTTCAGCAGCAGCTTATTTGTGATGACATTTTGCTAGTGCTGAGGTTCATGGTGACCATCCCAAGAAGGGAAATAATTGGAACTGTGGCTGATTACAAAATACATACTATATAGGCTACAACATATTTTTCTTGACCATAATCATTTTTTGTAATCTATATAAAAGTGAAATAATGTTTAACTATTATCAGGTGTATCAAAAATAATTGTATGTGTTGAAAAGTCTCCTGAGTACCTAGGAAGATTCTGTTCTCCTGAACTCCATATTTAATTTAAAGCTGCAGACTAAGCAATATCCTACATGTGGTTGTTGTTGTTGTTGTTCTTGTGGTTGTTGTTGTTGTTGTTGTTCTTGTGGTTGTTGTTGTTGTTGTTGTTGTAAATCAGTTTTGTAGTATGAGAAAAAACTTGTACCATTTTTTTAAAACTGCATGTTCTTTTTAATGTATTATAGTGTAACAAGCATTTTTTGTTTCTATAGCAACCATTTACAAAGTCACATCCCCTTCCTCTTCTGAAACAGTCTATGGCACACCCCTTTTTGAGCCGTGCACTTTTTTTTTTTTTTTAGCAGTGCACCAATTGTATACAGGCATACCCCGCATTAGCGTACGCAATGGGACCGGAGCATGTATGTAAAGTGAAAATGTACTTAAAGTGAAGCAATACCTTTTCCCTACTTATTGATGCATGCACTGTACTGCAATCGTCATATACGTACATACATGCATAACTGATGTAAATAACACATGTGTAACAGGCGCTATACTCTCCCCGCTTGCGCAGCAGCTTCGGTACAGGTAGGGAGCCGGTATTGCTGTTCAGGACATGCTGACAGGCGCATGCGTGAGCTGCCGTTTGCCTATTGAGCGAGATGTACTTACTCGCGAGTGTACTTAAAGTGAGTGTACTTAAACCGGGGTATGCCTGTATAGTGACTGCCTGGTCACATGAGCTTCCCCACAGAACGTTGCATCTTTGGTCCTCTTCTGCGGCACTGGCAGCCATTTAGTGAACCCCCGAGCCGAACCTTCGCTGATCGATCACAGGAGAATGGATCGATTGGCAACATAGCTAATTACTTATTGTGTGGATTGAATATTAAGGGGGGGGGGGGCAGGCGGAAGCTTGGACTGCTGCTTTAACGCCTTCAGTACCAATTATTCTTTATGTTCCTGGATCCTCTATTAAGGTGCTAAACATGATCATTGTCATGGCTCTCTATGCGTTACCTATAGCCAGCTTGATATTTAGCAGGCACTAGTTATCAAGCACTGTTGGCACTGAAAAGATTATGCATTAGCCTTTTTATTGCTTTGTTATATACGAGAAATTGCCAGTTTGTTTTATTGGTTTATACTGTATATATCAAGCTCTGCAAAGTGGCAAAAATTCATTATTAACACTTGCAAATTTCTTGTTAAATCTATTTTGGTGTCAATTAAATTTTGCCCATATATATTGTAGCAATGCCTAGGATGTCATAAGACACCTTTCTGGTCCTTCCACGTGAATGGTCTCCAACCTTTTGCCTTAAGAGGACCAGCAAAAAACTAAATAAAATTGGAGGACCAGTGAATAATATGAAGGGCTGACATTTTAAACATCGCATGTATAAATAAATTAAAACATACAATCGAATAAAGAAAGTGTTTGTTTTTGTTTTTTTGAACATTCACTCAACCCCCCCTCCTCACACTCCACCCCTCCCTCATCCTTTCACTTGACTCCCCCTCACACTCCATCCCCGTAACTCAACCCACCTCCTCTCACTTTATGCCCCCTTCTCCTCACACTCAATCACACCTGCTCAATCACAGGAGACAGGCCTGTTCGATTTAATCCCATCCGCATCGGATGCTGCAGAGCTCGCCATGCTGGCGGACATCGCTGACCGGAGGATACAGGCAGGGCAGGGGAGAAGGAATTGGCCAGCGTGTCCGTCTAGCATTCTCTGCGGACTAGTCCAAATTCTGTAGTCGGCTGGCGCTGTTTCCCGGACCACCCTTTGGAGACCAATGGTCTATAAGGTGTCTCCCTGCGCCAGAAGTGTCTTATGACATTCAGTAGGCCGATATTTACGAAGCTGTGCTTATTGTTTAAATGTTTCATTGCTTCTTTCCTCAACTTGAAACCACAACGAGAATCTTGAGCAAAGATTCTTGCCAAAGTTCTTTCTAAGTAATAAAGTTTGTTTCTTTATACAGTATGTAATAAAGTTTAGTTTATTTTATCATATCTTGCTGATCCATTTAGGATGGCCCTATGAGGGGACATTAATATCCCGCAGGAATTTACATCCGTCATGAGTGCAATTTATATGGGCCTTTTTGGTTGACCTTCTGCCGGTTCAACTTTGTGTATATATTCTAATTTTCCCCATTTGCACCTTGTTAAATATTCATCACATACCTACTTTGGTTGAGCGGCAGGTTTTCTGTTTGATTCAAAGATTCTTGCCCAAGTGCTCTTTTAGTAATGTTAACGATACAACATTACTGTCTGTTTTGTTTGGACAAGGTTTCGTTGTTGAAGCTGCTATCTACAAAGGTGTTTTGGCACTGGAAATCTGGAGAAGGTCCAGTTTTACCACACAGAGACCCCTAGTTATGTGGATGTTTGTCCTCAAAGTCTTGGCGTGACCCAGATAAAAATGAGTAACAGGAATGCTTCTTATCCCAGAGATGATGTTCAATAGCTTGTACTGTAGGCAATAGGGATGCCGGCAGCGATATCATCCTCCTAGTCATGTCAGGAGAATGCCCTCCACTCTGTTCAGAGAATGCAGAAAGCAAACACAAAACTGGAAATTGCTGTTATAAAAAGCAACAGTTTCTCTCCATAAATAACACTCGGTGATCTCTGATAATTGGGTCCCATAGGATGTATACTTCCAACTCCATGATCAGTGCTACAATCCTAAAACACACAAAATGCAGGAACTCTTCCCCTCCCCCCCCCCCCAGCACACCCCTCCACATCTTAAACATGCAATTTCTTTAACATTGCCTTGTTTTCAGTTTCCTAGTACTAGGAAAATGCTGTATTATACCACGTGGGATGAGTGAGTAAACCAAATAGGACAAAGATTCATAAGACGGAATGAAACACGGCCAAATTACATTTTAAACATCCATCAGTTTGTCGTCAAATTGTCCTAGTATTCTCCAAACTTCAGTTAAAAACGGTAACGTCCATTTACTGCTCACATTATTGTGTGGTGTTATCCGAGCCTATAAATAAGCCTAGTTTCCAGTGTCAGTCAAGGCATAGACAACGAAGTTGTCCAGAAATGCGGCTTTCGTCTGTCACGACCATCAAGCACGGTCAAGAATACTGAATACCACTTCAACATCCATGTAACAATGACAATATCATTCGCAATAAATTGTCCGAAAGTTCAAAAACTATACACAACTCATTCTCAAAAAGGCCATGATGTATGGACAGTTATACTGACCGTGGATACTGTGTAAAACCGATCAAAATCTATTGCGCAGTGAATAATTATCACTGCCACCTAGATGTCTCTCGCCCCCCCACCCCTCTCTCGCACTCTCCCCTCTCTCTCGCACCCCCCCTCTTTCTCGCGTCCCCTCTCTCGCACCCTCCCCCCTTCTCTCTCTTTCTCACGCCTCTCCATCCCCTCACAGCCTACTTTTCTGCACTAATCAACATGCACAAGTCTAACCCACGCCGACTGTTCTCTCTTTGATACTCTACTCAAACCACCCTCAGCTGCCTCTCCTTCCTCCATCTCCGCTCAGGACTTTGCTGACTATTTTAAGGAAAAGGTGGAATCCATACGGCAGAACATCCCCTCTGTTTCTTTCCCCCATCCTACACCTCTTCCTAACTCTCCTCCTGCCTTCCTTGAGTCTTTTTCCACTGTCTCAGAGGAGGATGTGTCGCTGTTGATCTCCTCTTCTCCCTCTACCACTTGCCCTCTTGACCCCATTCCCTCCCATCTCCTAAAACCTCTAGCTCCTACTATAATCCCTACGCTTACACACATTTTTAACTCCTCCCTCTGCTCTGGAACCTTTCCATCCTCCTTCAAACATGCAACAGTCATACCATTACTCAAAAACAGCAAGCTTGACCCTACCTGTCTTTCTAACTATCGACCTGTCTCCCTCCTGCCTTTTGCCTCTAAACTACTTGAACGTCTTGTATTCTCTCGCTTGCTCCATTTTCTCAACACCTATTCTCTCCTAGACCCTCTACAATCTGGCTTCCGCACTGCTCACTCCACCGAAACAGCCCTCACTAAAATAACTGACGACCTCCATGCTGCCAAAGACAGAGGTCATTACACTCTGCTCATATTACTCGACCTCTGTGCAGCATTTGACACCGTGGACCACCCTCTTCTCCTCCACATTCTCCATACTCTAGGTATTCGGAACAAAGCTCTATCCTGGATCTCATCCTACCTCTCCCATCGTACTTTTAGTGTCTCTTCTGCTAACACCTCCTCCTCCTCTATTGATCTCTCTGTGGGGGTACCCCAGGGCTCTGTCCTGGGACCTCTTCTCTTTTCTCTGTACACACTCTCTCTAGGTGACCTAATAACATCTTTTGGGTTTAATTATCACCTCTATGCCGACGACACACAAATATACTTTTCAACACCTGACCTTACACCTGCTGTACAAACCAAAGTTTCTGAATGTCTCTCTGCTATATCATCCTGGATGGCCCTCCGACGCCTTAAACTCAACATGGCTAAAACAGAGCTCCTCATACTTCCTCCCAAACCTGGCCCTACTACCTCCTTCCACATTACTGTTGGAACTACGATCATTCACCCAGTAGCCCAAGCACGCTGCCTAGGGGTCACATTCGACTCCTCTCTCACATTCGCCCCTCACATTCAAAACATTTCTAAAACTTGTCGCTTTTTCCTCCGCAATATAACTAAGATACGCCCTTTCCTCTGTTGTTCGACTGCTAAAACTCTGACTCAGGCCCTCATTCTCTCCCGTCTTGATTACTGTAACTTCCTGCTGTCCGGCCTTCCTGCCTCTCACCTGTCTCCCCTACAATCTATCCTAAATGCTGCTGCCAGAATCACTCTACTCTTTCCTAGATCTGTCTCAGCATCTCCCCTCATGAAATCCCTCTCCTGGCTTCCGATCAAATCCCGCATCTCACACTCCATTCTTCTCCTCACTTTTAAAGCTTTACATTCTTCTGCCCCTCCTTACATCTCATCCCTAATTTCTCGGTATGCACCATCCAGACTCTTGCGTTCTTCTCAAGGATGTCTTCTTTCTACCCCCTTTGTATCTAAAGCCCTCTCCCGCCTTAAACCTTTTTCACTGACTGCCCCACAGCTCTGGAATGCCCTTCCCCTCAGTACCCGACTAGCACCCTCTCTAGCCACCTTTAAGACCCACCTTAAGACACACTTGCTTAAAGAAGCATATGAATAGCACTGTGGATATTCTAAACACGATACATAATGCTTGGCCCCCTGCAGACGCACTTACCAGAACTCCCTCCTACTGTCTCTGTACGTTCTCCCTACCTACCAATTAGACTGTAAGCTCCTCGGGGCAGGGACTCCTCTTCCGAAATGTTACTTTTATGTCTAAAGCACTTATTCCCATGATCTGTTATTTATATTATCTGTTATTTATTTGTTTACCACATGTATTACTACTGTGAAGCGCTATGTACACTAATGGCGCTATATAAATAAAGACATACAATACAATACAATACATCTAGGCGCACAATTAAAAACAAGTTCACACCCATCTTTAATTTAATAAATTAATCCTAGACATGCCTACATTGTCATGTTGTAACTTTACCGACCCAAACGCAATGTACATTTTGAGTCTATTTCTGAACAATGAAAAAATAAATAAACACAGAAGCGCACCAAGGTTCAAGATTTATATAAAACAATGAAATAAAATAACAAGTAAAAACTTACATATAGGAATATATAAGTCCAGTAGAGCAGTGCTTTGGTAACAGTCCAGATGGGTTCCTAGGCGCAGGGGGTAGGTGCTGAGGCTTACAGATCAGTCCCGCGCGCTGGGGCTGGCTTGCTCGGCACCACGCTGTTGTCACTTCCGGGTTGCGGCTTCTCGCAGGACCCGTGTTTAGTAGCCCACCACAATCGCCGGTCCTCCAGCATAAATCTCAATCGAGCAAAGAGGAAAAGTCTCTAACTGCTTGTGGGAGAGCTGGAGCTTGTTCTACCAAATGTCTGAGTACCAATAGCACTGTGTGAACTCTGCAACGCGTTTCACACGACACAGTGCTTCATCAGGCCTATCAGGCTTCAACAGTGCTATTGGTACTCAGACATTTGGTAGAACAAGCTCCAGCTCTCCCACAAGCAGTTAGAGACTTTTCCTCTTTGCTCGAGTGAGATTTATGCTGGAGGACCGGCGATTGTGGTGGTCCTGAGAGAAGCCGCAACCCGGAAGTGACAACAGCGTGGTGCCGAGCAAGCCAGCCCCAGCGCGCGGGACTGATCTGTAAGCCTCAGCACCTACCCCCTGCGCCTAGGAACCCATCTGGACTGTTACCAAAGCACTGCTCTACTGGACTTATATATTCCTATATGTAAGTTTTTACTTGTTATTTTATTTCATTGTTTTATATAAATTTTGACCCTTGGTGCGCTTCTGTGTTTATTTTTTCATTGACATCTGACGTTTGGAGCCATCCCACAGCAGCAAGAGGGAAGAGTTGATCTACTTCAAGATCCTTTTAGGAAGCAAGAGCGCGGTTTGAATTTATTATCTATTTCTGAACAAGTCCTAATAGGCTTATTTTTCAAGAGGCAAGAACCTGCTATATGTGCGCATGCAATCATTTTGTCCTACCTTTCCATAAACTTAAGAGAACTGTAAATCGACCCCAATGTGCCCATTTAGAGAGTACATCATAGCTAAATCATAAATAGGCCACTTCATTTAGTTTGGCTGCTTTTATCATTCGTATTTATTGATCAGGTGCCAGCAATCATATTCTGCCAATGAGGTAATATAATAATATATTAATTAACAAGAACACATCCTGTACTAGTACACGTGCAGCAATTAATTACATTTGCGCTCTTCCGTGCAGTGCATTTTTCCTTTTTTGTTGTTGTGTGGGTGTACTTTTAGTTCTGCTGGTATCTGCTGTCACTTCAAGATCATTTATTTCCATCTGCAAAGAGGTTGTGAGGAATTGGAAGAGAATGTTCTCTCCTATTACTTCTGTTACCATGAACTGCACTTACACGAGCAAGGACAAAATTGCAGGCTTATGTGTAGAGATTAGAATCTTTTAAAAAAATTTTTAAACACATAAGCAGAATTAAGTTGTGAAAGACTTCCTAGAATTATGACAAACCTTTTTATTCCTTAAGGTACACGTTGCCCTTGTTCTTGGACCTAACAGAAATACGTAACATCCGTTATGTGCTGATTACTGTCCTTTGCTACACTGGGAGCTATTGGAGTGAATGAAACATTTGTGATTGACCTTGTTCATTGTCTTGATTATAAGGGTACAATTGTGCTGGCCAAGGTAGACACAGATTCCAACTTTTTTTTGCAGTTCGATATAATTTACAAAGTTACATAGTTGATGAGGTTGAAAAAAGACATGCATCCAAGTTCAACCTATGCTAAATGTTGACGACAGATACAGATACTTTATCCTATATCCATACTTCCAGTATATTGATCCAGAGGAAGGCAAACAAAAAAACCCAGTGAAATATCATCCAATGATATCCCATAAGAGGAAGGAATTTATTTTTCCTGACTCCAAGAATTGGCATTCAGATTTCTCCCTGCATCAACATCCTTCCCATTTTTACTTATTTGGTATATCCCTGTATACCTTTCCTTTCTAAAAAAAAAAATGTACAACCTTTTATTGAACAAATCTATTGTTTCTGCCATCACTGTCTCCATGCGTAATGAATTCCACATTTTAACTGTCCTTACTGTAAAGAACCCTTTCCTTTGTTGCTGGTGAAATCTCCTTTCCTCCTACCTTAAGGGATGACCGCGAGTCCTTTGTACTTCCTCCTTGGCTGCTAGAGGAATCGGTCTCCCCCAGCCTTGCCATTTCTGCCCCGACACTCCCAATATCTTCACTCAATATGGCAAATCTATTGGGATGTGTCCGCTCAACTCTGGCCTGCCTCTTCCTCTCCCCCCTGCTTTCCCTTCTGTTACCCAGCTACCTACCTGCTCCTCACTCACAGCGCCACCATCTGCACCACTAGTCCCAGCAAGGGACTGCTCAGTGAGCACTAAACTCCTTTCAAGATTGTCAATGTCCCTCAGTTTCGTCTTCAGATCAGCAATCTCTGACTCTAAAGAGACCACCCGCTCTCGCTTCTCACAGCGTTACGCTCCTTGGAACAACTGCTCCAAGTGCACATACATGTGGCAAGATGTGCATTGAGTGGCATTTTCAATCCTGCTCACTCTAGCAACTATGAAGTTATAAGTACTAACAGTAAACTGTACTTCAATATACTATACCTTGTTTAACTCCTTCCTTGTTCAAACTCCTCCTAACTGCATACATAATACAACCAGCACTTGAAATCAACCAGTCACACAGATCAGGACACACAAGCTGTGTTTAGTTTTATCTTTGCGCAGTGGACACGTCTTAAACATCGTTTTGGTATTGCTGAGATTCATATTGAAGAAAGTCTTCTAAACGCGTGGCAAAAATGTAATCTGCAAATCGTAGATGGCTCAAGTATTCACTGTCTATTTTGATTACTTTTTTTTTTCCTTCCAAATTCAATGTTTTGAATAATTCTTTGTGTTTTAAAAAGCTTTAGTAACCTGTTGTATCTGTCGCACACCATAGCTTGTTCTCAACTTGCTTGTATCGTAAGGCTGAGTCCATGGTGACTCAGCACATGCGGAGGCGCGCTGAGGGAAAGCGGGTGCTTTCCCTGGCCTTGGTAAGCGCCGTCGGGGGACGGGCCAGTGACGTCACGGAGCTGGTTCACCCTCATTGGGCGAACCGCTCACGTGACCGGCCCTGCGCTCCCAGGAGCGCAGAAATGTAAAATTTTCATAAGACTTGCGCTTCCACACGCTTGCGGAAGCGTAACAGAGCCCCTGCTAAAGCCGCACTCATTGCGGCTGCAGGGGCTCACTGCCGAGCAGCAGCGCGCCTCAGATGCCCGAGGCCTAATGCAGGGGACGCTCAACTCCAGTCCTCCAGATCCCAAAGGGTCAGGTTTTCAGGCTATCCCAGCTTCAGCACAGGTGGCTCAGTAAGAAGAAATTACCAGTGTTAGATATAGATAATAATCTACTAGATTCCAATCAATCTCAAAAGACCAAGCCGACAACCAAAAGTTTGGATGAAATCAGAACATTTCGGGGCTAACATGTAGAAGAGGCTTGCAACAGCAGTGCCTCTGAGATAATTGGGAAAGCCTTCATCCAGCAGTGGATCGACAAGGGCTGGAATATGATCATGATGATTTCTTACATCTTCAGTTATATGCTTGGGGACCATCTTACAGAGCTCTGTCTATTCCACCTGTTGGGGCATCTTGGGATTGCATCATTGCTTTGGCTCATCTGATACTGTCTTGTTTTTTTTTCTTTGCTTTAAACTACTTTACAATCTGTGTGTACAGTATATGTACTGTTCAAATGTAGTGCTCTTTATTTGAATCCCCTGTGTGCAGTAACTCATGTACCCAGATGCAGGGACGGCACAATTAAAGAAAAATGCTTTTGTGAAAATATATATATATTTTTGAATTTCTGCAACAGTTATGTAATGAATGTAAATTAATGTGAATTCTTGCATAACTACTGTTCGGAAATACAGGCTCCGTACAGTACTCAATTTGCATTGCCGCGACTGCTTATGCAGACCCTATTGACAATAATGGCTTAAGTCTAGGTGCTATGCTAAGTCCGTAAACTATTATTCTGAATAGGGACTCCGTAAGCAGTCGCGGCTAGGTGAATTGCTTATGAATAGCATATTTTCGACCAGTGGTTACGCAAGAATTCGTGTAAATTGTTTAACGATCGCGGACATTTAAAAAAATAAAAAAAAAATAGGGAGAAAATGCTTTAAACCCACTGGGCAGTTCTGAAGCGATTTATCGTCACAGAAACACGATAAATAGTCTAGAACGGCATGCTTGAATTTAAGAGTGTGTATATGAACACACGAAAAAACTCAATTATACAATTAAATAAAAATGCAGCCAATATTATTAAACTAAATATAATGTACTATACCGAGACCAAATAATAATGGGCGATGGTGCAATGTAAAATATACTTGCGAAAGTATTCAGAAATATTACAAGTATTATTCGTTTTTTTTTACATATGAACTGTTTATAAGGCAAATTATCTTGATCCAATTGTTTATTTTTACATTTCCCCCCCCCCCAACTTGAGGATTTCTAGAATAACAGCTAAGATTCATTCAATATATCAAGGGTGCGCAAACTGGAGGATGAGGGGGGGGGAGGGGCGCGGCACTTACAGAGGGCCCTGCGCTCTTCCCCAAAGTATTTAAATTAAGTGCCATGGGATTGTGCGCACGGCCTTTGTAAGTTCCCTTACCTGATCTCCGGCGGCTTCTGGGGACGCGTCGTCATGGCAAAAGTAAAAATAGGTAATAGCCAGTGAATATAATAACAATAATGTTAGAACTTAAGTGTAGTTTTGCTCAACACAGAGACAAACCCAGACGTCTCGGTGAAATAAACCCAAAAAAGTTGCACAAATGCATTCGCATGATTAATAAAAAAAAGGTTGTGATTCTTTAAGTGAAAAATATTTAGACCCCTGAGGAAGCTGCTTACGCAGTGAAACGCATAGGGTGAAGAGCTAGCAGAGGTACCCAATGTGGAGGACGCTTGTCGACGTTCTTCCCGCCCAGAGCTGTAATGTCAAAACCTAGATGTGGATCACCAGAGTTTGCTGAGGAGAGGAGGATAGGCGTCTTCTCTGTCAGAGGCTGGCTTCTAATTTCTTGTTTCGCACTGTGGTCGGAATGCAAGTGTTGCAAGTAGTAAAATGTGAGTCTAGCTTCACTTGTGTTTCTCTTTTCTTTTTTTTTCCGTCTAACTTTATATAAAGTATACAACAAAAAACAAAGAAGCCCAAAGCTACATCCAATATGACAAAATTATATAGTGAAATATCTATATATCTCTTGATAAAAGGGTCATTTAGTTAAACCCTTTGGCCAAAGCATTTTAAGCCTGCAAGCCACTTCAATGCATGACCAAATATTGCAGGTCCTAACACTAACTGATTAAAATTCTTATTTACCTCTATAGTTAGAGGAATAATGATCGCATTAGATCTGTCACAACCAGCTGCATGAAAGAGAACTGCCTACTTGGAAAGTGGGGAGGGGCAAGCTTAAACCCTGGGAGGGGGGAGCAACCATCCTCAAACAGCTGAGAGCAGCTGAACAAAGTTAATAAACACACAGATACCCAGCACGCTCTAAGAAACCCCCAAAATTACCACATAATATATACACGCAGCTGGTTGTGACAGATCCAATGTGATCATTCTTCCTCTAACTATAGAGGTAAATAAGAATTTGAATCAGTTAGTGTTGGGACATGCAATATTTGGTCATGCCTTGAAGTGGCTTACAGGCTTAAAATGCTTTAGTAACCTGGTGTACCTGTTGCACACCATAACTAGTTAAACCCAAAGGGTTTAACTAAATGACCATTTTTGATAGATAGATAGATATATATATCTATCAACCCCGTTATAACGCGATCCGTTACAACGCGGATCCGCTTATAACGTGATGCAAGCGTGGCTCCCAATTTTTGTATTTATGAATACTTTACAACATGATTACTGGTATCTTAAATACTTTATTGTACAATGCATACAATTGTACATTATTTCTAATGCAATCTGCTTCTTTGGACCCCAAGCACACAGTTATAAGGGGGTATATATATATATGTATGTACCCCCTTATATATATATATATATATCTTGAAAAAATGGTCATATATATATTTCACTGTATATTTTTCATATTGGATGTAGCTTTGGGCTTCTTTGATTTTTGTTGTATACATTTAGCCACACCCAGTAGCACTCCAATTGACACTTCCGTACATATATATATATATATATATATATATATATAATGTGGTAATTTTGAGGGTTTCTTAGAGCTTGCTGCGTATCTGTGTGTTTATTAACTTTATAAAAAGTACTACACCATATTTTGCCTTTTTTAATAAATATTTATCTGTATTTCTTTCCATTCAATATTGTCAGAAATGGGAGGAAATCTTCTCTTTCCTATCATCTATGGACAGATGCGGATATCTATGTAACCCCTCTACTTTAGCTCTCAGACTTACAAGTATCGCTGAGGCCGGGGCCTGAGTCCCTGCGTGCTTACTGGGCCACACGTGGCCTAAGGTCAGACAGCAGGAATAATACAAACATTGTATAGGTAATTCACTTAGTATTTTATACACTTGTTAAACTCAGCCACCTTCTGACCCTCAGCAAAAGATCTCCACACACTGTACCCATACAACATAATCCCAAATAGCGCTGTGCGGGTGTGAGTCAGTGTCAGTGGTGTAGTAGCCACCCAATCCTGGGTATGTTGGCTTATGATGGTGCCGGCAAATTGTGGAAGCTCGTTGTGTACTGAACCTGTTGCAGACCTGTTCAAAAAGGTGGTTTGGTACCAGTGTGTCTTTAAAGCCCTTGAGGGGCCTCTCGAGTAGTGCGTGATCTTTTCCACTCTGGAACTGCAGCTCACAACTCCTTTCACCATGTGCACACGTGCACTCTCTGCAGACCTTGAACGAACCTGCTGTATTCACTTCTGCACAGATTTAACCTAACATGGCTGCTTCTCCATTTAAAGGCTCCTCTCTCTCACAGTCCCACCTTGTCCAGCTTATTATTGGCTGCTTTCATATCCATCACAGTCACGTTGGAGAGGGACCTGCAGGTGACAGTGAGACAGTGTATGAGCTCACATATATATATGCAACTTAATCATAATCTTCATATAGCATTCTCAATTTATGATTGCACATATTTATATGCTTTAGCAACTTATTAGTTGATAGGCAACGATTGTGAATATAAACCTCTCTCTCTTACCATTATGGACACACCCCTGAAGTCACTTTATTATAGCGACGAAACGCGTAGGGTTACGTCACATGTGACATGACACATGGTGTCTGGGGACGTCCGCACTCCCACTGTTTGATTTGGTCATGATCACATTTGAGTGTTTGCTCCATCTTTCCAGCTAACAATTCACCGGTACTGATGGTTATCCGGTTTGGACTTTTCCATCTTACCGTAAGTACAGCTCCAGCTGGAGCATGTGGTCCGAGTCTTCCACATTGGGACGCGGAACACGAGACTTACGAGCTGGCATTAAACACCAGAGACTGGCAGGATCCTGAAAATTCTACTGAAATGAATGAATGTCTGATAACATCACTACCAGTTATACTTACTATGCGATTTTAACCTTTTCACCTTGTGAGTGAGCATGTGTCTGAACACTATCCGTTAAATATTTTTATACTTTATCACACTATGGCGGGTGTGCTTTTCAGAGAATAAATATATATATATATATATATATAATCCAATCTGCACCACCTTGGGAAAGGTCCCACTGGGGGACCGAAACGTCGGTTTTTGTGTCTTCTATCAAATATATATTTCACTCCAGTGAAAATAATACTAAAAAAAGTGTCCTTTATACTTTTGGGTGAGGTGATGAAGTATAAAAAAAAAAAAAAAAAAATTTATTTTTATTTTTTTATAATTGATGTTTTTGCATGTAATTAACAAGTATTGCTATTGTCCCCATTAGAAAGGTGTCTTAACTACAGCTGCTAGACATAAGCTAATTACATATCCCCTGATGAAATCACTGTTAGAGTGAAGAAACGCGTAGGGATGTTGGTGTGAGCTACTGACAGGTCTTGGTATACTCGGACATTCTGTGGCTGCTGCTGGGACAATACTTACATTTCCGTGCTCGGACGAACTGACACATTTGCTGGATGTCCCCTGCGGGGTCACGGTACCTGATTTCCCCCTATCCGGGGCACTGTGGAGAGCGGTCTACATCCGGTTCACGTTGGGAGAGTGCGTGTTACCTTCTGAGAGCCCTGCTGGACGGGGGCTCAGACTAATTAGGACTGCAGTGAAGATCGATTGGGCGTGTGAGCAGAGCGGTGTGTTCCGGCAGCTGGCGAATGAGTATACTCATTACATGCTTTATATTCACATATGTTTGTGAGTTTAAATTTGTTGGGTTTAACTATCGTTATTAAATGTGTATTTTCATATTACACTAGGATCGGGCGCTTTCTTTCTTATATATATATATATATATATATATAGTTAAGTTATGGTGAGTAAAAAAAGTGACAAAAACCCTCCACAGGAAAGCAAATATGCAAATATAGCTGTATGCTCATCTGCATGTCTTAGGCAGGTCTGCAACCCCGCCTTTCCCCATTATCACCCAGCATACAGCACTTCCACTGCAGCAAGGGATTCTGGGAAATGACATGCAAATGAGCACACAGTGTCACTTTTTGCCTCAATAACCATTTTTAACATGGTTCCCTATAGGCTTAAGCTTGCTGCATGGTCACAGCTTTGAGCACAGCCAGGGTTAAGGTGCATACCCAGAAAACCACCCACAGACAGCTGTTTCAACCTTGATGGGTCTCATCAGTGTGGGGTTGATTTTACTGGGATGCAAGAGAGGCTTATGGGATAGGCCAAACCATAATACTGAGTTAAGTTATGGTGAGTAAAAAAAGTGACAAAAACCCTCCACAGGAAAGCAAATATGCAAATATAGCTGTATGCTCATCTGCATGTCTTAGGCAGGTCTGCAACCCCGCCTTTCCCCATTATCACCCAGCATACAGCACTTCCACTGCAGCAAGGGATTCTGGGAAATGACATGCAAATGAGCACACAGTGTCACTTTTTGCCTCAATAACCATTTTTAACATGGTTCCCTATAGGCTTAAGCTTGCTGCATGGTCACAGCTTTGAGCACAGCCAGGGTTAAGGTGCATACCCAGAAAACCACCCACAGACAGCTTTTTTTTTTTTTTTTTTTGTAGCCCGGGTGGTGAAAAAGTGATTCCACCTCAAAAACCGTGCTCGTGGTCCAGTGAGACCAGGTGCGCTCCACATGTGACAGTCTTCTCCGAAGAGTAGGCTAGTCCGGTTCCATGACGTCTTCCTCCGAAGAGTCCGACGTCCTTCTCGTTCCCTCCTAGTGCAGCTGCGCCGCAGGAGGGTCCAAGTCTTTAGGGTTTTCAGCGTACGCCTACTAACCCACCGCAGTCTTTTCCCGAAGGAGGGGTGACCACCGACCAGCACTTAGTCTTCTCGCTCTCCGAAGAAAGAAGGGTGACTATAACCCGACACCAACAAACAAAAAAAGTTCATAGTGCAAGTGCTCCTGTGCGCTGTGTGATGCAGTGCAGGAAGTGCTCTGACAGACGACACAAAAAAGTGTGCACGAGTGCACGCCCAGCCCTTTGCAAGGCCAGGCGGGTGAAAAAAATATTGGCTTGTCCCCTCAGCGGAAGGCAATAAGGGGGGCCAAAGTGCGGGAAAAATAGGGGACGGTGCAATAAAATCAGTGCAGATCAAGTGCTCTTAAGTGGTGGCCGGACGCCCAAAACGACCAACCACAGTGCAGCAAGTGATACTCCACCAGGTTTTCCACGCCTGGTGGTGCAAGATTAAAAGCCCGGGCTACTTTGCATCCGCCCTCTCAGCCCATGACCAGACCAAGTGATGCAACTAGGGCCATCCTTCACAGGACAGACCCTACACTTGATCTTAGCCAAAAGGCCGAGAAGCGATTTTGCATGTCATTTCCCAGAATCCCTTGCTGCAGTGGAAGTGCTGTATGCTGGGTGATAATGGGGAAAGGCGGGGTTGCAGACCTGCCTAAGACATGCAGATGAGCATACAGCTATATTTGCATATATATATATATATATTATATATATATTATATATATATATATATATATATATATATATATATATATATATATATATATATATATATATATATATATATATATATTTCACTCCAGTGAAAATAATACTAAAAAAAGTGTCCTTTATACTTTTGGGTGAGGTGATGAAGTATAAAAAACCTCTCCTGTTGATGTGCTACGAGTCTGCAGCTATTTAGTGAATATGGCCATGCATCTCAGACACTGAAAATGGGAAGAAATAACAGCGCACAACTCGGTGTATTAGAAGTGATTATATTGGTTCATCACAGGAAGGCAAGTATTGCACTTACACTTGGGTTGAAAATATCAGGCAGTACATGTTAGGGACATGTTGCCACTAGGTAGTATACATCTGGTCATCAGGGATTCAGGATCTCTGCTTTGGCTGCCAAATGGGCGATCCACGAGTCTGTGGTCACTGTCACTTCCACGGTCCACGTATCTGCTACATCACTAGCCGCCTCAGTCCCCGTCTCTCCGCTCCGGTCACGGAGAAGGATGTACTCGCAATTTAAGATGGGGAAACCTCCCGACACCGTGCACAGCTCTCACACCGCAAAGCCAACTCAGACTCTCGTGGCAAACACTGACGTCATTGACCTGCGCCTGCTGGCGACTCAGTCGAACTAAACGGTCAGTGAATATGTTAAAGCCACAGTCATACCGTCTAGCGCTGAGCTGGAAAGTGTATTCGGAGCTGGATAAATATTACAACTATCTCATCCTATGCGTTTCGTAAGATTCACTTCTTTAGGGATAAATTATCAGATGTTCACAATTTACTTAAATACCCCTGTATTGTCTATGATAGGGTAATACTGATAGATGGGCGTATAACTTTAGCCAATCAATGACATCATTAGTACCTTCAGCTGAGTCAACATAATTTATACAATATTTTAAAATCTCAATTTTACTTTAATATCATAAAAACTCAACATAAATATATGAACTACTGTACTCTAAAACAACTCTAAAAATGCCACACAGCTTATAGTTAAAGAAACAAACACTAGACCAACTATTTAATACAAAGTTAATTAATTATATTGATTATTTATAATCCTAATAGAGGTAAATGAGAATTTTAATCCTAATAGAGGTATGTTAGTATTTTATCTGGTAGTGTTAGGCCTTGCGAACAGGTGTCTGCCTTGTCGTGGCTCGCAAGCTTACAACGCTTTGGCCAAAGGGTTAAACTAAATGACCCTATTTCAAGAGAATATATAAGTATTTTACTGTGTATTTCTGTCATGTTGGATGTAGCATTGAGCTTCTCTGTCGTCTTTAGTTTTTAATATGGTTTATCACAATATTAGTTTTTAGTTGGAGTGTGTGTGCAACACTTACACACGACAGAGTTCGCTCTGGACATTCATGTATAATACATTTTATAAGCGTTTTTGTTGAGTAGAGAGTCAAAGACAGAAAAGAGTCGGCGTGGGTTAGATTTGTGCTTGTTGATTAGTGAAGAAAAGTAGGTTTGTTTAGCTTGAGAGAGGGCAGAGTTGAAACAGGATAGCATAAGTTTGTAGTGAAGGAAGTCTGCGAGAGTCTGAGATTTCCTCCAGAGGCAATCAGAGGAACACAAGTGGAGGAATGCAGCATGCATGTGTGGGAATTTAGCCAGGGTCTGGGGTTAAAAGGGCGAGGACGGCAGAGGGAGAGCGGGCATGTAGATCAAGAGAGGAGGATAAGGCAGAGTTGCAGTTCCTGACCAGGTTGTCAGAGTCTGAAGCAGAACTGAGAGAGGAGAGGGAGGAGCGTAAAGTGGACTCAAAGGCTGGTAGGTTAATAGAGCGCAGGTTTCAGCAGAAACGAGGGGGTGATGGAGAAGCGAGAGAGAGAAAATGAGATGAGGTGATGGTCAAAGGGAGGAAAGGGGGAAATGGAGAAATCAGAGAGAAAAGTTTTTAGTGAAAACCAGGTCTAGGTAGTGGCCATCCTTGTTGGTGCTGGCTGCAGTCCACTGTTTAAGGCCAAAAGAAGAGGTTAGAGAGAGAAAGCGGGCAGCCCAGGGGAGAGAGAGGGTCATCAATGTGGCAGTTAAAGTCTAATTATAATTTTTTGCTGTTGAACACACACATGCAAATGTTTCATCCTTCTTTTGAAATGTAATACTGTATTTTTGTTGGCTGTTGCAGAATAATTTTTAGGATTATAATAATAGCATGTTCTTGTATAGCGCTGCTAGTTTAACATAGCGCTTTACAGACATGGCTCCCTGTGGAGCTTACACAATCGATGTTTTGGTGCCTGAGGCACAGGGAGATAAAGTTACTTGCCCAAGGTCACAAGGAGCCAACACCAGGAATTGAACCAGGTTCCCCTAAACTCAGTGCCATTCATATTATATTCATGTTATATTCACAGTTCCTCTAATACTTCTAATGATGCCATTATTAATCAATTCTTTGTCCATTGTAGTACTGTAGTTGTAACTCCAACGTTCTAGCCTCAGGCAGTAAATAAGCATGAACAGACAATATGACAATTAAATGAACAAAGTGAAATGTATAAATGGCCAGACTTAAATTCCTGAAAACATTGACTGCTTCAGTAAACAGTTTAAAGCAGATAAGGAGGTTTTATCATCCATTACCTGTTTGTGCAGAATAACCACTTTAATTAACCTGACAATTTGTTGAATTGACCTGGTTCTTGGCATCACAAATAGGTTTGACTACATGCCTGCCTTTAAAGTGGCAGTGTAACTAGCAGCACAGACTGTAGTTGTAAGAAAGTGAAATATTTCAGCCATGTAAAAAGTATTTTTAGTGTCTCTCTTTTTCCAGACTAGACACCGACAGCCAATCAACAACCAGCATTTAATTTGTTTCATAATATAGGATGTGTTTTATAGTGTTACAAATACACAGAGGTCTAATTGAGAAAAGCATAAGGCCTCTGACTTGGTGCCGCAGACCGTACGGAGCTGAGCAAACAGACTGCCTTAAGGCAGTTTTATGTTGCTTGGAGATGAGGAGGAGCGCAGGAAAGTGTGGTAATATATGTAAGAAAAAAATAACATATATATAGTGCAGATTGTAATACACTGTGCAGATGGATAGAATCTATAAAATAGAACTCACAAAAATCGCAGAAAATATCACATGTCAGAGATCCTTCTCTCTCTGACTGGAGCCCTTTAGACAGTAATTGCCGGGATGTCCCTCAGTGCACGGGTATGCAAGAATAAAGAAAAAGCCACAATAGTGCATACTATTCCAACATTGTATATTTCACACAATTAACAAGAGTATATCACACTCACATTTGCCATGTCAAAACATCCCTTTATTTTTGTATTGCCTTAAGGCAGTGTTCGCGTCCATGCGGAGTGCATGCGCGGAAGCTGATTTTTCAGTGCGATAGACTGATGACGTGAGCGGTTCGCCCAATGAGGGCGAACCAGCTCCGTGATGTCACTTGAAACGCCCTCTCTCCAAACCCCTCATCCCCCCACGGCCCATCTAGCATGGCCCATCTAGCATGGCCAGGGAAAGCATCTGCTTTCCCTCAGCCTCCGCATGGGAGAAGGCACCATGTACACAGCATTACACAGAACGTACTTACTAAACATACTGGGTTTGCTCTGATCTGGCTAATAGTTCATATCTAAGTGCAGGGACTGGCTGGCAAAATTTAGCCCAGGGGTCAAGTCCAAAACACTGTCCCAAGAACCAGGGCGGCCCACACTAGACACGCACCATATACATGCATCACACACAGATCCACATACCCTACGGCTAGGGTTGCCAGGTGTCCGGTATTGAACCGGACAGGCCGGTATTTGGTTCCCCTGTCCGGTAAAATATGAGAGATAATACCGGACATGGGATAGAGCAGGGCTTCTGCTGCTAGGGGGCTGGCAGCTTCTGATTGGCTGAATTCCACAGCAGAAACCAATCAGGAGGTGGCAGGAGCGTGGGTGGTGGGGTCAAAGAGCGGAGGAAAAGCATGCAGGTGTGTGTGTGTGTGTGTGTGTGTGTGTGTGTGTGTGTGTGTGTGTGTGTGTGTGTGTGTGTGTGTGGGAGGGGGTGAAAGGACATGCGGGGCGTAGGAGGGTGAGGATGAGGAGGGGTGCAACAATCTTGGAATTTGTGGGAGGAGCAGTAAGATCAGTATTGCTCGCCATGTACAGTATGACTGCAGGTCAGTGACCAATGATCTGACCATTACGTCATTTGTTCTAAATTTCACTCCAAGCATGCATCAATTTGCACTATTTCATATTCTATTTCCTAAAAAAATCCTCGGAAGGGCACTACCTCCCAAGAGTCCTCCCCAGATTTTTTTACGAAATAGAATATAAATTGGTGCAAATTGGTGAATACTTGGAGTGAAATTTAGAAAAAAATGACATAACATTCTTCCTCACTGATTGTCGCGCGCGTCGCACCTTTCACCATTGTATCCAGTATTTTTGGACAAGCCACCTGGCAACCCTATTTACGGCCCAAAATGTTCAAATTTGTCCAGGATGGGGGGCAATTAGGATTCCACATGTTGCAGGGAGACCCAACGCTTGTGATAAACAAAAGATCCACTGCATCGTTTATCTGTCAAAATATTGTTCTTAATGCTTAAACCTCATTCACAATCAACATTACTCGTTGCCAATGTATCGACAGCGAGTATTCGTTTAAAAACAAAATCTATTTCAATTATTTTATGCTGCACAATGTTTATATTCCACAAATCCCAAATGTGCTTCATGACAATTTACTCTTAAAGTATTAGTGCAATCATTTTGGTTTCTCCAAATTGTGGATTTTCACAGTTTGCCGTATTTCAGGATACAAAACAGATACATTCTCAATCAGGTTCTGATAATCATTTCATTGCTTTCTGCTGTACTTCTATTACCTTTGTTAGCAATGGTGGTGCATTATTTGTTCCTCATTGTTCCAAATTTCTGTGTGGGCAATTCTGTATTATGTGGAAATATTGGTCCTTGGGAAGCATTCATGTTTAACCCTTTTGCTATCAGATTGGCCTGCAAAGCCCTGTCTGATATGAAAGATTAGACTGTAAGCTCTGTAGGACAGATTCTCCTGTCTGCAGTTTTTTTCCCAGTAAAGAAATGCAATATTTGCATTTGCTAGTCTCCTGCTCTCGCTGTGTTGGGGCCTTGCAGTTGTTGTTTGTTGCCTTGTTCTCATTATTGAATTTATACCGTATCCTTTGCCAAAACTGCCTTAGGGTGCTTTATGGGAAGCAAAGAAATATAATCATCTCCTCTTTTTACAGGGGTTAACAATTTGAAACATATTGCCCACATTCTATAGCCCACAGGAAGGTCGTTGGCAGACTCTTAAAGCTGCAGACCAGGCAATATCCTACATGTGTTTTTTTTTTTTAATCCGTTCTGTACTATGAGAAAATACTTGTAGCGTATTTTTTTTAAACCCACTCTGAATGACGACATTTTTAATGTGTAATAATGTAACAAGCCTTTTTTGTTTCTATAGCAACCATTTACAAAGTCACAGATACTGAGTCAATATTCCTCTGCAGCCATTTAGTGAACCCCCAAGCTTGAATCTTCGCTGATTGATCGGCAATTTAGCTAATTACTTATCATTGTGTGGATTATATTGATGAACATATAGGGGGAAAAAAAGTGCAACTTGGACTGCTGCTTTAAATTACTTACAGTATTCTCAATCTGGCAAATCTCCAGTGAGAAAATCTGCAGATACAGTACAGTAGATGCTAAGAAAAGCCCCAATTTAAGCATCTAAAGTCAAACTATTTTTCAATGTAGCCACAGGTGTGGCGAATGAGAAGTGAAAATCGCCACACCATGTAAAAATTGAGATATTATGTTACTCAATTGAACATTTAAAACAGCACACACTGTTCGTCTGTTTCACTCACCTCAGCACTATCACCTGCTGCTGGTTCACTCACCTCAGCACTGTCACCTGCTGCTGGCTCACTTTGTTGATGCATTGAGAAAGTGGAAACCAGCACACGTCATCAGGAAAAAGTTTATTTTTCAAAGTGTGGCAAACTCAAATTCGCCACGCTTTCATTGCCAATTTGCCATGTGTGGCGAATGGCGACAGGGGTGCCCACCTCAGATCTAAAGCCTATGAACTGAGGGAGAGCACTTCCTGGGTGATTTTCATTTTGTGCTAGGATTATGAATATGCCTAGACACCATACAGACTTCATATGAAAGGCTATCAGATGTTTTGTGACTACTTCCTCATTAAACTAAAAATGGCAGGTTCCAGCTAACATGGAAATGTGCAGGTTCGTCTATCGGCAAAAAAGATTTATTTTAGTAAAGGATGAGCTTTCTATAGGCGTCAGTGATGCTACTACAGAAGCGTATGCTATTGTCACATTCCGGGTCTTGTTACAGAGGGCACTTCTGAAATCTAGAACTGGTTGGGAAAGTGTAAAAGTCTACTAGAGTAAACAGCTAATTGAAGGTCGCCAGCAAGGGTGGTGTATTGATTCTTTGGTCCTGACAAGGAATGCAGGGAGAAATATAAGACCTAATTGATCATTTTTATCCTTGAAGAAGGTAGGCTAGGCATATCTTTGCCGAGTTAGCTCATTCTTGGAAAATGCAATCACTTAGAAGTATACGATTTGCAATAAGTCATTATGTGGTGAAAAGAAAAGTACGCAGGTCTTTTAGTAGCTCTACATGCAGAGGTCGCATTCACGCATGTAGAAAGCATCATAAATGCCTATAACATGCCAGACACCTTATTATTTTTTACCCTGGATTGAAGCAGGGTAAAAAAAACCTCTAATTTCAGCTCCGGGAACCCCCTGCTTCTGGGGATACCTCCATAGGAGGTGTCGTTAGACGCTCGGCTACCAGGGTTCGTGTTATGGCGGCACTTCAAAGCTCCCGTGCGCTGCAGACCTATAGGAAGCCGTGACAACATCTGGTTCGGCTTCTATCGACCCAGGTGATGCGGGAGCTTTAAACTTTAAAGTCCTGGTAGCTGAGCAATGTGGCGACCGGCACCTACAACGGAGGTAGGTATCACCAGAAGCAGGGGTTCCCTGGAGCTGAAATCAATGTGAGGTTAACAAAAAAGTGTTTGGTTTGCTCCTTTAAATTAGCCCCAAACCGTGCACGTATTTGTATGCATAAAACTAATTTATGTGGCGAACAGAGACAGCGCATGCAGCTTTTCACCATTCTGCTCTCTGAGATCGCACTCTATAGCAGTGAGTAGCTCTGTGGAGCGTGCACTATGAGAGTGACTGGCAGCTCTGCCTGACTGGGGGACGAGGGGGCTGCAGAAGTGCAGTCTGCTTTTCTGTGGAGCTTGTGTGTATGTATGTATGTGTAACCCCCTCCTAAAGGGTTACTACCAGGTTAGTATATGCTGTGCCCACCCTCTGTTACCATGGGGATTCTATGTAACCCAAGTGATTCAGAACGGCACTAAAAACACAGTGTATATAATAAGTGATAATAATAAATGAAATTAGGTGTAAGGTGAAATAGAAAAATTCTCAGAGGAAATTGTACAGATTCCCTAAAGCGACAGTGTACATCCAGAGTATGAAGGGAGCAATAAGCCAGGAACACCCCAAAACAGAAAAGAAATATATAGTGGTGCAGTAAAATCACATGAGGAATGATGATGGTAGAACAAAACTTGGCTCGTGCACATTGCCTACTTACAAGAAGTAAGTAAAAAATCAGCATGTAACGGGGAACACGGCAAGCAGGAACTCAGGAGGGCTCTCACTCGGGAGGAAACACAGCCTTAAAGCCTGTCCTGTTCCCCACAACAGCGGTGTGCAAACTGGGGGGGGGGGGTGCTAGATTTTTTTGGGGGGGTAGGGGGGCGCAGGTGGTTGCAGAGGTCCCGCACTCTTCCCCAAAGCATTCAAATTAAATGTCGGGGGACCGCGCAAGGCTTCTGCAACTACACTTGCCATGGTTCAGAAGCTTGGTGTCAGGCGTCGGTATGGCAACGCGGTGTCATGTGACGTCGTGGTTGCCATAGTAACATGACGTCAAATGCCGCCGTGGGTCATGTGATGTGACATGACCCCGCCGCACTAGGGAAGGTGGGGGGGGCACTCTAACTGAGAGCAGGCAGGGGGGCGCCGTGAATGAAGTTTGCTCACCCCTGCCCCAGAACATCGCGGAATCTCAGCATCCACACCACCGGTAGCAAGGGCCAAATCTCCCAGGGAGGGGTGGGAGGGGAGGAAGCAGCGCTACAGTTAGGTTCTTAAATTAAAATGGTACGTTTGTAACCTCCGACATGCCCCTCAGCCATGTGGTAAGCCACAGAAACACTAACATTGAAAAGTAAATCTCCTCCCCCAGGAGGAAAATCTCTTGTGCTATTTGCTGACTTTTATGGCTGATAACGGTGATAAGATGACACAGGTCCCTCTAACAGTCTATAAAAGAACAGTTCAGGTAATTTTCTGTCTCTGTTATTTGTAAGAGGACAGAGGTGCTTATTCTATAAACATTGATAGTGCAGATCTGGGGCAGGGTTGGCAGATGGCTTCTCCAAAAATACTGGACACAATGGTGAAAGGTGCAACTTGCTCGAGAGACACACACACACACACACACACACACACCCCTCTCTCTCTCTCTGCTCCATGCTTTTACCTCCTCCTCGGCTTCAACCCCAGGCTCCTGACCCCTCCCCCTGATTGGCTGCTGCTGGGTAATGCAGCCAATCAGGATGAAGGAAGCTGACCCGACTCCTAGCAACAGCCCTGGTCTGCGAAATCCCGGGGCCCCTCAAGCCGGTCAGGTCATGATGTCGAAAAAGGTAATATTGGTATACACGTCCAGAATTACCTCATTATTTACTGGACAGAGGGGTAGGGTGACCAGATTTTGAAAATGAAAAACCGGGACACATTTTTTTTTTTTACATAACAGTTTATTTATTGTAGTACACTTATACTTTACTACCATTAGTCCTTGTTACGTGCGTGTGTGCGCGTGCGTCGGATGACCTCACTAATCGAACAAAAAAAAAAGCCAGATGTGAATGATTCTAAACCCATTAACCAGTGTCAGGACGCCCCCTCTTCACAATTTCTAAAGCAGCAATCCCGCCTGGGATGTTACCTGATCCGCAGTCCCTCAAGGTACTATACTGGAGGGGAGGTGTTCCCTACCTGTCTTCCGATGTCTCCCGCGTGAAACTTGAGTCAGATCTGGAAGAAAACAGGATAGGTTACTTCGGTGTAGGTATACGGCAGTTAAGATAAGACATAGAGGGTGAGGGAGACGGTGAGGGTGAGGGAGACGGTGAGGGTGAGGGAGACGGTGAGGGAGACGGTGAGGGTGAGGGAGACGGTGAGGGAGACGGTGAGGGTGAGGGAGACGGTGAGGGTGAGGGAGACGGTGAGGGTGATACACACCTATACACGCTGTCACAAACACACACATATGCTGATACAAACACACACACAAACACAAATACACACACTGATACACACACTGATACACACACTGATACACACACTGATACACACACTGATACACACACTGATACACACACTGATACACACACTGATACACACACTGATACACACACACACTGATACACACACACACACCAACTGATACACACACACACCTATACACACACACACACACCTATACACACACACACACACACACAGACACACACACACACACACACAGACACACACACACACACACACACACACCTATACACGCTGATACAAACACACACATATGCTGATACAAACACACACACACACAGATACACACACACACACACACACACACCCTGCCTCCCCCTGCACCGCCCCCCAGCGACGGAAGTCACTGCTAGCCAAGCCCGTGGACGGGACGGGGGGAGAACCCGCCCGCCAGACCTGGCTCCGCTCTCTCCCACCTATTGGGGATAAGGCCGCGCGCCTGGACAGAAGCAGGGAGTTCCCCAACAGCAACCGCGCACTGTCCCCATGCGCACGCGAGGGAGGGAAAGTTCGCACGCCTCCAGCCATCCACGCTCCCACCAACCCTGCTCCCCCCGCGCCTACCTCTCTACCTCGGGCAGCAGCCACAGGGAACAGAGGCAGAAGGGAGAAAAGCGCCAAACAGCCAACGGCTGTCCGCGCGGGCCGCGGGGATCGTGTGAGGAAGCGGAGAAAGCCCCGCCCCCGGCATCCTCCAGCCAATCACCTGCAGCCCAGCATATTAGAAGCCCAACCCCCTGAAATTCAAAAAAATACTCACCAGCTGGGCTGCCGCATCCTCGCCGTCGCCGCGCACAGCCACCGCATCTACAGTACAACACAAACGGGACCAGGGAGAAAATCCGGGACATTTCCGGTACACACAGAAAACCGGTACAGCTCTCGAAAAACCGGGACTGTACCGGCAAAAGGGGGACGGGTGGTCACCCTAACAGAGGGTCCAAAATACAGGACAGTCCGGTTCAATACTGAACACCTGGCAACCCTAATTGTGGTGCTCCTCTGCGGAAAGCCCTGTTGTAGACAGACATTGCTTGTTCTGCAATATCGCAGTTTAGAGAGATGATTGGGGCAATTCATTAAACTGCAATAGTGCTGATCGGGGCACTATCGCATGGAAAATCACATTGATTTCAATTGCAGTTTCAGTGCAATAGTGTCTAGATATGAATAAGCGCCCTATATCTTATTACATGTAATATTTACTAGTGCACACCATCCTCCTTTCATGTGAATATGTTGAAGAAAATGTGGGGGAAGAAGGGTGGTTAACTTGGTACTGGATTTAGTTTTTTAGCACTGTATCTATGGAACTGAAACGTAGAATTGTCTAGTGTTAATAACCAAGAAAAGTGGGTTTGAATCATTTTTTTGTTAAGCAACCCTAGAATTACATTGCCAACCCTTCCCCCTCCCTATCCGCTGTCTCTCTGTTCCCCCTCATATCCCTGTTCCTCCTCCCCATCATCCTCCCTCCTCTGTCCCTCTTCACCTCTTGCACTCCCCCTCTCTCTTCCTCTCTTATACTCCTGCCCCTGTTACACTCTTACACTCTTTACCTCTTACACCCCCTGCATCTCTTCCCTGCCTCCCTCTGTCTTCCACTCTTGCACTCCCCCCTTCTCTCTTCCACTCCCCCTTCTCTCTTCTACTCTTGCGCTGTCTCGCTCTCCTTCCTCCTCCTCCTCCCTCCTATACACACACACACTTACCTTGGAGTGAGGAGGCCTCCCGTTTTGCGCCGGTCCACATCTCCCTGTGAATGCTGGGAAACCATTGCTGCTGGGGAGTTGACGCCAGGCCCAGGACAGTCGGGACCGTTGTCTCAGCTCTCTTAACTACATCCCCCATTGGTCTCGCAGTACCCAAATTACTGACCTAGAATAAAGCAGCAATATATCTTGCCCCTGAAAAAATACCTGCTTTATAAAATATTTTCTCCATCTTACGAAGCATTAAAAATAAAAACATTGCATTAAAAGAGCACTTCAAGCAACAGTATGGTTTAAAAAAAAAATGGACTAAAAATGTTTTAATAGGTTTGAAGCAGAAATGAACCGCAATGATTTCAGCTCTGGGGACCCTCTGCTTCCCAACATAGTTACCTCCATAGGTGCTGCCGTTTGGAGCCCCAGCTGAGTTCACAATATGGCGGTTTAAAATTCCTGCATCCTGGGGGCCAATAGGAAGCCGCCACGTCATCCCTTGTCTTCCTATTGGCCCACGTGCCGTGGGAGCTTTAAACTGCATAGAGATAGTGGCTGCACCTATGGACATAAGTATCTCCGGAAGCAGGGGGGTCCCCGGAGCTGAAGTCAACTTCAAACCTATTAAAAAAAAACATACGGTGACTTGGAGAGCTCCTTTAAAGGGCAAGAGGAGGTCTTTTAAAGTAAAGTTGCCACCGAGCAGGTGGAGACTCGGCTTTTGTTCATTGTTCAGCACCATTGGACGAAGCACGGTCACTGAATGTGTCCGTAGAGTGGCTAGCGATTCACAGCCAATCTATAACACTCCTGAGGACAAATTGAGAACCAGCAAGTACTGTAGTTCAACTTGAAAGCGTCACATTATTGAATTGGTTATCTGCAAAGAAATGGAAAGGTTTCTGTTAAACTTGAAGAGTTATTAGGATATGTTCACCACTTCACTTTTGTTTTCTTCTGCAGTAGCCTTGCATAATGTTTTGTTTTTTTTTTTAAACTGGTTATTTATACAAGGTTTGTGAAAAAGAGTAAAAAGAAATAGGAAGATAAAGAAAATACAATGAAGTGTAGTCAGCGGCGGATTTAGAAATGCGCTGCCCCCATGCACTTACATATGCCGGCCACCTCCTTTCTGCCGCTCTCCTCCTTCCGATTCGCAGCGCCAAATGACCCTGCGGACGTCACCAAAGTGATGTCACACTGCGTCTCATTGCAATGGTAACGCGACATCGTGACGTCATTTGACGCTGTGACCATCATGTTGCCATGGCAATGAGACGTTGTGTGATGCCACGTTGGTGACGCCCGCGGCGTCATTTGACGCTATGAATCGGAAGGAGGAGATCGGCAGAAAGAGGAGACGGCAAGGAGGCGCCCGGCATATGCAAGTGACTTTCCGTAAAACCCGATAGGCCCGAGAGCGCAGCAAATCTATATGGCGGTCGACATTTTTGTCGCCCGGGCCTAATGGGAAATCTGCCACTGAGTGTAGTTAGCATCTTGAGTTGAGAAATGCTTGTGAGACTGCAGATTTGGGAATTCCGTTACAAAGGATAGACGGCATATGGTACAGTGTTAGGCTGCATTAAAAATAGAATACAAGTAAGGTAGAAGTGATCTTTAAGAACAATGGGGGAAATTATGGAAAGTGCAAATTCCACTTTAAATTTAAAGATGGTAATTACCAACCCCAGTGATAAGTGACAAAATTATACATATGAAAAAATAGGTCACAGTAATTTTTCGCAGCTGCACTTCCCCCTATGGTTATAACAAGAAACAAAGAAGTCCAGAGCAACATGCAATGTGACAAAAATACACAGTGAAATACCTACATGTCTCTTGAAAAGGGGTAATTTAGTTAACCCCTTGGCCAAAGCGTATAATCTTGTGAGCCACATCAAGGCATGAGCATAACATCGCAGGTCCTAACACTAACTGATTAAAATTCTTATTTACATCTATAATTAAAGGAAGAATGATCCTAGCATTGAACCTGTCACAACCAGCTGCATGAAAAGAAAACCTACTTACTTGGAAAGTGGGGAGTGGTGAGCTTAAAGCCTGGGAGAGAGGAGCCACTAACCTCCAAAACAGCTGAGACCAGCTGGACAAAGTTAATAAATACACAGATACCCAGCAAGCTCTAAGAAACCCCCCAAAATTACGACGACATATATATATATATATATATATATATATATATATATATATATATATATATATATATATATATAGCAAAAGCAAAATAGTATAGTACTGTTTTTAATGTTAAAAACACAAAGTATTCCACTTACATAAGTGCCTTTGTTTGAGAGCATTCAGACCACACTGGGTCACAGGGTCAGACAAAGTATTCACAGCAAACAGCATCCGCTCCACGCCCATCACAGCAGGTACTGGGCTGATTAAAGTTGTCCTCCACTCCAGATGTCATCTAGTACTATACTATTTTGCTTTTCCCCTCTTTTTGTATATGGAATTTCCCCCTCTCTATGTGGATCTGGAGTACCTGTCGGGAGACATAAGTTGGTAACTTTGAATAACCACAACGCTCTGATTTCACGTTGAACACGTGAGTGCCAATTTTATAGAATTTCCAGCATTGAAGCTAATTTGCTGAAGTAGACAATATTGCACTATTTGGTGTTTTTACTCTTTATGTGATTTGCGCACCTGTTTCTCCTTCGTTTACCAAAGCGTTTAAGCCTGCGAGCTACATCAAGGCATGACCAATTCGCAGGTTCTTGCTATATACATTTAGCCATGCCCAGTAGCACTCCTTTTCACACACACACACACACACACACACACACACACACACACACACACACACACACACACACACACACACATATATATATATATATATATATATATATATTTATTTATTTTGTGGTAATTTTGGGGGGATTCTTAGAGCATGCAGGGTATCTGTGTGTTTACCCCCTATGGTTACCTAGGATTATTTGCGCTCCGTATCCTGTGTCTATTACGTATGAGAAGTGATCTTTAGTTTCTTTTAATAGTGAACTAGTGGTTAAAAAGAGTGCAAGCTTTTAGGTCTACTGCAGTCCATTCTATAGAAACATGTAAGAATGGCCTGAAGAATGGATCTGCGTGGTCCTGAAAGCTTGCACTGTTTTTACCCTCTAGTTGGCCATTAAAGGTATTCACTTATACCTTACTTTTGTTCTGAAAAATAAGGATAAAATCTCACTGTCGCCAGCAATGCAAATTGTCCAAGATTACATACAGGCATACCCCGCATTAACGTACGCAATGGGACCGGAGCATGTATGTAAAGCGAAAATGTACTTAAAGTGAAGCACTACCTTTTTTCCCACTTATCGATGCATGTACTGTACGGCAATCATCATATACGTGCATAACTGATGTAAATAATGCATGTGTAACAGGCTCTATATTCTCCCCGCTTGCGCACAGCTTCGGTACACGTAGGGAGCCGGTATTGCTGTTCAGGACGTACTGACAGGCGCATGCGTGAGCTGCCGTTTGCCTATTGGGCGATATGTCCTTACTCGCGAGTGTACTTAAAGTGAGTGTCCTTAAAGCGGGGTATGCCTGTATTCAACATTTCATACCCCTCTGATAATGACCATAACATTCGTTGTAAATATGACTCCATTTGACCTATCTAGTTGTTGCCTGTTTTTGGCAATGTGCCATTTGGAAGGTTTGCTGTATTTTCCAGTTGCTCATCATTAGTTTGTACCTTAAATCAGCGGAGCGCAAACTGGGGGGCACGAGACGACTGCGGGGGGTGCAGGGTTTACAGAGGCCCCATGCGCTTCCCAAAGGTACTTAAATTAAGTGCCGGCGAAGCGGCGACGGCCTCTGTAAACCTCACTTACCTTGGCACCGGTGGCTTCAAATGACGCCGCAAGGTCATGTGATGTCACGTTGCCAGCAATGTGACGCCGAGGTATGGGGAGGGGGGGGCAGAGAGAGGGGAATTGCCGGTAGGGGGGTGCAGGTAAAGTTTGCGCTCCCCTGCCTTAAATTACTGTATTTTTTTCCGTCTGAAAACATTTGTTATTTTTTAGGTGAAAATATTGAAGGCCTGAGAGAGAACGATTATCTCCTGATTCACTCGTGCCGGCAGTGGACAACAATCACAGCTCACAGTTTGGAAGAGGGACACTATGTCATTGGCCCAAAGATTGAGATTCCTGTGCATTATGGAGGTATGTTTCGATTGATTGACTTGCCGTATATTTCTATGTTTGATATTATTAATACAGTTGTGTTCTTTACGCATCAACCCTTTCCCGGTGACACTGGCAGTAATGCCAATGGGAAAGGGTGTCAGTGCAGTGTAGAAAGCCACCCTGGACATTCGCAGCTGGCAAACGTCCTGAAATCCATTCCGCCAAGAACTGCCAAATACCGAAATCTTACTCCTAGAGCAACACTAACTCCAACCTTCACAATAACATAGGCACCTTTTTTTCTTAAATATTTGTATTGGGTAAACATAAGATACACAACATCTCAGAACATTGATTGAATACAGAACTCCGTTGTTTTTCCAGTAAATATAGAGTAAGAAAAACAAAGAATAATATTAAATAACACCTGATCAACATCCTAGTTTCATTTGTTAACACTACAATAGGTGTATTGATTTCTCTATAGATGGTAAGAGAGCATCCAGTGTTATCCAATAATTGTCCTACAGGAAGGACAAAGAAAAAGTGAAAGAGCAAGAGAAATAGAGGGGGAGGCGGAGGGTGGGGGGGGGGGGGGTAAGGGGCAGTGATCCCCCTTGTTCACCCATGGTCATAGCTAATCTCAATTTTATATCAGTTCCGATAATCGACCCAGCCATGGGTCCCACGTTTTATAAAATTTGTCGGTTTACTGCTTCAAGAAGGCTGTCAATTTCTCCATCAGCATCACCCCATTTATCCTTTTCTCAACAGTTTGTCAAGAGGGGTGGGCTATCTTCTTCCAAGAGGCCGCCACAGCACATCTAGCTGCCGTCAAAATAAATGATATCAGCCTTCTTATTGGGTGACCAATCTTCAATTGGTTTAGCTAACAGAAATATCAGTGAATCCATAAGAATGGACACATCTGTTATTTCTGTAATAATAGTTTGGACAGTAATCCAATATTTCTGTATCGCCAGGCAAGTCCACCAAATATGGACCATATCGCCTCTCTGCCCGAAGCCCCTCCACCACAGATCAGGCACCAGAGGGTAGATTTGTTTCAGCCGACTTGGGGTGAGGAACCAGTAGAATAGAGTTTTGTATATATTTTCTTTAATGGTTGTGCATATGGAAGTTTTTGCAGCAAACTCCCATATATCCTCCCAGTCATCCCTGTCAATTTCAATATTTAAATCTGCCACCCATTTGAGCATATAGTCATGGTCAGGTGAATTGACTGAGGCCTCCAATCCTGCGTACTGTATATTCTAGTTATCAAGCCTTTTTGATAACTACCTCTCCTACATAAAGCTTCAAAACTTGTCAGGGAGGTGAATTTTCATTTTGGAGAATTTTTTTGTAGAAAGTGCCTAATCTGAAGATATTTAAACATATTAAGGTCTGGTGCCTGGTTCGGAGCTCTTTGAAACTAGACAGTTTCTCATTATGCAAAAAAGCCTTTTGTGACACCTAGTACATACGCCTCATTATGTGGATACATGATTTGATAAAACCAAGCTGAGGATTCCCTTTGACATTCATGAAATGACTTGTTAACTTCTGTGTTTTATCTTTGACGTCACATAGCAAGCACTTGCATGTACAGTGATAAATTATTGTATGGTCAGTGAATGATTCTCTTGGGATAATTGGTCCACCAGCAAATGCATGAAACAGAATAAAATACCTTTCATCAGGGGGCCAACTCCTGTCCTCAAGGGCCACCAACAGCTCAGGTTTTAAGGATATCCCAGCTTCAGCAAGACTGAGCCACTTGTGCTGAAGCAGGAATATTCTTAAAACCTGACCTGTTGGCCCTTGAGGTCTGGAGTTACCCACAACTGACTTACACAGTTACCCACATTCGGGAGTTTATCTGTTGAATGACCGGTCAGAATTAAACCACTTTTATTTGTTATTCTCTACATTCAGATGACAGTTCTGCTTGCTGACAAGGTTCACTTTTGCAATGTGTCCTTGGAAATGAGCCTTTGTATGAGTGCATTTACAATAACATCTTTGCCTGCGTTGGCATGTTAAGGAAACCAGAAAATACATGAATAATAAACAGCCTTTATGTGAATAAGCAGCTGATTTTTCTTAAGTATATTGAAGTAATTTGATAGCGCTGCAGTAAAAATAAGGGGACATGCAGAAAACCGATTTGTGGTACTTCAACCACATGCGTTCAGAGCTTTTGCCATGTATAAAGTCATACTTGCTCAAATGTACTCTCTGCCACTTTTAAATACTGATTTTATGCATCTGTGGCATCAATCTGTTCTGTTTCAAAGCTGAAACAGCTGTGGGTTGATCTGAGTGGGTTGTGGAAACTTGTTAAGACTGGTTTGATTAGTTAATGTTGCTTAATAATGTAGGTGTTCATTGCTCGTCTGCATCCTGTTATTAAACAGGATGGTATTGCTTAAATATAATACTTACTATGTTTTTCCAGTCGGTCTTTTTCTTACGCAAGATATTTCGAACAGATGGGAAAAATTGCCTACGCAAAAATGAAGAAATAGTTTTACTAACAGCAGTATATATTTTTTTTTTGTGTATACACTGCGTTGGTGAGCAGTACTGTACAAAGTGGGCTCAGATATACTGCTGTGACCTTACTTATGATCTTTCCTGGAGGTTGCTGGTAAATGTGGAAGTCCAATGGACGGCCAAACTGGACTGGTGGCAGCGATATGGGTAAACTGGGTGATGGTTGTCTTAGACCACTGGTAGGCAACATGATGCACTTCAAAAGGGCCGCATATTTACCCACGTGTGTATGGTGCACAGGCAGAATGGACGTGGCAGCCGCTGGTTGGAGCGTCTCACCCATTCCGGTCAGCTGCTTAATGCTGGCACTCTGATGAACACTGTCCTGCTCCTCGTACACTGATGACTAGGAAAGGGCACTTGAGGGGAGCGGGGCAGCACCGTGTTTATCAGCGCACTTTTATTAACTGCTGAGGGAGTGGGAAGAAGCTACGATCCACCGCAGCATCTCCACTCCCTAAGTAGAGGAAGAGTTGGCTGCTGGTGCAGTCAATGGTTGGGGGCTCCATGCGGCCCCCGTGCTACCTATTGCCCACCCATATCTTAGACAAATATAACTATTTATAATCATTTTGTTCGTCAGATCATTTTTTTGGTTTACAGTTATTATGAATGAGGGTGTAGAGAAATGGGTTTTAAGTGTTCCACCTCAATAATGCAGTAATACATTTTTATTTTGGCCCTCTCCCTATTAAGCACTGTGTAGTGAAGGATATAAAATATGGAAATAAATTGGTCAAATTTGCGGGTAGTGCTACACACCCTTAACCTTCCGTTGTAGTGTTTATACTCTTCCAAGACCATGATTAAAAAAATCATTGTTCTTGTCAGTTATGTTCAATAGTTTTTTTTTTTTTTAATTCAAAAATACATCAGTTACTGTACCAATGCTGAACCCCTTCAATATTGCAAGTGCCATTGACATACAGTACTATATTGCATGTCCTGTAAGTACTGAAGAGATTAATGTTGTGCTGTACTTGTAAACCCTAGTATACTTTTCATTCTGAGGGTGGTCACAATCTTTCTTTCTACCCCACCCTGCTTGATACGTATTACATGTTTCTGCATAGTCGGACATTCATTCTTTAGAACAATACAGGGGGAATGCAATCATGCTTCAAATTATGTTATTTGTTTAGTTCCCAAAGGAGAATGGCGATATAGTGACGCATCCAAGATTGAATTAAACGTGCACAAAATCTTGTTGTAATTTTCCTTATCGTTGTTTTTTTTCCTACTTTATAGGCAAGCTCTGCACGTGTGTACTTTTTCCTTGCTGCCAGGGGTTTGTAAAGATAATTGTAATTAAATATGGATTCTTATGTATGTAGTTTATTGTATAGAAATATACTGTAACAGTACAACACATAGCAACACAGAACATAGTCATATTCGTACAAGACAATTCAAACTGGTAACAAATGCAGATTCTATATAAAAATAAATAAAAAAATGGTGTGATGTATGAAAACAATTTTGAAGCATAATCAACACAAGGAGGGTCATGTTCATCTTTTACCGTCGGTGCATGTACTGTATTTTGTTTTAATATGGTCTGCAGACCTAAAAATTATTTGGTGGAAAAACTTAATATGTGGCTAGTTAGCTCTTAAAACAACAATCCCCTCTGCTGAACGAAGAAGAAGAAAAAATGACACTATTGTGTGTTCCATGTGTTTTTAGTTTTACAGATGTGAAACATTCTGACGTCTGACTCTGCTCTGGGGATGTAATTGTAGAAAAATGTCCTCACTCTGAATTTGTAATGGTTGATCTCATTGCTGTAAATGAGGCAAATAAAGGTTGCCCTAGTAACTCCCCAAACCAGCAAAATAAAAGAATAAACCGGTACAACACAACTGAAGTTTCATTAAAAAAAATAAAGGAGCACACTTCCAGTGTATCTTTCTATTTTCGTTTCCTTTTAGGTGGATTACTGCTTTGAAAAGCCTTGTTAATTGTTTGGAACCAATTGCCAAGCTTGCTTTTTTTTTTTTAATCTTCCTTGAAACTGATTGATCTCGTATGTAACACATAATTGAGTAACTGTAATGAGAAACCCAGAGAACACTTTCTTTAGCGTCGTTCTCATTTAATTTATTTTTTTCACAATTCATTTTGTTTTGCTCTGCAATGCAATGTGGGAAACTGTTGCGGTCTACGGGGTTAAAATCTGTGCTTACAAAATAGATCCCCTCTCTGACTCCCTGCATATTGAATGTTTATATTTATGGTGTGGCCTGCCAGCCACACAAAGACCACCGTATAAAGAGTTGACCCAGGATTCAGTTTGGAATGCTCCCAAATCTTGCACTACCATGCAGTATGGCTCCTCCATCAGTGTTACCACTGCTCTCCCCCCCACCCCCCTTCCACTCTTCCAATTAAAGATAGCAAAATACTGGAACCACTGCTATGAGCACAACATTTTTCTTTTTTCTTCTATAGTGCTGACCGTTTATACAACACTGGGCATATAAGTTTTCAGGAACAATGAAACCCTGCCCTTGAGAGTTTCGAATCTACCTTAATCGGGTGTGAGAAAAAGTGACTTGCCCAAGATCACACGAAAAGATTACACTGGGATTCAAACCGGGTTCACCAGCTTCAAAAGGCAATGTCGTTACTACAGAGCTACTGCTGCTGCCCATAAATCATTATTAAACATCACAGTGTTGTCAAGAACAGTGGATAGGACCGCACATAATCAACATGGCAAGTGTTTGTATGTTAAGGCTACATTATATAACATTTTATTGAAGGAGCAATATTCCAGAAACTGTTCATTTAGTATGAAAAACATGTCTAGTTTGAAGGTGAGGTGAAGCAAATGTTCAAATATTCCTCGCCTAATCCTGGAAGAAGGGACAAGACAAAATGGAGCATGCCTTCCTTCCAGAAAAAAGTGCAAAATGTGTAGCGCTATTCAAACTAAATTAATGTGAATATAGACACCCTAATAATGATAAAGGGTGATAGGAATAATAACGGGCTGCCAACTAAAAACACTAAATACCCAAATTCAGTGACAAAACAAACTAAAAACAATTTCTAGGGGCGTCCTGTGGTCTAAATAGAAGACATAATATAAAACGCTAACAATGTAATTAGCCTTAAATTGAACGTGCATAAATACAACCGTGTATTAATAACTGGATGCTGAAAACGTCCCAAGGTATCCGAGTATGCAGGTAACGGGAACCGACCGTAACTCGGCACATGTGAAAGACATTTTGCAGGCACAGGTCCCTGCCCCGTGGAGGGGAGCCTGGTTCAATTCCCGGTGTCGGCTCCTTCTGACCTTGAGCAAGTCACTTTATCTCCCTGTGTCCCAGGCACCAAAACCATAGATTGTAAGCTCCACGGGGCAGGGACTGTCTGCAAAATGTCTCTGTAAAGCGCTACGTAAAACTAGTAGTGCTATACAAGAACAAACTATTATTATCTTCTTATAGATATATTCTTATCTTCTTATGCTTTCTCTCTACCGCCTCGCGCTCTCCCTCCCCCCTCGTAATCCTCCCTCCCTCGTGCTCGCTCTACCCCCCCCCCCCGCGCTCGCTCTCCCCCCTCCCTCCGCGCTCGCCCGCCCTCCTCCCTCCGCGCTCGCCCCCCTCCCTCTGCGCTCGCTCGCCCCCTCCCTCTGCTCTCGCTCGCCTCCCTCCGCGCTCGCCCCCCTCCCTCTGCGCTCGCTCGCCCCCTCCCTCCGCGCTCGCGTGCCCCCTCCTACATTCGTAGGGGCCTAACATGGAAGTTAGGCCCAGCTTTTGGGCGGGTCAAGCTTCCAGCAGCTGCCAGCGGGTCCTCCGGATCCACCAGTCCAGGGACATTTATCCCAGCTCAAAAAGTTGAAACAGCCATCTCCGATTGGGTTTACTGCTATGCAGTGCTTTAACCCAGGCTGTGCTGAAAAGCTGTGTAATGCGGAAGGTATATGCTTACAGGAGTCAATGTTTAAATGTATTTGAAGCAAAAGGTGACACTGAAATTACAGTTGCATGCCATTTCCCAGATGCCCTTGCTGCAGTGGAAGCACTGTGTGCTAGGACAGGGGTGCACAAACCTGGGGGCGCATCCACCTGGGGGGGACACTAGATTTTCTTGGGGGTTGGCACGGCAGTTATAGGGGTCCCACACTCCCCCCCCCAGGCATTTAAATTTAATTCTTTAAAGGTTCAGGGGAGCGCCAGCATTCACGTCATCGTTATGTAAGAGAACAATAAAAGCAACATGGTGTGGTACAGTTTCAACCTGGTGTAATATTCTATAAGTGAAAAGTAATTCACTCACACTTTTCTCCTTTTCAATAAGGCAGTACAGAGATACTCCTCTCTCTGAACGGAGCAATGGATCAGGAAATCCACAAATGTAAACCCCATGTTTCTCCTCTCCTTCGTGGTAGATGTACCCAGGAAATAATAAGAGATGCTTATTGCGCAGTATATCTCAAATTATATTAGAGATTATAAAGAATAAAAGCATATAGATGTACACTCACATTTGATACATATTAGCAGTCATGGTACGAAATCCCGATCGTAAGTATAAGCTGTTCACCGGTACACGCTATTCGGCTCACTTCCGCGTCTTAGCTCTTGTCTGCGTCACTTCCGGCTACGTGGGGTTGAGGGCGGAAAGGCTGTGTTGGAGAATCTCTGGCTGCCAGGACTTCGCGTTACGAACTTGCATTGACTGAACACTCATTGAACGCGTTTCGTCGGTACGATTCCTGAAGAACGGGGTCACGTAACGTCATCTTACCATGGCAACGTGACCTCATTTGACAAGCAGACAAGGGGTCAAGCAGGGAGGGGGCGGGGGGCGTGCGAGGTGCCGAGGAGAGCAGGCAGGGATGCACACGGGGAAAAGTTTGCACACCCCTGTGCTAGGAGATAATGGAGATAAAGGTGAAAAGCAGAGCTGTAGACCTGTCTGAGACATGTAAACGTACACACAAGTGATATTTGTATTTGCTTGATGCTATGACAACGGCAGGTAGGCTATGGAGTAAAGAAAACTATTCACTGACCAACAAGCCCATATTTAGAGGCCCTTAAGAAATATTCTGTAATTAATTTCCAAAGAAACAAAAGTAGTAAAATATTTAATTTGAGTATGGTTAGGTTTATTCAACCTCTTCACTGCCAGAGGCCAGGAATGCACTGAGCATTGCGTTGTGTTTATCATTTAAAAAAAATCCCGTTAACAATGTATGCAGCCAGCTAGTAGATGGTCATATACTATCCTCTTTCTTTGAATATTATGAGTGAATTGCAATAGACAAGCACGCTCAATGACCCCTGCTGTGATGATGTCTGTCTGGTTTCTTGCTTTTCTATTTGGGCTGAAGTGCAGAAGTCATTAGAATGAATTGATTGTGGCATGTAGTCAGACAGGGTGCTCAAAGAATGACTGTATAGTCTCTCTCTCATGGGCCTGCAATCCCTCCTTGCCGGTTCTTACTTAGGAGGGTCACAGATAAGTGAGGTAGTGGCATAGATTGGTGTAGACTTTCATACCTCTTTGCCAGGGTGCTGGCATCCATGTCGGCTCGTTCGGCAAGCTGTTTTAGAAGGGTGCCAGGGACTTTGTGTGAAAGACACACAGTTTATTTTATTAAGGCAGGGTGCCTGGTAGCTTCCCAGGGAATTACACACGGCTTAAATCACCTTCCCTTGCCCACAGTTAGGCCTCGAACATGGTATGGCAGACCGTGCGAACACGTCCGCACGCTGAGCGAACAGACTGCCTTAAGGCAGTGTTCGCTTCCATGCGGCGTGTGGGCACACAGGAGGGGGTGCGCGTTGCGTGAGAAGTCAGTTAAACTAATTTTTCAATGAGACAGACACGTCACGTGATTGGTTCGCCCAGTGAGGGTGAACCAGCTCGTGACGTCACTGGGAACGCCCCCAGGAACACCCCCCACGGCCCATCTGGTATGGCCAGGGAAAGCACCCGCTTTCCCTCAGCACGCCTCCGCACGGGCTGCGGCACCATGTCCGCAGCCTTAGGCCTTGGCGCTCACCAGAGCCCTCCCCGCAACGGCGCCGGGCCCGCTGCGAGGGGGGGGCCGCAGCGCTCGCGCGAGAGCTACTCCTGCTCTCAATAGAATTGAGAGCAGGAACTCGCGTCGAGCGGCTAGGCACGCCCCCCGGCGGTTCAGCCAATGAGGGCGAACCTGCCGGGTGACGTCATGGCCGCGCCCCCGTCACTCCTCCGGCACGCCCCCCCCGGTCTCTGCTCCTGCAGTGAGCTGCAGACCGGGGAATCGCCGGAACGCGCAGCCGAAAGCGCGGGCGCGCATTAGAGCGCCGTGACCGGGGCCTTAGCCTTAAGGGGAACTGTGCTTCTGTAGCTTCAGTGATCTAGAGTCACTCCTAGGTACTTCACAACCCTGTGTATTTCTATCCAGGGGTTCCCATCAACCGATTTATCCTTACACTGACCTAGTAGTCTTCACTGTAACGCACCTGGGGTGCATATGCTAAAGGTGACTTTAGAGCAATTAGAGCAATTCTAGCTGTGACAGTCCAAGGAACCCTGGTTTAGAGATTCCTTGTCTTAAACTGTCACACATGTCCTCCTTGAAGGATAGATACCAGTTATGGCATTTTCATAAGAGATTATGGGCCCTTTCTAGTTTTGGGACACTCTTCCCGAACTGCAAAACAACAAAAGGTGAATGGACATTCTTCATTCAAGGGTACACATAAACACCATACACTTAACACAGTGAAACGCCTCTCCTCTGGTGTCCTCCAGGAGCCTGGGGTCTGGAAGCTTCTATACTGTAGCTCCTTTTATACCCCTGAGTGATGTCACTATCCTCCTCCTGTAACTGGGCAAGATACAGGCATCCGTACCCAATAGGATTTACCGTTAGCAGGTGCTAGTTCCAGCTTGTTCTGTAACTGAGGGGCTGGTCACCTGACAGGGACTACTCTGGCAACATAACTGCTTAACTAAAATATGGTGCATAAAATAAGATACAGTACATGAAATTAGTAACATCTAGCTGGGGCCTCTCCTAGACATTAACCTGTTAATGCCCTATTATCCCCTTCTATGAACAATAGTAATCTCACTGGGGGGAGGGTGCGGTGGAGGGTGGGGGGGGGAGGAGGGGAAGAGTTACAGGCCTAAAAATAAAAAGGAAAACTGCTTATCACAGGAAGAGACCTAGCAACAACTACTGTTCACAAAAAAAACCTGTGTTGTGTAAAAGTGGCATATGATTTATAGAGGCAGTGTGACTTATTGCGTATCGTCATGTTTTCAAGCAGGGATTTAGTCAAACCCAGTTAATTAGTCCAAATGAATGCTGAAATAATGAAGGTGTTTGAAAGGGCACAGTTTGTGTATTTAACATGGGATGCTGAAACTGAATTTACTTGTAGGACATGTTATTTAAAATGGATGGATTTATCCTGGGGATTTTTACTTCAAACCATCTCAACTAAAATAAAGGCTTATGCACTTACAATGGGGACAATATGAAATGTCAAAATACACAGCTAGACCAATGGCACACGTTTTTTTATGGAAACTTATGTTGCAAGGAGTGAGGTTCCATTGAAGTCTACATGGCTACGAATGCGTATATTTAACAAGACTGCCTTCCACTGAGAATAACACAAGGCAAATGTACTGTAGATTTAACAGGCATGAACTTCAGGCATGGGATATGCGTGTGAGGTGAATTTTTTCTATTGGTCAGATAAGAAGTTATTAAAGTGGAACACTAGAAAATGTAATAATTGTTTGCATTACAAGGGCTTTTACCATGCATTATATTTGTTTTTGTTTTGTAATAGTAGCTTTTACTGACAGGCTGTTTTGCCAGCTGGTACTGTATATATTCGTCAGACGCATCCAAAAATTCCTTCACAGGCCCCTACAAGTCAATATGGGCAATGTTAAAGCACATTTATTTAAAAATGGGATTTTATTGTGTACAGGTCAAAGTAAGCTTGGTGGGTGCATGCTGTTCTATGTACTGCCTCGTGAGCCATATCGACCATACTGAGCTTTTCATTGCAAAGATTTTCTTTAGACAATATTTTGGCTCCCTCCAATACTACTGTATGTGTTTAAGGGAATGTTTTTAATTTCAGATTTTGAATTCTGTAAATTGTGCAGAATTCTCTCCCTGAAAACATGACCATGCTGTATTAGGGCAGTTGTGTTTACCATTCAGTCTAGATACTCTTTTACTGAGGTGTCATGGGAGAGGGGGTTTGGCCCGGTATTAAAGGGGTTGCGCCCCATATGGCCACCCTCTGACCTCACTTGGGAGGCAAGGGGTTAACTGGACTGGGGTTAACTGGACTGCGGTCCAGTAATGTGTTTTTACCCTGCTTCAGCACCCAAATGTGTATTCCCCTGTAACAATGTATTTTCCCCCTTTCCAGTGTCTGCACCAACACTCACACTGGGATCTATGCGGGAGGGAAAGGGTTAATGTTAATTCTGTGTTTATGGCCCTTTGTCCCCTTTCCCGCCTTTGCAGGCTCCATTTTGCAGTTTCTCCATAGGTCACCATTGGGGCTCAATACAATCCTAAGGAGATTCCGGCGATTTGGGCCCGTTTCCATAGAAGACCTGCAGGTGGCGCTAGAGAGGAGGAGCGGCGGTTCTCCATTGAAAGCCAATGGAGCCATCCATTTCAATGGGGATTCCTGGAAGCTGACCTCCGGAGACGAGCTAGCAGCCTGCCAGACCGCAAAACCGCAAGAGCGGCAACATTGTCAAAAAAGAGCTTTGATCGCGCAATTGGCGTGGGAACTAGGGCCTCGGTCAAGTTCACGGCCAATTGGAATGAGCACGGCCAAGTCGGAATGAGCAGAAACCCAGAACCCATAACTCCGGTTCGGTTCAACCTAGAGGGCTGAGATTTGGCCACCATGTAGTCCTAGTTCCGGCAGGATTGTATGGCAAATACCGACCCTCTCAGGGCAACAGAACGGAGTCAGGGTAATTGCAAAGTTTGGGGTTTCTGCCATTGACTTGCATGGCAGAGAAAAGCCACTTTTGTAATGTGCTTTTAAACTGTATTTTTGTATCTCCGGTTCTGGGGGTCGTGGAAGGCTGAAATTTGGCCACTATGGCAAGGGTCCTCCGGCATGAGGACCTGGCAAATTTCAGCCCGCTCAGACCCACAGAACGGATTATTTTAATATGTGTAGATATTAAAGAATGTATTGTATTTTGGGTCCAGGGTAAAAGCCCGGGAAGGCTAGAGCCCATATGGTATGTTAATGCTCAGGGGGGAGACAAGTGGTCTACAATAAACACCCTGATCAAAGGCTCCCCCACCCTGCTTGTGTATGCTGGAACAAAACATAGCAGGACGTGGGTACTTGGGATAAGTGTTGTGTTTCACACCTTGGGACAAAAGTTTTCCTGTCCCAAGCAGACTTTCAGATGCCGGTCTTGTGGGAGGGGGGCTAGGGAAATGAGCCCCTGATTAGAATAAGGTCCACCCCTGTGGGCTGGAATGACTTTGCCTCTCAAGTGAGGTGGCAAAGGGTCATTGGGTGGAGGTAATTGATGTTCAATGCCTGACACCCTCTGTGAACGTGTAGGGCTGGAATCCCATATAAACCAGTGTAAACCCTATGCCCATTGTCTTTCGTGATGTCTTCATTTGAACCTGTATTGCTGAATGAATTGCCAATCCTGTACCTGATTGCTACATTGTCCAACCCTTAAGTAAGTGTCCATTTCTTGTCTGTTATTTGTATCATCTTGTGTTCTCCTTCTTTAAGGAATAAACTATATTTATTATATCTAAGTCGTGTTCAATTCAACCCAGATATTTGGTGTATATTATACCCTGTCGCAAGCTACCGTGACATGAGGGAATGGATGTGTCTTTGTTCTAAGTACAGCCTGTAATTCCAATTTCCTGCTCTTAGATCCCATTGAATAGCAATGAAGGGTCAACTACTGTGGGTAAGAAAGCTTTCTTTGTGTCTTACTGTGGATTAGAGGGTAACAGGGCAGATCACAAAATCAACATGGCTAACGTAGCAATGTCCTGAGTATTAATGCTCCTTTAACTTACTTTTCTCATATTACACTATAAGGGGAGGGTGTGTTTTATGTGTGTTTTATGTGTGCGTTTTGTGTGTGTGTGTGTGTGTGTATACATACACACACACACACACACGAGACTGGCCACTCGGTTGCCACACTCTCCTTCCCGCAGCACACTGCAAATGATCTTTAACATCACCAGGTTTAGTTTAAGGGTTTACATCTCCAGTATTACCTTGTCTCTCAATTCTACAAATCTACAAATGAACAAAAATCTAATTTCGCTAAATATATCCAGAAAGGTAATGGGTTAATTTAGAGCGCGCTGACAGTACTTTCTAGATTTTAGATCTAATATAACAAAAAACGTTGGTGCTTGTACATAAAAAGGATGAATAAGTTGCATACAGTTAGAATAAAGTCACAGTTTGTATAATGAAAGAGTGAATCAGAATATGTTCCACGATCCTTTGATCTTACAGAGTTAATCCAGACCTGACAGGCCTTTAGTGGTGTTTCCTGACCGTCGTTTGTCACTTGTCCCTAGCTTCGGACAGCCTGAAGTGAGGAATACTTGAAAGAGGCAAACCAAGCGGGATTTTTTTTTTTGGCAATTTAAAAAAATTTTTAATATAGGATTGAAGCAGGGGGCCTGAACCCTATTCGTTTTAGCTCTGGGAACCCCCTGATTCCCGAGATATCTCCGTGCTGCCGGTAGGTGCTCCGCTCGGCTAGCAGGGGGATCACGTAATATCCACTTTTCAAAGTGACATCATCAGATGTGGCTTCCTATTGCCCCACGTGACACGAGAGCTTTAAAAAGCACTGAGATACCGGCACCCACTTTGGAGGGAAGTATCTCTAGAAGCAGGAGGTCTATGTAGCTGAAATGAATGGAGTTACGTTCCGGAGACACCCTGCTTCAATCTGATGTTAAAAAAATAAATAAAACAAATTGCAAAAAGAATGGCCTGCTTGGATTGCTCCTTTACGTTCAAATGTTACCAGGGAGTATGAAATCCGTAAACGTTTTCCCAGTAGTTAATAAATTCAGGGTGCCTCCATTATCCTTGTCAATAGAACCTCCTGGACGTATACATATTCAATGTAATGGACATCTTGGAAGAAAATCTATTTGTCATATTGTAATTCTACAAATGTTTACAACATGATCTTAACAACAAAATAGAATACATTTGCACTCACCCTGTCTACTATAATTCAGATGGCGGTGCTATGATGCATACAACTGTACAAAAACCATACTGGATCAGCACTCAAAAAGTAAATCAAAAGAAAATGAAAAACTTGCGTTTTCCTTTTGCTGTCCCCAGATTTCTTCTTTGATGTAATACTGTATGTGCACAATAGAGCAGCATTTTGAGGCCACCTGGCTGATCCAGTATGGTTTTTGTACAATATGATGTAATACATTTGCAGTTGATAGAAATGACATCACTAATAGTACAGAACATTAATTATTTGAATAATCTGTAAAGGTAAAGGATAGTCCTTTGTCACCCCTTGGTCTCAGGTTTCAGTGAGATTTTATGACTTGTCTTTTAAGCTTACAGAAATTGACACACCTGGGTACCTACAACTCCTCCTTACGCCCATTCTGTCATTTTTCATATAAATAGGAAAAGTTTCACTGATCAACCACACATAATTTCCTTAATTGTTTAATTACCTGACTTGCAAATGAAACCTTAACTTTTTATGACACCAGCAACAGGAAGCATGGTAAAAAAATGTTTTTGTTTTATAAGACGTTTAACATCTTAGTAGCTATAGTGTACATAATACTGTATTACTATATCCACATGGCTATATCATGATACTTTTTTTTGCTAGTGCTGGATCTATACATTGACACTTGGGTTCATCTCTTTGGGAAATATTTTTGCTTGAAAGTGAAAAGGGGAAAATCTTACTTTTATTTGTATTAATTTTTTGCTAAGCTACTACATTTCTGAATATATTTTGCGTTAAACATCATTGAAGAAATAAATCATTATAAAGCGTTGGACTTACTCCAGATTAGAGACTAGAATATTTTAATATACAGTATGAATTGTAATAGAATACTCAATTATGGACATTACCAGAATTTCACGCTGCTTAATGTAGAAAAAAAATGGCGTGTTCTATTTTCACATATGGGCAATGTAAAAAAAAATCATTTTTAGAATGTGAAGTGATGTTAAATAGAAACACAAAGTCTAAAGATCTAAATCTGTGTAAACCGTCAATTAGTTCCATTATGAAACTTCTATACAATAGACTAGATGATCTTGGAAAGAGGCCAGCGGACAGTCGTACGAAACGAATATGCAGTTCTAGAAGGAAAAGCAAAATCAGTTTTTAACTAAATTGGCCTCGTGTAAAAAAAACAAAATGCTTAATGGGAGAATGACGAAAATGACCCCATGATCTGCAGAAACCTAATGTAGTTTTCCAATTAAAATCTGAATACAAGACGTTTTGTTTCCATTTGTGTGTAGAAATGCAGGATATATATTTGTTCTAAGCTGTATGATTATGTGAAACAGCAACAATGGGATTTTGTAACCGCTTCATTTTCCATTGATAGATTTTGTTACACCAGGATTCTTTTTATAAAACAGGCTTACGTGTTGTGTGCTTTGTTCTGGAGCTTGTTGTTCTAGCTGGAAATGTACTAATCTTCATGATCTTCCTGGAATCTAGTGTGATGACATTTTTAGATTCTGCTGGAGAAATAGAGAGTGTAGTTGAATAAAACTGGTCTGAGTCACTTGGAGCCTGCAGGCTAGGTTTAGGAGTCCAGCTGACTGACTCAAAAGGTTTCATACTCTGGCAGTATAATGAATACTGTTGCATGTACAGTAAATGGTTTTGGAAATGCAAATCAAAACACAAGTGTTGGCGTGATGGAGTCGGCATCTAGATCCGCAACACATTTGCTGCTGGACAGGCCTCTTCATGTGACACATTTTGTTATTCATTTGTATTTCTTTCAACACACAAATCGATATATAGCCTTTTTTTTAAATCCTGTTGAACACTTTGTGGAGTGTAAGAAGTCTTATGAAGCATGATCATTTTAAAGCTTAGAAAGGGGGTTATTGTAAGTACAACAGGGATGTAGACTGAAGAATGACAGGCACTTACAGTATGAGGCTTGGCAAGTCAGCCATACTGTACGTCATCTAACCTATTTACGTACCAATGCTCTGGTGGAAACAGTATGACTAGTTTGCATAAAACAACAATGCTTCTGTCAGGAATCTGCCCCTGGGTTTGGCTGGAGCCCATCCATCCGGAGCTTTGCAGGTTCCAGACAAACTATTCCCTGCTTCTGCAATCACCTGCCTCTTGCTGTCTCCTGTGCAGCTCTGGTCTGATTGGCCTCCTGTGCTATTTAGTTCCTGCCCCGCCCTCAGGAAGTTGCTGGACATAGACTTTGCAATCCATGTTGCAAGTAACTGTGCTTGTCACAGACTCTCTGTTTGGCCTGCTAGGCCTCCTGGTGCCTTGTATCCTGCTCCTAGTCCCCTGCTGCCCAAGGGCTTCTTGCATAGCAGCCTTGGTGCTGCTTCCTTGTTCCTGACAGACTTCGCCTTCGCGCGCGGAAGCGGCTACGCTGGTTTCCCCAGTGGCATGTCTGCACCTCTGGTTCCTGCTTCCTCCAAGTGGAGTTTGCTCCTGTCCGGAAGTCCCTGTACCGAAGCTTCTGGTTCCTGTGACTCCTGGCCTTTTCCTGACGCGCTACAGCACCTTCGCTGAAGCTTCTCAGCTGCAGTGGCTTCTCTCAAGGTTCTAGCCTCCTAGGCTGGAATACCTTCACCCAAGATTTCCTGTTGATGACCTCGGCTTGTTTCCTCGACCACCACTCCTGTGCCGCCTGCCTTCACCCCTGCCTGGATAACGTTAACCCTGCTTTCTCCAATCCTGACCTGGCTATGTCTGACCATGGAATCCGCACTCCGGACCTGACTCCGTGGCCTAAGGTGGGTGCTTATACATCCCCACCTCAGCCCCGCGGTCCAGTACCAACCAGTTTGTGGCAAGCACGTACGTTACAGCTTCGTACATTGTTTCTTTTAACTGATTGGAAGAATAAGTAACACTGATATCACTACTGTCTTTTTAATATTATTTTTTTAATACAGTTTTTGAACCAGTGGAGTGGCGCACAGCTGAACCGTACTAGTCTCGATTCAGGGGACCAGATACTTTGTTTTCATTGATGGGATTCTCCCCCGATACCAAGGAAACAAATTGGCTGCCAAAGCGCAGGCTAATATGAAGCCGCAATGTATAACATTGCGGCTCCTTATTGGATGGCCGTCGGCACCATATTTAATAAAAAAAAAAACGGGGAGTGAACCAGCAACAAAAACTTGTAAGTATCTGGGACACTGAGCCGATAATAGCATTGTTCAGCTCGAGCCCCTCAAATGGTTTAAACACTGTAAAAAATAAAATATTCCAAATGTGGGCAGGGTTGCGACTTTAAATCTTAGCTATGTACTGTATGCCTTTTTAAATGAAAGTATAAGCATTTTAAAATAATGTGCTTTTGTATACATTGTTGTAACTTGGGAGTGAAAATTAGCTATTAAGATCTACACCGTCGGCTTCTTTGTTACTTTATCGCAAACCAGTCTGACCACACTCTCCCTTTCAACACCCCTGTTCCAAATGAAAACAGATGTTTTCAGACAGAAACATTGTTTTAAAAAAAATGTTGTAAAAATACGTAATCTTTTAATTTAAACTCTTGAGTCCCGAAGGTGCAGCCGCATCAGTATTCCACAGCACCTCCGGCACATCCCGAGCACGGGACTGTCTCCTGGGAGTGGTCACGTGATCGTGGCATCACTGAGAACTGGAACAGAACAGGGCCCGCCTCCCCATTTTCTCTTTCTGCTCCTTTAGTTCACAGAACGGGATCTCCCCTAGAAAATGAGCTGAAAACTCACGACATAAGTCATGAGGCCCCTGAAGTGCCAGACCCCATGACTTGGTGGCTTACATCATGGGGCACTCAAAGGGTTAAGGGCATCTCACCAACATTTAATGTGATCTGTTGTGGAATTGCACCTGCAAGTAAAGACTCTTCTACAATAGTGGAGCTAGCAGTCTGATAGCACATTAATATGTAGAAGCACGTCCTAAATGTGGAATGCCTAATTTGATATCACTCTCTAAATTGCAATTTACACATTGGAATGGAATGTTTCACTGTGTTGCATTTGTAAAGCTGCGAGAAGTGATCAATCGTTTTCAGAATACAAACAACAATTTCAATATAAACGTACATTAGCGCCAGGTGTGTTGCGACGGTAAAAGAAGTGTAGGGATGGAATGACCTTGTAAAAATGTTTGATAAACACATCCAACAAGTGCTCAACCGCAGGAAATGTGGGATATTATACAGGCAGCCGATTCTATAGACAATTCAAAGCCTACATTTCACTACTGAAATAACTGGAGAAGATAAAGACATTAACAAAGCATCGCTCCATTTCTGTCACATTTCTATGGCATTAGTAGGCTCAATGATTGTTTTCACTGCGAGATCTGATTACATTTCTAATGAAGAGTTTGGTTTCAAACAATGTCTGACATTCATCTTTCAGCCTCTTGAAACCACAGGGGCAGTGGATCAATAAAAGTGGCTGTTACAATAATTTGGAAATAATCTCCACAGAGACGGCACAGAAAGCAAATTGAAGAGACAACTGCTCCCAAAATGATCACATAAATAGAAAGCAATAATGTGCCGAGTGTAGTCCCGCGCCCTAATGAACTCCATATCCTCCGCAATCAATGAGTTTTAACATCTGACCAATGCAAGACAATGTTAATGTCTCAAGATGAAACTGAACTAAAATCCTTAAGCAAATTTGGATAATCAACCTCATTAAATGAACTTGATGAAGCTAGTACATGTACAATAGGAGAGTGTCCATTATAGTGTCAAGATTCTGTAATGTCTGCAACATGTAAAGTAATATCTGGTTAATGTCATCATTTAATTGACGATTCCATTTATTAAAAAAATAAATAAAAAAAAAACCAACAAAAAAAACAATTGCTGTAAATAGCCATTTAGCTGAGGTCAACATTAGAGCAGGGAATTGCAGTCAAATGAAAAAATATATATATATATATTCATATTCCAATGAATATCAAGTGCGCAAAAACATAGGGATAAGAAAATTTCTAAACTATGCAGCCCCAATGCTGGTTTTAACACAAAAACCACAATATAAATGATATACAATGCACCTGGTGCAATATAGAAAGAAGTCCATATTAACAAGATCTCTTAATGACTATGTACTGTAGATACCACTAAGAATCTAGAGGAAAACATGGTCACTTTTGATTTACCAGTACAGTATGTTAAAAGGTAAGCATGGACAGGGTACTGTATATATGTTTGCAAAAGCAAATAAACACTTTGTATTGTGAAACAGTCAATTTCTTCAAAATGATCATAAGGAAGAGATGAGGTTAATTTCAATGTCTCTGTATCTATACGTACGCATCGGAACTCCCCTTGTATAGTTTTACACACATAGCTTCTCCATTTTGGCTTTATTTTTGTTAAGTAAATCATGACACGGTGTAATATGCCATGTGTTGTTGTTCATCTGAGGTTGTATTTACCTCATTTTAAGACCTGCTAAGGAACAGATGATTGTTATTATGTCCTGATATGTAAAACCATGGAATTCAAAGAAGGTGTACTTTCTTTTTCACACTACTGTACATACATTCATACATTCATACATACAGTACATACATACAGTACATACATACAGTCATACATACAATGACAGGGTCGCAGGAGACTGAAGTGCTGCAGTTAAGCTCAGGAGGATGCTGTAGTTCATATAAGGGGGGCTAAAAGTACTTGATTTAGGGCGGGATGGCGCTCTCAAGTCACACTTCCACTTAGATGTCCACATTTTTTTATACAAATTCAACAGGTTTTCTTTTTCCTTTTTCATCCTGATTTTGTACAAAAGTTCATTATGGAATTCTTAAGCAGTTTTTGAAAGATAATGATTAAACATATTTTTGTAAGGGCGTTTTAAAGAGCCGTTAGTTGTTGTATGTAAGAAACAGTTCTTGACATGTTGTACACCCTCAAGGCTTTTTTGGACACTGAACAAAAGAAACAGACAGCCCGGGATTCACTAAACTCTGTTAAAATGGGGTTAATATCACAACTCCTAAAAAGAAAAAAAAGTGCACGTTATTAACACAAACTAATTTTCATTAAATTTAGCTCATGTTAAAATGGCTGAGTGGGCCACCTTCCTCTATCGGGCTCCCCATCCCTCACCATGAATGGAGGGCGCACCGGCTTCTCAAGTGGTCTGCCCCCCCCCCCTCCAATTGTCTGTCTCCATCCTTCCCTACGATCAGTAGCTACAAGGCACCCCTCCCACTCTCGACTGTGACAGCAACAGCCCTCAACAACCCCCCACTCTTCAAGAGCCACCTAACCCCTTTCCTAGGCGTGACAATTTGGCCCATTGGCCCGTCAAGACTCTGTCTTGGACACTGGGTACATCCTATACATATGTAACCAAGGTTTTCTGCATCTTAGAAATGCACAGTAGTTAGAAGCTAGATTTGCATTGGCTACTATTTCTACCATTATATGTGGTACCCTGGAATACAATTATGGGGAGTACTGGCCACAAAAAATAACTGGAATCACCTCCAGTTTGATCTTTGTCCCTAAACAGCAGTGTTTTCTTTGTTTGCATGAATTAACTTGGACCTCTAGAGCAGTTTCAGATAAGAAATGCATGAATCTGCCAGTACAGAAATCTTAAAATACTTAAATGATATGGAAAGTTTAAGAAGTAGAGCTATTGGAAAGCACATGGACAGGAGATCATGAGTCAAGTATACATTGGAATAAGATCTCACTTTGTAGATATCGCTAATAACTTTGAGAGAGCTAGGGAACATAAGCCAATTAGTGTAGAAAAATCGGCATTAATTCTGCCTCATGTTTTCAATGCTTCTCTTCATCCAATGTTCTGGCAGCCTTATTGTACTGGAGAAATGTACACTTTAAGTAGAGACCAGGGAGTTTCTCAAAGTTCTGCACACTATAATTCCATATATGAAGACCGTTTATGCTGCCCCTAAAAGGTACTACAATCTGCAACAAGTTTACAATGTTTGTTTATAAATTATATAGTACATGTACAATATATTAACTAAATAATTCCAATGTACAATGTTGCTTTACCACTTTTACATAGTGCATAGTGTATGTTTTAGTATATTTGATTTACGTACAGTATTTCCAACTTTTTGTAAAAGTTTTGCACTCTCCATGCGCAAACAAAAATAACACTTTCTGCACTTACGCAATGCAACTACCAAGCCAAATGTAATGAGATCAGCAGGCAATGTCTGACTGAGAAGCCCACTTTTTACTTGAGCTTAACCCGTAAAGAAAGAAGGAGAGAATGTGAGATGTGGTCCTTCTGATTTCACCGGAGGTCGCTTTTGAACAATGAAGTATCAACACACAGAGTTGGATAATAATATCGGGGTTTTCGTCAGATGTTTGCCCATTCATATTTAATTGCAAGGAATATAATGATTTGTGCTTTAAAAGCACCAATTTACCATGCTTAAGGAGAATGTTTTGTGATTAGGGGATTGAAAGGTTTACAGTTTGCTATAGGGTTCATGCATCCTCCTATTGTGTTTTGATTTTTGAAAGCAGTGATGCAAGCACTTAAACGCTCTCCTTAGAGACTTTGCGGTCTGGACATTTTGTGTGTAAGGTAGTTCATAAAAGCATCACGTTTTCCAACTCGCTTGTTGGTTTTCTACTTGTGCCACCGGCCCATTTACCAAAGTATGTATGAACTGAAGTATTCTCAGTGCCAGATATACATTTGATAGTTTCCCAGAATTGTGACAAACCAGACACTATAATGGGTGAACAGTACCCAATAGCCAATCCTCGTACTAGACGAAGCAATGATGAAGTTCTCATGAGTACAGTACGTCTGCTTGGCTTTCACTGGTCCCCCAGATGTGTTTCATTCATCTCATGGTTACATTTTATACTAGTTGAATATTAATACCCATATTCCCTGTGTGCAGTTTAACCCCTGCATAACATGTGACACTGGGGATATTAAAGCAGGTTTGAGGGACCCGTGGAAGACACACAGATGTTCTCTTTGGGTCTTTGAATCATTATATTGGAGATATCAGTGGGGACACAGTCTAGATTTATAGCTTTGCTTAGGTTAGCCAAGAAAAGAAAACTACACTGAGCTTTCTACAACTTAAGTTTCTAGTTTTAACCTCGGTTGTAAAACTATAAAGCCTACTTTTAAAGTAATAACCTTATTTAACTTCAAAATTCTACCTACTTTCTTTAGTAGGAAGATTTTACAATGATTTACCTAATACGGGTAAAATACGACAAAAGGAAAATATATTTTGACATGGGAGCTGCTGCTCTTACACTGTCTGTTTGCTGCTGGCCAACATGTTTCTCCAATAATCAATTATAATTGTTGCCTGAAATACTAGTTAATTGTCAGTAAAAATAAATGTAAAACATGAACTTTAAACACGTGGATTTTTGCAGCAGTCCGTTCCTATACAATCCAACCTAGCAGAGTAAAAACGCAGGGATTCGTCTAATTGCCTTATCTAATATGTTAAACTGCATTCTAAGAATAAAAAAATGCAAACACTGCCCTAAAACTAAACAACACAACAATATAAAGTGTTAATATATGATATCAGTGATAATGATACAATTTGAGGAGACCAGTCCACCTGCTAGCAGCAGAATCCCTCATTCGGGAAGGCTATAAGGTTCTTCTCACAAAACCAAGAGACAGTTTTAGCAGTAAAGATGTCCTCATTGGCACCAAATAACTCCACTAGAAGTATGATGAGGCAATCCTTGAAATTGTCCTTAGTACTGTGATAGCCCTTCGCAGCAGATGTTGCTTCTCAGATGTAGCTGCAATATAAACAGAAAAAAGCGCACACAGCGCAGTAACCTTCAAAGACCTTCAAATCTATTAGCTCATATAGGAATTACTCACACTAACAATATTGTTGATGGAGGAGCAATAGAAGACTTGCAAAGAGTTGATATCAGCTGCTACAGTTCATCAATGGCAACTCCGTGGTGAACCACAAGAAAGGGAAATATACAATAGTGTAAATCTAAAAACACAGTCTAATATGCACACACAGTACAGACAATTGCATACTTCAAATTTTGTCTGGGTGATGTGTGCCCTTCTAAAATGCCGTCTACATCATGCGCAGGCACTCAAGAACAGCGTCCTGAAGCTGGAACCAGGATATTGGCTCTCGGCTCTAGTTTATCTCGTTCCAGAGTCTCTGCGTCTCTCATGGATGATGGCACGGACTCGTCTCGACCTCCACACTCGTCTGTGTCTGCGCACTACTTGGTAGGTTAGCTCTGCCCTACGCGGCTTGTGATCTCTCAGGGTCACTTCCTCCGGGGTATTGGCTAACCACAATGCTGTCCAGGTTTAAATAGTCCCCCTCTGATTACGAATTGACTTTTAATGGGAATTGCAAGCTGAACTGCAAACAACCTGGAAAACGGGTTATGCTAACACTATTAGTTACTAAAATGCATAATGTAAAAAATAAAAATACATGTTGCATCCTATAGAAATGATATTCAAATACCATGCATTTAGATAAGAAACATAAAATACACTTGCATAATAAAAACATATAAAAGTAAACAGAAAAGACAAAGGACAGACAGTTGGGAGAAAGGTTACATGAATAGATCATACTGGAGCGTCTACTAAGGTGCTAAGAGCCCCCAAATCGAAGTCAATATTAAGACCATTCGGGGTGAGGGTCTTTAGGTTATAGATCCAATTACTTTCTTTTTTTTCTAATCTGATTTAACCTATTGCCTCTTCTCCAAATGGGTTTAGGGCAATCAATACCCATACAAATGAGACCTATAGGACCCTGCCCATTTTTAAGTTTAAAATGAAAACACTGTGAGTGGTAAGACCCCTGTTGATGTTATAGATGTGTTCCGCTAAACGTCTCTTGAGGAGTCCACCAGTTCTCCTTACGTAGTGGAGGCCACATGGGCACGCCAATAAGTTTACAATGTAACTGCTCTTCGTTACAAAAACAAGTGTACAAAATGTATTCAATGTAACGTTAGACCAAAAAGTGTTACATTTAAAACTGTAATGGCAACCAATACATTTTGAACAGGTGAAGTATCGGGCAACTGGGCGCCAAAGAGAGTTTAAAATTCTGTGCCTTTTTGAACACTATTTGCAGCTTTTTGAGTAAAACCGTTTTTATGGCTGTATCGCCTTCCAGAGCCCCCCAATGTTAATTGATAATTTGTTGAATTTTTGAGGCCATTGCATTATAGTTGGTGATAAATGGAATGAATTCCTCTTGTTTTTCAAATTTTGGGGGCTTTATTACATTTAATTTATTCATCCCTATCTGTGTGTCTAGCTTTGGCAATATCCCTTTAATTTTAATTCCGATTTAAGGAATTTATTTATTAGATCTGTAGCTTGCTCATCGAACACCTCAATCTGAGAACAATTTCTCCTCAATCGAAGAAATTGACCCTGTGGTATAGTCCTTATCCACCTTTTTATCATGGTGGCGTGTAGCCAAAAGATATGTATTGGCATCCACAGGTTTATAGAACGTTTTAGCTTCAACAGAGTTGGCCTCAATAGAAAGCACAAGATCCAAAAAGCGAGCCTGCTGTCGCTTTTAAAGGTGAGCCATTAGATTCATAGTATTGGAGTTCAGATTACTTTTGAACCCCTCAAGTCCTTCAGGGGTCCCCGTCCCCCCCAGACAAACAGCACATTGTCGTCATTCTACAGGCTATGAGAAAATAATAGCATTCACAACAATCTGCATGAAGATCAAATGAGTGACGAGAGCAAGAGGGACCTGCCTTAGCCATTACTTTTAATCATGTGGAAGGCATTTATATCAACCTTGAGCCAAATGTTAGCATGGGAAATCTTCTATGCTCTCATTAATCCTTTATCTTGGCTGAGAATGAGGCCAAATTAAACTAGTGCCATGAAATGCTGATCTTTGATTATGTTGAAGAAATTCATTAGATCTACAATCCATGTGACTTTAAAGCATGTGCTGCATTTATTGGCTTGTTTTTGACATTGCAGTTTGTACAGTTACTGTATTACTATGATGGTGACCAGATGATATTGTAATGGACTCATTTGTATTTACTGTACCCACAGGGGATGCAGCCCTTTTGTTTCTCTCTCCAGCACAAGAAACAGACTTGCACATGTACAGTATAAGCTGCGCTACTCGCACTTCTCCCTAACATACGGTACTGCTGCATCACATCCCCACACTTGCATAGGGTGCCATTGCCCCATGCATTGCACTCTTCCGAAGTTAATCTTACTGATTTGAAAGATACATGTATTTTATCAATGGCCCCCTTAGATGTCAGTGGAGTCTCATTCTTAGAAATCCACGTGTGTATATGTGTGTATATGTATATGTATATATTTATATATATATATATATATATATATATATATATATATACACACACATACACATATATATATATATATACACACATACACACACACACAGCGGGTGTCCCTGACAGTCCCATTCAAACTGAACGAGACTGCCAGGGACCCCTGCTGCGTTAATCCGATGGGCCATTAGTCTCTGCAGAAATGTCACTGAAATGTACCCAGCATGTACCTGGCTAGTTTAAGGCAAGTTTTAGAATACTCGTTGGCTCGTCTGTATGTAACAGTTACAGATCAGATTAAAATGTGAGGCAGCTTTAGTTTTGAAAGATCTTAAACTGGTGGTGGATGTGAGAGTCGCCTGTAGGTTGTTTCAGTTTTGGGGTGCACGGTAAGAGAAGGATGAGCAGCCGGATACTTTGGTGAACCTTGGGACCATGAACAGTCTTTTGGAGTCAGATCTCAGATAAGTGCTGCATGTGGTAGGGGTGAGGAGCTTGTTCAGCTAGATGGGTAGCTTGCTCAGAAAGTATTTGAAGTCAAGACAGGAAAGGTGAACTTTGCGCCTAGACTCAAGTAATGACCAATCTAGTTCTTTGAGCATTTCGCAGTGATGTGTGTTGTAGTTGCATTGGGGAACAAAACGGCATATTGAATTGTAGAGGGTGTCAAAATTGCTAATGTTGGTTTGGGGTGCTGAGCCGTATACTATGTCTCCATAGTTGATAATTGGCATTATCTGCTGTACGATACTCTTTCTGACCAGCAGACTTAGGGAGGATTTGTTCCTGAAAAGTACACCTAGTTTGGCATAGGTTTTGGATGTCAGGGTATCCATGTGCATCCCGAATGTTAAGTGGGAGTCAAACCATATGCCAAGGTATTTAAAACTAGTAACAGGGGCTAGGGTGGTGTTAGTGTTGGTTCTGATCTGGAGCTCAGTCACTGGAAGCTTTAAAAATTTAGTCTTGGTCACAAATACCATTGTTACAGTCTTGTCAGTGTTTAAAAACAGTTTGTTTTGGGAAATCCAGTTTTCGAGTCTCAAAACGTCAGACTGAAGTATGTGTTTAAGGTCGGAGAGGCTATGGCTGTGTGCATATAGGATTGTGTCATCTGCATACATGTGTATTGAGGCTTCCTTACAAGCTGTGGGAAGATCATTAATGAACACTGAGAAGAGTAGGGGCCCCAGAACAGAGCCTTGCGGGACACCACAGGTTGGAGTTAGAGCCTGAGACGGACACATATTGGGATCTACCTGATAGGTAGGACTGAAACCAGTTTAAAGCATGCTTCCCTATTCCAGAGCTCTGGAGTTTGTTAAACAAGATAACATGATCAACAGTATCAAATGCCTTTGCAAAATCTTGGAATATTGCACCAGTGAGTTGTCCCCGTTCCATTCCACACTGGATTTCATTGCAAACTTTTAGCAGGGTAGTTACGGTGGAGTGTTTGGGTCGAAAGCCAGATTGGAATTGGCTAAGGAAATTTGTCTTGGTATAGTAATCGCTTAATTGGGAGTGAAAATATTTTTCCATGACTTTGGATAGTATTGGGAGAAGAGAGATTGGCCTGTAGTTTGAGACAGTGTTTTTGTCCCCAATTTTGAAGATTTGGACAACTCTAGCAGTTTTCCAGGTCTTGGGGATATGGCCTACAGACAGAATAGAGTTGACTATGGAAGCAATATTTTTTTGGCAATGGCTGGGGCACCAAATATTAGGAACTTAGATTGTAGTAAGTCAGGTCCACATTGGCTGCTTAGTTTTAATTTGAGGAGCACTTGTGTAATCTCTTTTTCGGTTACTGGGCCAAATTGAAAATTGTGGGCAGTGTTGGGAGGGGGTGGGGCTATAGGGGTACTCCCAGGTTGAAATTCATGTTTGTGGTTTGGGTTGCGTTTCGCTAGTAAGTTAGTAGCACACCCCACAAAGTAATCATTGAATGCATTTGCAATGTCAGTGGGGTTTGCCAGAGTAATATCCCCCTTAGTGATATTACTTGGTTGTTGATGGTTAGAAGTCTGGAATATGTTGTTGATAACCTTCCAGAAGTTAGCTGGGTTTGATGTATTCTGGAGGAGATTGTCAGAGTAATATTGTGCTTTTGCATGCCTTGTTTGCCTTGTGCACATGTTCCACAGGCATCTGTAGTGATTGAAATCCTTGGTAGTGCCACTTACTTTGTAGCTTTTCCACAAGGCATCCCTGAACTGGTAGAGCGCTATAAGGTCAGTTGTAACCCATGGAAGGTTGGCCCTCGTACCCTTATTGTGCGTTGTGGAGCATGGGTATCACTTTTAAGAACTCGGATTGGAAATAGTCGAGAGCTAAATCAGGGTCGGGAATTAAATCGATTCTGTGCCAAGGGCAGTTGGTAAGATCATCCAGAAACTGTTGTGGGTTAAAGTTTCTAAAAGTTCTAGTGAGGAACACTTTGGGGCTTGATTGGGGTGGTTTAATTTTCCTTGTATGGTCACTGAAAATGTCAGGAAGGATGCCAGAGGATTGAATTCTGCTGGTATTTGAGAGAATCCAGTCTAGCAAGGAATGGTTGTGCGATTTTCAGGTTTGTTCGTGTGGTTTTGGAAATCAGTTGCGATAGTTCAAGCGACTTGATTTTGTAGTTTTTAGGGTTGAGCCCATTGTAGTTGAAATCCCCAAGGACTAGCAGCTCACTCTTCTCATTCATAGAGGAAATTGGGCCAAAAAACTGGGTGATATCAGTCAGGGACTGTGAAGGGGCGGTAGATGCCAGCAACCAGGGTGGGCTTAGAAAAGGGAAGGCAGATTTTGCCAAATGTCTGTCTTTAGACATTTGTGGGGCAATAAAACAGTGACAAGTAACAGCATGGAGAAGGAAAGGGATGCTGTGAGGTGGGGAAGGGGATGCTGTGGGGGGGGGGAGGTGTGGATAAGAACATTTGCAGAGAGGCAGGCAGGATAATTACAACCATTGTGATAGTGTGGGAGAAACCCCATATCCTTATTTAAGTCACTATGTAGAAGACTGCAGGCCCTGCATTTGCCATAACTAAAATTCCCCTTTTATGTTGACGCTCGGTCCTATGTCACTAGAGGCCAGCTGATTTGTCAAAATTTTGGCCTTCCTATAGACAAATCTTGGTCTCTTATCCAAAGAGGTCATTGAACTGGGTCATTGACCAAAATACTCCAGTGCTTATTGATGATTTTCTGAATAAGTTTACTTCCTGAATTAGAGTTAGTGATAAAAGGGACCCTAATTGTGCTATCTTTGCTCTCATTATTTTTCTGATTTTCATTTTTACTCAACAGTAAAGATTTTGTATCCATAGCCTTAACCTTGTTACGGGCCGTGGAGAGTAACTCTGTACTGTAGCCTCTTTGAACAAATTTCTCATAGAGAAGATCAGGCTGAATCTTGAAATCAGAATCCAGCCCACAATTTCTTTTTAGGCACATGAATTGACCTAACGGTATGTTGTCAATCCATGACCTTTTGTGGTTGCTGTATGTCAATAACAGATTATTCGTGTCCACCTCCTTAAAATATGTTTTAGTGGTCACAATGTTACCTGTGTGATCTCTAATTGTAATCCAAAAAAATAATTTGAGGCATCAGAAATTAGCGTAAATTTAAGATTGAATTGATTCAAATTTAAAGACTCATAAAAGGGCTCTAGAGACTTCTCATCACCATCCCAAATACATATAATATCGTCTATGAACCGTCGCCATAAAATGATATTAGAGACGACCGGATTATGGGACCAAATACATTCCTTTTCCCAGAAACCCATGTACAGGTTTGCGTAACTTGGGGCAAAACGAGTACCCATAGCAGTCCCACAAACCTGCACATAGAACTGGGACACGAACAAAAAATAATTGTGAGATAATAAACTGGATGGCTTTTAAAACAAAATCTCCATTAAATGGATGTAAATCAGAGTCTTTTTGAAAATATGTTTTAATTACATCTACTACTACATCAATTGTCACCCACATATATGTATCTCTCCATTCAACCCCCGCCATTAAATTAAGGTGTTGTATCCTTAATATATGACAGGAGTATACTCACATATTTCTGGAGAAAATAATCCACATACTGTGATAAGTTTGATATAACCGATTGTATCCCAGACACTATTGGTCTGCCTGGTGGACTTCCAGCATTGGAAACAAAGGGCGAGGGGAGGGGTAACACCGCACCTGAACCATACTATTTCCAGCTTCTGCGATTCGCCAATTTGTAATATTCTTACTGGTGATGCTACCGGGTTTAAATCCAACAGGGGAAACAAAATGACTACAAAGTATCGGGCTAATAGGATGCCACAACCTCATTGGTTGCGGCTTCCTATTGGACAGACTTTCAAAGCCCCTTTAAAAACCAGTAAGTAATGATAGTAACTTCCCCAATATGTATCTTAGGTGGGGGGGGGAGAAAGGGCTGAACACTCCAGCTCACTCAGAGTGTATGCAATCATGAACCGGCTCATTATAGAGGAGCGGAGTGGTTACAATCTATTCCTTTATGCCAAGGGCATCCCGAGACCTGCCTGGAGGGACACTGGTTTCCACCTGCTAGAAAGAGGTGCTAGTTCACCGTTGCATATTAAAGGAGCAATCCAAGTGACCTTCTTTAAAAAAAAAAAAAAAAAGTTTGAACCCTTTAATTTCCACTCTGGGGACCCCTTGCTTCCAGAGATACTTACGGGGTGCCGGTATCTCAGCAAAGTTTGAAACTCCCACTCAAATGGGCCATTACATAAACCAGTTAACGAGTCGGAGTGGCTACTGGCCCCTTCTATGGAGGGTAAGTATCTCGGGAAGCAGGGAGTCCCCGGAGCTGAAATGTAATGGGGTTCAGCTTTAGAGACTCCCTACTCCAATCCAGTGTAAAAAATAAAAATAAACAAAGATTGAAACAAAACTGCTGCCTGAATTGCCGCTTCAAGTAAACCAGTTTCATATAAATCCTCTGTTTTGTTGCAATGTTTCTTGTGCTGCCCTGCCCTGCCCACTAAAATATATTGCAACACGTGTTCAAGTACTGTAGTTGGCAAAGGCTTAATGCTATTAGTTCCTTATCTTCCAGATACCCAAGTTCAGGCAACATTAAGATCAGCAATGAGATCTCACTCTCTGTGTATAGTCCCTGGACACAATTCTATTGTCTCATTACACACCGTCATTTTTGATTATCTTTGTAGGGACACCCGAAATGGGTGGCAGCGTACAAACACGTGCCTTTATAAGTGCATGTGGCAGAAGCGAACTGATGCTGTGTAATGTGTTACATGAAAACTGGTTGATTGATGCCTTTCAAAATCAAATAAGTATACTGTACAGTATGATTTATTTATTTTTAAAGTTTATCTTGACAATGGCTGTAAATATTGTAACCTGAAATATAGGGTCGTTGCATTGCCTCTTATGTCTTTCACATCCTGGTGCAATTTGACTTCTGAAAAGAAGGCATGCTGTGCAATATATGTTTCACTTATCATTTGAGTGGAGCAAAGCAGATTTACAATCATCCCCAAATTGAGTGGAATAATGACAACATAAGACTGTAAAACTTGAAAAGTATATTTTAAAACACTTATGGTACACTATACTTAAAAAAAAAATATTGAAGTTGTCAATTTCCTAAAAGTAATTTTTGAAACATTTCATTGGCCTTAGCTTACTTTGGTCCTACAAGGAACCGCATTTTCCTGATTTTTATTATATAGAATATCGTAATGTACATGTTGCCATGCCACCTGATGGCTACTATTCTGCCCTTGTACTGGCAGTAAACCCTGGTACAATCAGGTTGCCAGTAGTTGATATGTGGGTTTCCCTCTACGAGGAGCTGCATTTGAATGACAGCGGGAGGCGGTGACATCAGGCCTGGGCATGACCAATCATGAGGCAGACCTGGTTCCCTCCTACCGGCAGTACTTAAGCGCAGGGCTGCCCCAAATTCAGTAGTGCCTTTCCCCACTTGAGGAAGGCAGGTCACACATTAGAGAGGCTGATTATTGGGCCTTCTCCAGTCCTCTTCCCTCAGGGGGAGAGTGAGTGTGGACCATACCTCTGCCTCTGCTAGGGAGGTAGGGAAGAGATGGGACTGCTGCGGGTGCCCTTGGCCTGTAGTGAAGGTCCAGGACTATCCTTCAGTGGTAGCTGAGAGAGACTGCATTGGGCAGAACCCTGCCTTGCTACTGTCCTGTACAGTGAAGACAATAAATCGTTCCCGTTTGCATATAGCTCTGGCCTGGTGTTTGATCTTACTAGGGGGAGAGGTAATCGGTTCTACCGTGGGAGATCATCTTCAGTTCCCTGGAGCCTACGGCAGATGGAGGCGCTGCACTGCTATATAGATATGTGGAGTATGAACCCCAGAAGCCTGTTCTTTTGTTCCCACTACCACTGACGTACGACTCAGCCCTCCTGTTACCAGAAGATATCATGGACCACATACGTAGTAATGGCCAAATCTCTCACAGGGTGGAGGAAACACCGTTGCATACATTTCTAGTGAAAGTTTCTTCTAGATGTCTGTCAATGTAGTACTTTCTGAACAAAGAAAAGTACATAACATATTTTCACTGATATAAATACCAGTCCACGATTTGTCCTTATTCTTGTTTTGTTTTGACCTATCTACAACCATGTTTCTGTTTGTGTTCCTGTTTATTGCATTTCTTTGTCAGATGTGAAGGACTGACACCTACTCATGGAATTGTTACACACAGAGCTCCTCTTGTTCTCCATTTCCTATGCCAATTGTTCATTGTGAAATGATTTAGTAGTGGTTCTGTTCTGACACACATTCAGATATTTTAGGATTCAGTGACCAAGAAAATGATTCTTCAATTGAACCTACGAAGGGGCTCTTGTCTTACTGAACCGGCATTGAAGTACAGTACATCTGGTACTTGTGGATGTATTGTTTTCAATTTCATTCTGGGGCAGGGATATCCTGTAAACCTGACCTGTTTGTGGCCCTTGACCCTGAGGACTGGAGTTGCCCACCCCTGATTGTAGAGTGATCAGTAAGTGATTTGTGGAGCTGTTGCTCAGTGCAATATTGCTCCTGTAAATTGTGCGGTTTTCCTTCCTCCTTTGCGTCCTTTAAAACCCCTGTCTTGGATGACGATAATCTCTGTGATCAAGGTTTAGTCTGATGTACTGTAAGAATATGAAATTGTAAAATGTTTGCTCTGTTATGGAGCGTATTGCATCATCTTAATACATTATCTTAATACACCGATTTTGTTCCTTCAGTCAATAACTGAATAGGCAAGGCGTAAAAGATCTCTCGACAAAATGATTATTCAACCTTATTTCTTCTGATTTCTGAGCACTACTTGCCTTTTTAATATTCTGCTTTTCAGTTTATTTTGCAGTAGTGGTGACACTGGGTAGCGAGTTCACTTATTTGGTTTATGTGGCCTGTGGAATATATCCCGAGCCTAGTCATCCCAAACGCTGAATCTATGTTGAATTTATGAGTTAGAATAATCTTAAGGGCAAGGTGTGGTTTGCATAATATTATTCTTATTTATATGCGGTGTTATTAAATACATTGTGGCCTACATTTAGCATTTTGAATATTTTTCTAGTACTCACAACACTTGATGTAGTGTGCGCATATATTTAGAGATTTCATAGATTTCTTCTCAAAATATCACCTGAAGAATATTTCTGAAGTTTCCAAACTACAGTATGGAAAAGCTGTTCTTTTACAATCAAATGTACCAACACATACTGTACAGAACAACGGGAACCAATATGGGCACTACAACTTTTAAAGAACTAATTGCGCAACTATGTTAAATGGGCCGTACCAATAAACTAAACTAAAGAGACATTTGCAAGCTATTTACCATTGGCTAATGTAGCACAATTCCAGTTTAGTAGCCATAGCTACAACCCCAATCCCTCCACTTTAACAAAGGAAAGAGCCACGCGTTTCCCTCAGATAAGGGGCATCCACAATTAGCTGCCTTTAAAAAAAAGAAAAAAGAAAGGATTTCAACACCCTTAAAATGTACTTCATACAGTAGTTATAGTGGTCATATTGATCTTGTGGAAGGGAAACCTTGTTGCATGATGTTGCAACATGACATTCAAAACCCGACATCAAAATGAACTAATTTGGGGCAAATATACTGGATCATTCCACCAACCACAGATTCACCATATCGGACTGTGGGACATGCTTTCCCCCCCTCCCCTCCCCCCTCCCACCCCCCACTCTAAGCAGAAAACTGTATGATCTATATGTATTAGTACTCAAAGAAAATATACATGAAAGAACATGGGAATTAAAAAAATACCTTTCCCACATCCCCCACCTAATTCAGTTCCCAAGAAAAGCTTGTACAGTATACCTCGCGGACAATCATTTTTGTCCAGGTTAAAGTGCAGTACAGTACATGACTGCCAGGGTCAGCAGAACATTATTGAGGGACCTCAGAAACATCTGGGATTCGCAGAAAGTCTTCTGAAACAACATTTGTGTATCGGAATGTGTTTTATGCTGATATTTCAGTTAAAGTTGGTAACATTTACTGTATGAAGATTATAATTGCTTTATTTTGCATGGAAGTCATGCTTTCTCTTGTAAGGATGTAAGAGAGCTTTTGTATTCTCCAGATGCATGCATGGAAATCTGTTAATATGGAAATCTTCTCCCTCACCGTGCAATTCATGAAAAATGAAAATCCGTTTATTCTACAGCTTAGGATCTTGTACTGTGCAGAAGTTGTTGTGGAATTGCTAGCCCCATCAGATATATCTGGGTAGTGTGGACTTTTCCTGGCGATGCGTATACACTTTTGTCAACATATTGTGACTTGCTGCTGTCCTTTGTTTTTTTTTTTAATGTTAACATTAGCATATTTGCACTTTGATATTTGGCGTTTGTGTGTATTTTTTTTATGTGCTTTCGTTTCTTTTCTTACTCTAGGTATTTTTTCTGTCTTTTTTTTTTTGTTATGTTGTGTGTTAGTGATGTAAATTTTTGTCCTTTGTATTACATTTTGTGTAATGTCTATAATATATTCTATTTATATAGTCTCGGAGTGCTCCATTTTATGGGATTGCGGTATTTCCTTTACGGTTACACTTCGGTGTTCTGTACTTGGATGGTCCCAGGTAGCAGCACCCCGGCAGTCTTGTTATTTCATGCCGTTGAGATTGAGATGTACACATTCTGCATGTGGAGTACTGGAACATTTTTGGGGTTATTAAAATAAGTTTGGGACATCTTTGTTAACTTAAAGTTGCGGTTGGCTTTCATTGCAAAACTCCAAGTGTTAGTCACTAGTCTGTGCTGTATGGACAGTAGTAGAACAAGTTTTGTAGTGCCCGGGGCAGAGGAAGATAAAATGACTTACAGTAAATTCACACGGAGCTAGCATTAGTTATCTGATATCCCAGTTAAGGGGCACGTGGTTTTGCCTTGCAAACTCCATTGTCCCCCTCATACTTTGTCTTAAAGATGCAGTCATGAAAGTGGGGCTTAGCAAATGTTTGTAATTGACCTGTCAGGGTCCCTCCTGCATTGAATAGTATAGAATAGTGTAAATTATTGGAGTTGTGACGATAAGGATTAAGGGGGAGGTACAGATTACTAGTCCATCTAATAGGACTCCTGTATAAGTATATTAAACTCATTGTTCCCTTTCTTTGCGTTTTGCATAACCTTCACTAATTTCTCTTTTATTATCTCAAGATAATTCCCATTCATAATGTAGACCCCCTTTGGGGACTACTCGTTAGTATAAAGGGTTATCAGACTTAATGGGTTAACTGTGTGGGATCACTCTAGTTACTCATTCTTCACCATGTAATGCAGGATGACTATGCAGAAAAGGATAGTGGCGCCTTTGTATGCATTGTGACCAGCGATTTCATTATAGGGAGATAGAAGGGTATATATTCTGTAGCTCCACCCAATGTTCTAGAAACGTGTTCCTTAGAGTTCAGACTGAAGCCTCACTCTGAGTCCTGTAAATAGATTTGTGTGTATAGTTGTGTTTATCAACAATGTCCTGTCACCATTTATTGTTTTCAGTTGTGGAACGTGCCCAATATAGTTAGAACCCATAGTAATGGCCCAAGATTGTTCTTTGGCCAAAAGAGGAGTAAGTGTGTACTCAGCAGGGAGTTCTCAGAGTAGAAGCTCCGGAGCATAATCGGATCGGCGTCACCGGAAGTCCTAAGTAAATTCCCGATCCAACAAGTATAGAGTAAGAATGCCGTTCAACGAAACGGGATACTGATCCCAGAAAATAGTGTGTGACCCTCAACAGGGGTCCACTTGAGATGGGGCATTATTGAAGCTATGCTGGATATTGCCAATCTAACAATGTGAAGGAAAACCAGCATAAGTACCTCCCCAGGATAGGAGTGAGAGCTACCAGGGGAAGAAGCACAGCGTAACCATATTGTTTGACATCAGTTAATATCTGTAGTGAAGTCCGTTTCTAATATGGTGATATGATTGGCTGTGAATAAAGCTGTTGTTGGTACTATAAAGGTTTTTGGCGCCCATAATTATTCTATCTGCATATTCACACCCAGTGTGCACAGACCCAGCACCATGAAAAGGTATGAGAGACTGAGCACAGCCATGTATACATGTCCAACTCGATGTAAACTCCCGTCAACATTGGAGCCGGTCGAGGAGGGTTACATAATGTATAAATGTCTAAGGCCGTGATTATACCCAAGGCGGCCGGCAGTGTTGCGTTGCATGCTGCCGCGCAGCTCAAAACCAAATTGCAGCAATCCGATGAAAGCCAACATACCTCGCTCGACGCCTGGAACTGCAGGGCGGCAGACAGGAGAACAGACGTGAGATTTTTGTTTTGAGCAGGCGACGGTTGCGTCACGTGAGCAGTTCGGCCAATAAGGGCAAACCGCTCATGGCCACACCACCGCCACGCCGCCCTGTCTCCTCTGCTTGCCTGCTGCCTGCAGTTCACATGCCGCTCGGCGGCATCGTGAGGATGACGTCACCCGCTTGCGCGTACGCCCAGCTGTTCTGATCGTAGCCTAAGATGTTCATTAAATGTCATGACTACACTGTTTACGGTGTTTTAAAAATGTTGTATGACAGTGAATCTATAATAAGATTTGAATACACAAATAAAATGCATGACTGAAAATTAACAAATGAAAACTGGGTGCAGGAAAACTTCCAGCACACCACTTGGTTCGCTTCACGGATGCTCAGTAGAGATCCACCAGGTAGAACAGCGGTGCGCAAACTGAGGGGCGCGAGACTGACTGTGGGGGGCGCGGGGTTTACAGAGGCCCCGCACGCTTCCCGAAGGCACTTAAATTAAGTGCCGGGGAAGCGGTGAAGGCCTCTGTAAACCTTACTAACCTTGGCTCCGGCGGGTTCTTAGACGCATCACCATGGCAACCACCACGAGGTCATGTGACGTCACGTTGCTATGGCGACATGACTTCATGCTGCCGGAACCGAGGTGGGTGGGGGGCGCGGAGAGAGGGGAACTGTCGGCAGTGGGGCGCAGGGAAAAAAAGTTTGTGCCCCCCTGAGTTAGAATATAATAAAGATCTCAGAAAAACAGGGAAACAGAAACGCACTAAACACCTCTTGCACCCGAAAGGCAAGAGCAGTATTAGAGTTTATGCAAAGGAAATAGTCACAAACTACTGCAGAGGCAAAAAGATTGAGACTAGTAAACATTACCCAGAGAGTGGAGAACCATATAGGAAAAGGGGACAATAACAAACAATACAAACACATAAAACTAGGTACTGGGGTGGACGGAGGAGATGAAAGTCGACGGTGGCGTGGCAGTGGTAACACGGTCGCAGTAGTTGCTGTTAATTACTAACTATTCATTGAACGTACCTTTTATTTGTTGAACAAGTTCTAGGAAGTGAATTGTATTGCAAATAAATGTTAACTGGAATCAATGCTTTGACCAAAGTTGTGTGGGTAAAGGCTAAATTTTAACAATCTAAACCCCTAAATTAACGGTAGATAGAAAACGCTCAGTAATGTAAAAACGGACTCATAATGGCGTCTGTCATAATTGACGCGCTATTATGGGTCTATTTTCATATTACTGAGCGTTTTCTATCTACTGTTAATTTAGGGATTTAGATTGTTAAAATGTAGCCTTTACCCACATTATCATTGAGATTACAGCCTGACTGACTAGACGCATTACCAACTTTGCGGTCTTTTCGTGTTGTTGGGGAATGCACTCTGGAATGCTACACTAACTAGCGACTGACTACTAACTACTATCTGTGCATTGGCAACTTGCTAACTACAGGTAATATGCCATACAGTATATATCTATTGGCAATTTGTTATATGCGACCTATATTTAGGTTTATTGATCTACTACATCTAGCTGATCAACAGCTATTACAGTGTGGGGCTACATTCTACTTATGTGCAATTTAACACTGATCCCTATGTTATATCTTCCCTCTACAACCTCACTGAGTTGTATTTAGGGAGTTTGTGACCCTCTTACCAACAGCATTATTTCTATTAAAGTTATTGGGCCATATTCATCATGTGGTTGTCAACATATATCCATCGTAGCATAATCACTTGGTCTTCCACTGGCATTTTTTCAACCAGTGAAGTTACGCTCCACGCAGTGTATTTTATTCACTGTTTTTTGTGAACAGTGATATGTTTTATGTAACCAATTTATGATTAAAGTTATTTATCGACAATTATATAATTTGGTGATGTGCTACTTAGTGAATTTCTTTAGTTAATACCGCGGTATTTTCTAATTTTTTGTTTTGTTTGGAGGAGTACCCTGTAATATTAACCGCCCCTTGCACAGAACTGCTATACAGGCAGTCCTCGTTTTACAACGCTTCGTTTTACAACGAATGGCTTATCCAACGCTATGCAATGCATACCTATGTTCATTTTTACAACGCCAAAACGGATTATCCAACGCTCTTACGGCACTTTGCAAAGTTCTTTGTGTATATAATATCTATATTATACTATATATATATATATATATATATATATATATAATAAAGAATATGCACTATATAATTTGTGTGTGCTGCATATCTTATTGTCTGCGTAAAATATTTTGGGTATTTTAGCATTAAAAATGCCTTCAGGAATGGAACCTTTCATTAAAACAGTGTTCCTATGGGAAAACGTGTTTCGCTTTACAACGCTTCACTATCCAACGCCATTTTGAGTAACGCATTGTGTCGGATAACCGAGGACTGCCTGCATGTTCAAAGTTCCTGTCTTGCTAAACATTTCAATATTTGCTTTCATAATGACTATATTATATATGATCATATTTCATATGACACGGTAATTGTGTTTACAGAGTGAAACTGCCCTTTTATGTCTTGTTAATACTTTACCACAAAGATAAAGAGAAACGCCCTGATGCAATTGGACCAATTTGGTAGTGACAGATGACGATTCACACCTTTTTACATGAACGTGCAGCTCATGCTCGCGCCATTGTTACATTCTGTAGCTATTTGTATGAAAGGTTATAATTATATATGGTTTCATATTTCATTTGGAGTTTCATGTGCATGTTTTGAAATAATTTAGCAATAAAAATTGCTGCAGATGCGCAGCACATTGAGGTGAAAGCGGGGTTAGAAAGTGGATCCTGAAAGTAAATGATATTGCGGTTGCATTCCACAGCATTTACTGCATCAATCATTTGTTTAAACACATTCTTAAAGCTTAAGTTAAGCAACCAAAATAGTACAGTACAAATCCAATTAATATTTATTTTAAAGTAGAGAAAAAAAAATATGCATTAGTGAGAGAATTTTCTGTCTCTCTCCCTACCCCCCGTCCCCTCCCATTGGTTCCCAGTATTGTAACGTGATAAAACCAACTTTTTTATTACGCTATGATGCTGGAGCAATCCCTGGAGTCTGTTGTATAAATACTGTAGCCTCAGATTTTCCTATCAATAACTAAAGCGAGAAAATGAGTTGCAGTGCAATAGCCATTATCAGTTGCCTATGGTTATTCACTTAATCGATTGCTAATGTCTATTTTAGTGAACAGAGCCCGTTGATGCAAAAGGAAAATCATAAAAATGCATGCTCTGGTTCAGAATCACAGAAGCAAAAAGCAACTTAATATGAACAACTACAAATGAATTTCTGCCACTTGTACTGGTTCATTACTGTAGATACAAAATAATTAATAATGGTTGTTTTTATTTAGAAAATGATAACGTAATAATGCCCAAATGGTTATGAATAGAAAGAGATTTGGAGGTGTATCCCAATTTCGGGACATACAGGGCAGCATGAACTTTTTTCAGAGGGAATTGGCAGGAAAATGCAAAGATCGTTTCACCTTCTGTCTACTTCCAATGCTTTGCGGGAATTTATTTTCAGGGATTAAGAAAAGAAGTGATACATTTTTCTGCACGTTCTATGTAAGTCTCTCTCATAAATATATTTAAGAAGCATGTACATAGTGCATATTTTGTCATTTATTGTAATTTATCACACACAGGCCCCAATTCAGTGTGCTATAAAGTTTACTGCGCTGTAGGTTTTAGTCGCATTAATGTGAATGAAGCGGAACTCTTTCCCAGCACTGGGAAGTGGCTTCACAGCAGAATAAACACAGTGCATATACTGTGTCTGTACACGGAGTAGCTTTCATTTGAGAGACAGATGGAAAGACGAATTTCCTGAGAGAATATAAGACCTGTGGCCATACTGTTTGGAGCACGGATTGGGTTCAGTACTGTACGGGATGTGGTGGTAGGAACATTCCTGTCATGGAATTCTGTCACTTTATTATGCAGAAGAGAAAAGCTGTATAAAGACCAGTCCATTCAAAACCCTAATTTCTTGCAATATGATGGCGTATGATTGTTTGACCCTTTTTAAATCCAGGATTTTCTGTTTCTGAAGAGAGTAGGTGGCATATACTGTAATATGCAAGCACAGTTTAATTTCATCAAATTGGAAATGTTTATTTCAAAGTGCATTTTGCATCGGCGTGCTTTTGCAAGCATATTCTGTTTTAAGCTGCACATAATACTGTTTTTTGTTGTCTATTCTGCATATTTTTACTGGTGACGCTAGATAACTAGGTGAAAGCAAAATAAATTCAATGAAGACCAGTTAATGGTGCAGGAGATTTCCCATCAGTAGGCTGGCCCATACTCCGTTATGAAGCCTTCTTCCCCTTCATGCTTCATTGGTAAGGGGAAGACCGCTTAAAAAAAAACCTGATATTGATTTTTCTTTACAGATTAAAGTATAATGCGGAGAAAATTAGAGTACATGCTGTATATTATTAAGAATTTGTTCAATTTGAGTTAGAATTTCTAAAAATCTGCATGAGAAAAAGAAATCAAAGTATACTTTCGCTTAATATTCTCCAGCACTTCTATGCATCATATTTTTCAGTAAGTAGTCATTTTAATTTTATTTTTTAAATATTCTTGTGTGCTACTGACTTTTATAAGTTGAGCAACATCTCTTTTCTGCTTTTTTTTTCCAGTGTTGGTGTTGGTTCAATTTGGCCCTTCTCACTTTTGACATGCATGTATGCATTATTTATGGTGGGGTGCACGGTGCGTGGGCTGTAGAAGTACTGTGATTGAGAAATCAAAAAGAATAAAGCATATCATGAATTGGGGATCTATAAAATAATCAATGTCATAGATATATTTACAGTGTGAATTTCTTGTTCTGGAAAATATAAGGGGCTTATGTATCAGTCTCTTGACTACAAAACTGGGTCAGCACGGCAGCACCAAACCTTACACCCCGTTGCTTTTAAGTTCTCTTACCCAGTGTTGTAGTTGGGAGACGTTGGGCCTTATTCAATAATGTCGTACTGTATGTGCTTTGATTCAAGATATCGACTCGAATGAATGGCAGTTTTCAGCAAATCGCAGTTTTGTTTGTCAGTAGTTTTGATTGGCTGTGTCCAACATTATTAAATGAGGCCCCAGAACACAACCCTCTTAGGCTTCACAGCCTCTCTTCATTAACATCGACCATCATTTCAGTTGATCTCATTGCACTAATAATTATTTGTTGCTGCAATAAAAGGCAATTTGTAGGTTAATGTGTTTGTTTGCTGAAACCCTTGTTTTTGCATGTTTATTGCACGTGGGGAGGCGTAAGTTAATAGAACGACGCTATGTATTCTGTACACCACTAATTGAATTTCAGTACATGTAGACCTGCAGTATTGTTTGACTAATTATTTTTTTTGTCAAATTTTAATTGTATATTTTTTAATTCACCCTGTTACACCTTTATCTAATTCAAGAGAATATATCAGGCACATTCATAAGACTGTAAGGTTGGTAAACTGAGAAACCAGTATCCGTCATGAGTAAGGAATGATAGGAAATATGTATGTATATCTTTATTTATATGGCACCATCCATGTACATAGCGCTTAACAGCAGTAACATAATAGGAATAAGCGCTTCATACATAAAAGTAGATGGGTCCCTGCCCTGAAGTAGGGAGAAGATACAGAGATAGGAGGGTGTTACAGTAAGTGTGTCTGAAGGGGTCATGGTAAATGCATATGAGATGTGTATAGTAACAGCCAACGGAGCTAACCAAATGCTTCATTAAAGAGATGTGTTTTTAAGATGGGCCTTAAAGGTGAATAAGGAGGGTGCCAGTTGGATATTGAGGGGAAGGACATGCCAGAGGTGTGGGGTAATGAGGGAGCGGGTTTAGGCGGTAGAGGGCTTTAGACACAAAAGGGGTGTACAGAAGACATCATTGAGCAGAATGCAAAAGTCGGACAGGTATAGAGAGAAAAATTAGGGCTGAGATGTAAGGAGGGGAAGAGGATTGCCTTACTTAAAAGTGAGGAGAATTTTGAAAGTAATATGGGATTTAATCGGAAGCCAGGAGATGGATTTCAACAGAAGAGACGCGGAGACAAATTTAGGACAGAGTAAAGTGATTCTAGCAGCACCATTTAGGATACATTGTTAAGGAGGCAGGAAGGACGGACAGTAGAAGGTTACAATAGTCAAGACGGGACAGAATGAGGGCCTGTGTCAGAGTTTTGGCAGAAGAGCGACAGAGAAAAAGGCGTATCTTTGCTATGTGACAGAGGAAAAATCACAAGGATTTAGCTACATTGGGAATGTGAGAGGAGAATGTGGGGGAGGAGTCAAATCTGACACCAAGGAAGTGTGCTTGTGATACTGGATGTATGATAGTGCTGCCAACAGTAATGTAGAAGGGGATAGTAGCGCCAGGAAGTATGAGGATCTCCGTCTTTGACATGTTAAATTTGAGTCGGCGATGGGAATTCCATGATGATATAGCAAAAAGACATTGAGAGACTTTGGTCTTTACAGCAGGAGTAAGGTCAGGGGTTGAAAGGTACATTTGTTTCATCAGCATATGGTGATATTTGAACCCAAGAGATGTGATGAGGTCACCTAGAGAGAGTGTGTAAAGACAAAATGTATTTGGAAACAAACCTCATAGTAAAACCCATTTTTTTGACAGCACTTTTTTTGTATTTTGGATAGAACACAAGATAATTTGGGTCTCATGTGTGGCCTATTTAAAGCAGCAGTTAAAGCAATATCCTACATGTGTGTTTTTTAATATATCAGTTCTGTACTATGAGAAAATATTTGTAGCATTTAAAATTTAAAAAAAAAATGTTTTAAAGACATTTTTTAATGTTTCTAATGTAGGAAGCATTTCGAAAGTGACAGCCCCTTCCCCTTCTGATAGGCTCTGGCTCCTGAGTCCCGTCCTCTCCCTAGCAGTCCACCAATTGTATCTAGTACCTGCCCAGTCAATCATATTCTAGGAACTACTGTAGTGCCAACGGTTATTCTAACACAAACCAGTGGCAATCGCCAAAAAGACCCAGGTACATGCTGGATACGTGCCTTAAACTAGACCCAGCGTTTCTGCATTGATTAATGGCCCATAAGATTAACAGCGGGGGTCCCTGGCAGTCCCATTCAAACTGAATGGGACTGCCAGGGACCCCTGCTGTGTTAATCCTATGGGTCATTAGTCAATGCAGAAATGCCTTAAACTAGCCACTGTTACACCCAGCACATACCCAGAATGTAACCGGGATAGTTTAAGGCAAGGTTTAGAATACTCGTGGTCTCATCTGTACATTTCCCATAATGCTGAATTAAATAAAATAAAGCAGATGCGCGCAGTCTCAATAGATCCCCTTGATTCAAAGTATGTGCTCTCCCTCTGCAGCTTTCACTCTCCCGTGATCAGCAGGGTGGATAGGAAACATGCAAACAAAAAGAAAGCGCAAAAAGGAAAAAAACAGTTGGTAAAAATAATTGTCTTTATACCAATTAAAATAAAACTAAATAAGAAAGTACATAAAAAGGATTCACATGAACCCACAATGACAAGGCACTAATGAGGATCCCTGCAACAAAAGCCCATAGATCAAGTGATGGAAAAAGTTCTGGGAAATAGCTAGATGTTATTAGCTTACATGTGGTTGAAACAGGGACCAGCTTTCATGCAAAGTCAGGGGAAAACCACCGCAATCGACCGAGCACCCGTCGTCACGTCCGCTCCTCGATGCGTGATGACGTCACCTCTACGCCTTTCACGTCATATGACGCTTCTTCAGGAGAAAGGTCTAGCCACTCCCATAGCTGCTCATATATAGCAAAAACGGATAATTCCACTGCCAATGGGAGCTAGTATAGGTGTATTACAGCCTTCCAAATAATGTACAACCAAAACTTTATACAAAATCGGACATTGCACATAAACAAACATTGCACAAAAAATCTACCCACTTTATACTCAAAATAAATATCTAGTTAAATAACCCTGAGCAAAGCGATTGATTACAGGAGAACGGATCGATCAGCAGCTTATTTAATCACTTGTCTGTGTGTATTGCTGCACATATTGAATGGGGAAAAAAATATATATATTTTTAACGGCAGCTTGAACTGCAGCTTTAAAAGAAACCGACAAATGTTGTAAAATCCTGATGAACGTAAGGAAATATCTTGTGCACACCATCTGGCTGATGTGTTTCGCTTGCTATTTTAGTATTTCATAAGTGGTTCAGCCCCTTCATTTTAGAGAGACCTGAAGTATGCTCTTAGCTGCTCAAAGCTTCTAAATATGTGTTTGCCAGCTCCCTCAAATTTGAGCTGAGAGCAAAGCTTTAAATAGTGTTTTGAATAGGAAGTACAATTGAATGGTTACATCTCTGTAAAGGTGAGTCAGAAACCTGTGTGAATAGTATCTATATAAAAAAAAAGACCACATTTTCAAAAGTAAAAACCGGGACACATTAAAAAAGTATTTATAAAACAAATTAAATCACTTAAAAAGAAATATTATACGGGTATTTGTCTAATAGCGTCCCAATTATGCTGCATTAATGATTTACTTCAATTTCCTAACATAATGGAACCTCTTGTGTACCAAAATGACAGTATGTTTATATTAAATAAATAATTTAATAAAATGATCTAATCTTACCTGTATTCCTTCACCCACCTACAGTACCACCCTCAGTAAACAGAGTTCTCACAATTTCAGACTTGCAACACTGTGTGTGCGTGTGTGCGTGTGCGTGTGTGTATATAATATATATATATATATATATATATATATATATATATATATATATATATATATGCAAATATATATATATATATATATATATGCAAATATAGCTGTATGCTCATCTGCATGTCTTAGGCAGGTCTGCAACCCCGCCTTTATATATATATATATATATATATATATATATATATATATATATATATATACACACACACACACACACACTTCAATTTATAAAGGGCACACAGTGTATGCAGCGCGTTACACACACACCAATATGGACCACATAGTATCTACACACACTTTTAGTAATGCAACACGCTCTTACATTTCCACACCTACCCACACCATTGGTATACATTCCCAATCCACACACCTTTTGTAAAACGCTGTATTCACTGTGGACGCTTTATAAATTGACATTTACATACATACATATGTAGCCCTGGTCTCCAGCGGCTCCTAGAGACCCTCCTCTTTTGGAGCAGCGCGGTCGCGGGTGCCGCCGGAGCCAGCGACAGACCCGACGGCTGTTTCCAAAGGTGGGGGCCGGAGCAGGGAGCCACGCGCTACTTCGGAGATGCGGCCGGTTGCCGGGGACGCGATCGGGCCATTGCTAGGGCCGCGGTCGCGTCGCGATGGTCCCGGTGGCTCGCGGAGCAGGGCGCCACCATTGACAGGTGTTGCGCATGCGCAGGGGCTAGGAGCGCCGGGAGGCCCACAGATAGCTCGCGCATGCGCAGGTAGGAGCCCGCGAAACCCTAGCCTACCAGGGAAGGCTTTAGGCAGGCACTACGAGTCCCATGAGCCTCTGCGCGCCCCACGTGACGCCAGGGAGCCAATAGGGCTTAGGATCTCTCTGCAGAAAGGATACATTTCGCGCGCTGAGCCCACGCTTGTTAGTTGGAGCTGGGAGCAAGAAGGGGAAGGCAGGGTGCAGGGAGCGAGTGAAGCTCCTGCACCAGGTAAGGTTCCCCCAGGTCCGGGCAGGCCCCAACTCCCCACCAGATTAGTGAGTAATTATAAGGGACGGCCCCAGGTTAGGGACCCGGCCCTTAGGTGTGTGTATATGCTGTCTTGTCAGAGTCACGGCTGTCAGTGCTGTAAGGTCTGACAAGAAGGCATCGTGTGTTGTTGCAGCACGTTTGCTGCAAGTACCAAGTAGGTGGCAGTGCGTTACTGCAGGTGCTAGGTAGTAGTTAGTCAGGACTGGGAAGAGCTAGGGGAACGGAGCAGGTCAGTAACCCCTTAGGCCCCAGATAGGTCCTCACTCCCCAGTTGTGGTGCTACAGGGACCGGCCCTAGGTTAGGGACCCTGTCACAGTAGCGCTAGTGTTAGATAGGGACACAGCGAACGCTGCGCTTCCCGTGAAGAGACTTGGGCTCAAGTCTGTGCCCACAGAGACTATCACCAGGGTGGGATCGCCCCTGGCGGACCCCGTGCAAGGAACCAGCTTGTGATCAGACGGAATCACCGAGCGACAGATCCTTTGCGAAGTCAATTGCAGGCCCGAGTGCAGGAGCGCTCGGCAGGTACCCCATAAGTGCACCAACAAATCCTAACATTCTCATAACACATAGTGGCAGCGCTGACCACGGGACAAAGGGGTTGGGCTGTGGGCACCGTGTGGGGATGTTATAATATGTTGATGTTATAGGGTTCATATGCTCTTAAGTAAAGGTGTTGGGGAAGCGTCCTGCGCGACGCCGTAGTCGGTGTCGCCTCTAGAGAGGGACACCCGTTATTCTGTGTATGGTATTTGTGTCGTATGTTCCCAAGTAAAGATATTAGTTATTATACAAATAGGTGTGCTAGTTATTTGTATGTGTCTTGCGAGGAACAATTCCTGCTCTGCTAGGAACCATCGCAGGTGGAGGCGCTGCACCGAGTACAGGGTTACTCCTAATATAATTGCCCCAGGTTCCCCGTGGCGGAAGCTCAGCCCTCCTGTGAGCCTAACAGGTAAAGCACCACACCTGGTAACACTGTATGTTCTCCACACCCACACTATATCTGCGATTGGGTGGGGTGGAATACCCGTTACACATACATACATACATACATACATACATACACATAAACACACACTATTATATCACTAACATTCAGGGACTATTTAACACCAAGTCATAAATCGCATACAGCACAGGGAGGAGGGAGAGGTTTCAGTCACATATAACATTCCAGGATGCACTGTTTTTAAGTTAAACCTTGCTTGCTTTATTCATTGTAACAATGCCGGTAGAAATCAGTGTATCTCGAAAGCTCGCACAAATAAAAGCATTTCATTAGCCAGAGAACGGTAGTGTCTATTCATTTTTGATTATATACAGCACACACACACACAGCTGAACCCTGTTATAACGTGGGGACCACAGAATGAGACCGCATTATAACCGGGATCACAGAAAAAATGGCCGCCGCGATCAGGGGGTTCCGCGAGGACTTACCTGGCATCTGGCTCTCCCTGCTTGTCAGCTTCCAGAGGGGGGAGAGGGGGTGGTCTGGGATGGGGGAGGAGCCGACAGCAGCACGATTCCCAGAATCAACAACAGAGGTTGGAGGTGTTAGTGTGTGTGAAAGCATGTGGCAAAGACCAGTCTTAAAAAATAAAACCGTTTCAGAACAAATGACACCGCTGTACAAGATCATTTCATAATTGCATATAAAAAATATTCTGAATGCTGATTAGGAAGAAAACACAGAAAGCAAATGGTTGCTGATACTATCCTTCAGTATTATGAGTTGCATAATTGTCATGGAACCAGAACTACCTTTCTGACTCACCCACCTCTCTCCTTTGCAGCGTCTGCCTGTCAGATCTTATTCCCAGCTGCATGGAGCTTGCACACACATACTGTGCCTGTGTAACTTGCAACAATGTTGCATTTCTTGCCTCCGGCCATGAAATCAGTGAGCTGCTACAGCAGTTTCTGAGATCCTCACCAGAATGGGCTAGTCTGCCCCCCTCCTGTTTGTTCAGACATAGTCTGCCCCTAGACTATTCCTTTACCCACACTGCCCCTCACTTCCTTTTCCACCCTGGAGACAGTGAGTAAAAAACCCCTTCTCTGTTCATCCCCCACGGTGAGGCCATCTCTTTTTACCGGTTTCTAACTAATAATCACCACTACATACCATCCACAAGTATTTGTATCCTGCTGCTTTTCCCAATAAAGTGGAGGAAATATTACAGGGCTTGGAGTGATTTAAAAGGGAACTGTGTTAATGCTATCGGGAGCCATTCACACCAAACATGACCCTGGCTTCAGAAAAATAATAGGTGTATTAGAAGTTAAAGTAGATGGCACTTCTATCCTGTTTTTAGTATGTCTAGTATAGGGTTCAGAAATGTGACAAACCTGAGGAAAATAGTGCTCTGGATGAGTTTTTCTGTAAAATATAGATGTCGTAGGTGATACCTTTTAGGGGTTTGTTATAGATTAAATTAGAGTGTACTGCTGGTGCCTCTACAGTGACTGTATAAAGTGAAAGCCTGCTGCATTGCTTGCACTCCACAGCTAAAGGAATCATTCCAAGAAAGTTGAATTTCTTAAATTGCTCAGCTAAAGCATCCTGTTTTTAAGCACATTTTTCAATCCCAGCTGTAACCCCATAGTAAACATTTTACAGGCCCACGGGCTATGCATTATCTCAGCGGGGCGCAAGATTTTTCAGGGGGGTCGCGGGTGGTTGCAGGGGTCCCGCGCTCTTCCCCCAAGGCATTTAAATTCATGCCGGGGGATTGCGTGAGGCCTCTGCAGCTTCACTTACCTTCTCTTCGGCGACGCGTTGCCATGACCACGCTGCGCCAAATGATGTCACGGCAACGTGATGTCACGTGACCCCGCGATGTCATTTGACGCCTGAGAGGAGATAAGGGAGAGGGGACGCGAGCAGGGAGGGGTGGGCGCGAGCAGGAAAGTTTGCGCACCGCTGCATCATCTATTTCTTTTATCCTATTTTTGTGTAGTTTTTCTGTATGTGGAAGATGTTAATTTGTTTCCATCTTTATGCTCCCCAAGCACAACTTGCAATCACCAGTTTACTCAGTGTCATGCACAACTTAAATTGCCTTGGTGAGAAATTACATGAGCTTTGCAGGAAGCATTCAGACAAAGTGTTGGCAATAACTATGAGAATATAGGATATACAAGTACCAGTAGTGTATCTTCTCTCTTCCACACTTTGCAGCATTATTTGGGAGCGCTAATTACCCTCTGAAAACAAACACACGGGGGAGAGCAGCAGAGAGATATATGCATGTAGCATCATAGCACACTGTGCTGCATCACACACACTGTGTGTCCGTGTCCGTTAGCAATAAAGCATTGCATGTTTAAAAAAAAAAAAGCAAGTGCTACACTTACAATTAAATAATTTCCCTCTCCCAGACCTCGGGTCATAAAGCTGTCAAATTGCTATGGGCAAGTGACAGAACACTCCCCCTACTGGTCTGTGTGAGGTCTGGCATTCTGGTATAGATGAAAGATTTGTTGGGTATGAAAATGTGTTTTTGAAATGTACCATCTATACTAATCTTGGGGATACAGTTGTAGTTTATACTGTTTCCGCATCTCATATTTTCTCCTCACAAACAAATAGACTAAACTCCCTACAAGCGCTAACCTAAACTAGACAATGTGAGGTGCAAATAAATTTGAATAAATAAAAATGACCAATATAACGTGTTATGTGATATGTGTAAACAACCAGTGTACAAGTGATATAAACAAGTGACTAGAAGAGATGAGCTGCCAAGGGGAACCTCATAAAACAGATACTCCCAGCACCTGTTAGGCAGAAAAACAGACACAAAATATGCGTTCCCCGGCGCTAAAAATTGGTTGATAGTCCAATTTACTGTAGTCAAAAATATCAGTCCAAGAATAAAAGACGGACTGCGGATTCAGATGATGAACTGTCCCAGAAATTCACAGACGAATGGAAGTGACCCTGTGGATGACTCCGTGGGTGATCCTAAGGATTTAAACAAAGGACACACCATTGCGCAGTAAACTGGACAGGGACACTTAACTAAAACTATAAAAAACCTACTTACTAGAATATAATCTTGCTCAGGCCAGGGATAGAATCTGTGCTTGTGCCACGTCTTCACCTCGATCATTCACGGAACCCACGTGTTCAGACCGGATGAAATTCCCTCAGATGGTAATCGGCGCTCCCACAACGGATCAATACCGGTGGCAACCGATGGGGAAGGGACAAAGACACAGCACTAGTGCAATGCGTAGCAACAATTTAATAAGAATAAAAAACCAACTAACCACACTTACAATGTGTCCGTGGTATACATATAACTCACGAATGCCGTCCGCAGCCTGTATCCCACCCGAAGTACCCGGAAATCAACTGGCCAGCATGCACGTGATCTCTCACGGCTCACTGGTGGTGACGTCACTATCCGGCGTCTCTATACTGGCGTCGGGCGGTGGCAAACACAATACTAAGCTCCTCCTCCCTACGCGTTTCGTGACCGTGCTTCACTTCCCCTGAGGAAACAGTTTCAGTGAGCCGGTAGTGCAGCATGGAGCTCTGTGATGCCTGAGTGAGCTGTAACACATTCACAATAAGATTGAGCCTTGGTATGACTCCAACCTTTTAACTATATAGGTTTGACTGAAACTAATAGTAGTTTTTGTTTGAGCCCAGCTGCACTGCTATCTCGTGGAGCAATACGCTCCGTTTTTAAGATTTTTAGACTTGCAAAGTAAAGGGTATTCTTTGGAGTAAATTGCGAGGTTGATATTTCACCTGGTTCACATCCGCTATTGTATTATTCTAATATAGGGTTCTTTGTCCGCTGATTTTGGGTTATACTATGATATGCCTTAAACGTGCCATCTAAAAAGTTGATTACCCAGGAGTATGTGCTGTTGTCATTACCAAAACTGTAATTTACCACAGATGATTATATGGAGGGAGTAAATTTACTAAGCCACAAAGCTTGAGTATTCAGCCTTTCATGAAGATTGTCCGCCGATTCTGATGTGTATTATGATATGCCTTAAACGTGGCATTTAAAAGGTTGATCACCCAGGATTATGTGGTGCTGTTATCAAACTTGTAAATTACCACTGATGCTTATCTGCAGGGAGCAAAATACTAAACTATATAGCTTTGATTATTCAGCCTTTCATGCAGACCGTACCAGTGTATTTGGGTATAATTTCTACGGCACACTGACTGCGCAATAGGTTTGGTACACATTAACTAGTGGGGCAGGTTTAAAGCAATGTATATCCCTTGTCTTCCAGTGCATTGTTTATATCTGCGCTGAGTGTCCAGTGACTTACTGTCCTTATTGCCTTAAGGTTATTTTTGTGTGTGGAATTAACAAGCTACATGAACAACCATTCTTGTTAAAGTGCTACATCCACGTGGCAGTAGCATAAGTGATACAGTGGCGGCGCCGCTGAGCCTAAAGTGGCTGGAGCCGCAAGCCGCGTGGAGTCCCGCTTTTTTTTTTTTCCCCTCGGTGTGCCGCGCGTCACCGATGCGCGGTCATGCTTCATCGGGTGCATGCGCGCGTGCCCAGGGCTCCCCGAAGGGAGCCCGGGGTTGCTCCTTTGTGGGGGACCCGGTGGACCCGGAGAGGGGAGGGGGATGCCCCGATCAGAGGACTGATCCTCCGAGGCTCCGGCGCGCGTGGGACAATTCGGCGCGCGCCGGGTATCTGCCGCGGCCGAGACTGGGTGAGTGTTAGACTCAGCTCGGCCGCGACAGTATGCCTTAAACAAGTCATTCTTTAAGCTACACAATTGACATACTCACTTATACTTGTAACCCTGCTTCCCCCCCTTCCCCCCCTTCCCCCAGACTCTCGGTGGTGTCTAAGGTGCATGAGGGTGGATTACATGCGGTGTGGTGCGTACCTGTGAGGAACAGGAGGGCCTGAGCTTCCCACGATGTTGTAGGGGAGCCAGGACCGGGCTTCTGGGGTGGTAGCCTCCATGATCTCCTAGTGGTGCAGAGCCTCCATCTTCTATACTCCCAGGAAGATGGGACAGGACCGGTATAGAAGAACCCCTTGGGTCCCAGGGTAGTACTTTCCAATCACACACAGTCTTTGATGATAATGAATAGTCTCTTTTATTGACAGAGCAGCAATATCCCAACGATAGTGGCTTTCAACAGCCACAACAACAATAGCCAGGACGGGTTATTACGCCGCTCGCCTTGCACCCAAATAATTCCTCCTCTCCTTCCCTCCAAGTCACTCCTCCGTCAGGATGGTCTGGGCTAGGGCTTCAATACCCCGTGGCCCACCCCCGAGGTTAGCCTCGAGGTGGGTCTTGGATTCTCCCCATCACCCCTGGCAGTGGGGTGAGGGCATTGGTCCACCAAGTCTATAATTCTATCAGCTCTACTAAAGGACGCTGAATCTTTCCGCTCTTCTCTCTCTTGCACTCTGCGCAGGGAAGATCGTAGTCTCCTCCAAATCCTCGGACCGATCCGCAGGATTCCTTGACTCATGGCATATTAACTGCACTGCATACTCTCGGCATAACTAACCGGCAACTCCAGGCTCTCGATATCACTATTAACTCTCTACTAACTCTACTCACCGGAGTTGGCTGCTAAATATAGAGCTAGCCCCGCCCCTCGTGATGTCAGCAGAACCTCCCCTCTTGCTCACGCCTGCAGCAGAGTCCAGGCCTGCGTCTACCATTCAGGATAGGGCTATGAAGGGGGAAAACCCATGATGATTACTGTTACCTGATCTTAACAGGACTTACCACAGCAGAAGGAGATAGGTATAGCCGGTGCTGTTTACAGGGGGCTACATACTATTTTGCAGACTGCTACACTTGTCTAAACCAACTTGTATGGGGTCCTCAAAGTGATCAACCTCACTGACTTTTACTCTGGACACATTAACAATCTAACAGGCCTGTTGCACACTATACAAAACCTTTACTATTAATTTTGTGCAGATAAGAGCTACCATGAACCCAATAGTGTCAACCTCTGCCGTATTTTACACCCTTATCAACTGTGGGTATATATTTACGGGTTACCTTATCAACTAATAAGATCCTTTACCCTACACTTTGGATTTATGACCAGACAGGTCTACTTACCATACCTAGAATTGGGATTTTTTTAAAAGTTATTTTATTTTACTTGCTTTACCTTGAGTGCCAACTCATTTTAATTGATTTGGATTAAATGTTGTTTTAAATTAATTACACTATGCAATAATTTTGACTTTGGTGCGCCAAATAGGGAGCTCTCTCTTTAGTGCCTAGTTGCCCTTATTTTGTCTTAGTTCTTTTAAAGCAGCAGTCCAAGCTGTCATGTTTTTTTTTTGAACATTTTTTACAAAATCCCTTTAATATGTGCATCAATACAATCCAAACAATAAGTAATTAGCTAAATTGACAATTGATCCGTTCTTCTGTGATCAATCGATGAAGATTCGGCTTAGGGGTTCACTAAATGGCTGTCAGTGCAGCAGAAATGACCAAAGATGCAAAGTTCTGTGGGGAAGATCATGTGACCAGGCAGTCATTAGATGCAATTGGTGCAATGTGACGGGCAAGAGTAACCAGGCTTCATAATTAAAGTTAAGCCCTCTGGTTGCCCTTGCGTCCCGTGGGTCCCTGGCAGCTATCTAGCACTATAAGCCAGGGGCCAGGTATCTTTACATGAAAAGTTAGTGTTCCTGCTGTTTCCACTTAACATGTTCTCTTTGTCCCAGCCTCATGACACTTGCTGTGTGTAAGTTTTAGTTGGGGTATTGGGGTAAGAATACATTTATTTTGTTTGCAGGAGTTCGGGGGCCTGAGCTATCAGTAGTACCTTAATTGTACCCGGCGAGCAGGCATGATTTGCCAGTACGTGAGGAGAATTACACCAGGGCTGTCCAGCATCCCCCAGACTCCTAGTTTTCGAGCCCTGATATCTCAGTCCTTAGTTCTTTACAGTCACTAGTCTCCCCATGTATTAAAATATGTTTTCCAATGTTTGATACATTTATTATAAGGCTCTAAGCAATGAGTTAGCCAGGGAGGATGCAGCCATAGAGTCTTCTCCTCTTGGCTAAAATCATATTTCCCACTCACCCGGATTTTTGAGCCTGCTTGGCACGCCTACTCTGACGTCAACCGAGGTACGAGCCCCTCTTTCTATTGGATGGCGGGGAGGGATTCCCACGCTCCAATTGGCTGCTCCTTCCCCCTCCGTTCTGGGGACAGCCCAGCGGAGTGTATGTAAGGTGCTGACCAAGAGAGCGATTGTGCACAACCAATGACTTGAGTCGATGAGGCTAGGGCGGGCTTTTCAAAGTTGCTCTGTTCGAAATAACAGAGCAACCGGCTTCGTTTTTGAAGCCTGAAAAGTTTGCCTCGCAGAGACTATGGCCGAGTCCATAGAAGGACAGGCCGTGCTGAGCCGTGCGGACGCTCAGCGCTGAGCCCCTGCATCCTCAATGAGGATGCCTTGAGAGGGGTCTCACGCGAGCGTCCGCAGGCGTGCTGAGGCTTTGGAATTTTCAGCCGACAGCCAAACTGTTTTTCAGCGCGCTGTCGGCTGAAAACATCCAATCAGCCTGAAGCAGCGTCAACGTCACGGCGCCGTGACGTCGGCGCCGTGATGTTGACGTCAGTGCGTCGCGGGCGATTGGCCCAGCGACGTCACTGCCCCGCCTCCAACCACCTCCCCCCGGCTCCCTTCGCGCACGCTGGCCATAGAGAGGTGAGGAGTTCCGAGCCGCGCTGACGCTGAGGCTCACCTGCTGAAATCTGCGCGATTCCATGGACTTGCAGGCGAGCCTCAGCGTCAGCGCGGCTCGGAACTCCTCACCCCTCTATGGCCCCGGCCTAAGTCAGACGCGAAGACCAAGCTCTCATTTTAGAATGCAGCGGTCGCGGCTCGGAACTGAAGCCAAAAACAGGACCAGGAGGGTAAGCTCATCTAAGCGGGCGCCCTGCACCTAGGAAAGCCTAGATTTTTCCCCCAGACCCTCATTAAGTGCATTTTTAACTGTTTATGTATCTCTTCTTGTTGTACGTGGGTATACCAAAATAAACACCATTTGTTTTTATTATCTTGTTTTGCCTAATTAATGATTCCGGTAATATATAAATGGTATAAAAAGTACCTGGTCTCCCGTGACCAATTTTTTTCCCCTTTTAAATCACTGTCCCCTCATTCGAGCCTAAGCACCAAGATCATCAATTTTGTAGTCATAATTTGTGTGAAAGAAATTACAAACTTTCATAAACTTTGCGTTATGTATATGAAGGTTGTTACATGACCATACATATGGCACATAGTTTGTTGTTTGACGCATGGCGTCATGTTGAATACCAGATTTAATCAAATTTAAATTAAAACGGAATTGTGTGTATTCTTTGTTTAGAAATTGTATTGGTAAATATAATTTATTGGTGCAATATAAAAATGTTGCATAGTTGTGAAGGAACTCCTATTAAGGTAATTAATACAATTATATAATAGCCATGCTGTAAAAAGAATGCATTTTGTGAACCTAGAGTATATGAAACATCAGTGCTGTGCCAAATCTTTGATTAATCGAAAGCAATTAATTCTGCACTAACAATATAAACAGATTTTTTTTTTTTTTTACGCAGGACGGACAATTTTGTTGGCACACAGATACAATTTTTCTTAGTGCATACCGCTTACTACATCTGTCCGTCATGTGTGTCCCATTTTTGTGTGCAAATATACTTGGCTACCAGGAGCGGATTTGAAAATCCACTGCCCCTAGGCACTTACATCACTTTTGGAATCCCAGCATCAAATGACGCCGCTGACGTTGTCACTAGATGGCGCACAGTGCCGCGTTGCTATGGTAACGCAAAGTCATGGCATCATTTAATGTTGCAACGTCACGTTGCCATGGCAACAAGACACTGTGACATCACGGTGGGGCATCGGCGGCTTCATTTGACGCCGGGATTCCACGGGAAGGGGCGCCAGCAAGGAGGCGGCCGACACATGTAAATGCATTCCCATTAGGTCCGATACTTTGCGGCGTCAAATGATGTGACGTCACGTGACCCGCGGCGCCATTTAACGCCGCGTTGCCATGGAGACGAGTCTTGAAGCCGGAAGAATCAACGTAAGTTGATTTGCAGAATCCTCATGCAATCCCCTGGCATTTAATTTAAACGAGTTGGGGGGAAAACGCAGGGTCTCCGCAACCGCCGCGCCTCCCCAGAAGAATCTCGCACCACCCAGTCTGAGCGCCCCTGCATGATTGGAGCTGTAATCTGTTTTTCTTCACTTCCATTCAGGCATCTAGACTTTTTTTTTTTTTCTGTAACATATTGTTACTTTCTGTTCAACTTCATTCATCACTAAAATATTTAATTTTCTTCAGCATCTGTTCAAAAACAGTGATGTACAGAAAAGCCCGGGCGCTACCTCAAATGGATGACTTGTGGGGTGATAAAATTCTAGTGATAGAACAATACAACCTTAAAGAGTACTTTAAGGTCCCCTCTACTTCCGAATCTCTTCCCGCTGCTCAAACCCCAAAGAGGACCTATCCAGGATCCTTGGTAATATGGGAAAACAGACAAAAAATGGGGGAGCACAGGTTGAGGGACTATACAGACATTTGTAAAACTGCACGGTATAGAGCTGTGAGGTGAAATAAGGTGTACAATAACGTAAACACTTACACGGCCTTGTGTAAATGCTTTCACATCAAGGTATCTTTACTTTAGGTGTCTTCTCTTCTGTGTTCTTTCCGCTTATAATTTTCTTCTCCTCTGTTGTGAAGTTGAGCGTTTCTGGTCTTCTCCACAGGAATGATTTGCGATGTCGTCCTCAGGTTTAAATGAAACAAGAACAAATTGTGTAAGGGACAATACAGAAAATATAAAATATATCTGGGGTAGACAACTGTATTAAAATCAGAAAAGCAGAGGAATACTGCATCCACTCACACGGACAAGCGTGAGTGATCTCTGGAGGGAGGTGTCTTTGATGGCACCTCACTGCAGGGCTGTCACGCACCCCACCTGCTCTTTGCACCAAACAAATAGGGAAAGAAGGGGTGAAGGGGCGGAGGTGGATTTAAAATGTAACCGCGTTAGGTTAACAGTAGACTCGCACGGCCATGTGTGAGTATCAACTCAAATTGGTATCTCTTCTCCCCTCTCTGGAGCTTCAAATCCAAACCTTCAACTGAGTTTGTTAAATCACGCAAATAGTGCCTTGATCACACGATGGTACACAAGGGTGCAAGGGTGAAAAGACGTGATATTTATTAACAACAACAGGACAGAGTCCTAACAAAACATTAAAAAGCACTTAGTCAAAATGACTCAAGAGCTAGGTGTGCATAGAAACAGCCAGTCTATCGGAAAATGTTTGTGCAGGATACTCAAATGCGCAGCTAACTCTCCGCGTCCGGATGGTATGCTGTGCTCCTGCCTCCTGCTTCCGACGGTGGCTGAAGTGGTAAAAAAAAGTCTCAGGGAAACTAGCAATGCGTTTCGCCCTTCTTGGGCTTCCTCAGGCTCCACGGAGCCTCCATGGAGCCTGAGGAAGCCCAAAAAGGGCGAAACGCGTTGCTAGTTTCCCTGAGACTTTTTTTTACCACTTCAGCCACCGTTGGTAGCAGGAGGCAGGAGCACAGGATACAATCCGGATGCGGAGAGTTAGCTGCGCACTTGATTATCCTGCACAAACATTTTCCGATAGACTGGCTGTTTCTATGCACACCTAGCTCTTGAGTCATTTTGACTAAGTGCTTTTTAATGTTTTGTTAGGACTCTGTCCTGTTGTTGTTAATAAATATCACGTCTTTTCACCCTTGCACCCTTGTGTACCATCGTGTGATCCAGGCACTATTTGAGTGATTTAACAAACTCAGTTGAAGGTTTGGATTTGAAGCTCCAGAGAGGGGAGAAGAGATACCAATTTGAGTTCATACTCACACATGGCCGTGCGAGTCTACTGTTAACCTAACGCGGTTACATTTTAAATCCACCTCCGCCCCTTCACCCCTTCTTTCCCTATTTGTTTGGTGCAAAGAGCAGGTGGGGTGCGTGACAGCCCTGCAGTGAGGTGCCATCAAAGACACCTCCCTCCAGAGATCACTCACGCTTGTCCGTGTGAGTGGATGCAGTATTCCTCTGCTTTTCTGATTTTAATACAGTTGTCTACCCCAGATATATTTTATATTTTCTGTATTGTCCCTTACGCAATTTGTTCTGGTTTCATTTAAACCTGAGGACGACATCCCAAATCATTCCTGTGGAGAAGACCAGAAACGCTCAACTTCACAACAGAGGAGAAGAAAATTATAAGTGGAAAGAACACAGAAGAGAAGACACCTAAAGTAAAGATACCTTGATGTGAAAGCATTTACACAAGGCCGTGTAAGTGTTTACGTTATTGTACACCTTATTTCACCTCACAGCTCTATACCGTGCAGTTTTACAAACGTCTGTATAGTCCCTCAACCTGTGCTCCCCCATTTTTTGTCTGTTTTCTGTTCAAAAACATAAGGAATATATTTACGTGTTGCGCAGCATGATTATCTAGGGAAAGAACATTAGCTTGTATGTTATGGCAGAGAATGAGCATACCACAGATACTGAGTGTTGCTAAACTCTACTGACCCCTGGATGATTCATTACATTTATGAGGCTTTCAGAAATCACAAGTTTATCCACCTATCTTCTTGTCACATATAGTATATAGAGACTGTAATCCATCCTGCTCAAGATTAGTTCCACATCTTCAATTCTTCATTCATTTTATGCGTTGATCTCTCCTTCACAAACGAGGTCCTAGGAATTAGCAATATGTTCTTCTGCTTTTGTCACATTTTGGCTCTTACGGAAACCTGCCTAAATGTTTTTCACTGTGTTGGAGGATGCTAATTACCTGTAGTGGCCTAATATTTCTACATACCGATCTCCCTGAATAATGTTGAGGAATTGTGGGATTTCTGTTACCTAGCACTTACAATGTTACTCTCCCACTCTCTTAATCCATTTTTTTGTAAGGCACACTTTCATTAATTCCCTGTATGTTATTTCTCAATTATTACTCTTTTGGCTCTTCGTCCTTCACATATCTCAGTCTGGGGCTTGATTTTCTGTTTCTCTCTGATCAGACAGTAATCCTAGGTGGCTTAAACCAGGGGTGCGCAAACTTTCCCCCGTGCACACCCCTGCCTGCTCTCCTCGGCGCCTGGCCCCACCCCCTTCTGCTCTGCCCCGGCATGAAATGACGCCCTGGGTCATGTGACGTCACGTTGCCATGGTACGTGACCCCGTGGCGTCATTTGACGCTGGGTTACCATGACGATGCGTTGCTGGAAGGGAAGTGTTATAGAGGCCTCGCACGGTCCCCCCGCATTTAATTTAAATACCTGGGGAGAGCGCGGGACCTCTATAACTGCAGCGCCACCCCAGAAAATCTAGCGCCCGCCCACTTTGCGCACCGCTGCCTTAAACTGTCATGTTGAAGAACCTTGGAAATTCTAACAGTGGACCAGATCATCAATCCAATAGGTTGGTGTATCTTGAATTGCTTGAAATTGAATTGTTTAATATAGTACCTTTACCAGTCCTGATTAGTGTTTTCCACTTCCTCTGACCGTGGAGAAGACCAGTAGTTCATCTGGAGGTGCTTTAATGTTGAGCTGAGAGGCATTCCCGGGACACAAGAAAACAATCCCGTAAGGTAGCCACAGTCTTTTTCTCTTCATTACAGAGGGCCAGGAAAGAGAAATAGGGGGGGGAGGGGGGGAGTATGACAGCCCATCTCCTAAATATAACTATTGTCGAACTCCTGGATCCTAACCTTAACTCGTGTCCAATGTGAATTTTCAACCCGTTTCATTACAAATTCTTTCTATGTTGCTTTAACCCTGCTTTATCTATTACTAAGCAACATCTCTCTGCATTGCACCCACATGTAATCCTAGATGCTCCTTTTTTTAATGTTCCCTTCTGTTTCATTCCCTACTCCGTAGCAATGTTTTTCATTCTCTTTTGTCATCTTCCGAAACTGGTGAAGACTCGCACATCAAAAGCAAGGTTGTCACAATCTGCTGAATAATTCCCTCTGTTTCCTATACAGCACCCTCTCTTATAATGATAACAACATTAACACACAACTTAATTCTACCCTGCATGTTATTTGCTCTATTATTCTCCTTACTACTATATTATGCTCACTTCATGCCATACCCTAAGCCAAGGGTGCGGAAACTGGTGGGCGCACAATTTGTTTTCTGGGTAGGTGCAGGCGGTTGAGTCCCCTGCAGTGCTATACTTACCAGGATTCACCCGAATGTGTGACGCGTCACCATGGCAAAGGGGCCATGTGACGTGACATCAACATGACCCCACAGCATCATTTGATGCGAATACAAGATAGGGGGTGGGGCGCAAGAGCTGGCAAAGGGAAGCCAGGGGGAGCGCAGCTTCAAAAGTTTGCGCTCCACTGCCCTAATCAAATCCCTATTGCCTGCCTCGGTCCCAGCACTCATCACCTACTCGCCTCTTTTTATCCTCTGGCTCTTGTTTATCTTGTTTCATATACATGATGAAAAAGCACATTAATTGTATAAAACCAGTGAGTGATATCTCATTTAGTGAGGTTTAATAAGCGGATTATTACTATTATAGACTACATGTTTGCCAATTTGTGTAATGGCGCACCGCTTTCCACTTCCCACCCCTTCCACTGGTTTCCCCATTCCCAACCCCTTCACATGGTCCCCCTCTCCTGCTCCCCTGCAGGGGCCTCTCAACTGTTCATCCAGTTGGCCTCTGCTCCACCTGTTGGCTTTCACTCCCTCCCCACCGCATGAACATCTGTAGGGCCCACTGTCACCCACTTCAATGAATGAAATCCCTACTCTGAACCAGGTACCAAATAATTTGAATAATGCAGATAGAAGCATGGGTTTGTTTTAATAACACAGTACTCAGACAAGATGGTAAGTTTAATTACTATTTAGGTTAGGAGGTTAATTCAAGGTTTTTAGTGGTTAGGGTAGGAGCTTAATATAAGTGGTTTTAGGTTTATGGTAGGGGGGTTTAGAGTAAGGGCTTACGGTAGGCGGATTTAGAGTAAGGCATTTACCTTAGCGGTGAAGTTGGCGGCGGCATCCGGCGGCCGAGTGAGTCACGGCGAAGCGCCGGCAGCCATTTGGTCGAGGTGAACCGCCCGTGACCGAATGTCCTAGACCACACACGGCAGCTTGTCCCAGGGTCTCCCAGGCTTGCTCCTCTATGCAGTGTGTGTGTGTGTGTGTGTGTGTGTGTGTGTGTGTGTGTGTGTGTGTGTGTGTGTGTGTTTTCCCATTAGGCCCGGGCCTAGGGCGGCAAAAATGTCCGCCCTCTTATACCACGCTACCGGACCTGATGGGTAGGCACTTATCTGTGGCTGTTGCCTCCTTGCTGCCGCCCTTTTTCTCCTTCCGAATTGCCGCGTCAAATGACGTCGCATTGCTTCTCGTTGCCATGGTGTTATGACGTCACGTTGGTGACTATTTGGAAGGAGAAGGAGGGCAGCAGCAAGGAGGCGGCTGCCAGTGCTAGGGTTTGCCAGGTGTCCAGTATTGATCTGGACTGTCCTGTATTTGGACACAATGTCCACTAAAAAATTAGAGGGAATACTGGACATGTATCGTATGTATCTGGTATTACCTCTCTGGGCATAGTGACCTCATAGCTTGGGGAGGCACAGGATTTCCCCGGTCAGGGAGAGAGCAGGCTGTTGCTAGGGGGCTGGGCATCTTCCTCCATCCTGATTGGCTGCTGCTGGGAATTGCAGCCAATCAGGAGGAGTCGGGAGCTTGGGATGGGGCCAAGGAGAGGAGGAAACAGCATGAAGTGGTGTGTATGGGTGTATGTGTATCTCAAGGTCATCACAACTTTCACCATTGTATCCATAATTTTTGGAGACGCCACCTGGCAAATCTAGCTGCCACATGCAAGTGCCATGGGGCAGCGGATCTTGAAATTTGCTGCTGTGTGTGTGTTGACTGTTAAATATTAGCCAGGGGGCAAGCACAACCAACTGATAGGTCCAAGGATCAGGCGGTTCACACACACCATACACAGACGCACGCAAATCAGACACACACAATAAACACATGCATGCACACACCATACAATGAGAAGGCTCCATACACATACAAACTCACAATTAACATGCACACCAGATGTACACATCAGATCCGCGGTATATGAGTATTGGCAGTCTAACGGAGGCATCCAATGAAGAAGGCAGTGTCCAGACTAAAATTTGCCAGCCAGCCCCTGCAGCACTGCTACTGAACACCATACGCCAGACTGCAGTCATGTTTGTTATTTCCCTACTTGTTATGAAAAAATATGTGCAGAAGTTAATTAGTGTGTATGATGTGAAAGCACAGTTTATTTATAGACATACAAAGACTTTTCAAAGGTGACGTGAACATATTTCGTTTTGTAAACTTCACTGTAGAAATTTTGTAAAAAAAATAATAATAAAAACATTGAGAGGCTCACAACATTTTTCTTTGGTGGTTAATTAATAATTAATTAATAAGCATGTGAACTAATTTTCTGTAAGAAAAAGGCAGCCGTTTTACATGCTCCCAAAATACTGAATACCTTCAAGCTTTCTCAGGAAAGATATATATATATATATATCCATATCCAATATATATATATATATATCCATATCCAATATATATATATAACCATTTTTTTTTCCTGTTTCAAGCATCCCAGATAGTATCTTTAATTCACATTTAGCTGAAACTAAATCATTTGTGTCTCTTCCAGACCTCCTCCTTTTAGTTTTGGGTTGTCATAATTCTTGGCTCCTCTAAATACATCACTTCCTCTTAATATACTATGCACTATTCACTGCTCAAGTTGCTTACTGGGCATTCTTCTTGTGGCCTTGACCCCATTCTATGTTAAACAGGCGGAGGTGCAAGTGTAGGATGTTTGATTCAAATGTTCCATTCAAACAAGAGCAGCAATATACTGTAAACAGAGAATATGCTGGAATTTACTATTGATAGTATTTACATGACTGCATCAAATACGTTCTTCTTGCACTAAGGATAAGGAAGCCTTTACAAATCCTTTATTTCATTGTGTGTGCGTGTGTGTGTGTTAATTTATGATGTGACTGTTTGGCAGTTTCTGTTTTGCTGTTATTTTTATTATTTTTTGTTGTGCCACTGTATGCAGTGTTGTAAATAATACCATTATTTATTAGGTTAAGTTTCCCTTGCTAGGAACATTAACTCCAAACATTTGAACCATTCAAAAAAATGACGGTATTATTGGGTTAATTGCATTTAAATCTCCCCAGACAAATGGAAGACAGCATCACAGCATTTGAAATAGGAGGGGGGGGTGCATTTTAAATGGTGTGGTCTCATCGAGGCATGACAAATTCCTGTAACCTACAGTACATGTATTGTTTTCACTTTTGCACAAGTAACAATGGGACAATTAATGTTACCCATGTGAAACTGTATTGTGCTAAAACATACTTTAGAGTCTAGGATATATATATATATATATATATATATATATATATATATATATATATATATATATATATATATATATATATATATATATATAGTGTTCGACAAATCACCCAAAAATCTACTAGCCCAACCAAAAAATATACTCGCCCCCTTGTCCCGCCCCAGCCCCACTTTAAAATAAAATATATAAATAAAATACATTTAATAAATTCCTAGTCAGAACATTCGTTTTTGACAAATGTATTTATTGTATTACAGGCATACCCCGCATTAACATACGCAATGGGACCGGAGCATGTATGTAAAGCGAAAATGTACTTAAAGTGAAGCACTACCTTTTTCCCCACTTATCGATGCATGTACTGTACTGCAATCGTCATATACGTGCATAACTGATGTAAATAACGCATGTGTAACAGGCTCTATAGTCTCCCCGCTTGCGCACAGCTTCGGTACAGGTAGGGAGCCAGTATTGCTGTTCAGGGCGTGATGACAGGCGCATGCGCGAGCTGCCGTTTGCCTATTGAGCGATTTGTACTTACTCGCGAGTGTACTTAAAGTGAGTGTCCTTAAAGCGGGGTATGCCTGTACATTATACTACAATTAGTCCTTGTTACGTGTGTGTGTGTGTGTGTGTGTGTGTGTGTGTGTGTGTGTGTGTGTGTGTAAGTAAATGTTGGATCTAGAAATAAAAGCCAGATGTGAGTGACTAGTTTCCTGAACCCCTTAACCAGTGTCTGGACGTCCCCGCTTCACAATATCTAAAGCAGCAATCCCGCCTGGGATCTTACCTGATCCGCAGTCCCTCAATGTCCAGGTACCCGCATTCCCGCAATTTTATACATTGGAGGGGAGGTGTTCCCTACCTGTCTTCTGGGTTAGGTGGGGTTCCGATGCCTTCTTTTTTTGCCCAAGGAGGACACAGTAAGTACTATCTGTGCCTTCCCCCTGTCCCCGCTTCCCACCGTGTTAGCCCGCGGGGCCGGAGATTGGAGCGGGGATGTCCCCTCAGATCCCCGCTTCACCCCGATCCCCGTGTCAGCCCGCGGGGCCGGGAGATTGGAGCGGTGATGTCCCCTCAGGTCCCCGCTTCACCCCGATCCCCGTGTCAGCCCGCGGGGCCGGGAGATTGGAGCGGTGATGTCCCCTCAGGTCCCCGCTTCACCCCGATCCCCGTGTCAGCCCGCGGGGCTGGAAGATTGGAGCGGGGATGTCCCCTCGGGTCCTCGCTTCACCCCGATCCTGGTGTCAGCCCGCGGGGCCGGGAGATTGGAGCGGGAGGGGGAGGGGGGAGCGGGTGGTGGTGCTGGTCGCTGCCTTTCCTCTCTTCCGACCCCCCCCCCATGTGTGTAGATGTATAGGATTGTCGAACACTGTATATATATATATATATATATATATTTATATTTATATATTTATATTTATATATTTATATTTATATATATATATATATATATTTATATGTCTGTCCTGACAGTAGAATAAAAATAAACCTTTTAAATGTCTTTTGCAAGGTGTTCTTTGGATGCTCTGCAAAATATCAGGGGGGTGTGACCAAGAGGACAGCCCAAAGGTTTCCTGGGCCTGACAGCAATTCACAAAAATAGCAATTAGATTCTCGTAACCGCTGCGATTACACGAATCAATTGATACCAAAGACCAAGGTTCTCTATGTACAATCTCTGATATCTGTTTCTCATACAAAAATAGACGTTCTATTGTCATATTTCACATCCAGGCGCGCATATTATGTACACAGATACAACAGTGAAGCTGGCGTTTGTCTAAATCGGCAGTCTCAAACTCAATCGGGCTCAGTCAGATGCTGAGCCACTGATGACACCTGTGCTGATGCAGGGATATCCATAAAAGCTGGCCTATTACTGGCCCTTGAGGACTGAGTTTGAGACCCGTGGTCTAAGTATTATAGAAACAAAGTTATAAAGTCTTTATATATTGAGACAAATGTTAAACATGTGTAGCCATGTGTAAAATTGGTGTACATATCTCTTTCTCATGCTGGCAGTAAACCTGGTAAGTATGCAGGAATGCCAGTAGTTATCATGGAGGTTTGCCCTCACACCCTGGTGAGGTGTCATATGTTCCCAAAGGAAGTGACAACATGCATTGTGCCCACACTTAGTGGTACAGAGCAGGTTTGTTCTCTGGGGGGTGATATAAGACACAGCACTGCCTAAAGTTAGAAGTCAGTTCCTGTTGTTGTGCTGCCTGTTCACTGAGAGGCACGTGAAGGTTGCAACAGTGTTGCAGTGTCTCCTGCTAGCTGTGAGTCAGTAAGCAGACGGAGCAGTATTAGAGGAGCTGGCAGAGTTAGAGGAGCTGACAGACAGAGCAGCTCAAGAGAGAGACAAAGCAGCTCAGGAGAGGAGATTACAGCAGCCAGAGAAGCTGGGGAATCTCTCTCTGAGAGTAAAGGTGGAAAGCAGCTCTATTAGGGACAAGGGACCTTCCTAAGAGAGTGCTGCAAAGAGATGAGTGGCTGAGCTTTTATCTGTGAGGGGCAGCTTGCCCATACCACCATGCAAATAAAGATGCCCTTGTTAAAGATACCTCCACTGGGTGAGTGTGAAGTTACTCAGCAGTGGATGGCACCACCAAGAAGGAGTTCCTCACCAGGACCATCTCCCTGCGGAAGCACAGATCCTGATGAGGTGGAGGCGCTGCACATGAAGTAAGTTGGACTCGCACCCACTACCTCAGCTACCTGTCCTGATGACATCCCCTAATAACACCAAGCGGGAGACTCAAGAGTCCTGTTACTTGCAGGTGCACCACCACACACGCCTTGTAATGGGGGACTGGTTAGACTACACGGGCCAATATGAGATTGGGTGGGTCAGGCCAGAGGGAACACCCGTTACAATTGGAGGCGCTGCTGAGATACCTGTCAACAGGACAGGCTTTTGCTAGGCACACATTAGGAAACAGGGAGAGTGTCTGCTGCCACTTTGTGCTGCGTGGGACGGAGCCAGGGGTAGTCAGGGAGATGCTGGCGCTGCATGCCGCAAAGACGCCTTGGGATCCGTAAGGGGTTAGTGAGTCTGGAGCCGGGGGCTATTGCTGTTCTAGTCGCCTTGAGGTAGTGCTAGCGGGGGACGCCTAAGGGGTAAACTGGTAACTGAGAGCAGGAATTCTGGACGGGTCCGCACTAGGCTAGCCAAAAGTAGGTCGACGCCCAAAGTACTGCATGGAAGAGCCAGAGTACTCTAGTCTCCATTCCAGACCACTTACCAAGGAGCACAGACTGGAGGAAAGCGTTACAGTAGACACAGAAAGAGTGAGCCTAGCCTGAGGTAGTGCAAACACGAGTCAGATCTACATTAGGTACACAAGGTGGTGCACAAGGCATTTTATTGCATCGGTGTGGCAGCTGCCCCGCAGAGAGGAGCTCCATGTGCGATAACAGAGAAAAGAATGGCGACCGCAAGAATGGAGGCTCTCTCAAGCAGTGAGTCACACCAAAGGTGGCGGCTCCCGCCAAGTCGGGAGAGCACCAGGACTGTGCAAGAAATTGTTGCAGAGTATTGTCCGGGTTGGGTGTGGGTGCCAAAACCTGAAACCCGCCCCTGCACTGTGAGTAGTTCAGCACAGAGTCAGAACCACTCCTTGGTAGAAAGTGTCCCTTCTCGAGAGAGCCCCGTCAGAATGGAGGATCTGCAGAGCGCAGAAGGTCCAGGATGGCAGGGGGCAGAGAGAACCGTCAGAATGGAGGATCTGCACAGAGTAGAAGGTCCAGGATGGCAGGGGGCAGAGAGAACCGTCAGAATGGAGGATCTGCAGAGCGCAGAAGGTCCAGGAAGGCGAGTAACCGAGGAACATGCATATGACCTGTGCGTGGAAGAAGAACAAGCTACAGAAGAGACTTCTGTGAGCCTGTTGGAGACTGGCGTGACAGCCGTGGCTGCGCCGGGGTTGTCCTGTCTATGCTCTCGGGAAAGTAACCTTGAGGCTAGTGAGGACGACAGTGTTGCTAGAGGGGAGGAACGAAATGGACTTTGTTATCATTCAATATACAAACAGCCAAACGCTACCTCAAATGTGATGAAGAAAGACAGTACTAACCAACATGGCGGTTCCCGCGTTCCCGGGATACCGCGTGGGTCAGCTGCAGAAAGTCTTGCAACTTTGCAGTTTGCTAATTGTTGGCCAGGATTGGCGCCAACGAGAAAACTCCACCCCGTTGGGGAGTTTGGCGCGAAAGCTGGAGCCGCGCCCTCAGGGACTATGACTCACTCCGCCCCTGTGCTGGGTCAGCCTACAAGTCTACAAGACCCTCCTCTAGAGTCCACCAGGGGGAGTGAGCACATTGAACTGCCAGTAGCAACTTCTGTTTCCCCTAAGAACGAAACAGAATGCAGCAAAGCACAACCTCAGCTACAAGGGGCATGGCGGGCCAAAAGAGTGACTTACCCCTTTCTTTTGTGCCCGTGTATACATAAAAGGAGGAGGGGTGATAGGATCTTTGCCAGTTATTCATTGCCTAAAGGATTCCGGGAAGTATCCAATGACGGAATCACCAGCTTGAGGTGTGAGGACTCTGATTGTGTGTATCTCTGGGAAAAGAACTTGTTTGGGGAGCTACTTTCTTTGCAAAAGGAGCAATCCTGCTTGTGTCTAGCTGTTATCTGCCTAAGCGTGAGGAGTTCCAAGCTCCGATGACAGAGACGGCTCCAGATCCGGTTCCAATACCGGAACCCCAGATGATGGAACCATTCCTGACGGAATCAACGAAGGGTAAGGTGACTGCCCAGGGAGAAGGGGGATCGCTACCACTGGTACCGCTGGAGCAGGACCGCTTCAGGCCGATGGCCATCAGCGAATGCGAAGCACCCCGACGCTGTTCCCCTGCGGAGATGTCCCTATCCCCATCCTGTACTACTGAAGACAGTAGTCAACCAGCGGTGGTGATGCGCCAGCCGGCGGACCACACAAGTGAAGCTGAAGATAAAGAGACATTTATCCCATCGGCTGCGGACCATGATGTAGGCCCGTGTGCTCTACAACAGCCAGTCCGGCCTACCACAGAGGAACCCATCGCAAGCCAGCGGAGTGGTGAGGAACCTCTTAATCCCCCTGAGGCGCCGGTGGTGGCGACGCCGGAGAAAGGCCTAGCCCAGGCCCGAGCAGAGCGGAGAACAGAACCCTCACTTCCGGCGGCGGATGTCGTTCTGGAGGAAGAGGTTCCGGTTGGGAACCCAACGCAAGATGGCGGCGAGTCCAGCGAGATGGCCGTGTCCTCTCGGTCAAGCAGCTGTACCCGGTTGCCTGGGTCCGAGAAGAGCCAGCAGGCCCTGCGGAAGCCTGGGAGTAAGGAGGCGAGTGAACCGGAGTGCCAGTCCGATGGTACTGGGCAAGGTAGCGAGAAGTTGCGGGTCGTAGCCCCGCGTATGCCGGAGGTGTTTCCCTATGCCCAACCCCAGGCCATAGTTAAAACCCCTGCCCCTGTCACTTTTTCCTATGGGTCCCAGTCTAGCCAAGGGTTGTCTGGGGAGTCCCGAGCCACTTTTGAAGAATGGACTGGGGAAAATCTGGACTGGGGTGACTGTTTTGTCTCTGATGAGGGGTCGGGGAGGGAAATGTCTATGCAACGAATGTTATACTGCACTAATGATGACAATCGTACTGTTGGGGTGGGATGTGATCCTAAGAGCCTTGGGTCAAATTTTGGGTCTCCAGGAACATTGGGAGTTTCATCTGGGGATTTGGGTAATGTTGCTCATATGGTGCCTATTGCCCGGAGAGCCCCCTATGTGCCTTCACTGTCAGGAAGAGTTATTAGGGATCGCCAAAAGTTGGTACGTAATTTTCATCGTCCCTGGGAGAACGAACTTATGTTTGAAATGGGTTCCCTTGATTCAGAAAATTGGGATCCTGGCGTGTTAGATGAGACGTGGTGTAGTCAAGAGGGGGTAGTCTACATCTCCCAGAGAGGCCTTAGGGAGGTGTATGGGCATGATCCTCTCAGTCCACTGGCATCCAAGCCAGAGTTATGGGCTGATGGTGGGTGTACAGTATGTCCCCTAGAGTGTTACAGCATTGATGCTCTAAGCCCAGTGGACCATGCTCTGCGCAAGCCACCTTAAGAGGGTAGAGTAGTCCCAGTAATGGATACTCCAGCATGGGGTAATCCTAGTTGTTATACATCTAAAGTTAGGATGTATCTGTTATGGTATGATGAAAAGATATGTACTGTAATGTGTTGTTATGTTTTGCAGTGCTACCTGAAGGAAGGTTCCGCAAATTTAGATCCCAGCCGGAACGTTGGGGTTCCACCAGGGGGAGAATGTAGCCATGTGTAAGATTGGTGTACATATCTCTTTCTCATGCTGGCAGTAAACCTGGTAAGTATGCAGGAATGCCAGTAGTTATCATGGAGGTTTGCCCTCACACCCTGGTGAGGTGTCATATGTTCCCAAAGGAAGTGACAACATGCATTGTGCCCACACTTAGTGGTACAGAGCAGGTTTGTTCTCTGGGGGGTGATATAAGACACAGCACTGCCTAAAGTTAGAAGTCAGTTCCTGTTGTTGTGCTGCCTGTTCACTGAGAGGCACGTGAAGGTTGCAACAGTGTTGCAGTGTCTCCTGCTAGCTGTGAGTCAGTAAGCAGACGGAGCAGTATTAGAGGAGCTGGCAGAGTTAGAGGAGCTGACAGACAGAGCAGCTCAAGAGAGAGACAAAGCAGCTCAGGAGAGGAGATTACAGCAGCCAGAGAAGCTGGGGAATCTCTCTCTGAGAGTAAAGGTGGAAAGCAGCTCTATTAGGGACAAGGGACCTTCCTAAGAGAGTGCTGCAAAGAGATGAGTGGCTGAGCTTTTATCTGTGAGGGGCAGCTTGCCCATACCACCATGCAAATAAAGATGCCCTTGTTAAAGATACCTCCACTGGGTGAGTGTGAAGTTACTCAGCAGTGGATGGCACCACCAAGAAGGAGTTCCTCACCAGGACCATCTCCCTGCGGAAGCACAGATCCTGATGAGGTGGAGGCGCTGCACATGAAGTAAGTTGGACTCGCACCCACTACCTCAGCTACCTGTCCTGATGACATCCCCTAATAACACCAAGCGGGAGACTCAAGAGTCCTGTTACTTGCAGGTGCACCACCACACACGCCTTGTAATGGGGGACTGGTTAGACTACACGGGCCAATATGAGATTGGGTGGGTCAGGCCAGAGGGAACACCCGTTACACATGAAATGAAAGTTTTTTTTTTTTTTCTTAATCAAAAGTGTCAGCTAGAGAGATTGATGAGACTTGCGTTCTTCTCAATTAAGGGAATTTAGAATATAAACCCTGCATTTTAATTGACGTACTGTAGAATTCACCAAGAGGTTTGTCTGGCAACAAGGTACGTGAATTCTCATATTCCAATCCATGACCTCTTTGGGAAAAGATCTGATCAATGTTAGGCGATAACGTAAATTAGATTCTGTTTATTTTATCTTTTGATTTGAAGAAACTGTCTGCATTTTATATTGTATGTTTCGTGTTATCTTTTTCTGTAACCTAAGCACTGTACTTTCTGTATATTAAAACTAAACTTTAATTCTTTGGGCTCTGATTGAACCGTTGCACGCTTTGTAGAAAGTAATTAACATTTTCGGACACATTTTGCTATAACACATTTTTGTGTGTTAAGTGCATAATTGTCATAACAGGGACCAGAGACTCTGCAAATTATTATTTTGATATTTTCTGTGGTGGTAACAGCGGATTAAAGATATATTGTGACATATTTAGAGTATATATTATTTGAGAGACCTTTGCAGAAGGTGAAAAGTGGGTTTGCTAGATAACTGTGTATTAATCCTTATACAAGCCACGTGCTCAGGTGTGCCGTACGTGACGCCTTGTATGTGCAAAATTCACAGATTATGCATTTTATTACTACACTACACTGTTTTGCAACTACTGTATAGTATAATAAAATAAATATGAAATGGTTTCATTTTATCATTGTTAGAAAAAATAAAAACTTGTCACAGTTCACCTTTGTTTATATACACGGAATTGTGATTTTTTTGTAATCCTGGCATCCCCGTTTATTTTTTGTTTAGATACTTGCCTCTGTAGTTCTACAGGTACTTTCTGGCTCTTAAATCTCCCGCGGCACAAGGGCCAATAGGAATATGCGATAAATGATGTTGCGGCTTCCTATTGGAGAGTTAAACCTCTTATGTTTCCCCAGTGGGGGGGTGGTACCGGGGGCATCTTCAGGGGTAAGTATTTTTGGGAACCAGGTCGTCTCCGGAGCTGATATTAATGCGGCTCACCTCCGTGTATTCTGCTTCGCACTTATAGTAGGGTGGTCAGTTCAGAATGAGCTTTGGAGGCAGCCAACATTTGAGTTCTAATTGCTTATTCAGACACCGTTAAATAAATGAACATTTATGACACTAGAACAGAACACAAAGTAAAACCTACTCCTCTGAGTTTTAACTAAACATTTGTTTCTCTGGCTTTCAACAGTCCTTGGTATAACAATTTATCAGTGCCAGATTAAGATCCTCTGTGGCTTTTAGGCACCAAGACTTTGGGGGCCCTCTTCCTGCAGCGTCACGGTGCTATGACAACTCAACGCTGTAGGAGGAGGGCCGCTTCAGGAAAGGAGACCTCTCTCTCCTCTCCTCCCCCAATGGCAATGGGAAGATAAGAGAACATTTTTTTTTTTTAACCTTGGGTTATATATTTTTTAAATGATTGAGCCTCCTGCACTGCATAACTTACTGTTCCTGCAAAAAGTGTGAGCAGGAGAGTTAGACACGGGGGCCGTTGGTGCAGGAGAGGGAGACTGAAGGGCAGCAGGTGCAGGTGGGAGGCAGAGACGCAGTGGGCGCAGAAAGTAGGGAGAGTGAGGAAGTGAATACAGGAGGCAGAGACCAGGGCAGCAAGGTGGGCAAGAGCGAGACGGAGGGAAGTAGTGAGTGCAAGAAGGAGAGAGATTGTGGCAGGAGGAAGAGCAAGAGGGGTATGGGGGCAAGAGGCAGTGATAAGAAGCAGCACGCAGCATCCACCACTCTCATTGCTACCTTGGCTTGCCACTCCGTGGGGTCTGTTGCCCATGTGATGTCACTGTACCTGAGATAGTTGAATCACTCCTGATGAAGCGAGAGTAGGTCTTGCGAAACGCGTTGAGCCAAACAGCAAGCAACCAGCAGAGCGGAGCAACCCTGGGCTATGTCAGATACAGTAACATTATCCCCGCCAACATTAGCAGGGCAACAGACCATGTGGAGTGGGACGCCAAGGTGCCGATGAGAGCGGTGGATGCTGCAGGTCGCCAGACTGCTGGGGTACTGTCTCTCTGACCCACATGCTACTTAAGACTATTTCTGTTAATTGCAACATAATTGCTGGCTTGTATCTACTAGTGTGTGTTTTTATTTGTTTGTTATTCTACATTAAAGGGTACTGCACTTTTGTGATATTTTTTTGTGTGCTCTTCTACCCCTATTTTTGTGTTGTCGGATTACCAGAGGTTTGAGAACACCTTCTTGAAAAGGTTTGCACCCAATACCTATAAGCACAATACCCAGTACTATACAGTATTACTCCTATTTTTATATTGAGAATTAACAGTGGACTTTCTTGGAGATTTTTCCAAGACCCGGACTACTAGGAGCAGTCTGTGTTCTAGCGCAATAAGGTTACTCCAGCTGTGTGTTCTATTTTCATACATAAATGTTATTCAGTAGCAGTGGTGATTAATTACTTTGGGTAAAAACATTTATGTGAGCTATAATCTGTTTGAAATTGCTGTACACATTCAGAAGCTGTTAACAATATTTATTAGTACATTATAGTAAGTATCCCCTATCTTTTAAACAATCCAATTTTCCAACTGGCCTGCAACTGAGAGAGACCAGCTGAAACTTCAGCACCCTCTAGAAGGAAAGGGGTTACACTACATTCTTTGAGTAACGAGGAATAGGTGATTAAATGTTCTTTTTGACTGGTAAAAAGTCTGTATTTTAAAAAGGAAGAATTTTGATATGACTAGTTCTGAAGATTCGGTGTCTTTAATGCATGTTTCAATAGAAATATCAAGAAAGTCCGCCAGGAAAGTGCATTTAGTGAGTTTTAAATGCACTTAATGAGTTTTACCACTACAACGACGATATGCTGTATATTGAGGGATATTACAAAGTCTTTTGGCTGCAAAACCTGGTTAAATCTGGGGCAAACAATTTACCAGATTTCCTAAAGAAAATATTATTTTTTGCAGTCAAATTTTTTTCTTTCTTTTGTGATATATATTGTCCAGATTTATTTTGCCCTGGTTTTGCAGTCTGGAGTTGGGCGAAATTTTTGCCACGATTTGAATCTGCCGCAGATTGGCAAATTCCTTTCAGCCGCGAATTTCCATGGATCAGTCTCAAAAAGGCATATTTGTTTTTGTTTTGTTTTCGATCGCTGAAAATTCGCCCAACTGATTCCGGAATCTTACAAATTCAGAATCCGTCGGTGGATTCAGAATCCCTTAAATATGACTTTTAGTAGAGTTACTAGAGTCTCAAGTTTTATATATACTGTAGCTCCTCCAACCTTCCTTCAAATAACATAGGGAGAGAGACGTGCTAAAAAAGGAGCACCCCTGGAAGATATGCTAATGAGATATGCAAAGTATTTTTAAATGACTCGTATTCCATACTGCTTAAATAGATGTCCATCACTGTCAGAGCATACGTTGTTTGTGCTGCTCACACCTGTAGCGCCTTCTCCTTGGCTTCCCTTAGAAGTAGACTTCCCCTTTCGTCATTTGTTCTCCTGTGTATAGTTCCCCATTTGTTTACGTTGCTGTCCATTAGATTTGGTTTGTGCATCCAATAGTGCACATCTCTGTCCATTTCTATTATGTTTATGCACGGCCTCCACTGTCTATTTACTATTGTTTCATTATAATGACCTAGTTTTTTATTTAAGTAAATATTTTTGGGGCATATCCATTTGACATTGATTAATTTAACCCTTGAGTGCTGGGAACCTAGCTAAGTTTTGTGTGGATACTTTTGAGGCTCTTGGGGTCCTTCTCTTGTTTGCATTGCACCACTATTTTCTATTTTGTAGATTTATTTACTTACGGAGTGCTGCTTATACGTTATACTTCAACTAAGTGTTTTCTGTAACTGCTGGTCTGTTTCTCACATTGGTTTGGAGGAATTTTGGCCCATTTCTCCTTATAGAGCTGCTTCAGGTCTTGCCACAACATTTCGATAGGGCTTGGGTCCGGACGTTGAGTCGATGATTCTAAAACATGAAATGTCTTCTGCAGCCATTCTTTTGTAGATCTGCTTGTATGTTTAGAATCATTGCAGGACCCACTTTCGTTTCAGCTTCAGTTCATGGACAGGTGGCCTGACATCCTCCGAATCTTCTGATCCAATGCAGAATTCCTGGTTGTGTCAATGATGGCAAGTTGTCCAGGTCCTGAGGCAGCAAAGCAGCCCCAAACCATCACACTCCCAACACCATGCTTGACGGTTACGATTAAGTTTTTCAGTTCGAACATAGTATTTGGTTTTCACAAAACATAACGTTCTCATTGAGGCCAAAAAGTTGGTGGGGCCGAAGACGTCATGCTGGCAGCGGGGCCCATCCTTCTGCAGCGTCATTACGTCACGGTATATATGTTGTCACCATGACAAGGGGATGCTGCAGAAGTTGGCCTGCTCTGCAATAATGTAATACCTCCCCCAGATATATGTACGCGCGTACACACTTCCCCAGCTAAACACACACCCTCATCCCCTCCCCCATCGCTACCTTTGGGTATGCAGCGGTGCGGTCATGCGCCGGTTCGGGGTCTTGCCAGTTCCCTCCTCCAGCTCTCCCCTCTCCGGCGGAATTTGGATCCTGCCACCGACATGAGGGACCGCGGGGTCCCCCAAAGGCGCGTGGCCCTCGGTAACCTCCTTTCTCGCCTTGCCCATAATTCGGTATTTTTTCTTTGCTTGGGATGTGCTGTGCACCACAGGTCTACTATTGC